>NC_084824.1:16695311-17356311 GCF_958449725.1 Rosa rugosa | reverse complement strand
AATTCACGGATTGTGTACTAGTTGTTTGATCATGGATGGTAACAAAGATGAAGCTTTGAGATGTGTTGGAATTGCGGAGGAGGCAATTGCAGCCGGTAACAAAGCGCGTGCTACCAAGTTTATCAAAATAGCCCAACGCCTTAATCAGAATTTGCAAGTTAATGAGCTCTTGGCTGCCTGCGAGAGGCTCGATTCGGGGTCTTCGGCATCTTCCACTCAGGAAGAGGGTGTTGGTGAGACTAGTAAGGAGGTTGGGAAGGAGAAATTGGGGCAGGGGTTGAATGGGGAGAGGATTTATACTGAAGAGCATGTTCAGTTGATTAGGCAGGTGAAGAGGAATAAAGATTATTATGCTATTCTCGGTGTGGAGAAGACTTGCTCGGTTGAGGAGATTAGGAAGGCTTATAGGAAGTTGTCGTTGAAAGTTCATCCTGACAAGAACAAGGCTCCTGGTTCGGAAGAGGCATTTAAGATTGTGAGCAAGGCTTTTAAGTGTTTGAGTGATGTGAATTCGAGGAGGCAGTATGATGAGACTGGATTGGTTGAGGAGTTTGAGTACAACCAGCAGCACGATGTGAGGAGGAGGCGGAGGAGGAGAACTGGGAATGACATGTTTGATGATGATTTTGACCCCGATGAGATATTCAGGGCATTCTTTGGTCAGTCAGACATGTTTAGGACAGGTCAAGTTTACAGGACTAGAGGAACTGGTGGCCTTCATAGGGAGGAGGTTCAGCATGGGGGACTCAACATTATGCTTCTTATTCAAATATTACCTTTCTTGGTAATTTTATTGCTTGCATATCTGCCCTTCACAGAGCCCGAATATGCTTTGCATAAGAATTTCAACTACCAGATTCCCAAGACAACTGAGAGACATGGAGTGGAGTTTTTTGTTAAATCACCAATATTTGATGAGAGTTATCCTCTTGGAAGTTCCGCTCGAGCTAAAATTGAGGACAGCGTCATCAAGGATTACAAAAATGTGCTTGTACACTACTGTCGTGTTGAGCTTCAGAGGCGTCACTGGAATAAGAAAATGTCTACTCCTCACTGCGATAAGTTAAACGCCCTTGAAGTAGCTTGAAGGTTAGTCATGAGTTACATGTGGTATCTTGGTTTGGGAAAATGCTGTTAATGATATATGTTCATTGTATGATTGATTATGGAGTCATCATCCACCATCATTATGTCACTTTTTACCAAGAATTCTTAGTTTTTAACTCCTTCTATTTGAATTATCAACTTGGTTGCTTACTTTGATTCATTGGCTTTGTGTTATAACAGGCTATGTGGCTGAATTGATGTAGCTTTAATTCCACAACAATGTTAAGCCTGGACTCAGAAGGTGCATCAGGTTCATATTGTAAATTCTGGGGCTGTATTCTTGGAAGTGACCAAGCTTGCTCTTCTCCAATATGACTTTTGGAGTTTTGGCCATGGAGCTATTTTCAAATGTCGTTCAGGATGGTGGTAATGAGGGTTTTCAGCACCCTAATGACATTGCACTTGGTTAGAAACAATATTATATACAGCTTTTGCAATTACCCGGGAGGTAAATGCTAGTTACAGAATAGTAATGACAGTTGAGCAGTAGGTTTGTGATAATGAGTATTTACTTTTCCCTCGGAAACAGTAAATTTCCTTTACATTCTTTTAATACACTATGCAGGTGATGTTACCATTTTGTTTCATTTGTTCTGAGTAGTCACTTTGTATGGAAGTACCCATGCAACTTGAGCATATTCAGTTCCAATAGTAGCTTGTTTCGTTGTTGAAAGAAATTTTGTTGTGTCTTGATGATTGTTAAGTATCTTCTTTTCCCTTGACCAATTTCGAAGAAATCATGCGCATAGTATTGATGAATGACTTTGTTTTTATGGGTCATGGTAGTTGGTATAGCAAGTATTTCCTTGGGTTGCTGGAGAACTGTTTTATCCTCACTTCCATAGGCTATGTCTCTCACTTAGACGAGTCCTTCAAGGATGCATTTGATTTATACCTTGTAGGGGTATGCTTGCTTTGGACTCGTTCAAGGTCAGTACCCTTCCTCATTTACACATTAGGGCACTACTGTCATTATAGACCAGTAAGAACTTCAGCTGTGGGATATTAGTGTTAAATAAGACATGCAGCACCTTGTTCTTATTTGACTTATAATAACAATGGTCGAGTTACCTCCATAGGCGACTTGGCCTATCCTTCTAGGGTTACATCAGACTTGAAACATTTTGTTCTTACTGAACCATCATCGGAAATCTCCAGTAAGGAAGGTTGGGTTACCTCCCTTGCTGACGGGAAGAAATCTGCTGTCCCTAATACCCTGTGCCAAACCTGTCCTCATGCATTCATTGGTCCATAAAGATTAAGAAAATATTTTCTTAATCTTTTGTTCCATATTTTATTCTTTGTGGACCAATGAATGCATGGGGACTGGTTTGGCACAGTATTTTTGGGGACAGCAGATTTCATCCCCTTGCTGACCGGCCTATCCTTCTAGGACAACTTTCCCCAAAAGCAATTCAGGCAGCTGTTCAATTAATTGGTTTAGGCAAAAGATTGTATTTTTCATTTTTTCTAGTAGATTTCTGTTCACTTTCTTGTTGGTATGGAATTAAGTGATTAAACATCTTACAATTTCAATGTATGTGAGTAGTAACTACAGTTAGTTCTCTCAGGAGTTGAGATATAGTTACCTTATCAATTCATGGATATATTAGAGTATCAGATATCTCACTTCATAGTGAATTGATCCTTCAAGCTATTCTCTGCGGAGCAGTTTTTTGGTCAAGGATCCCATCTTTTGACTTTTATGTGCCATTTAACTGAGACATTGGTTATCTGATATATTCTTTTTGGTATGAATCCAATATTTTCTTCAGATTCATTATTTGGCGTGAAAAATTTGGGTTTCTATTTAGCACAGACGGATTTGGGTCGAGTTCAGGCAAAGCAATAACTCCGAATCCTAGTTCCACCTGAGTTTGATCGGATCAATGATTTCTTAAATAAACCTGAACCTGCATTTGGTATATCTCAGAATCTCAGATTTGCTGGCTGAAATAAAGAACTTGTTAGATATCACCTTGCACATGTTTTGATACGATGCACATGTTTGGAGGTGGTCCGCTGCATCTGTATATAATTTCGTGATAACAAGGATATTCTCTTTTTTTTTTTTGGTACAAACAAGGGTATTCTCTTTGTTCCTAAAGAAAATATGAATTGCAGATCTTACTCATCAATTCTGTCCTCAAACGAACCAAAGAAAATTAAAAAGCAATGCTCCCAAATTTCTATATTATATTCTTCACGTTGCTCACTTAATTTCCTCAGATTCAAAAGATTGGATCACCCATTTCACATCACAATTATGTGCTTATATTAATAAACCAGTCAATTTTAAGAAACAGTAAAAAGAAAAATTGCATTGAAAACTAATTGATACCAAATATAAAGGAGCTTCCATGTGAAAGATTAATATCAGAGGACTAAACCAAGTCGACAAAAAGTCTACTGTAAGATTGAAACCAGCAACACGCGTTCACACGCGCCTCCGCGCACCGACAGTGGCTACAGCCAGTCAGCGACTAACTATTCATAAATAACCAAAACACCCTCCTATAATCATCCCGAAATCCCACTTGTAACCTGGGTATTCACTCTAATTACAAAGGAACAAACCCTATTTCATGTTGATACACGAAATGAAAAAGTACTACGTACGTACCCGAGTATAGTATACAAAATACAATCTCGAGCACAAATCCCAGATCGATCATGGTACATGTCAATCACTCATCATCGTCGCCGCCACCGAAGATCGACATGCGATTGTAGAGAAGAAACAAGACGAGTAGAAGAACCAATGCGACGCCCACCGGGGAGCCACTGACCCTGTGGATGGTGTTGGGCTCTCCGGTGGAGAAGATGGAAGAGACAAAAGAGCCGTGAGGCGAGGACAAGAACTGGATGGTGAGGAGGAGGATGATGGGGAGGAGGAGAAGCCCGACGGGGCTGAGAAGCTCGGCGATGCCTTCAGTTATGGCCTCGCCTTGCTCGCCGAGGAAGAAGGGGACGAATATCACCAAAACCACCACAACTACGAGTAGAACTCCATGGGGTGCTCCTGCTCCTTGCCTGTCTTGATCTATCATTTTTGGGGTCTGTGGTGTTTTGTTGTTTGACTTTGTTGATGGTGAGCTTTAGGGTTGATGGTGATCTAGCTTTAGGGTTGATGGAGCTAGCTAGTGAGTAGTAGGGGGCGGTTTATAAAATTAGACCGGTGTGTTTGAGACGCGTTTGTCTGAAGGATGATGTGTGCTTGTGAATTATTGGAGACTATAAAAGGAAGATGTCGATGGGGTGTGTATTATAGATGTGTGAAGGAGCGTAAGATCATCAAAATTCAAAAGGGTTGGCCTTTTCTTTTTGGCTTTTATTGGAGGAAGAAAAAAAGGGAGAGGATTGAATAGGGAAGAGGTTTCTCTCTTGGTTCTGGATTTCAAAATGGGTGGGGAGGAGGACTTTTTGAGTGGGGATGAGTTGATGTGAAAATGGTTTATTGTTGTGGACCTAAACGTGTGAGGAAGATTTTGGACTAGAGCTGCAGGGTTTCAGAGATATTATGTGTGAACTGTGAAGTTGCTACTTGGTTACCTGCTAGGAAGGTACTATGCACTTTGCAGTGACTGCATGCATGCCAGCATGCCACACATGATGACATGTGTATGGCAAGTGTTTCTGAGAAATGAAGCTGGGAACTTGGAGTACTGGGGGTCACTTAATTTAGACGAAAGAGCTGGGAATTGGGAAGTGAACATGGGAAGGAAGCGAAGTTAGTTCATTTAGGTTACCCATCTGTTTCTTTCTTCCCTTTTTAGGTTACCTGTGTTTCTTTTTTCTTTTATTTTTTTTCAAACGAGTAATTATATACACACATTCCTATCTTTTTTTCAAACGAGTAATTATATGGTTACCCTTCTTTCCTCTCTCTCTCTCTCTTAAATTGAATTTCTTTTTATTACAGTGATTTTTGCATTTAGATGTGTTCATGGATTTATTCTTCTGCTCTAGCTAATAAATTGCTCTGAACATGAAATGATGTTAACTCGGTGGAAGTGATTTATATAATATAATTTTCAACTTACAATTTTTAACAGTTGTTAATTAATAAACCTTTTAGCAATTTGATGGAAACCTTGTTTAATTAATTTGTTGTCAATGATCGATGTTGCAAGCCTCATACTCCGGAACATTTTAAAGCCATGGTATCGATGAACCATTGCTATTTCAAGCAGTTGACGTTTTTCAATACATAAATATTATGAAGTTGGGAAGAAGGGTAAAATAGTTATTAAAATTTTTACAAAAACATGGAATGTGCATTAAGTGAAAAGAAATGTGCGGATAAAGTTTTTCGAAATAAACTTATATAATAATGAAACAAGAAGTAGGGCAATTAAGGATCCTTCACCTAGAATAAGAAAACATAAATAGCCTAAATTAGTCGCTCCGGAGATCTCGGAGCTGAGCATACCAAACCCTCGAGGCTTCGGTAGCAGGGCAGCGGCGATCTCCGGATCTTCATTTGCTTTGGGTGACTCGGGCGTCGCTTTTTCGCGGCGGAGGCGGTGCAGTCTGGTGGTGGATCAACTTCGACTTCTGATCGGAGCTATCGGGCTTTGGGATTTAAGCCGCATCTGAGGCAGTTTTGTTTGATTGTTAGCATACGGTGTGTAGCCGACGTGAAGCGGCGTCGACTTGGGTTGGTGGATGTGTGAAGCGCTTGTCGATGCTTTGCCAGAGGCGAAGCAGGTTTCGTATTGGGATCTCCTTTTCCTTCGTTTGCAAGTGCTTCCAAGCTAGAGCTAAAGCAGCTTTCTTTCCACCTGTCTTGATGGGGGAAGGTCGTGGAAGGCCGCCAGAGTGGTGATGGGCAGAGGCCGCATCTTCTGAAAGGTCAGAACCGGTCGATCTAGGGGTGGGAGGCGAAGGGTTTGGGTAGTGGGCTTTTGGGCCTCTACCGATCTGGGCTGCAGATGCAGGCTGGTGAACTGGGCCTAGTTGGTTCAGTTCCCTTTTCCTCCTACATATGGGTTGGGCTTGGTTTTGGGATTTCTGGGAGGTGGCCTATCCTGCTCTTTACCCTGTACTGTTCCTTGAATGTTGCTGTGGTTGTGTTGAGTGTTGCGACGTACACCATAAAGGTCTTAGGCGTCAAGATGTTCAATCCAGTGGTTCCATTTTAGGGCAGTGTAGGGATAGGGAGTTTTTAATTTCTGCATTTTATTTTTAGAGTTCCTTTAGGATTTTAATTTTTTTGGAGGTTCATTTTGGATTTTAGTCGTTTTATTCGAGCATTGATTTGTAATATGAGGTGGTCTTTGGACCTCTCAAGCTTGACCGAGTGAGGTCGTATGATTTTAATATCAATGGATCAGTCTTCCATTCCCCTAAAAAAAGGGCAATTCTCATCATAGAGAAGCTGGTTAGGAGAGCTCCACAAAACTCGGACTGTTCTTGTCACGCCCCGAATTTTGAATAATAAATTCAAATCCGAAACATGAATAATTACAATTACAAAATCCAAATCTCGAAACTTCGAGTTCATTATTACAATTCACTCTCACAAGCAATATTGTAAAGCTCAAATGAGCATAACACACCTCACAACGTACAATTGCTGTAAAACTCTAACAATTGCTCTAACCGCACGATCACCGTCCTGGTTCTCCTGTCCTGTAGGATTACCCGCTACACAATTTGAATAGTGTACCGGGAGTTGCAACAACACAAAACCCGGTAAGCTTTTTACAGCCAGTATGAGTAAACAAGAAAGAATTGTTGATTTATTTCTTTACAATTAATATAACTCAACACAATCACCATAAAAGGAAGGATACTCTTGAGGCTCTCTTTTGAGAACTCATTCTTAAAAGACTCAAGTATCCTCAACACTTCTCACATAAGACCCCTCACAGTCTCAAGTAACCTCAACATCACTCATACATGACCACTCACAGTCTCAAGTAACCTCAACATTTCCCTCACAACACCACTCAACAATTGGCAGACAGACTAGAGCTCTAACTGATCGTTTCCACCTACCCGGCGCGAGAGCGTGGTTCACGATTTAATACTATCAGTTCCACCTACCCGGCGCGAGAGCGTGGGTCGCTGATAGTATGCCATGGTCACCCCGTGACCTATTGATCTCCACAGATCACAACAATTTATTGTTCCTCAACAATAAAACTCAACATCTCTCTCAATATATTGTTTCTCAACAATAAACTCAATACCCCTCACAATATATTGTTTCTTAACAATAAACTCAACACAACTCCAACAATACATAATATTTCACAACTCCAACAATACATATTATTTCACGTAAATAATATATATACATAGACATTCGCACAGGAATGCCTATTAATACCAACTATAGTTCACACACATTAAAAATATAAATTCATTTTATACTTAAATTCATTTTCTTACCTGTGAGCCGCAGCCCTATGAACCGTAGTTGATCAAGTTCATATTATTTCAAAACAAATCTTTATTTCATAAACAATTTCCACACAATTACGACAAAAAAAATCAATTAATTATATTCGGTTCGTAATATGAACCATGTGAGGTTTACTCACCTCTAATCCAGCTGCGTCTTCTTAACAGCTCAAAATACGATCCACAATCGTCCACCAACTTAAACCGTCAATCACCTAGTCAGATACGATCTTAACTTAGCAATCATTCATAAACCACACATATACAACAATCCAACAGTCAGATTCTAAATTAATGATGATCCAACGGTCGGATCGAAATTACGCGATGATCTAACGGTCAGATCCTCACGGATTGCCCTTAGGATCATCCTCCAAGATTATCACGAAGATCCAACGGTCAGATCTTCCTGAATCGTCCTTACAAACATCTCCACAAATTTATACTATAATCCGACGGTCAGATTCTCACGAATCGCCCTCCAAATCACTATTTCACATTTATACGAAGATCCAACGGTCGGATCTTCGCCCGTGACCACACAAAGTCATCGGGACAGTCATACGATCAACATATCTAAATTTGAAGTAAAACCGATGGTCAGATCTTCGCAGATCGTAAACTTAAGATAAAACGTAAAAACGTTAAATAGTAACGTAAAAACGTAAATCCACTATTTATCAACTTTTTCTAACATAACCTTGTAATATATCAAAACGCTCGTATGGATGCGTAGAACATAGCCTAGATAATAAAAATTCAAAAAATGGTCGAATGCGCCGCCACAAGGGGCGGTCAGTGGGGGGTCAACGCGGCGGTCAACGACGGTCAACCACCTCCGATGCAAAAGTCGTCAACTACAAACTTGTTCCAAATGACGAGCTGATCCACTTTCATAACTAGCATGAAGTCTTAAAACGAAAGGAAGTGGTCGGAAATTACCTAGAACAGTCGAGGTGGCTGGAAAATTTCCAGAATCCGGCGAGAAACTGCAGAAAACGGCGAGCTCCAATTCGACGTAAAAACGTCAATTTAAGGCTTCGATTCCTTCTGAAGAGTTGTTAAGAAACTCAAGAAGAACTCACTGGTTCAAGAATCACAGAAAAATATGGTCTGTAGCTCGAGATATACCGATCGAAAGCTTCGGTGGTCGGAAAAATTCCAGAATTTTGCAGAATCCGGCAAGGCTCGATTTCGACGTCAAAACTTCAATTTAAGGCTTCTATTCCTTCTGAAGAGTTGTTAAGAAACTCAATAAGAACTCACTGGTTCAAGAATCACTCAAAACGACGTCCTGTAGCTCAAGATATTTGGATCGATAGTTCCGGTCTCGTTCTTGGCTGGGTTGACTTGTAGTTGCTGCTACGGGATGCGCCGCCATGCAAGGCTGCTTCTGGGGGCTTCAGGAGGTTGAGGGAAGCACGAGGATGCAGTTTGGCAAGGATCGGTGGCCGGAAGCACGAGTTATCGAGCTTGGAACTAAAACGGGCTTAAAACTAACCGGACTTCCGCCGCCGTTTCGGACCGTTCTGCGGCGTAAGGCTGCCTCCTGCAGCTGCGCAAGATCAAGGTGAAGCTGTGGAACGTGGTCTGGGGTCGATCGAAGGCCTGTGGAGCGAGAACAAGCTTGGAGAAGGAATGCTCTGTTTTGGTTGCTAGTTTCGGCAGAGAGAGAGAGGTTTATTTTTTTTTTCTTTCTTTTCTGCGTGCTGCCTACCCCTTCCACCAATTCTAATTCAATATACAAAAGAAGCAAAGCAAAGCAATGCAGCCGTCCCTTTGTTGCTCAAAACACGGAACATGCCGCACCATTTCTATTAAAAGAAATCTCCACTTAAAAAAAAGGGGTTATTACAGTTCTTGGTCTAGGGTTTGCAATTTTCTTCTTGTCCGGTGGCGCTCATGGTCGGCGTTGGCTCGCCTCGCCGGCTAGAGGCTGCTGCCGGACGGGAAATTGAATACTAGAGGCCTGAGAGCTTTTTGGATAGGGGTTTGGCTTGGGGTTTGGACTGGATGGTTTTGGCGACGAGCACCGGACGACGTCTTGAGAGGGTGGTGGTTTGTACAGGAGAGCGTACCTCGTCGAGGGACCAGCAATTCAAATATACTCGGCAGCGGTACGGGGTGCTAGATCGGAGGGCACGACTTAGCGGTGAAGCTAGTGTGTAGCAGTGCAGCTCGGCGTGGGCGTTGCGGCGTAGGACGCAGCGGCAGCATGGGTCGGGACAACGTTGGATCGCGGCGACGGGACCAGCAGAAATGTGCATGCGGCCATTGGGTGAGGAAGATGGAGTGTGGGCTTGGGTCAAGGCAATCCTTTTTGGCCTTGAGTTTGGACCTCTTTTCTTGGGCAGCCTTCTTGGGCTGGATGATTTTGGGCTAGGACTTTTGCCCTTGGTCCAACTCTATGTTTTTAGCTTTTTGTCTAATTACAATAAATTTCCTTGTATTATGAACCTAGATCTCTAGCACCTCCTGCGTAGTACCAATGGAGGATCCCCGCTACCTCTACGTATTTGATTATATAATGAGTGAGTCTATTTCTATGTACCACTGTGGGTACTACCACTATCTTCTTGTCTGTCTATGCCTTTAAATGGCAGCGGAAGGGTATGTAACGGCCTATTCTGGCTTGTGATGATTATATATGACAATCATTAATCGATTGATTCAAAAAAAAAAAAAGTACAATAAAGGTCCAACTACACAAAGAGAAAGACCAAAAAAAAAAAAAAGACCAAAAGAACAACAGAGGTCCAAATCAGGCAAGCCCAATCAAAGCACCCAAACAACCAACGAAGAGGAAGACGTTGTCGAGCAGTCGCAGCCACAAGCAAATTGTAGCATGAGGTATCAGCAAATCGACCAAACCAGGGTGCTTGGAAAATGATGACAGCAAAACGAAACAAAGAACAACCAAAGAGCCTCCTTCTAAACATGAAAACACGATTCTCCAACTCCAAAATCCTAGAGCCATCACAAGAACCAAGAAAATCTGAATAAAATAAAATAAAAAACTAAGCAAATCCACAAAAGGATCACAAAGACAGCAACCAAAAGAAAAACATTCTTGTGTTGCACGATTGGGTAGAACCCTGTGTGCACTAGCAGGTAACCGCTTAAAATAATGATACAAGGAGCGATATTGATAGTGGCATGTGCGTTGGTGATGTCAGAAGAGCAATTGAAGATGTAAAACGCAACGGTTCTCAGGATCAAATTTGAAATATGAAGAGAACTAGATTGGGAGGGAGGAATGAGAGTTTTGGGTATTCAATTAGAACTACCACACATGAAAAGCAAAGGAATGAAAAGCAAATAGAACAAAAGGAAACAATGAAAGAAAATGAGGCAATTGAGGAGTCTCAAATTGGGGCAAATATCCAGGTAAAGACGCCCATGAAGAGCGGAGAATTGAAATGTGTGAGATCCTGAATTTTGAAGTTGCTCGAATTTTGTTTTTGAGATTGGAAGTGGAAAGTAAAGGCGCCACAAGTTCGCAGCATTTTTCAATGAATTTTTCGAGTTCCCGAGCTATTTTTAAGGAGTTTTTGAAGTTTAATTGGACGAAAATAACATGCTGACGTGGCGAGTTCTGATTGGTGGTTGGGGTGACAAGTGGCATGTCGGCTGCATGGTAGCTGACCTCATGGATGACAATGACATCAGCAAGTAGTGTTAGGGCCAAATTGTAGGAAGACTTGGAGAAATTCTTAGGTATGGTAAATGTACCAGTCACGTGGTACGGCCAACCAATCATGTCTCTCTATTTTTTAATTGTATTCCAAAACAACCCATGTTTAATTATAATAAAATATTCAAAACACCCCTCTACATAGGTAATGATTGGCTGGGCGTACCGCCACGTGGCACGCCTGTCCTATTTAGGAATCTCTTGAAGGCTTGGTATGTGTGTTGACACGTGGCACCAAGTGGACCAATCCTTGGTCGACACGTATCAATATTTGGCTATAAATAGATGAGACCAGCTGCTTCTTCTTTCATTCCGTACCATTTTCCGAGAGTACTCTCTCTCTCTCCCCTTCCCCTCAATTTCTCTCTCTAAAATTTCGGCGAATCATAACTTTTGATCCGTAAGTCCGATTCAGGATCCCCAAAAGGCTACGGATTCTTCTTGATTCCATTTTTCTATCTATGGAGGTTTGAGTTAGATCCAACGGTGATTTCTAGAAGACTCGTATTAGGAGGCTCGGTTTACGATCGGTGTTGTAGGAGGAGATTCGTATTGTCGAGGTGAGTGGGTTGTGTCCGTAATATGTTTCAAATATTCTTATTTACTATAAAAATAGTGGAAAAGCATGATTTTATCTATTTTTGAAACATCTCTATGTTTTCAAGTGAAACATGTCTATTTGCGAAATATGCGGAGTTTATATATATTATGTGTTGGGAATATTGTTTGACTAGTCATGGAACATGAGAACTTCTTGATTGATTATGCCGAGGTAAGGATGTGTCATATGGTGGTATAGGGCAAGAGAAAGCCATTAGAGTTCCCGTGGGGTACACTAAATTGAAGGATAATCAATAAGAAGGGATGATGAAATGTGATGAATTGATGTGAATTGATTTGTATAAGATATGCTACTTTCTAGCGTGTGTAAAATGACATGGCTTTACTGGCATATTACATGATCTACTCATTGAGCACGTGGTTTTGCTCACCCACCCATCTCTAATACCTTTTGCAAAGAAGTACTTAGATTTTGACGAGCTGAAGTGGGTTGGACGAGCCTAGAAGGAAGATCTTACTTACATTCTGCTTTGTAACAGGATTCGGGGTCAAGTGCTTAAAATCCACTGACACCGGGTCCGGGGCGTTACAAAACGCCACTGACTCTCAAAGAGAGAAAACCCATTGGTTTGGGTTAATGAGTCTTTTTGTTGGATCTAGATGATAACTTTAATCCCTTAGGTTACCAGTTTAGGCAATTTTAATAGATGCCTGCAATTTTCACACCATGACACAAGAAGTTGTTCACTAGGGTGTTATGGCACGTCTGACCAAACAATTATACACAAGGAAAATATGTTAAATATATATTTTTTTGTTGCAAAACTTCGGCATTAGTCAATTAATCAATGGCGGATTGTTGAATTCAATGTTTCAAGTCGGCTCCATTCTTCTTTAGTAAGACTGGAACTTTGATTTTGGTCGTTTTGTACTTTAGGATGGGAAAACTTCATGGCAAAAACCTACAAAAGTAAGAAAATAGAGCCTAGCTTTTAGAGAGACCAGCGTAAGGATAGCCAAATACGCCCAGATCTTACTTGTTAGGAATGAATGTTCGAACATTTGAATGAAGTCTTGAAGAGAAAGATAGTGCTTACCCTTTTTTTATACGAATATTGCTTACCTATAAAAGCCGTTATCCGTACTACTACAAATGGAAGCCAAAGTTCGGTGTCAAAAATTTTCACCAAATCTTGAATTACCATTAATACCCTCTGAATAAAATAAACTGAATTTATAAAAAAACATCTAAAAATGTTATTATGGTAAACTACCAAAATCAAATGAAAGAAAATTAGAAAGAAAAAAGAAAAGAGTGGATGAGAAACTCAATTTCAAACCAAAAATTATTGCCCTCAGTTCAATTTCTAACTTTGATTCTTTATAGTTTTTTTGAATAGAAGTTGATTGTTATTCAATAATCAACAGCCAAGTTGGCCATAACTTGCAAACTTACATAAGAATCCGGACAAGAAAATCCGGTAAAACATATCAAAGCTAATGCAAACTAATTAAAATCATTGGGAAACTCACATTTAAGCAAGCCTATCCAACAGTAACAAAGCTTCGCCTCCTACAGAAAAATCATTCAACTAGCCCTCACTTGCCAATCACGCAATTGTGGTACAAGCGAGAGACTAGAAATGTCATAGAAGACTCATAGAAACTTAATCACCGTCGTACAGGCTTAGAACCCTTTCCAAACAATTAAACAATAAATATCTCCTTCCCTTTCGAGATGGAGGTTTAGATCCTCACCTATAATATTACCTTCTTCTTTCTCATTTGCCAGATTTCGCTTAACCCGGCGTCTAGGAAGACAACCCTTCTTCTTTGGAGCTGGCCCCACAGAAATCGGAACCTCCACCAACTCACCAAGCTGAAATTCCCGAGGTATGATCGCCAAACTAGGCTTGAATGGCTTCTTTCGTACACCCAATTTGGTGTGAAAAAAAGACCCAGCAGCAACCAGCCCAGCAGAATCAGATCCAGTAGAAATCAGCCCAGCAGAAACAGGCCCAGTAGCAGCCAGCCCAGCAGTCCCAGCCGAGCCCACGTTGCAACCCGACCCAACCACATGCCCGGTCAAATCAGCGGTCAACCCAAATTCAAAATGAGGGTTTTCCCCTGATTTTTTCGGAGTCACCGCTGCATGTTCTACAGTCGCCCCCGACGCCATTCCAGCCAATACCTTCCTGCATCCCCTCCGACCCAGAACCTCCTTGCTCGTCTGCATTCCTTCCGGGCCCGACACCGCCAATGGCAATGTCTCCACCTCCAGTCTCCGATCACAAAGTCCACCTCCATGACTGAAAAAACCACACGAACAGAGGTCGTGGCACTTTTCATATTGTAGCTCCACCAACACCGAGAACGCCGACCAAAATTCAAAGATCCGTCGCGCCCAGATCCTCCGAGGGATGTCCTGCACCACATGAATCCGCTGAATTGGATCCTTCCGCTACACCGTCCCTTGATCAACCCAAACGAAGCCTCCCAGTACTTTGCCGATTAAGGTTAGAGCCTTCTCATTGCGCATAGCAATGCGTAACCCTTTCACCGCACCCAAACTCAAGGAGGTGCAGCAGTGCCGCCTCAAGGGCAGAGATGCCGTCGTAGTCGGCTAACAGAAGCATTGAATTGTTATAGAACCATGGCTCCTCAGCAAGGATCCGATTCTTCACCTCCCTCTCCTTGAATTGGAAGACGAAGACATCATCTTCCTCTTGCCGAATCAACACTCTTTCCTTCAAACCCCATACATTAGAGATCGCCGCTGAGAACGACGGGATCACCACCACCTTCTTCGACAGAAGCTGGCCATAGAGATAAAAAAAAACGAGTCATGGATAGCATCCTCTCCTCCATCAAGGCTCACAATGGCCTCCTCTGACAGTGTAGGAGGAGCCATCGCTCTCCGCCATCACGTCGCAGATCTCAATCAGTTGAATGGCTAGGGCAGAGAAACCCTAGTAGAGCAAAGCTGACTGTTTTTTTGTTCTTTATAGTTGCTAAACTTTGAGGAAAAAAAATGAAGTTCTAAAGGCCATCTCCAACCCATGATCTTAAAGTGCTAAAGGGCTAAATTTTAGCCCATTTGGACTCCAACCCAACAACCTAAGGGCCAAAAGGCCAAAATAGAGGGCCAAATTGTCACACCCCAACTCAGGGATTTTTTTTATTATTATTATTGAGTTGAAGGTATGACTTGTACTAAAGAATAGAAACATAATAAAGAAAATTTGTAGTCCATTTGAATCAGATTTGAAGTACTGAAAGAAATAACCAAGTTGCCCTTCCAGCAGAATTACTAATACAGCAGACCTGTAACTTTGAAAAATCATAACTAATTCTAGAAAAATCATTTTTAAGAGATTCCAATTTTGAAATGATCTTTAAGATGTCTACTGTAACTTTTATGAAGACACCCACTTTAAATACCCAACTGAAATGTACAGTTTTCAACAAAAAGGCAACTGCGTCAAAAGCTCAGAAACACAATTGCAGATTTGCAGATCTCTGTTCTACCTTGAATTTAACCAATGAATTTTAAACATAAGAGCTGGAAAATAATGAAACCAATCAAAGAACTTAGAATCAATTAAAAGACATAACCGATTCAATGAACATAGCATGGATTATGGAAAAAGAAGAAATTTATAATGCAGCAAACATAATTATATAGATTACAGTACAAACTTTCTTGATAGTTCATTATTCCCACAGAAAATTCAAACCTATACTTCAAAGGCAAACTACAAACTGGCAGCCTTTGCTCTTATTCTAGGAAACTAAACAAAACAAGTCTCACACTTCCTTCACATTAATCACAAGCTCTTCAAAAGGGAAAACTAAACTTCATGTTCAGTACCTGCAATATTTGATAGGGGTGAGCATCAATAGCTCAGTAGGAGGCTAAGCCTCTTTAAATAAACAACACAAACTAGTGACAATCAAAACAGTAATACATGGATGTATGCAATGCTATTTTCATCTATTACCTGTTAACTCACATGCCAAGACACCAAGAGTCTACATGTCCCATACCATGTAATTTACCTTTTTGAGGTGACTCCAGATGAAATAACATATGAATTAACCCCATAACCCAAACCATGATTCCCTTTTTGCTAGTCATCTTACTTAATCTCGATCACCAAAATCGTACAGCTCTATTAGCCCACCTGAAATTTGGTCCTTACGGATTAAGCTCAACTACACAAAAGAATACTCCCACATATTTCATTCCCATTCTATTCTATCAAAACCATGCCTCAAACTTCATGAACATGCTAATGAAACAATATGATAAACAACAGATAACACCCATTAACTCAACCATCAATCAAATTTCATAACTGAAATCACATATAGCAACACAGCAACCAAACAAATTAAATAGAGGTTTCCCCAGATCCCCCTACCTTGTTTCGGAAAATTAATTTATACTTCTCAGGTTCCTCCTTAGTCTCAAAATTTCTCCTTCCCTCACTCCTTTTTTTGTAAACAAATATAGGGGAACTCAATAAAGAAAGTAGAACAAACCTGGATATTTATAGTGAATGGCAAAGAGGTCAGATTTTAATTCTAGATAAGCACAAGAGAGAGTAGATTTGGATGCCAACACTATCGGCTTCCTCTATGTTTCGATAAGGACTGCCACCTCCTGGTTCTAGGTCTCCACCACATGCTTCTAGGGATCCACCTCCTGCTTCTAGCTTTGATGACTCACAACTCTGGTAACTGACTCTCCAAGGCTCTTCAGCAACATCGACACCTCCAGCTTCTAAGATTATTCTTATCCGGGTAGTCTATCGTAGTGGTACTTATCCTTTGGTTTAGGTGGAGTGGTGCTTGCAAAGAGAATCAAAATAGGGGAGGAAGACGATGAAGATAGCAGACGAGGGTTTTGAGATTGGTTTGTCGTTTAAACGACATCCAACAGAAGTATAAATCAATTGGTCTTGGGCTTTTAAAATTGACTTGGGTTTTTTTTTTTTTTAAATAAATAAATAAAACAAATAATGGGCCGGTCTAAAAATATAGAGATAGCATATATACTTATATATATCTAAACAACACGTCTTGGTGATGTGTGTGTATATATATTTATATATATCACACCATAAAACAATTATACATATACACACGCCCATAATTAAGAATATAAATTAATACTCAAGCAAAAATAATAATATTCACTATATCTTACTTTCTTAATATCATTAAAAGTATAGGTCGTTACACAAATGTGAGGTTGTAGTGCTAAATATAGCACTTTGCCCCTTTAAAAAAATGGATCAGATTGGTGGTGGCCCACGGGCTGCAGTTGATGTTGACGGGAGCATGACGTCAGCTAGCCGTTGGTTTTTTTTTATTTTTTTTTATTTTAACTTTTACACTATAAATACATATGACTTCAACATTCTTTTTCACATCTTCCTTCTACTTCCTCATATATATCTTTCTATTCTAAATCTTTTATTTTCTCCCTATTCTTAATCTCTCATTTATTTTACTTTTATCGAAAATGGCTAGTTCGTCGAAAAGAAGTGTGAATTGGTCACCGTTGGAAGATGAAGCACTCACCGTTGCTTTCGTGAAAGTATCCCAAAATTCCGTCAATGGTACAAGTCAATAGGAAGATGGTCTTTGGGTCCAAGTCCAACAAAAATTCATGGAGATCCAAAATACTATTTTGGTACAAAGGACGTGGGAGAGTTGCAAATCTCGGTGGCAAAAACATATTTTTCCTCAAATGAACAAATGACACTCTTGCATCAAACGTGCCGAGAGGAGGAAGCAAAGTGGAGGCAATCTTGAAGATCAAAGAAAAATTTATTTTAAAATATTTTAAAAAATATTTTTTATCATATAAATTATTTCAATTACTATAAGTCAATTGACTTTAAAAAATAAGCACACACACACACACACACACACACACACACACACACATATATATATATATATATATATATATAACCAATCCAAAATGTTAAAATATATTTTAGGGCTATAATTTAGCATTGACAGGTTGGAGACGGTTGATGTCAGATCAATGAATAGTACAGAATTTAGGGCTAAAATTTAACCCCATGGCCATTTTTAGCCCTTTGGGTTGGAGATGGCCTAAGGTTACTTCTCCTGAAATCTTGGGTCCTGTAATCTTGGATGTCAGCCCGTTACTATTGGATTCTATGTATTTCATCGCATAAGTTAATATCCTTTGAGAGTTTGAGGATGCCTGTTCGTTCGTACCCCCGAAAACAGTCATGAATATGACTTACTCTGAAATCCAACTAATGCTTAGATGGAGAGTGTTGAAAAGTCAAATGAAGTTTGCCTAGTCAGTCCTAGCCAATTTTTTGGCATCAGCTCATCAGCAATTCACAACATTGCAAGAGATTTACTAGTATTTAGTAGTGACATGAGAGAACTTAATTAGTGCATCTAATATGTTACATAACGCAACACTCACCGAAACTTTCCATCTGAAACAAACTTACGAAACAAGCCTTCTAAAAATATTAATTTCTTCTTTTGAAATTAGGAGCTGAAGAAACTAAATGGGGAGAGTGAGGTTTGCCATAAAGGCCCCCTATAGCAAGAAGACCATCCGCTAAGAAGTAAAACTCACCCAAAATACGGCTTAAAGCCAAACTAGTGTCAAACGAAGCCCGCATTTGTTTGTCACGAACAATCACTCTAATGAGCAGCTAATATAAGCAAGCACTCTAGGCAATCAATGCAATCAATAAGAATATTACAATCATAGCATTCAATCAATAATCTCAAAAGCCCTTTAGAAAAAGCATTGACCAAACCATCGATCTCTCAAAACACAAGTAGTAATTAAAACTCATCTCTCAATTAGTAGGAAATCAAAACTCCTCGAAACAAGAAGTACAGGACCAGTTGTAATGATCATGAGCATTATTTTGAACGTGATCGATCAACACCACACACATATACACAGTTGCCCATTATACAAACAAGTTACAAGTCCCAAAAGCACTTGCCCTAGCGAGCTCTGATCATCACATCATCACATGCCCCACAGTGCATGGCTTTTTCATAAAATCAACCATTCGAAACGAAATGTGCTACCACCACGCAAACCCCTAGTGCATGTCTAGCTCGCCGTGTATTTCAGGATTCAAATAATTGTAGGTGGTGGTGTCCTAGTTAGATACAGCATCAAATTGCTGGCAGCTGATAGGTCACATTGATAGCAACAACATGATCATCATGCCAAGTTATATGCAGCTAGCTCGAAATAGTACGTGCATATAGTTGAGAAAATTTTACAAACGGTATCTCAAATAAATATCATTCATCACTTTGGTACATCAATTTTAAAAACTATCATATTGGTACCCCAACATTAAAACTCGAATCACTTTTAGTACCTGTCGTCTATAACGGCGTCAACTCCATTGCCACGTAAGCAATTTTATGGGTAATTTCGTCTTTTCATTTTCTCAATTTTTCTTTTTGCCTTTTCTTCCCCTCATGATCGCAAAAAACTCTCGCTCTCTCCATGCCAGTGATGCCACCAAAAACCCAGAAAGCATAACCAGTAATTTCAAACCAAAGAAACATAGGCCATGGGCTGATGATGTGGTTGGGTTTGTCTAGGTTTACCGGGGTAGTACCCAAGAACCTAGTTCAGAGGCTTGTTTATGGCGGCGGAAGTTGGGATTGTGTGAGTTTGGCATTGGGTTGCAAAGTAGAGAACCTGGGTAAGAATTGCTTGGAGCGACAGGCTTGACATGGCTCTGAAAGAAGTAGATGATATCGTTGTAAAGCTTTCTCATGTGGTTGAGCTCGGACATAAGCATGGTGTTGCTCCGCGTCAGCCTCTCGTTGTCCTCTGATAGAGCTGTCATAGTGTTGGTTGCAGCATTATTGCAGTAGCTGGTATTGAGAGGACCACCGCCACCTGAAGGTGGAGAGGAATCGAGTGGCGGCGGCGAGTCACACTAGTTGGGAAACTGGTCGTCGGAGATTGAATTGAAATCCAAATTCTCTATGTTATTGAAATCCAGATTCTCTATGTTCATCAATTCAATTCAATTCAATCCAAAATTGTAGCAATTTTCTTTCTTTGGTTTGAAATTATTGTTCTGCTTTCTGGTTTTGGTGGCATGGATGGAGATCTCTCTCCATCCGAGAGGGGCGGGGAGAGAGACAGTTTTGCGATCAAGAGGGGAAGAAGAGGAAAAAAGAAAGAGAAAAAAAAAGGGAGCTTCTATTCATACCTCCAAAATTGGCACTTGGACCTCTTTCTTTTTTCAAGTGATAGTTGACTTTGTCAACTCATGTCAAATTACCAATAAAGACACAAAAGAGAAAGAAGAAAAAAAATTAAATAAAGTCTTTTCCCTTTTAGAGGTATGAAATCAACAAATGGTCATCCTCATGCCATTTTTTCCCTTTTGTTTTTGTATGGTCTTCATCCTTACCAAGTAGCGGAGAAATCAGCAGACCAGCTCCTTACTTTGCAGTTCCTCAAGTCAATTTCGGATATGCAATATTCTCTAACCAAAACACCAACAAACCACTGTCTCTTAAAATCATACTCATCCATTGAAGCATACTGTTCCCATCGAGCAAATATATGAAACGAGGGATCGAATCTTAGGATGTTGAAGAAATGAACTGCTCTTGGCCTCTAAAGATGCATATGCCTACAAAATACAACAATCAGAGGGGGGGGGGGGGGGAGAGAGCTATCAATTGAAAGTTTTTTTTTTTTTTTTTAGCTTAGTTGTATCAAGAGTAAAATAATATTGTGAAATGTTCAAAAATTGATGGAGGTCTAACTACCGATTTTGGAGCTTTTTTTTTTTTTTTTGACCTAGCGCTTTGCTAAGGGAGAGAGCAGCCGCCCACGCGGTTTGTTTCTGAATCTTCCTTCATGAATATGGAGGATTTGGGTGATTCCGGTGGTGCGGTAGGGATCTGGCGTAGCAGCGAGGGTTGCTTGCCTCGTTTCTCTTCCATGCGCCGGAGTTACTATGGTGATTCTCGAGGCCATTGGAGGCTCGGATGGTGGAATCGCTTTCCACTTCTGGTGGTGGACGAGCGTCGTACGATGGAGGCGAGTCTTGGTCGCGTACGGCGGTTCTGGATTCGCGTCTGGAAGGTTGATATGAGCGACGTTGGGAGGCGTGTGACGGGCGACAGAGCGTCGGATGCTGAGCCGATTGGCCGCAGCTTTCCCAGGCTGAGGATGCTGAGCGACGGGGTGGTGCAGATTGGTTTGAAGATCCGGATTTGGGATCCGGGTCGGATCTGGGTCTGGATTTGGGCTTGGCACTTGGCCTGGATCTGGGTTTTGAGATTGATTGTCTTTTGGTTTTCATCCTTTTGGTTCTTAGGTCACTTTGGTGGAAGATTGATCTCTGTTTGACGTATTTTTTACGTGGAAGATGTTTGGATGGTCACATCACCAGTTACATTGTTAGAAGATTGTCCTTTTGTGGATGGTCACACTATCAGTAACATAGGTGGAAGATTGTTCTCTTTTCGACGTAAGATGTACGAGGAATCTGCTTGGTCGGTCATACCATCGGTTACTTTGATAGAAGATTACCCTGTTATGGTTGGTCATACTATTAGTAACTTTTCACATAGCACGGTTTACACCCGGTGCGTCCTCAGATGCATTTTTGCATCCAATCGTATCTTTGCTAGGTTTTATGTTCATTGCTTTATTTTCGTATCTTTCATTTATGATGTAGTTTATACATCTGTCTTTTGTAATCTTTCTTATTATTAATGGAGTTGACATTTATTCTCAAAAAAAAAAAAACTACCGATTTTGGAGGTATATGAATAGAACAAAAAAAAAAAGTTTTTATTGATATTATTGGATGATGGGTATTATGGGAAAATTAGGGAGGTGTAGATAACATATTGGTTATTTGTAAAAGTAAGTTTGAGGTCTATTAAGTGGGGAGGTCTAAATACCAATTTTGGAGGTATGAATAGAAGCTCAAAAAAAAAAAAACTTATTGCCAAAGAACAAAGACAAAGAAAAAGAAAAACTAAGAAAATGAAAAGACGAAATTACTCTTGAAATAGCTTACGTGGCAATGGAGTTGACACCATCATAAACGGCATGTAAAGTTATTCGAGTTTTAATGTTGGGGTACCAATATGATAGTTTTTTAAATTGATGTACCAAAATAATGAATGATTTTTATTTGAGATACTATTTGTAAAATTTTCTCATATAGGGATGTTTCCTTGGATTCCTATAGGGTTTAAGTTCCTGGGAATAACATATATATCTTTTCCTTTTCAATGAGTGCCCTTGATTTTGATGACTTCAGTTTAGCTTATAACCTTGAGCTCATTTGAGTGGAAAGAGATGAGAATATGGACTTGAGGTGACAAATTGGGAATGGCCCCAACCGACTTTTTTCTGGTGATCGAGGCTAAACACTGCAGATTCTGGTACCTTAGTGCCCTACCCAGCCTGGCTACATTTTCTTTTCATGCAGAATCGACAATATTAATACCAGTAATAGAATAGCAGAGTACAAACTTTTCTGTTTTTGCTTAAGTTTTGTCATTGCATTTCTTCATCCATTCCATTGCCATAGTTTTCTTCATAGCTCAGACCCAAAAAAAAAAAGATTTTTTTTTTCTTCATAGATAAATTAGATTAAATTGGCAAATATTAGACCAACAAAAAGAAAAAGGGCAAATGCATGTGACTCTAACTCAACGTTGAAAATGCGTACACGCTTTGTGGAACTATAATTGGGTGCCCGTGACAGACATTGGTCCATTCCTATCTGAACTGGGGGCCTCTCTTAGATCATGAATCTCTTCACAGAAACTGATCATGGAGTTAATGATATGCAATCTAGTATTTTACAAAAAGTAGATTAACTAAATCTGAACAACTTTGTAGAAGATCTAATCAATAGTTTAATACTTACAATCCCTTGTAGATTCTAACATTCACATTAGTGTTCATATTTTTTTGTTGTTGACAAAGATTAGATCTATGAAAAGTCTGTTGGATTCATGTAAAATAGGTAAATTGACCTCATGAATTTGATTTCCCTCCCGTAAGTTATTGGTTTGTTCCCTCGTTAGGTAGAGTACCTCAAAAAGGTAACAAAGCATCATGTAGACTTGTTTCTTTACGAGAATACAAATACGATTCTTTAATATTTAAGCACTAATTTATTCTCTAAAACAATATCTCAGCTCGCATCCGTGATAAAATTTTCTTAATTCTGCCACCGTAAAAGTAACATTTATGCAAGTAGGATTACTTGGTATTTGTCTCTACTTACATTTTTCTTTTTCTTTCTAGTGCTGATCAATAGTAGATAAGGTTATGCAGCTGCAATTAGTAATGTCCCTGTCATTACAGCTTCACCAGTTCTACCATCACTGATATTCATCCCACAAAACAAAATAAGATGAAATTGATGATCACCCAGATACTAGGCAACATCTCCAACATAGTTGCCACTTGCCACTCAGTTCCATATAATATTTCATAACACACAAGTTTAGGGTCTTTCTGCAGGTAAACTAATTTACCCTACTTTAATTAGCATTATAATCTTCAAGATCAAATTTACCCTTCATTTCGGTGGTAAAATAATATCACGGCACAGCTATATAGTAAGTATAAAATTGCCCTAGTTCACTAATCAGATTAGTCCAGCTCCTATAACGTGGCATGCTGACAGGTCAATATGCTATCTGCATTCTTTGCTTGCACAATTATCAAGTTCTGCGAGAACCAATAATAACCAATTATCAAGTTAAGAATGACTATCAAGTTAATACTTCCAAAAAACTATCAGCAGACCATTAACAATAGTATTGTTAGTCCTAGAAACCATCACAATGGCATGCGTGAGAATGTGAGATAAATACACATATCAAAGCAACCCTTGAAACTGTGAAGGCCTCAAAAAAGAAAGAACGAAACCTTTAGTGTCCTGTCATGTAGAAAATTTCTTAATAAATGAAGAAAGTGAATGATGTCATGGGTAGGAAAAAACCTAAAGAACATGTGAAGGGGTTAGCTCACTGGAATGTATTGTCTTCTCTCTAATCTTTCCCTCCTTCATTGGCAACGGTCAATTTTTTGTCTTTAGCAGAAAACAAACAAAAAAGGGTCCCCATTGAAGCTTGGCTGGAGCAGAAGTCACGGGGCTGTTCATCTAAACCCAAGACTCTACAGGCAGTTCTTCTACTAGTACTATTAAAGTATTAAATCTCTCTCATTATCTATATCTCCCTGTCTTTCTCTTATCCCAGAAAACTACACCCTCTGTTTTTCTCTTATGAAAATGAACTTGCTTGGTGACTCGGTGGAAGATGTAGCTAGCTGTTCTACTACTGCTTTGGTTTCGTCTCATAATCAAGAGAGATTAGACCTCAAGTCCATTCGGGCGGTTGTCATTTCAGTCAATCAATGCATTCTCAAACTCATAGCAAATGCCAAAACTAGAAACTCTATAAGGGTGAGATGTATCTCCAAGCTTCAAAATCAGAAACAGGATTTCTTCGAATTCTCTGACCAGTCTGTCATATCAAATCTTTACTGGGGTATTGACAGCATAGAAGCTGCAATTACCGCCGAATGGCCAGAAGAGAAAGCCGCTCAGCTGAGGAAGGCAGAGCAGATGCTACAAGTGCCCGCGCTACTCGATGAGGATGGAGTCACAGCTGGAATTCCGAACAGTTATTTGGTGTGTTGCTCATACTTTTACCTCTCTGTTGTTCGAAAACTCCAAGAGGATGAGTGGCAGGTTGCACTGCATTTCCTACAGGCCGTGCTGGTCTCCCCGAGACTTGTTCAGACAGAATTTGCGCATGACCTTTATGAAAGTCTTTTCCCGACTTGCGGCCGTTCTGAAAGACAAGAAATAAGAGCGAGTAAGAGCTTGGAATCAATTGACAAGGATGAAGCAATAAGGCAGATGGCAAGGATATATAGAGATTGGTTGATGTATTATAAGGTCATGTTATATGGCGCGACTCCTCAGGGTCAAGGTGGAGGATACAGAGGCATTTTGTCCCCTGACAAAGAGTCACTATATTCTCTGTAAGTTTTTCCAGACATAATATTCACATGATAATTCAATCCAGCACAATTACTCGAAACTATAGATTTTAATGTTGGAGGTCTTAAATGGAATCACAATGAATCCCAAACATATTATCAATGTACTACTCAAAAATACTTCGACACCTATACAGCAGAAGATTCAAGAAAACACATTAATCTTCTGACCACAACTCAAGAATGAAAGACTCGGTTACACAATGGATTCACCGCTGTTGCTCTATTTATTCATGATTAGGCTAAAAAATTAATGATATTTACAGAGTTATTTGTTTCTTGTGAACAGACATGGGAAATCCACTAGGTCGGACTGTTCAAATAATATTGAGCATGACCACAGCTTGCACACTCAATGGAATGTAAGCCCTGTCCTATATTTGATGCTCTAATACCAGCATTATTCCCACATTTAGCATTAGTTTGAAAGAAGATCTTCTCTTATGAACTTCTGTATAGGTTGCAAATTTACATATGTAATCTCATTTCTGATACACTAGATAGTTTGCATAAACAAAACCTCTTTACATTAATTTAACTTTTTTGCTATGTCACTCAATGCAGTATGGAAAAGTGCACCCTTTTGATTCTCAAGAAGATATTGCCATCGAAGATGAACTGAAACAATCCATCCACATCTCAGAATTTGAAGAATATGGGAAATCCAAAAATGATTTGAATCAAGCAACAGAGTTTCATGTTAAAACTAGAGAGCTCCAGAGGAATTCAAGTATTAAAAGACTCCAAGATTTGCTGGATGACTCTCAATCAGACACACCAACTTCAGTGGATTCATGCTCTGATTATTCAGATTATGACATTGAGTCAGAGGTCTTTTCATTACTATCTTAACTAGGATATGCATGTCATATTATTCTGTCTCTGACTCTATTTTATATAACTAATATTATAGTAAAATTAAGTAATTACTCAAGAACTATAATTGCATAGTGTTCACACAGCTCTTTGTAAGCAGGTCATTGATGGTGGTGAGTGCTCAACCAGAGATGCAAGAATAGGTGCAGATTTTTCCAAGTAAGAAATTTGTGATAGGTTTGGTGACACTTAAAGTTAATCTACCTATGTTTATTTGTTTCTCTTTTGGAGACCTAAGCCTACACTAGATTCTAGACAACTTAATATCAGAACCTCAGTATTTTTTCTTAATGCACTCATTGTACAGGAAACTGCAGGCTACTAGCTCCACATCAGACCCAAAGTACGAAGCATTATCTTTTTCACAAGTCTGTCAGGATCCAGTCCCTAACGAAGTCATTCAAGTAAATAACTCTATGATTCTTTCGAGCAGATTCACAGATTCCATCAATGGTTTATTAACTATTTCAGAGCATAGAGATAAAAGATCAAAGACCCATCAGAATTTATATGTACAAAAGGAGTATGCATCTCAGCGGAACTATAGGATCAACCAAAGGGATCACCAAAGAAGTGTTGCAAGGAAAAAACATAGTTCTCGTAGCCAGAAAAGCTCTATTGAACTTCGCTTACATTCCACAAAAGATTCGAAAAGTGAACTACTGAGTATTACTGAAAAAGCAATTTCAAAACTATTTCAGTGGGAAGGATTGGGAAAATGGGATGAAGATTATGCTGTAGAAGTTACAACAATATATCAAATACTATGCAACAAAAAAGGAGAGAAATGTGCTGTCTTGAAAGACATGATATTGGATCAACTGCTCATAGGTATTTCAGCTTCAAAGGAGGAGAAAGTGATAAGGGTATCAGTGTCTATACTAACTACTATTGTTGCAGCTAATAAGTCAGTTATCGAGGACATAAAGAAGAAAGGTCTGCAGTTATCTGATTTGGCAAGTGCTCTAAAAAGAAATGTTCATGAGGCAGCAATACTGTTTTATCTAATGAATCCATCTCCTACAGAAATTAAGACTTTAGAACTTTTACCGGCATTGTTGGGGGTCGTGTGCTCTCCAAACAGTTATAAGGGTAGGCCAGCATCAGTGCCAACACCTCTGACAGCATCACTAATGATTATTGGAGTTTTAGTATCTTCATTTGACCATGCCACAAATAATGTGCACTTGGCTGAAATCAGTTATCCCAATGTGCTGCATGGGCTCCTAGTTGTTGCAAGAGATAGTAACATTGAAGAATTGATCTCCTGGGCCACTATTCTTGTCAAATGCATACAATACGATGGAAACTGCAGAAGATATATATCAAGATTAGCTCCAATGGCTCCATTTTCCCGTCTCCTAGAATGTAAGATGAAGCATGCCAGGTGCATAGCGCTGGAATTTTTTCATGAAGTTCTTTGTATTCCAAGGTATGAAAATATACATTAGATTCCAAAATTTTGTTCAGGTTTTATGATGACAATGCAAGTCAATTAGGAATAAAATTAGAAGTGCATGGTTTTCTTCTTGTGACCCAGAATACTATTTAAAGCTCATGCATTTAATGGTCTTGTTGCCAGAACTTTATGCATTCACATCACATGAGAGTTACATATGTATAACATCAGATCTACAATTAGTTCAACACTTTAAACAGTTGTAACTAAAATCTTTTAGATGACCCATAGTCAATCTCGTAATTTCTGTCAGAAAGTTTGGTCATATGACTCATATCATGTATCCTTTGATGTTTGAGGATCTAAGATGGAACTGTCAATTAACTTAGTTTGTTGCATAGTAATCCTAGTCATATATAAGGCTCTGCAACATCGAATTTTTATTTTGACAGGTCATCGGCTACTGCCTTGTTGCAGAGGCTGCAAAAAGAAGGAAGCACGAAGATTATGAACTCACTCATGCTTTGTGTCCAACAATTGCAACCTGAATACCAACTTTTGGCAGCAAATTTGCTGCTTCATTTAGATACACTAGTAAGTACTCATTTTGGAAATTATGTATAGGTAGGCATGTAGGAGCATTTGTTGGATAAATATCCGTATTTAAACCATGTGTTGTTAATGGAACTAATTGACATACATAATGAATATCTGCAGGATAACTCCTCCTGTAAGAGTGCATTGACAGAAGAAGCTATGCAGGTTCTCCTCAAGTTGGTCGCATCTGAAGAAAGTTCCACTACACAGCACTTATCTGCATTCATCTTATCAAATCTCGGTGGAACATATTCATGGGCAGGGGAACCATATACAGTAGCATGGTTGGTTAAAAAGGCAGGTGTGACTTCCTCGTATCGACGGAATATGATAAAAACTATCCATTGGTTGGATGATTGCTTAGAGGTGAGCTTTTAATCAAATATGTTGTAGTCTAATATTGAGACCTATCACTATAGTAGCACAAAGAACCAATAAAAGAATATGGCACGAATTTACAGGATTCTGGCACGGACTCATGGTGCAGCAAAATTTCCAGAAGCATCATTAACATTGGGAATCCTGTCTTTGATTCTTTAGTGAAGGGTCTAAAGAGCACAACAAGGAAGGTTTCTAGGGACTGTCTAATAGCCATAGCATGGCTTGGGTTTGAAATTGCAAAGAGTCCAGATATCATCAGATATTCTGCCTGTGAGATCTTACTTAGTGGAGTTGAGCAATTTTTGCATCCTGGATTGGAGCTAGAAGAACGAGTTCTAGCATGTCTCTGCATATATAACTATGCTTCTGGTAAAGGTAATGCCCTATTGTGACTGATTGTACACAAAACCAGATTTAAACATCTTTAAGCGGTTAGAAAATTTACTGATTAGAAAGGAGTTATCTAAAAGCAAACTGCTTAGATAAAAAGCCACAAGATAGTCGGGCATATATCCAGCAAATAACATATCTCAAGAATTCTCAAATTAGCAACATAACAGTGAAGAGACTTACATTATTGCATGCACACTTTAACAGTTTCATCATGTAGGGATGAAAAAGTTGATTCATTTCTCGGAAGGAGTGAGAGAATCACTAAGACGCTTGTCAAATGTAACCTGGATGGCAGAGGAGCTACATAAAGTAGCTGATTATGTTCTGCCAAACCGATCAGTAAGTACTCAACCTTGACTCAAGAGCGCGGGGATATATGTCATCATTTTATCTCTCGATTAAGAGTGCCTTAGATTTTGAAGGGGAAGAAAAACACCCTACACAAATTTCAGTCATTTTTCTTTTCTTTTAATAAGTGCTGTCCTTTTATACTGTTAAGTAGCAAATGCAACTAAATAGTTAATAAGTATCACCTGATTTGATCAAATAAACACAGTAGTATCTAACATTTTCTATGGTTATCATAACAGATCCTCTATTGATTTATCATCAATAAGTCGTTTGTATAATATCTACCATTAGTAACATATTTATGTAATGGTTTCTTGGAATCATTATAATGGTAAAGCAGCGCATTTCTTGTGTTCATACCCAAATTCTCGAGGTTGGAGTCAATTACAGTGGAGCTGTATGTGCCCTCATGTATTACAAAGGATTTCTTCATGGTGGCTACTCAGATGGTTCTGTGAAGGTAAGGATGAAATATCCTGTCCATCAGACACAACTGTTTTTGGTTATTGCACATCTATAATGTACATGTATTTTCTAACAAAAAAAAAGAAAAAAAGTTTGTGTAGTCTACGTGCATATTCCATTCTAAAGCTAAGCATATAGAAGGGTAGGTTTACTTATTAGGACCACGAGGCACCTTTACAACAAGCTGTTGGAAGCCAAAATGCTTAACTTTGAGTGGCATAAGAATCTAAACTAATGCATACGGATGCATCGAATAGGTCTGGAACATAAAAGGTCAGTCAGCCACACTCGTATGGGACATGAAGGAGCACAAAAAGGCAGTTACATGCTTTTCACTACTTGAATCCAGGGACAGCCTTATAAGTGGATCACTGGACAAAACTATCAGGGTATGGAAAGCTTTTCTTGCAGGAACACTCTTTTTTCTTCGCCATGATAGTCACACAAATAGATATGAACTTGCAACTGCAACCTAATTCTACAGGTCTGGCAAGTGGTCCACAAAAAACTGGAGTGCATTGAGGTGATAGAAACCAAGGAACCAATTCGGCATCTGAATACATGCGGGGACATGATATTTGCAATTACCCGTGGCCATGGGATTAAGGTAATCAGAATGGTTGCTTCCGCTATTGGAAATGACAGTTATAAGTTACACCTCTTTGAAGAGAAGGAATCTAAAACTTTCAGCTGTCATTTAGACGTACAAAGACTAAAACATGGCAACTTAGGATCAACAAAGAATTCAACTACAAATGACTTGCGTTTTTCCAGGTGATTGATGCATCAAGAAAGGTCAAAGATAATTGCACGAATAAAAAGGTAAAGTGTATGGCGGTGGTTCAGGGGAAGATTTATGCAGGTTGCAAGGATTCAAGCATACAGGTTGGTTTAAGATCAAAACTGATGCAGACATTGGAACAGCATTAGGTGATATCTCACATTCTCACTCTTTTCAGGAGTTGTCTACAACAAGCAATCGGGCACAAGAGATCAAAGCAGCATCAAAATTTTGGAGGCTGCAACGGAGACCCATAAATGCAGTTGTCACGTATAAAGATTGGCTTTACAGTGCAAGTTCAATTGTGCAAGGTTCAAACTTGAAGGTAAGGAATACCCTTGGAATCTCACTCTTTAAGAGAGAAAGACACCCACTGATTGAAAAGTACGTGCAGGAATGGAAAAGACACGGCAAACCCCAAATGTCACTTAAAACCGGGAAAAGAGAAAAGGTGACGGCAATGGGAATAACGGAAGACTTCATATACCTCAACTGCAACTCATCAACAAACAGCATCCAGGTAAGTACTTCAACTCTTCAAATAAACAAGAACACAACATGTATTAAGCACCTAAACTCAGGAGCCAACTTTACGAAAGCAGATATGGCTGAGAGGGACACAGCAGAAAGTGGGCAGAATCTCAGCAGGAAGCAGAATTACGAGCATCCTCACAGCCAACGACATTATCTTGTGTGGTACCGAAGCGGGGCTAATCAAGGTCTGTGCATTGCTCAAACATCCAATACCTCTAAAACATCCAACTACTTAGCACTTATATTATGATTCTACAATGGAATTTATCCTAATTTTCGGATAATTTGAAAATAAAACAGGGATGGATCCCTCTATAGGACCAAGTTCATCAGCCAGCGCAAGCAGGTGTGAGAGAGCAGACAAGGATGGCAATGGTGGTTTTTTATTCTTTTCTAAATTTACAAACCTTTTTGCGTGCGAGTATGTAAAGAGCTACTGCGCCGGTGCCAAATTGCCAATGTAGAATACAGAATGAGATTGTTTGTATATAATGTCATATATTTGAGTGTCAAAATTGGAGAGTGATTGAGCATGGATTATGATAACAGCTTCAAATAAAAGGAAACAGTCGAACCTTACAATCCGAATCTCGTAATAATCTGCATCTGTAAATCCAAAAGGATAAACGACGCCGTCGCATGGCATCGGAATTCGGAACTGAGCTAGCCACCCAATGCAAGCTCTGCGCTTTCTGAGAGAAATTCAAAATCTTTGAAGAGAGTAGAATTCGAAAACAGAAAGTGAGAAACAAAAGACCCACTCTTTGAGTAAGGGGCAGATAAGTAATTTGGACAAAGCTCTGGTTATAAAAGCAGAAGCAGAAAATAAGGAAGGGGCCAAGGGGGAAGGAGAATAGAGGAGGAGATGGGGAAAGAAGTAGACAAGGAAGAAGAGAGAAAAGAAGCAGCGATAGCATCAAAAGCAGTTTTACAGCCCAATTTCAAGCCCAGAGGCATAACCCAAGACCAGCTCTCCAAGTTTCAGGTACCCTCTTAGCAGCGATAGGAAAATTGTAATCTTTCTATGCTAATTAATGGAAATTGTCGGGAGAATTGGGGACCCAATTGGTGAATTTGAGTGCTTTTTTTGTGAATGTCTTTAACTTTTGTGATAATACTAGTACAATTTGATCAAAACTGGGTTTGATTGACTTGTATCCGGAAGTTAATTTCGGGTTTGTGGGTAGTTTCTGGTAATTTGAAGCTGATGGATTCCTCCTTAAACTTGTGAACTAGTATTGGAGTTTTAATGGGGAGATTGTTGATTTGTCACTTTAGGTAGGTTATAGGAATCAATTTGGGAAAAAAAATGGTAGAAAATTTAGATAGCAATCAAATATTCAAAGGTGCACAGAAAAATTGAAATAGATATGGCAGTACAAACTAGATAAAAGTGTCTTATTCTACATAGGTGCTGCAGAAAACTGCTGGAAGTTATAATTTTCTGTCAAGTAAAATTGGACCTCCTTGCCCTACTGTGGGTTTAGGGTTTTTTTTTTTAATGAACTTTCTTAGGCCTCTCTGTTGTCATTTTGTTTATCCCTGTTGAACACTGTAATTACTTCTGACTTCTTGAAATCTTGCACAATGTAGGAGCTGCACAGGAAGCGTTTACAGATCAAGTCAAAATCAAAGTTTGAAAAGAAACCAAAGGCTGGTACTGGAAAATCTCGCCGCAAGAACCACAATCCAAGAGACTTGACCAATGAAGATTCAAGCATAAGTGTTGAAGATTCAGCTGTTCCTAACCTTGAGAGCCACGATAATGGAAGCAGTTCTTTATTACAGCAAGAGGATACACCAAAGAAGCGCCAGAAGTTACATTGGGGGCTCGACACAAAGGAACGTTGGGAAAGGAAAGCAAACATGTAGATATTTCCATCAATACAGAATGTGCCGTCCTGAAGTGGTGTGGTTTCAGAATTGCACAGCAACTTTGCCATTTAATCTCAGATGTGGCTACAAGGTACTTGGGTAGTAAAATTTGAGGAAAAGTATCTACCTTTAATGCCAAGTACTATATTGGCATTTTTTTAACATTGAGAATAGCTTTTGAGATTGATGTTTAACGTATGAGTGTCGATCCATGGAAACTTAAAAATTTTCTACATCCACAGAAACTTTGTCTAATGATTTTGACATAAATTTCAAAACAAACCTGGAAATGGACATGGAAACTTTGTCATTACATTTGTATAATTTTGACATGAAACTTCAAAGCAAACCTGGAAATAGACATTAAAGAAGAAAACTAAAGTTGAAAGTAACAAAATAGACATCAATTTCCATCCAATATTAAAGCTGAAAATTAAACATAATTGTTAACAGTTCGTAAAGCCACTGTCAGTACTTCAAAATACTACTGTCAGCCCGACGTCATTTCCATCAAATATCAAGGCTGGAAATTAAACAACATAGAGGTACTGTCCACAAATGAAAAATCTACTTTCATAGCCTAAAAAATCTACTGTCAGCACTACATAAAGCTACTGTTTCCGATTATCATCTAATGCCTCTTGCCGCTCCTTGTTCTTTTAGTGGTATACGTGAATTCCTTGTCTTCAGTAGCTTTCCTTTTTTTGTTCTTGATTTGATCCACCATTGAATTTCTCTTCATCTTTTTAATTGGTTCTTCTTCATCAGCAGCTTCTTCTTCAGCAGCAGCTTTTTTCACCCTTTCCCTTCTCCTTGATTGTTTCTTTGCTTCCTGTTTATGAGAAGACCTGCTCTTTTATCTTTTCTTGCTGTTGTGTGCTTCTTTCTGGTTGTTCTCACTTCAGGTTCTTCTTCTTTGTCTTCATCATCGTCTCCACCATCTTCACCATCAGCTCCTTCTCCACCCTCTTCCTTACCATCTTCACCATCCTCACCATCACTGTTACTGTTTTCTATATCATCTTTCAGAAAATTCTCTTGAGAATTCAACATATCTTTCTCCAATAGTTTTCTTTCCATTTCCAGCAATTCATTTTCCAGATTGTGTATCATTTCTCTCTGCTGCTCAATGACATCCTCCAAGTTTTGTTTTTCCTTCTCAATGGTTGTAAAAACTTTCCACTTCTTCAACAATTTGTTCTGCAAGATCTGTATCTTCCTTTTTGCTATATTGTCTTCCTCAAAGGCTTTGTCCAACATCTCCCAATATCTATCATTCTGCCTTGCTAGCTTTAAGGCCACCAAATATCTCTTTTTCTCATAAGGCCACTAGGTTAGCAACAAGGAAAATACAGATCTTGCAGAACAAATTGTTGAAGAAGTGGAAAGTTTTTACAACCATTGAGAAGGAAAAAAAGAACTCGGAGGACGTCATTGAGCAGCAGAGAGAAATGATACATAATCTGGAAAATGAATTGTTGGAAATGGAAAGAAAGCTACTGGAGAAAGATATGTTGGATTCTCAAGAGGATTTACGGAAAGATGATATAGAAAACAGTAACAGTGATTGTGAAGATGGTGGAGACAAGGATGAAGACAAAGAATAAGAACCTAAAGTGAGAACAACCAGAAAGAAGCACACAACAGCAAGAAAAGATAAAAGAGGCAAGTCTTCTCAGAAACAGGAAGCAAAGAAACAATCAAGGAGAAGGGAAAGGGTGAAAAAAGTTGCTGCTGAAGAAGAAGAACCAATTAAAAAGATGAAGAAAGGGAATAAGCAAGCTGTAAAGAGAAATTCAATGGTGGATCGAATCAAAAACAAAAAAAAGGAAGGCTACTGAGGACAAGGAGTACACGTATACCACTAAAAGAACAAGGAGCAGCAAGAGGCATTAGATGATAATCAGAAACAGTAGCTTTATGTAGTGCTGACAGTAGATTTTTTAGGCTATGAAAGTATATTTTTTATGTGTGGACAGTACCTTTATGTTGTTTAATTTCCAGCTTTGATATTTGATGGAAAATGACGTCGGGCTGACAGTAGTATTTTGAAGTACTGACAGTGGCTTTACGAACTGTTAACAGTTATGTTTAATTTTCAGCTTTAATATTGGATGGAAATTGATGTCTATTTTGTTACTTTCAGAGTTTCAGCTTTAGTTTTCTTCTTTAATGTCCATTTCCAGGTTTGTTTTGAAGTTTCATGTCAAAATTGTACAAATGTAATGACAAAGTTTCCATGTCCATTTCCAGGTCTGTTTTGAAATTTATGTCGAAATCATTAGACATAGTTTCTGTGGATGTAGAAATTTTTTAAGTTTCCATGGATTGACACTCATAAGTTAAACATCAATCTCAAAAGCTATTCTCAATGTTAAAAAATGCCAATATAGTAAAAGCTATTACATCATCACTAAAACCCACTCCCAATCATATAAACAGATACTGCAAAGGTGATCAAAAGATACTATTAATGTTGTATAAAGATACTCTCTGTTCATTTAGAGTTGCCAACACAAGTAAAAGCTATGCTCTGTAAAAGAATGACAGTATAGTAACAGCTACTCCAAATGGTATAAAAAGATACTCAAATTGTTATAGAAAACTACTGTTAATGTTTAAAAAGATACTCCATCTGTTCATGTACTACTGCCACCTTTCAGATTGGCGCAGTACACGTTATCTTGTTGTGGCGCCCCAACTCGCCACACTTGATACGCCTCCTCGTGCCTCCTTCTGCTGCAGACTTCATTGGAACAGATTTTGGCCGGCCGGATGGCCTCCTAACCAATGGAGGCTTAACAACAGAAGTTGAACTAGCTGCATCTTCATAAAACTTCTCCATATTTGGTATAGGATGAATACCATGCGCGTAGGAATCCATGTAGCTTTGATAGGTGTAAAACGGCTCAATGTAACAATACACAGGTTCCACTCCAACCTTTTGGATTGCAGCAAGAGCATGTGAACATAGGAATGAATTAATTTACCATTGACAGCAAGAGCAAGTGCTGTTCCCAAGATCAACCGCCACTGATTTATCTGAATGAACTTCAAAAACAGTCTCACTAGACATACTAACAGCCCAATGCTGCCCAATATCCATTGATTTCTTCAACAAAGCCTCCATTGGAGGACACAAAATAGTGGTCCACCTCTTGCATGCAACCTTCCTCTCAGACATATTCTCCATAACCTTAACCCTTAAGCCTTCAAACATCTCAAATATAGGAAGCTCACGCAAATCTCTAGTCCAATTGTTAAATGACTCAGCAATACTATTTGCCATTTCATCATACCTGTTTCCTTTGAAAAATGCATTGCACCACTTTTCCAACGGCAAAGATCGCAGAAACTCTTCAATAGGCGGACTGCCTTCTTTCTTCAAGTTGTGCAAGTTGAAGTTATAGCTTGCTAATGTAGGTGAATAAGCAACTTTCATAAATTCCTCCACAATCTTGTCAACAAAATAATTTCCGGATTGCTTTCGGTGCACACCTCTAACATTCTCCTTAAGGTGGTAGTAGCAGTATGAATGAGGAGAATCTGGAAATACCCTGGCAACAGCATTCAACAGTCTGCTGTGTCGATCAGTAACAAAAGTCACATTTCTACCTTGCGGAGACAAGATGTTATATAGATGATCAAAAAACCAATCCCGATTCGCATGATTTTCAGAATCTACAACTGCAAATGCAAAGGGGAAGAACTCTGCAAAAAAAAGATAAAACAAATAATTAGTATTTGAAAATGGAAACCGAAACAGAAGCTACTGGCCCTTTAAAAGCTACTGATATAGGTACAGAAAGATACTATGACAGGTATATAAAGCTACCGTCCAAGATACTGAGCACAGAGTAGAGAGCACAAAATAAAACATACCTTGGTTTCCATTCTTTCTAGTAGCACAGAGCATGTATCCCTTATACTTACTCTTCAAATGAGCAGCATCCACGAACAGAAGCGGAATGCATGACTTAAAGCCCTCAATGCAACCAGAAAAACAAAAGAAGAGACGTTCGAAAGGATTACTTAAAGGATCAGTTTCCAATATGCAATAAGAGCCCGAATTACTAGATAAAATAGCATCACGATACCAAAGCAGCTGAGAATATGAGTCACCATCATGACCATGGACAACTTTTCTAGCCAACTCCTTCCCATACCAAGCAGTCCTATAAGACACATCTAAACCAAAAGAATGCTTGAAACGAGACACAATCTCTTTAGGCTTGAGTTGAGGATTGGACTTCAACTCATTAGCAATCTTTGATTTCACAACATGAGACCCCAAAAGCTTACTCTTTTGCTGCCTAAGAACTCCTTTGCATGTGTGACCATTATTCAACTTCTGTATGTAGAAAAAGCCATTCACCTTGTTCTTCAAAGCGCGAATAGACCATTAACAACCATCAGAATATCTCTTAGCACACTCTGCAATAACACGATTTGAGGTATTCCGTGTGTACTTGAAAAGAAAACCAATTTCAATAGCATACTTGGTCAACTTTTCCCTAAATTCTAACACCCCCCCTTCGAACTTTTGACCCTCGCTCATGCCTTATAAAGCCCTGCCACTCATGAGTGAGATAACTCTTTAGAACCTCTAGCCTATAACACCCCAAGTATTCACTCGCATCAATAATATTGCTTGAACCCACTGACAAACATGAAGAAGCACATGAAACATCATCCAAAGATGTTGTTGCAGAAGTAGAACTACTACTCCCACCACAATAAGGCACCAAAATGGTGCTCCCATTAGAATCCCTCACCAAAATATCAACATAATTCAATTTAAAATCAAACATACACCTAAACATCAGTTTTACATCCATATCACTTGATAACACACAGCTTTTATATCCAGGGAAAGAATACCTCAAGTCGAATGAACCAAGATTCAAATGATTAAAACCCATAGAGACCTCCCTCACAATATCATTAAACGTATGCTTCATATCAAGAACGAACATGATCGTCTCAAACATATACGTGCACCTCGCATAAGGTTCTGCATCCATGGCTAAGTTACTGCAATTACACATTAGAGGAAGAATAATCAGCTTCTATTCGCAATATCAAACAAAAAAGCTACTGGAATCAGATTGAAAGAATACTAGCAGAGGAAAAGAAAGTTACTACCATAGTAAGATAATGACACTATAACAGTTATACAAAGCTACTATATGTAATCAAAAAGGAAAAACGAAGACATGACAAAGATTGGTATTATAATGAAAAATGAAGACAGCAGCGTGCCGCTGCACCGCGAACCTATTAGTCTATCAATCAGCTTCTAGTTTTGATATGAATTAAAAGGCAAGAGGAAAAAACAAAGAATATATAACAAAACAGCAAATGTAGAATTCTTTCATTCTGTTAGTTGCTTTTCTGAACTGTATCAGTAGCATTTACAAACTGCATTAGTAACTTTGACTGTACAAATCAGCTAAAACCTGCATTAGTTAACAGAGATAGCTATGAACAATCAACTTGCACAACAGTTTCATTGTACAATCAACTTTCAACAAAAACACATGATTGATACAATGATGAAATCACAACAGCTACACATGATTTAACAGCTAATTTAACTATAAGCTACGCATGATTTAGGTTTAGCGAAACAAAAATGAAATCACATTGATGAAATTTGAAATACAAATCAAGCTAAACAGATTGCAAAGAGAGAAGGCTAAGATCGAATCAAAACAAAAACGAAATTACAGTGATGAAAATCGAAGTAAAAATCAAGCTAAACAGAGTGAAGAGATATGGAATTAAACCTCAATGATCGATTAGAGACTGTTGCGAACTAGATGGAGAGCTTCATCTTCGTTTGCGAGCTAGAGAGAGAGAGCTTCACGGTTTGCTAGAGAGAGAAAGAGTTTCATCGTGGTAGAGAGAGAGAGACTGAGAGCAACTAAATCTAAAACAGAAATTTAAATAATAGATAGCTGAGGGTAAAATAGGTATAACATAAAAAGAAGCTGATGGTTTTATGCTCTAAAGTGGCCTCATGTGTACAAAACAATTTAGGTGGCCTTATGACTAATATAAGTCTCAAAGTGACACTTCTTTGTAATTTTCTAAAAACATAATCAAATTGCACAGACAGAAAACAAGCATTCATGTGACAGTTCCATGCGTATGCAAATTAACCATTGATGGTGTTGAGTATTTTCCTTTTTCATTAGTAGTGAAAGTGGCAACTACTTTTTTAGTTTTTTTATGTTACTTCTGTTGGGATGGTAGTTTGACTATTAAATGATGAATGCTATTACTAATTGGAGTACTTTTAATAGATTACTTCAGCTTAGGATACACTATGCCACTGATAATGCAAGCAGATCAAATCGTTTTACATGATCCATGAATGATTGTGCACATATTGAAAAGAATATTACAGGGCAGTTCATGATTTTAAGCTTGCTTCAACTTGTCAGTGTAGTTAGTTAAGTATGCCAGATCTTACGGTTGTGGGGTTTTTTTTTGTTGATAAATTGACTCCAGATAACCTTAGCATATGGACAAAAGTTTTTACTGTTTCTGTTTCATCGTGATCGCTAACTAGGGAGTTCAAGTGCATGGTTGGTTGAAATTTTTTGAATTGAGATAAGTTGGTTTTCACATATAGGATGCAATTGCCACGGGAAAGAACATATACATGTAGTTTAGGCACTTCATATTAAGCACCTTTTTTTGAGAGAGAAGGCACTTTATATTAAGCACTTGATATAAATTTGATTACACATCAAGTACAGTCTAATCGTAGTGTACTGCAAAATATATGTACTTCCCTATTCCATTTTCAAGAGTCAGTCATTAACGTTGCATAGTTTCGCCAAGATCGCTTTCGCCAGTTTGATTATGAAAGCGTCTTGTGTGTTTCAACACTTGCTGCCTATTTTAGCCACCAGTACTTTAGGCAAACCATTGTACCTACGTCGTTGACCTACATGCTTCAAACTCAATATAATCCTCTCTTTGCATTTGCTTAAATCTTTACCACCGAAGAGTGACGAGAAGACTGTGATCAATAAAGAGTGAAGAGAAGACTGAAACTTTAATACTTCATTGCTTGGACCTACGTCTTTTGGTGTTGGCATTTCGAGCCAGCTCTCTTCAAAAGCGGTTGCAGCTTATATCATGTATGACAATAGTAAAATATTCTTGATTACTAGAGCTACAAGCTGCCATGTTTGAAATTATTAAGTTTGTAACTACAATCAATTTTAATCCTATCCTATTTAGTAATTGAAATTACCGTAATAAACCGTAGCCCGCCAAACGCCGCTTGGAACCGTCTATTACTTGGGCTCTACCCGTGGGCCAACCCGACAACCCAATTATTGCACACGACGTCGTATCCATCAACACCACCGCCATTGCTGTAGGATTTTTCCCAAATAGTCCAGGCACTCAAAAAGCCTCGACTACCCTTCTCTCTCTTCTTCTTCTTCTTCTTCTTCTCTGAAACCCTCCAATTAGGGCTTGGAGCCTTAAACCCTAGGCGCCATTCTCCGACCAAGAAGACGATGCCTGGTCCCACCTTAGAGATGGAGCGAGTAGAGCCACAGTCGCTGAAAAAGCTCACTTCCAAATCCCTCAAGCGAACTCTCGATCTCTTCTCCCCCCTTCATAGTCAATTAGCTCCTCCCGATCCAGAGAGGTACTTCCATTGACTTCTATCCGTAATTTTTCGATAATCTTAGCCTAGTTTTTCGTCGCCAAGGAAATTTATAGGCTAATTTTATGTTTATCTTTTGTTTTGCAGTAAAAAGATTCGCATGAGCCACAAGGTTAGTGAATTTTTGTATTATTTTTTTGCACATTTTGAATCTGTGAAGTGAAACGTTGCATTGCAATAAGAATTTTATTGAATTTATAGATAAGCGTCGAGTATGGAGGAATTGTACCCACTGCTAGTCAGAAACCCCCTCACCCAGCTGATTCTGGTGCTCCGAATCGGGGACCATCGGGGCCTTCCAATGCCCTTGCCCTTCCAGGTATTGTTTGTCGTAATTAAAATTTCGAGGGAATAAGAAACATAGCTTGGACCAACCATGTGAAAATAATGTGTTTTAGACAGTTTAATTACAATGACCTGGTGGAATTTTACAATACTTGATGAAAGAAACAGTTTATTTCTATGATCTTTTAGATTTGAGGACATAGGGAATGTTCAGTGTTGTTTTGTTGAGAGGTTACATCTATATGTATTTTTGACACTGAAACTTGCCATAAAATCTTTGCTTGGATGAATATTTAACTATTCATGTGTGTCTTGTAGACTCTAGAAATATAAAGATGGAAGCAGCTCAAAATGCTTTGGTGGTTGGTCCATCTGCACCAAAGGCACCGTAAGTAGTCTCTTTCTCTCTTGCTTTCCAGTTCTGTTATTTTGCATTATCTTTAGGAAGATTGTAGACCTCCAACGATGTCTCTTGTATTTGTTGTTTAATTGCTATATGCTGCCAATCATTTGCCCTCTTCTCAAATATATTTTCATGTTGTCCTACTATACATCTTTGATCATGTTTTAGATTCTATGGAGGTTTTAATGTTGCTTGAGCTTATGGCTTTTATTCTGATTTCTAACTCAACACACATTTGATTACGTAGTGACATGTGATTTGTGCTTGTTTATTGCCAGGAATAATATTGGAATTTCGGGTAAAGGCACTTTAGTGGTTTCTGCTCCAGGATCATATGAAAGGTTTGAGCTTTGTCCTTCTCTGAAATTGTTGATGCCTTTATAGTATCCAAGTTAATCTGGTGATTACTTTCTTTTACATTATTTTTCATTCCAGACTGCAATTCATGTGTAATAGCTTTGAACACTTGGGATAAGTAGCGTATTATGCGTTTCTTGGCTGTGCTATAGTTAACAGAAATATAAAACTGCAGTGTTAAGTAAATCGTAGGAATTTTTACAAAGACAAAATTATTCAGAGTTGGATGTACTTGAAGAGTAAAATATTTGTTACTACGTAATATTGATACTTTAATATCAATCTGCTTAGAATGGTTTCAGTCCCTTTGGGTCAAATACCTTTTCAGGTTCAGTTTTAGGCATGTTTTGTCATGAAGGGTTAGACTTATAGTAGTTGGCACTAAGTTATATGCTTCCAAGGTGTTGTAAGATTGAAGTTTCTATTATTTTCTTGCTGAGATATTATAGGGCAGTAGAAATTCTAAACGTTATAAGGTGCATGATGCTTTATACTATCTTCTTGCATTTTCTCTAATTATGATGTTACAACTATGAAAATAATTTCATTTGTCGCTATAACTGTTAATTTTCTATTTTATAGGAACCCATCAACATCAGCTATAATGGAAAGAATTTCCAGTAGATGGCCACGTCCTGAGTGGCATGCTCCCTGGAAGATTTACAGGGTAAGAATTTTGCAGTTGTTTAGTTGGAGAAGGGAAACCAGTGGGACTTTTATGTCTGGGTAATATCTAATTTCTTATTGGATGGACATGATCAGGGACCAAAAGTAAATTTCATGTTATAACAGTTCCCACCTCTGTTGTTTTTGGTCCTTGGTTAGTTTTCATTTTGTTGTCCTTTGAATGGCTGTTTTTTGTCTAACAAGTTGATAAGACTGACCTGGACTGTGCACCTCTTTGTTGGATGAATATGAGTTGCATTCACTTGTACAGCATCGTGAAATTGTTCCTTTTCGTTGTGTAGGTCATCAGCGGCCACTTGGGATGGGTACGCTCTATTGCTTTTGATCCAAGTAATAAGTGGTTTTGTACAGGCTCTGCAGATCGTACAATAAAGGTATTGAAATTTATGCTTGTTCATCCAAGTTGGTTTATCTGAGTTGCATTATGTGTTGATCACATGTTAATTCTTCCATAAAGCAACTCATAAAGAGGGCTGACCCCTCTCTAGGACTTTTTGTAAGATCACTTGCCCTTTTTTTGTTTGTTGTTGCCCTTTTCCTTTTTCTTTTTTTATCTCCTCCATTTAATTTTTTTTTTGTTGGTCTTTTGTTGTTATGCAAGTGGATGAGGTAGAGATTAAAATGTTTCAGTAAGATTGAAGCCATTAGTTTTATTTTTATTATTTATTCTTTGCCCTTTCATGGAAATCTCATGACATTTGCTTTATTTTATATCTTTTTGAGTATGTTTGTTCTGATTTTGTTGACAGATATGGGATGTAGGAACCGGAACACTACAGCTTACACTGACAGGACATATTGAGCAAATACGAGGTTAGTTTCTCTTGAATTGTTGCTGGTGACATAGTGCGATTTTGGTCAACTCTAATTATGTTGTAACAATAAGGGCTTTGGTGTTTGCAGGCCTTGCTGTTAGCAGCAGGCATACCTATATGTTCTCTGCTGGTGATGATAAACAAGTCAAATGCTGGGACCTTGAGCAGAACAAGGTAGGAATTTCTATTAAACTAACTTTTTATGAGCTTAATATGTGTTCTTTAAATAATGCTGGTTATTACAACATATAATTTTTGCAGGTTATCCGTTCATACCATGGTCATCTAAGTGGTGTTTACTGCTTGGCTATTCATCCCACTCTCGATATATTACTAACTGGGGGTCGTGATTCAGTATGCCGGGTATGTATCAGTTCAATATAGATCATGACCTAACATAGTGAAGGAAAGCCAGAGTGAAATTATTACTGTAATTTGTATCAAGAGTGATAATATCTTTGCTTTGATGTAATAATATTTTCAGGTCTGGGATATTCGTAGCAAGATGCAAGCTCATGCATTGTCCGGGCATGATAACACGGTTTGCTCGGTTTTCACTCGGCCAACGGTATGAAGATCCTTTTTGTCCTTCATTCTTTTTTCATTCCTATACATATTCTGATTGTAGTGAGAGTATGCATATGGCCGTAAGTTTATACAATTCAATTTTACTTTTCCTAATGTTATCTGACTGAGTTGGATCTGTTTTTCTTTCGTTTTGGGCTTTCTGTAACCTTATTTGCACCCTGATTACATAATGTTTACGTTTTGTGTTCTTCAGTTTACATTATTCTATATGGATTTTGATCCCTGCAATCCTTGGATCTTATTCGTTTCCTATAGCACGTCTGATATATAAGTAGCAGAGAATAGAATTTAATGTAACTCTAAATTTCTATTTTCATGCTGGACGTACAAATAGGGATAAAAGCCTTTTCTTTGTCAGTTATATATTTCTAGGTGCACTTTTTTCTTCATAAATACACTGTTTCTTATACTTTATTATCTGATATTTCCAGGATCCACAAGTTGTTACTGGCTCTCACGACTCAACCATCAAGTTCTGGGACCTTCGATATGGTAATCTTGTTCTGTCATTTACTTGAGCAGTCAAGCTCATTTTAGTTTGGTTTTGTTTCTTTCTAACTAAATCTAAGCATCACTTTATATTCCTGCAGGAAAAACGATGTCAACCATCACACACCATAAGAAATCTGTACGTGCAATTGCGCAACATCCTAAAGAGTATGTGCTAGTACATGTGCACTTTTTTACATCATGGAATGACTTATTCTGCCAGTGTCTGCCCTCTTAAATTGCATGCTTTGCTATTGTTTCTAAATGTGTTCTGTTCTCTAGGCATGCTTTTGCATCAGCATCAGCCGATAACATTAAGAAATTCAGCCTTCCAAGAGGGGAATTTTTACACAACATGCTGTGAGTATTTGCCTAACATCTTTACATATAGTAAATTTTATGTGAACTGAATTAGTTGTCTAGTGATTTTCATTATTGTTAATAATTGTTAAATTTATTTGATGCTTTGAGCAGCTCTCAGCAGAAAACCATAATTAATGCGATGGCTATCAATGAGGAGGGAGTTATGGCTACTGGAGGTATGGGTTATTTTTATTATTAGCTGCTAGTACAATAAGGATGATAGTAGTTGTTTCTTCTTTTCATAAAACCTGGTAATTCTAATTGTTTGCTGGTTGTTTTATTTAAGGTGACAATGGGAGCTTGTGGTTTTGGGATTGGAAGAGTGGTCACAATTTTCAGCAATCACAAACAATCGTACAGCCTGGTATATTTGTTGTTGTGTTTTGTCTATATGTATTTTTCTTTTCCATTATTTTTGGGGTTTGGCTGTAGCAAGAAGGTAGCTAACACCTAGAAATGTTTTATTACAGGTTCACTGGATAGTGAAGCTGGTATATATGCACTTTCCTATGATGTTACTGGTACAAGGCTTGTTAGTTGTGAAGCTGACAAGACGATCAAAATGTGGAAACAAGATGAAAATGCCACTCCAGAAACTCATCCTATCAATTTCAAGCCCCCTAAAGATATCAGACGGTTCTAGTGGTTCTAGCATCAATCCTCTGCTGTTGCTCTGCTTGGTTATTGTAATGAACTGCACCAACCTTCAGATCTCTGACCTTGAGAGGCTAGTAAGAATCGACAACCACCAAGACAAAAGGAGGCCCAGTAGCCATTGCTTCTTTTTTATGCCCTGTAATATTGCTTCGTGGTTCTAATCAAAATTGATATTCCTGGCTACGAGATAGAAATTTTTGTTGTATTATGTTCATAAAGTTGAATGTATTTCAAAGAATTGGCTGAATTTGGATTTGGAATGAATTTGTGAAGCACTAGAAATTTATTGTTTATAGGAACTCGGTTTTGGCTCAACTCTTTGAACTTGGAAGAGTATCCTTTCATCCTTTGTGTTTGTGAAAGCAAAGGGAAAAGGCAAAAAAAAAAAGAGTAAAATTTTGAGAAAATTACACAGTAGCACCTGACCAAATATATAAACATAGAAAACCCACCTTCAATTTATTTTATACAAATAAGGACACAAGCTCAGGTCCAAAACCAAATATAAATGGGCCTGGCTGCGAATTATGTTACAAAATGACTAAAATGTTCAGTTTTTATTAAAATTTACGCTTATGCCACTGCCACAATCCAACGACCTAAACCTGAAATCCCAAAACACAAAACGCAAAAAAGCCCAAACGTGAATTTCTCTCCAGCGACGGATCTGGCTTGAAGCAGTAGCACTGCAAAATCTTCAGTAGCACTCAGCTTGATTCCGGAATCGACCTGCGCCACTGACTCCAATCTGAATCGCGCCGGCGGCGACGATGCGCTCACCATTCACGAAGACGACGGCGACGGATCTAGCTTGAATCTCCGAAGCAGTAGCACTGCAAAAAAAATCTCCAGTAGCACTCAAATTGATTCCGGAATCGACCTTCGCCTCTTATTCTAAAATTGCAGAGTGTAATTCTGTGAGAGAGAGAGAGAGGATCGTCAGAAACAGAAGAAAAAGGTAGAATTTTTCGAAACTCTCAAAACCTTAGTTTTTTTTTTCTTTTTCTTTTTGGCTCTGGAATTCTGCTGTTCCCGATCCATTTTGGGACTGTTTTCTTTTTTTGGAGTGGAAATGTATGGAAGTGGGAGTCTTTTGGTTTCTGTTTGATTTTATCAATTTTTGAGTTTTACGAGCTTAATCTGGAGGTATTTGCAGGGTTAATTGAGCCCAATTTTTGGTCTAATTGAGTTTTTGCTTGGTTGGAATTGGATTTTTGTAGATGAATTACTGCTAGTTTGAGATTGATTGAGGGGAAACAGTAGCATTCAGGGGAAGCAGTAGCACTCAGTTTGGAGTGTGGGGAAGTAGTAGCCTCTTCTGAAAATGGTATATTGATTATATTGTTCTGTGTTGTTTCTTATTGTTTTTTTTGTGTGTGCGCATACAATTGATTTTGTTTTTTGGTTAATTGAATAGAAATACTTGTTTCTTAATTGATCTGTTATGTGCTACTGTGTGATCTGCTACTTTATAGTTTATAGTTTATGGTTTCTTAATTGAGTTTTCGCTTGGTTGGAATTGGATTTTTGTAGATGAATTACTGCTAGTTTGAGATTGATTGAGGGGAAGCAGTAGCATTCAGGGGAAGCAGTAGCACTCAGTTTGGGAACCCATATCGGCCATAAGACCCTCTCCTTGATTCTCGGAGCGACCGCCGCTAGGAGATGAAGAAGATGGAGAAATGGCCAGGCATTTATATGGGCCGCGGAATCTGGGGCCAAGCAGGAGACTTGAGGAGGGTGGTGTTATCCTCCACCACTTGTATTTGAGATTCTTATTTTGGTTTTGGTTTTGGTTTTGGGTTTGGAGGGTTGTTGGGTGGTGGGTGGTTGTGAAGGAGGAGCGAGAGAGAGAACGAGGGCGGACCCAATTGGGGAGGAGGAGATTTTGGGGGTGGGGTTTTATAGGAGAGGTTGCTGTGGTCATTTTGAGCACAAGGGCTGACATGGTTTTTGGTTTTGGTTTTGGTTTTGTGCTACTGTGTTATCGTTGTATTTGTGCTACTGTGCTACTGTGTTATTGTTGTTATGTGCTACTGTGTTTATTTGAAGTTTCTTTCTGCAGTTTATTGTTGTTATGTGCTACTGTGTTATCGTTGTATTTGTGCTACTGTGTTATCGTTGTATTTGTGCTACTGTGCTACTGTGTTATTGTTGTTATGTGCTACTGTGTTTAGTTTATTGTTGTTATGTGCTACTGTGTTATCGTTGTATTTGTGCTACTGTGCTACTGTGTTATTGTTGTTATGTGCTACTGTGTTTATTTGAAGTTTCTTTCTGCAGTTTATTGTTGTTATGTGCTACTGTGTTTAGTTTATTGTTGTTGGAGATTTTGTTTGAAACCAAACATGGAGCCTAAAATATGATTTTCACTTCTGTGGGATCTCTATTGTTTCACTATCCCATCACTCATAATGTGCATGTGTGAAGTACATATTATTGTTATGTGCTACTATGTGTGCAGTACATATTCTTCATGAACTGGACGAGTGCAGTAGCAGAACTGGACGAGTATGAGTTCAGCGAGTGCAGTAGCAGAATTGGACGAGCATGAGTGCAGTAGCAGAATTGGACGAGTAGGAGTGCAGTAGCAGAATTGGACGAGTATGAGTGCAGCGAGTGCAGTAGCAGGATTAGGTGATGACGAGTGCAGTAGCAGAACTGGACGAGTATGAGTGCAGCGAGTGCAGTAGCAGATTGGACGGGTGCAGTAGCAGGATTAGGCGATGACGAGTGCAGTAGCAGAACACAAGTAGCAGAACTGGACGAGTATGAGTGCAGCGAGTGCAGTAGCAGGATTAGGTGATGATGAGTGCAGTAGCAGAACATGAGTAGCAGAACTGGACACGAGTACAAGTGCAGTAGCAAAAATTGACGAGTATGAGTGCAGCGAGTGCAGTAGCAGGATTGGACGAGTGCAATAGTAGGATTAGGCGATGAGATGAGAGTTCATTCTCTTAGCAACGTATAGAAGAAAGATATATATATATTTTTTTTCTTTTGAGAAGTAACATAAATGGATTATTCTCAAGAAAAAAAAAAAGTAATATAAACATATTATTCTCAGAAATAAAAAATAAAAAAAGTAACATAAAGGGATTAATCTCAGAAAAAGAAAAAAAAGTAATATAAAGGGATTAGAAGTCAAAATGAGTAGTTAAGGGGGAAAAAGTAACATAAATGGATTATTCTCGAAAAAAAAAGTAATATAAAGGGATTATAAGTCAAAATGAGTAGTTTAGGGTAAAAAAGTAAATTAACTCATGACATGTGGCAAGTGGAGAGCAAATTGTCATTATTTGTAAGATTTAATCCTTATAAAATGATTACAAATCAAAATAAGTAGTTAAGGGTAAAAAAGTAAATTAACTCATGACATGTGGCAAGTGGAGAGCATATTGTCCTTAAGTGTAAACTTTTGTCCTTAAATGTTCAAAACCAAATGTTGTGGAGTTTTTTGTGTTTTGAAATCCTATCAATGGGGTATATGTAGTTTGCTATAAAATTTTTGTGTTGGGACTTGGGACTAGGGGGATTTAATGTTTAATGTGCACTGTCCAGATGTCCTGCAATGGGATTAGGCCTTTGCTTGAGATGCAATACTGTTTAGATCAATGCATCAAACTCACGAGCAATGTGCAAAGCTTAATTAGTTGATTTAATGCCATCCATCCCGGGCGGTTCAAGTAAAGAAGCTAAATGCGCGATCTTTCTTTTCCTGCTAAAACCCTTATCTTGTGCAATTCTCTTACTCATTGCCTCATTTTTACATTTTCTTTTTCGTAATCTAATGGTTTGTGCACTTTGGAATGTACCATTGTTTTCTTTATTCAAGGGAAGAAATATTGTCATAGAAAATCATCTTATACTAGTTGAATAGGGCGTTAGAACATTATAATTGTGGTCTTTGATTCACAGTGATAACTCACGCCAAAACATAGGGTAAAAATATCAAGATTGTTCCTTACAACAATTATTGAAAAAAAAAATTCATTTGGGACAATTAGATAATTATATGTTCTCACAATAACTCATCACGTGACTTATATATGAGAAAATTAAATGAAGATAATGGAATGACGACACAATAACTCATCACATGACTTATATATGAGGAAATTAAATGAGGATAATGGAATGACAACCCGTACAACCTATAATAAAAGTGCATTCTACAAAGTTGACAAAACAGTTACATGCTCTCACAATAACTAGTCTCTACAAAATATTTCTCCCATAAATTATAGCCAAAAGTGTACGATCACCACGTTTATTCTGACAAAATCTTCTATTAGTTTGTTTTCATTGCAAGAGCTAGAATTTTATAGTTGAAAATTTTGAGTATTAACCAATATGGTATGCTTGCATCGCCTTATACAATACTTTATATTGAGAAATTAACTATTTGCTCAGATTGTTTTTTACCATTAAAATTATAACAAATTATTGTGCCCCGTCATCATTTATGCTCATCTAAGGGACTGTTAGGGACAAATACATCTTAACCACATGTATTAAATTTAAAAGCTGAAATTATAACAACTTAAAACTGTGCATTTATTTTCAACCGTCAAATTCACTTGTCTTTTACAGTTTCTTAAAAAATTATCCATTTAGTGAGCAGACATTTTGCATGTCATAATCATAGTTTGATAAAACCCTTTCACTGAATTTAAGGGGTTGGCTTAGGGTAATAAAATCGGTCAAAAATAACTTTCTCATTTTATAAACTTTACCAAACATTACCAAACTATACCAAACATTACCTTTTGACATTTCCACATCCAGTGGTCGTCCATAGTAATTAATAAGCACGTTTACCTTAACAGCCAATATCCCCACAAAAGATGCACGCGCCTTGGAACGATTATACGGCCATTTTTCATGCATGGAAGTCCCCCTGTACCGACCACTTCGTGTCTTCCACCCCAAAATTTTGCTTCTCTTTCTCCACATTACCGTACACTCTCCTCCTCCTCCCTCTCTCTTTCACTTTCAACCTTTTCTCTCATATCCCAAAACTCGGCCACATCCAAATAGTATCCGAAGCTATGAACTCCGATCAGTTAGTTCATAGAACCCACCATACCCACAATGAAGACCTACAAGACACCCCCATCCTCGAATCAACCCCGCAAAACAAGCCTCGAAACCTCTCCACCAACCCAATCCGCTACATTCTTCGCGAGCAACGCATCCTCTTCGTCCTCATCGGCATTGCCATCGCCACCCTCTTCTTCACCGCCTTCCCCTTATCAAACCCAGAGCTAGCATCCTCCTCGCTATCTTCCCCTCTCCTCCATGACCCGACCCGAGACTCGAGTTTCTCGTCCGGGTCGTCTGTCGTGCCGACCCGGCGGGTTCTGTTGGAGGGTCTCGAGTCGATGAACGTGGGCGGGAAAGTGCCGCTGGGGTTGAAATCGAAGAGCCAGAGGATTGTGGTGACTGGTGGGGCCGGGTTCGTTGGGAGCCACCTTGTGGACCGTTTGATTGCGAGAGGGGACAGTGTGATCGTCATTGATAATTTCTTTACGGGTCGGAAAGAGAACCTGGCGCACCATTTCGGAAACCCCAAGTTTGAGCTCATCAGACACGACGTCGTTGAGCCGATTCTGTTGGAGGTTGACCAAATCTACCACTTGGCCTGCCCTGCCTCTCCTGTGCATTACAAGTTTAATCCGGTCAAGACTATTATATCCTTTTCTTATTTGTTTTAAGTTTTTTTTTTTTTAATTTCGAGCGGTCGGGACAAACCATGTGACAATGTTGGTGCATGGGTTATGTTGCATGACTAAATATTAAAACACAACATACATTTCTAAGTTTGGTGTGAAATTTAATGGGGGGGGTATGTTATGGTGATTTTTTGTTCTTATATTTTGGTCATGTGTTAGTTACGTACATCAAAAATAATTAGCCACAAAAAATAGATATGGGTTAGCCAGAAATGTGTAACGACGAATGTGAGCCTTTATTTTTTTTTTTGGGTGAAATATAAGTAATGTCCAATGATGATTATGGTGAATGAAATGTGATACATGTTAATGGTTGGGGTCCTTGACTTGGTGGTTCACAAGACGAATGTGGTGGGCACATTGAACATGCTTGGACTAGCCAAAAGGGTGGGTGCACGCTTCTTGCTCACAAGCACCAGCGAGGTCTACGGTGACCCTCTGCAGCATCCCCAGGTTGAGACCTACTGGGGCAATGTCAACCCCATCGGTAAGTAAACCATCTTCACTAGCATGACTTAATTTCACCTACTTTGACTCGAGTAATCTCTCATTAATATTTTCCTTAAAATGCTTAATCTTTCTTCTATATGACTCATGAAGAAGACCAACGAAGTTAAGACCCACGATAATAATGATAATAAAAGCCTGTTAAAGTTTGTAGAATGGTTTGTTTTGTTGTATAATTTTAACATTTTGATTCTTTGCATGATTATATTCCGATTGGCAGGTGTAAGGAGCTGTTATGATGAGGGGAAGCGCACAGCAGAGACATTGAGCATGGATTATCATAGAGGCCTTGGCATTGAGGTTACAGATACTTGAGTTTACTGTTACATTTTTTTTCACTGTAATTTGTTTCTAGAACCTATCGGTGAAATGCAATAAGCTAAACAAAAGTATATGATGAATCGCAGGTGAGAATTGCCAGGATTTTCAATACTTACGGACCACGAATGTGCATCGATGATGGTCGTGTTGTTAGCAATTTTGTAGCACAGGTGAGTTCCTATAGTTATTTTTGTACCTATGATCTGCTGATCGATCATTAACTTTATTTTCAATGTACACTGTTGTCCACCTACAAATTTAATGTCAATGTGTCTATGAATTACTCAGGCATTAAGGAAGGAGCCATTAACAGTTTATGGTGATGGCAAGCAAACCAGAAGTTTCCAATACGTTTCTGACTTGGTATATTTCTTCTCTTTTTGCTTCAAGTACAGTTATGAGGTTATAAGTTTGTAAGGATGGTAGCGTTGAAGTTTATTTTAGAGCTTCTGCATCCCTTTCTCACAAAGAAAAATTTCTAGATCCGTCATTGCTTGTAAGAGTGTTATGTTAGTGTGTATGTCTGCTAACTTGTAAGTTCATGGTAGATATCAGTAGTATTACTTAGAATTTTGTTGTGTATGCTAATGTCTGATCACAGGTGGAGGGACTAATGCGGTTGATGGAAGGGAATCATGTAGGACCTTTCAATCTTGGCAACCCTGGTGAATTCACCATGCTAGAACTTGCTCAGGTATGGAGAGCAAACAATTCCACCGCGCGTCAAATTGTTAACTGATTTTGTGTTGATGTCTAAATTTACATTGTTTGTGTAGGTTGTACAGGACACCATAGACCCCAATGCAAAGATAGAGTTCAGGCCAAACACAGAAGATGACCCCCATAAGAGGAAGCCAGACATTTCAAAGGCAAAAGAGCTTCTCGGATGGGAGCCTACTGTGTCTCTCAGAAAGGGACTTCCTCTCATGGTTACTGACTTTAGACAGCGCATATTTGGCGACGCCAAGGACAACATTGCAGCTGAGGCAGCTTAATCTATAATGTTTGCATAAATTCATTGATTACTTTAATTTCACATATAAATGATGAGGAACACTGATATATAGGAAAAAAAGATATAGAGTTGGAAAATAAAGTTAGAATAAAAAGGAATTTTCTCATAGATATATGTAACGTTTACTCCATAGGAATAAAAACTTGGCATGCAAAATATGCCAATGGAGTCCAGTTTGTTCTGAGAATGGTATATAGGGATAAATGCTTTTGTTCTTCTACATGTTCTTCTCTTTTTTTTTTTTTTTTGGTTTTTCTTTTTTCCCTGCCAATTAGAAAAGGTTGGGACACGAACTGCGAGCTTAAATGAAACCTACTTTCAGCAACTGGGTTGTTCATGATTCATAGATATCCTTACCTCTTGGCAAATTCTGCTCCAGCTAAGACGGAGGAGTGGATTGAGTTTTAACCCAGTTGAATATAACATCCCAGAGCATGTCATTCCTTCACTAAAAGAGAAGGTAAAGAAAAAAAAAAACTCCTGTATGCAAATTAACATCTGAGTTCGGGGAGTGTGTAACACTACAACTCTTGAACGCGAATTCAAGAGCGGTCAATTGTATAAAGCCTCAGGTGTATAAAATAGATGCATTTCACAAATAATGAGTGATATGTATCCTCACTTCCTCAGTATATGAATTGTTACAAACTCGACTAGAGAACGAAACAATAGTCGCTTGTTTAGAAGTTTGCATGTGGCATTAAACCAGGTTATGAAGGCCTAAACGACCCTAAGTCAATTACCTTTAACCACAAATCTTGTAAACGATCTACTTCTTCAAGATCTTGTTCGTGTTGCTTATCTTGAACTTCTTTTTAGACCCTCTTCTCTGTTTCTTCTCCCAGTCAAAGATTTATTGATTCTAGTCATGATTCTACAATCAATACTTGGCATAGAATAAGAGAAAACCATCTTGGGTCTCGAGACCCAAAAGAAATATTGGGCCTGAGCATTGTGCGTAAGACTAGCCCAACTCCCGGCCCAGGTAAGTACCCGTGACTTGGATTTCATATAGCAAACATAAAGATCAAAGCACTATTATATCCCTAGCGCACCCAATTCTCTTAAACCTGTGCAGACAGTGCTTCTTCTTCTCCAACTCTTCACAAACCTCGCTCGCCTCCATCGTCTTGCCCTAGTCAGTCAGGTCCATATCTCTTGCTTCATCTCTCTCTCTCTCTCTCTACTTTTCGCGATATGTTTTTCTGATTTTTTTTTTAAATTTTTTTATGTATTTTTTTTTTAGGATTTTCAGCTTGTTTGATTCGATTTCTTTCCTGTTCAAATTTTGTTGTAGTGGACATTTCCGATAGTCTTGCCTCAATTTGTTTCTTTCATTTGGTTTGAAACGGAAGCGCTTTCACCAAATTTGCTTTTATAGCTTTTAGGGTTTTGGCATCTCTGCTCCGTACTGTGGTTTTGACTCTCATCTGCCTTTCTAGATCTTGCCGAAATTATAGTGGCGTTAGATAGTGATAATAACATCAGTAATTTAGTGTTCTTGTTTTTGTTCATGGTAATTTTGCTGTGGTTTTGAGATGAACTCGTTTAGGTTTCTGCATCCAAACACTGTTTCGGAGTATTATTTGTGCTTTCAGCTAAAGGAGCCCTGTGTAAACTAACAATGTGGCAATTACTTGATGCAGTCCGAGCTGCTAGTTGATTAATTCTTGAACAGAGAGGATCCAATTGTAACTGTCACGATGTCGAGGAAGGGATTAATGGAACAGGATCTCAGTAAGCTGGATGTAACGACTTTACATCCACTCTCACCTGAAGTGATATCGCGTCAGGCGACTATTAATATTGGTAATCTCAGTTTCAATGCTCCTATGTGCTTTTAAGTGTATTTGTACCATACTGTTCTTCTATCGTTTAGTCTATACATGTGCTAATTCTCCAAACTGTTGTGGATTTTGCTGAGTACCTTTCAGGCACTATCGGTCATGTGGCTCATGGGAAGTCAACAGTCGTAAAAGCAATTTCTGGCGTTCAGGTAAAATTTTAGACCTCGTGTATTTGATTCTGCCTTTCTCTTTCTTCTTCTTTCAGCATGGGAATTGTATGTAGGACAGGACTCATGAGTTGCTACATTTGGTTGCGACAGATTTTGATTGTTCTTTTTGAAGTTATCAATGCACACACTCACAGCCATAGAAGAATGTGTCAGGACATTTATTATTGGATACCGGTGTATTATAATTGTAGATTAAGAAAATTAGGCAATCTCATACTGATACACAGATGGCTACAAATTTTATATCATTTCACTTTTGAGCTGATAACCACTATCTTTCTTGTACCGTGGACCGTGTTCGCCAGTATTGGTGATTTCTAAATTCTAGGAAAGTAGGGATACTTGTGATCTTGTCTGTATACTTCTGAGAGTCTTGGTTGTTATCACGCCAACTGCATAGTGTCTTCGGTTTTCGAAATTCTGGAGATATTATGCAGCTTTAACTGGATTTGCTTATAATAACTGTTGGTTGTTTTGGGCGGATTATAATCTACTTGCTGTTTGGACTATGGTCCTCATAGTAACTTTATATCAAAGTGAATCCAGCAAAATATTCAATATTATCTTGTACAATGGAACCCGTCATGTGAGAATAATTATTTTGAAGTTATAAGAAAATAGGGGTAATTTAATCTTTTTCATATAGTTTTGAGAGTTTTGCTATCGAAGTAAAGTGCATGGTTTAATTGGCTGTGTTTGGGTTTAGCTGAAGTTCATTCATTAAGCTTCAGGTGTTATGCACTGATTCTATTTCACTGGCCTTTATTGTTTCAATATCGTTCATTTCACTTGTCAAAGTAACTTTATACTATAGGGAATCCAACATGATACAGTAGTATATTGTATGTTGCTTGAGCTTTATTTACTGAAGCTTGTAGGCATTGATTGGGGGGTTGACTTATGCCATGATTTTCTCCTGGATATACAATATTTTTTGGTTTAATTAAACAGCATCTGTTAATGATCTGCAGACTGTACGTTTTAAAAATGAGCTTGAGCGTAACATTACTATCAAGCTCGGATACGCAAATGCAAAAATCTACAAATGTGAAGATGAGAAGTGCCCACGACCATCATGCTACAAGTAGGGGTGCATTTTAGGTAATTATCTTTGATTCCAACTCTCCTTTTATTAATACTCTTTTTTTTTTTCTTTTTTTTTTTTTTTTAATTCAGGGCATATGGAAGTGGAAAAGAAGATGCTCCCCTATGTGATGTTGCTGGGTTTGAGAATTGCAGGATGAAGTTGTTGCGACATGTATCATTTGTAGATTGCCCGGTAAGGTTTTTATATGCATGTTATATTTACTGCACTGGAATGTAGTTTATTCCTGGTCATCCTAGTGGCATAAGAAGTGCTGGAACTTTGGACTTTATTTAAGAACATTTGTAATTTATCACTCACAGCGGATCTTGTTTTCATTTATTATCTCCTTGAAAGATATTATAGATCATAGTGAATCCAAGTGCAGTAAAATTAGCTTTTTCTCATGGGTGTTTGCAGATAGGTTTTTATTGTTGTATGTCAGCATCTTAATGTTTCTGATTCTAGGTTGTGTCCAGTTTATACGCTTGACAAAGTGACAAAACTTATTAGGTGGTAATGTCATGTTTGTTGTTTGGTTTGTTTAGAAGAATTTGGTTTGGGTAACCATCAAAATTTTGTGTGGTTGCTGCATACAACAGATCTATTTGTTTTTCATTGGTTTTGTATCTTGTTTTAACTGTAGTTTTTTATACTTTATTTTTTGATAGGGCCACGATATTCTCATGGCTACTATGCTGAATGGGGCTGCAATTATGGACGGGGCATTGCTTCTGATTGCTGCAAATGAAAGCTGTCCCCAGCCACAAACGTCTGAGCATCTTGCTGCTGTGGAAATTATGCGTCTTCAGCATATCATTATCCTTCAAAATAAGGTTGATCTTATTCAGGAGAATGTGGCCATCAACCAACATGAAGCAATCCGGAAGTTTATTGAGGTAAGCTCCTCCAAAGCACCATTTTCTTTTTTATTTTTAAAATATTTCTGGTTTATGGTTTCAGCGTGCTGAGTTATAACATCAAACATTTTTTTCTCAGGGTACTGTAGCTGATGGTGCACCAGTTGTGCCAATTTCTGCTCAGTTGAAATATAATATTGATGTGGTGTGTGAGTACATCGTGAAGAAGATCCCAATTCCAGAAAGAAACTTTATCTCTCCTCCAAATATGATTGTTATTCGTTCTTTCGATGTTAACAAACCTGGATTTGAGGTTGATGAGATACGAGGCGGTGTAGCTGGTGGAAGTATTCTCAGGGTACGCTTTCTGTTTAAATTTACTGAAAATTATAGAGTGCAGACAATGTTTAAATATTTTCATTCCTTGTTTGGCGCTTGGTGTTTGTGAGCGTGTTTTTCAGTTTTAAAACTGTGTTTTTGCTAGTTAATTTTGGTGGAGTTATGGGTGGTGGGGAAGTGTATGAGTGCTATGTTCTTAATTTTGACACTAACAGTTTGTTAGAATATAGAGAGCACTGTTCTTGCTTGATATGCTTGTCTACTTTGTTGGTGGAGTTATGGGTAGTGGGAATGTGCGTGAGTGTTATATGCTCGTCTACATTCTTGATTTTGACATCACAGTTTGTTAGTTCCATGCATATATTGACAATTTGATCACGGCAGGGTGTTTTGAAAGTGAATCAGTTTATTGAGGTTCGTCCTGGTATTGTTGTGAAAGATGAGAGTGGAAACATCAAGTGTACACCTATATATTCGAGAATAGTCTCGCTGTATGCTGAGCAGAACGAGTTGCAATTCGCAGTTCCAGGTGGTCTCATAGGGGTCGGAACAACTATGGATCCCACCTTGACACGTGCAGATAGATTAGTGGGGCAAGTTCTTGGTGAAGTAGGCTCACTTCCTGAAGTATTTGTTGAGCTTGAGGTAAGGGCAGTAGGTGCAAAACTCTTTATGTGGCTTTTTTGAACTGAAACTTGTTGAGATGCTATTTGTCAAGTAACTGGTTAATAGGTCTGTGATTCTTTGAAAAAAAAAAAGAACAAAAAAAAAAAAGAGAGAGATTGACTTTGGTGTTTCTCTGCATCTATATTCCTGAAGTGATTATTCCTTGACTTTCAAGGATGTGGTAATGCTGTTCTTTGTCATAATATATTCTTTTCTTTTTTGCTTTATGGGTTTAGTAAGAAATCTGTACTTTGAATGTTCAAGTAATTCTGTTGCTTTCTCCTGAAATAGACAGATATTGTTAATCAGAAATGCCCGTGAATACAGCTTTGGAATGCTTTTCAGTTCATGTTGTGCAGAAAACTTTAGTTCTGAAAAGTCTGACATCTATAATTCTTTTCTTTTTTGCTTTATGGGTTTAGTAAGAAATCTGTACTTTGAATGTTCAAGTAATTCTGTTGTTTTCTCCTGAAATAGACAGATATTGTCAGAAATGCCCGTGAATACAGCTTTGGAATGCTTTTCAGTTCATGTTGTGCAGAAAACTTTAGTTCTGAAAAGTCTGACATCTATAATTTTCCAGGTAAACTTTTTCCTGTTGAGAAGGCTTCTGGGGGTCCGGACAAAGGGTTCTGAAAAGCAGGGGAAGGTCTCCAAGCTTGCCAAGGCTGAGATACTCATGTTAAATATTGGTTCTATGTCGACTGGTGCTAGGGTAATAGCCGTGAGAAATGATTTAGCGAAGCTTCAGTTGACTTCTCCTGTGTGCACAAGCAAAGGAGAGAAAATTGCGCTCAGTAGACGAGTTGAGAAGCACTGGCGTCTGATCGGTTGGGGCCAGATCCAAGCTGGAACCACACTTGAAGTCCCACCCTGCCCTATTTGAGTTGACACCACAAAACTTGTAAGACTGAAAGCAAGAAAATTTAAAGACAGCTGAAAAGTTAAGATGTGGGAAGGCAGACAATTTTTGGGAACCATTTTTGTCAGATGGAGGAGAAAACATTGTTTCAATCACTATTATTTTTGTGGTGCTTCTTTTGTGTTTGATATGTTAATACTTTCTGCTACGTTCTTATTTAATGTCCGAGCTTTGAACCTTAGTCATTCCAATATGTGGATCTGCTACAGTGTTATGTTAAACTTGTACTCCTCGAATGTATCGGGTTCCAGCATTTCAAGGATGATTATTGGCTAGCCATCTCATGCATATTGAAATCCCCTTGTTATTTTCAGGATCTATATCCAGCACAGGCACGAGACTGATTATAACAAGGTGGTGTGTTTTGCCTTGTTCTGTTCTGGTCTTGATTTTAGGATCTGCACCCGATTGCCTGTTCGACCTTATGTAGGTTTAACTTTTTACAATCTCAACCTTTTACATCTCCGCCCCGCATTCAACCTACAACATTGCAACTCTTATTTCCAGAGATAAATCAGTCACTGCCGCAAGAGACGTGATAAATTATACAGCTGTCGCAAGAGACGTGATAATTTCTAACATTCTCTCTTCCCAAATAAACTAATCCCTTCTTCTAATCTCAGAACTCGGCCGGAGAGTCTATTAGACTATCACACTTCCCATTGCTACGTATAGCACTACTTCAGGTGCCCTGGTGCAGCATATACTGTATATGTACACTACTAGGAGTTCAGTTCGATTACAAAGTTCTTCAAATATCCAGAGGCTACGTTCTCCCTGGATGTAAACGTTATGATCCAGTTACTACAAGTTCGTTAATGGATGCGCGCAGAGGGTAGGGCATTGACGATCTCCATTTTGATCTTAGTGGATGTGCCACCACAGGATCCTAGCAATTCCACTCTCTCTCTCTCTCTCTCTCTCACTCTTTGCCACAGAATCTTCAAGCTGTCTCACCCTACTAAATTGGTTGGCAGGCTATAGTTCAGCTGACTGCTAATTTTTAGAAGTTGACACCTATTATTTTTCAAGGTCGACCTAACAAAAACTTAACACTAATCTCGAACGAAAGGAGAAATAATGTGCGAGGCATGCTAGCGATCGGTAGTTCGGTACACTAGGTTTCAACCTCCATTCCCAAGTAATTAGCCGTTGTCCCATCCTTCATTCCCATTAGCCGTTGTCCGGTCCTTTCCCTGTTCCACACTAGGCCATAGATTTAAAATCAATATTTACGTGGACCTATTTAAACATTTTTATATGAATGATTTATCAACTATGCACATTGGCAAAATTAAAGTGAAATACCAAATTTCCATCGATATATGTTATTATCTCCCTATATCTATGTGAGCCAATTTGGCCACAAGGACCATGCGCGATTGCTCAACTTGTCTAGTTTAGCTTTGATCTGTAATTTAAATGAATAAGCAGCAACTTGTCCTCTTGGAGCCCTATAAATTGGTTACTTGCACACTGCAATACTCATCATCAAGTCATCAGTTAACTTGCAGTCTAATAAGTCTAGCTAGCCAGAGTAATATTTTAGATACTTGCATTCTCCATCAATGGCTCCCTCCAAAAGGACAATGTTGTTTGTGTGCCTCTTGGTTGCTGCAGTGGCAGTAGTTGTTCCGATAGCTCAAGGGCAGACCACTGGAGGCCCCGTCGGGCCTCTTCGTGGTGTCATCCGCATCCAAGGCACAGTCTTTTGCAGTGTCAATGGCAGTGCCACTGTTGGTACCAACGGCACCATTCTTACCCCAGCATTTGCAAGTAAGTTGATTAATAGACCAGTATTGATTATTAATCAATTGATTAGCTAGCCTGATAATTATGATGAGAGAACGTATCAAGACCAAGCGTAGATTTTATTAGTTGTGGGACAATTTTATTAGGGTTCCTATTGTTGCTTAGTTATGTTCGAATGAAGGAAAGAACAAAGGAGTTGGTAAAGGCGTGCAGTTATAGAATTCCCCGGGGTTTTGAATTTTTGAATTTTTAAATTTTCAATCAACAAGTTCGAATCCTCATGATAATTAGAGGAAATCTTGGTTAACTTTCATCATGTCATAAAAATTTGGAATAAACCAATGGGAAAAAGAAGGAGTAAATTAGGAACAAAAGAAATCAAACCAAAGGGAAAAAATCATGTTGAGATTCAATTTTATTATTAATATGTTGTTCAATTTAATTTTTTTTTTTTTTTGCATGCTTAATTTGTTCTAAAAATCGTATGCAAATAGATGCCACCGTCCAACTACGTTGCGGAGCAGGAAATGGTACTGTGTTTGGATCTGCGCAAACCAACTCCAACGGAATGTTTTCAATCTTGTTAGACGGTTCCTACTTTATACCAGCTCAAATATTGTCCGGATGCCGTGCTGTGGTTACAACACCACTTGTCAGTTGCAACGCCACCCTCGCTTCAGCCGGAACTCTCACATTCACCTTGACTTCACTCGGAAACACCACTGTTGGCCCCTTGCCCATCTTCATTATCGGTATATCCGGGATGTTCAATTCAACCAATATAACAATTAATTAAGGCTAATCAGTTAATGATATGGCCTATCTACGTATTACTTTTATGGGAATAATCAATTAAGGTTATACACTACATTCTTGGGAATTGGGATGTGTATAATTTCTTTGAACTATTTGTCTTCCAAGTATATTTGGAATGCAGATTTTACAACAAGTAATTAATAAAGGCCACGTTGCCTTTCTCCTTAACTATTTTTCTTTGCAGTGAATAATCATAGTGAAATGTTGTTTCATCCAAACTCTTTAATATATGGATGGTGTAATTGAGAGTCTGGCTAACGAGGTTAAGCACTATTTTCCCTTCCTCTTGTGAGTTTGGATAAGAAAGGTTTTACTGGAGGCATTTCTTGCCCCAACTTTGGTCTAGTAATTAGTTGCATCAAGTTATGACTCAAATCAAAGAACAAAAAAATCGCAATAGTTAATCTCCCAATTCAACTTTATTCAATATATAGATATAGCCTCCATTCTTTGAAGCCTCGATGACCTGTTGGTAAGTTAAAATTTCAACATTGTAAAAGTCATGGATTCGATTTTTATTGACATATAGTAAGGGTGGAGTGGGTTAAGGTTTTTTTTTTTTTTTTTTTTTTTAAAGCCTCGATGATTTCATATTCATACATGCGCTTATAGTTTAAAGTTAATTCTTATATGGACCTATTTTGAAATTTTGGAACAAGCTCAATGAATGAATTAATGATAAAATTTTTTGGGAATTTTCACTTTAAATATCAAACTTTCCATTTATAGCTACATATCTAGGTAAGGCACAATGTAGCTAATGTAAGTAGAGTATCCAAAACTAGTGGTACTGAATTCTAAGAGCAACGTCCTACTACGTTGCGGAGCAGGAAATTGTGTTAGCACAGTGGTTAGAGCGCCCACTATCCATAATCTAAATCCTTTGATCCTCTTGAAAAAAAAAAAACAAAAAAATTCTAAGAGCAACGTGGACTAGTCCATTTTAGGTTTCTGTCAATGTTAATCACAAAATTTGCAGCAACGTACTTGTACTCTTGGAGCTTGCAGGCCAGGCTTCCCTATAAATTGGTCACTTCGCACACAGCAAATTATCAAGTCATCAATTCAATTGTAATCTAATCTAGCAAGAATCATATTTCAACATAATTAGTTCGTACTTGCATTTTCGATCAATGGCGCCCTCCCAGAAAACAATGTTGTTTGTGTGCCTGTTGATGGCTGTCAGTGGCGGAGTCAGAAACTTAGGGTTACTAGGGCACAAAAATAAAATAATAATATCATAACACAAAAAATCTTGGAAAATGTTGATTGAGTTGAGAGTCAATACATGTTGCAACTATGCTTTTCTATTTCAAAGAGTTTTCCAAATCACCAAAAAGTAATAATGAGTGATGGAGCTAGAACTTCATCCTAGGTGAGGACTACTCAAGTTATATATCAAAATTTTAATGAAATCCGATAAAAAAATTTGATAGAAATATTATATCTAGAAATAAGATTAATTTTAAGATAAGAATATTATTAAAATTATGTCAAGTTTATAATAGCAAGCAACTTTAAAAAATAGTAATACTAATAATAATAGTTTTGCAAGCTCCGATTAAACCTAGGAAGAAAATGCAAGCTCTAATTAAACCTTGGAAGAAAAGAAAAGAAAAATACTTAAGTTAGCAAGAATTGAACCCTAGACCTCCAATGTAGGAAAAAGGTACCAGAGCACTGCACTATGCAAGCCGATCGTATTACTTGGTAACTCTAACTGCTTATAAAGTAAAAAGTTTAATGGGTCACGGGACCTAGTGTGGGCCTATGTGGCTCCGCCACTGATGGCTGTAGTGACATTGGTTGTTCCACACTACTAGAATTCACCCAATTGGTGTCAAACCACTTTTGTCACCTATTCTAAAAATTTCATCACCCAAAAGTAGGGGTGACGAAAAAAGTTCGTCACCAGTGTCGTCACATATTCCATTGGGTGACGAAATGATAACTTCGTCACCAAAATATGTTTACGTGACGAAATAAATTTGTCACCCAATCCTTGATATTTCGTCACCAATTCTCTCTCAAAATTTGACAGATTCCAGAAATTGGAGCCAAATTATTTGGTAACCGCCAAATCTCACTCAATTGGTGACGAACTTCATTCCGTCTCTATTATTTTTTATTTTTTATTTTTTAATTTCACTGATTATTTGAAAATTTATTTCATATTCATCATTTTTATAGCTTATTGCATGTTCTGGCACATATTTCAATTGAACTATCATAGATTGCATTTCAAAGTACAAATTGAGAATATTCATACATAAACACAAATATGTTCAAGTATCGGACATTAATTTACATCCGAAATGTGAAACTCCCAATATACATTCTAATCATTTATATCCTTCCCTTGCTCATTTTCATCAATATTACCATCCTCATCACGACGGGGAGTCTTTGGGTCTCGACCTTGCAGCAATACATTGTAGCCCAAAGAGTTTGTCAACTGTTATAAGAAGTTGATGCAAAGCCAAGAAGCATAATTGTTTTGGGGATGAGAAAGAAAAAAATGATATAAACACAGCTAATATACATCAAACAAACTAAGAATGAACTTACTAGACTTGATCATCATCTTCCTCTTTTGCATACTGAGCCAACATTTTCATCTTTGCAAGCTTAATAAGAACGACATGCCATTAATTGTCAGCAGACACTACCCCAGTCTCTTTCTTGCAGTTCCCTAATAGCTGCTGATTTGGGTTCTTCACCATCTTCAATACCGCCTTGAGATTGAAGACCAAAAATTAATTACCATAATTTACACAACTAAGCCTAACTCAAAGAATTCAACAAAACAGCAGAACTGAGACCTACTCTCAAAGACTCAAACAAAGGCTATAATTGATTCCTCAAGGGCTCCCCCATTGAAAGGCTCGCACACATACACTACATGTTTTAAGGGAAAAGAAATCATATAGGACATAACTTATAAATTGAAGGCAGTGTCAGAAAAATGACAGTTGGAACTACTGTAACATTTTTACCATATTGCTTTGTAAAGCTAACTGTGTAATCTTACATGTGAGAATCGACTATACCATCATTGAGGCACAAAGTTGTGGTGTTCCCAGACTATATACTGAATGAATATGTTATTACTACGCAATCTAAGACCAGCTCAGAAAGTAGAACCAGGCCAAAAGCGATGAGTTTGGCACCTGAAAAAGGACTCACCTTATCTTTCACTTAATTAAAATCCGGAATCCGAAGCGACTTTACTTTGTGAATCACGTACAGCCTATAATTTGGGTTTCTTTGTGATGTTATCCAACAAGCTAAGACATTGCAACTTCTAAAGGGATGCAAGAGGATTAATCTCTACCAAGTTGACTAGCCTGTTGTTGGTAAGTACTAAAGTATATATGTAACTTCGGCAAGAACTCTGCAATGAAAAACTAGGTATTAAGCAACACACAACAAGCATACAGAGTACAAAATATAACAGTACGTACATACAAAGTTAAATAATTGAAGTTACCTCCAATGTTGGGATTGATACGGGTAATTCTATTGTTATTAATAATCAAAGTACGCAAACGATTAAGATAGGGCAAGTTTTCCAGCTTAACAATTTCATTGTCAAACAAATCAATGGTGTCAAATTGGTCCTGTTCAGATTAAAAGCAAAACCCACTCAGTAACTTCAAGCAATCAACATAAAACCCAATAACTAAACACACTCAGGATAATACTTCTTTTAAAGTAGATTACATACCTCTGTAGCTCCCAAGTTTTCGATTACAGGTATCTTATTACCTGAGAACAAAGAAAGGGGAAAATAGATAAATTCACCAACCCTAATGTGGGATCAGAATTTTAAACTTTTGAATGTTTCAGAGGGAAAAAACCCTCAATTCTAAAATGAAATTCACTTTACCTTCTAAATACATTTACATTTTGGAAAAACATTCTCTACCACACAAGTCCTATGTATAAATTGTAATTACAAATAATCACTTAAAACTAACAGCTCTTTAGATCTAGAAAGTAGAAAGAATGGAAAGGGGTACCCACTTAAGAGATAAGCAATAGGTTGAGAGCAATTTTGACTTCTTAGAAACAAAAAGGCAAGCCGTACGTAATATGTGTCTCATGCATCAAATGTGTTGGCTATAAAACTAAACATCCCAAGAGATAAATAAAAAGCACAATGATGGAACAAAGCCTTATAATTGAATAACAAGGAACTTGAAAATAAAGAACAACGTACTGAGTAACAAAAGTAACATTGTTGGAGCTCTGAATTAAGCGTCTTTTAGTCTATCATGAAATTACAGACCCAATTTATATCACTTGAAGCATCCTGAATTCGAAAGAAGAAATACCCAACAAAATTCACTTTGCATTAACAGAAAAATGCAAGAAAGCAAATCTCACACAAGCAATGACGAGACAAACTATGGTACTGTGATATTTATCATACACTCATTTTACATCTATTTGAACAAAAATTACAATTATTTGAATTAAAATTACAACATTAAGAACAAAGTTACCATATTCATTTACACTATTTACATATAATTAAACAAAAATTACAACATTGACAACAAATTTGTTCAAAAACTTGTAACAAGGTCGTAGGTGGTGCAATTACTATTATTAGAACTAAGATTACACAAAATATGACTCAATATTACTACTCTGACAATAAATTTGTTGTCACATTTATAAATGTGTGTATGAGATACGGGTATGTATTATAGAATTTTCCATCAATGACTAAAGCTTTCAGTCCATAATGAATTAAATCACAGAAAATTTCTAGTAGATCATAACTGAAAACCTCAACATAAAATTGAATCTACTAGTAAAAACAAGAAGCCCAAAACATAAACCATGCAAAAAGATGTTGAGAACTTACCCAAGACGCGAATTTTCCGAGAACAGAGTAGAGAAAGCATTCGAGTTGAATCGAAATTCCTCACGAATTCCGCTCGGACAGAATGAAACTCGCACTAATGACCCCGCCATTAAATTGGAAGCATCTGAGTTGGATTCGGATTCAACGACAGAGGAAGAGAAACGACTGAAGAGAGCCAAACTGAAATACCCAAAAAGAACAAGCACTGGATCTAGATCAACACAGTGGCCACCAAGTTCTGCGATGCTCAATTTGTTGAGTTAGATCGAGAACTGAGAGAAAGTGAAAGAGGGTTGCAGTAGAGATCAAACAGAGATTAAGGGAAAACATTACTAGAGAGAGCTGGACTTGGTGGATAATTCCTTTACCAAAACGACACAGTTTTGCATTTGTTCCACTTTCGCTGACGAAAATATACGTCACTAATTTTATATTGTTCGTCACCAAAATACATGCAGCGTGGCTTCTCCATGGAGCGAAAAATTTAGTGATGACAAATTCGAAACTTTGTCACCAAACCCCTTATGGGTGACATATTTTTGATTTGTCACTAATACTTTCGTGACTAATTGGGTAAGTTCTTGTAGTGCTAGTAGCTCAAGGGACTGTTGGTCTTGGAGGCCTCTTCGGCAATCTTCTTGGTCAAATGACTCTAATCCGCATCCAAGGCACCGTCTTTTGCACTGCCAATGGCAATGCCACTGTTGGTTCCGGTGGCGTCATTGTTAGCCCACCATTCGCAAGTAAGATAATTAATTACCAATTAGTGCAACATAAATAATCAACTGATTTGTTCGCCTGATGATCATGATGAGTGAACGAAACCAGTTGATTATTTATGCATGTCATCAGGCTAAAAACCTATCTAGTAAAATAACGAGTTATATTGATCGATCTCTTCTATGATCAGGCAGTGGTATGATCAGTACATGCATATGTAGATGATCAGTAGATGCTACGGTCCAACTACCTTGCGGATCAACAGGCAGTGGTATTTTGGCTACGAGTGAGATTTACCGACTCCTCGGGACAGTTTTGAATCAGGGTGAACGTACAGTTTCTTCTTTACACTCGCTCGACTATTATCCGGATGTCGTGTTGTGGTTGCTGCACCACTTGCGAGCTGCGACTCCACTCTGTCTTCAACCGGAACTCTCAAGTCGAACTTAACATTAGCCGGAATCATCTCCTTCGGCAACCTCCTTGTCACTGTTGTTACATTAACCGGGTTGTCGGTCTCCGCCTGACCCGGCCCAGTTCTGCGTACTTCTTAGTTATATGAATAAAGGTCGCCTAGGTCGGTTAAGGATACGTACTACGTACTTGTAACCTATAATGGAAACCAGCTGATATTACTCTTCATATTTGCCTTCCAAGTATAACTGTGGTAATTGGAATTCTAATTGTACTAGAAGCTAGTAATGAATAAAGGCCATATCTCTTTCAATATCCAATATCCAATATCCAATATCCAATATCCATGCATGCCCCATTGTCTTCTTTTCTTTTCTGTTTCTTTTTCGTTGCTGCAATAATCTCAAGCAATGAGTATGCGGTGACACTGGCCTGTCGCTGCAAAATAAACAATCTATCCATTATTGACAGAAAGAGATTTAATAAGCGCGCGAGCTACATATAATATATGCATAGGGCTATCATGGCCGGGTTATGAGCCTTTTGCCGATGGTTCCCCAAAAGCCGGTTTATAAAGACAAACTTTTTGTCTCATTGCTAAAACTTACAGGTTATGATTAAGTATTAACCACTTCATCGAACTACATTATAGAACTTATAGTACTTTTTTCCAGCCAAAAGCAAAATCGTTTTGGACGGCCAGGATGTGTTGTGCTGTGATACTGAATCACTGATAGGAGGATCTGAGAAAATTGCATGGATGGGGACGGTTCGGTATAGGGTCGTGCCAGCTCTGTGATCCTGTCATGTGGCTCCAGATCGAATGAATTATGCAGTGAAGATATTGGTACAGTATATAGGATTATAGGTGACAGCGAGATAGCCTGCACAAATTAAACTACGGAAGACTAGTCCAACCAAATTGCACTTTGGGTTGCACCAGAAAGTCACACATTCGTTCACAGCCAAGAATCCTATGCCAGGTTTTGGATGACTTTTTTTTTTTTCTTTAAAAAATATTTAACCCACCTTTACCCTTACATATTTAGGGCTAGTTTCGGATTGCTGTGACTTTTTAAAAAAAATGATGCTGCTGTATTGTGATAATAATCAGCTGTGAATTAAAACAGTTTCGTGTTTGGTAAATAATATTTTTAAAAATGTTGTCAGTATATAAAACTAGGGACGTAGCCAGGAATGACAGAAGGGTTGGGCTAATTTTATACATACAAAAATTTTGCGAAGACCTCTTTTTTTTTTTTTTTTTTTTTTTGAGGTTTGGAACCCAGTGGGAGGCTCATCCTCACGTCTTTGTTATTCAAAACATACAATGAGGGGGACATAAAACCAAAATCCCGTAAATTAAAAATTACAAGCATAAATTTATCTGTAAACCATGAAAGAATATTTTTGTACCGCTTGGGTTTTCGGCGATCCGTCATTTTATTCAATACCTATAATATATATACATACATTTCAATATAACAATTAACACAATGCATAATATGATTATATAGCAATTGGAGTTCTCGCACAGGTAGCAGAGTTTTTTTTTTTTTTTTTTTTTTGAACCAAATAATCATTCATTCATCTCAAGCCAGAATGGCCGGATACATACCTTCCCTTGCCAACTCAAGGGCAAGTTTAGGACGTGGTATGCTAGCACCACCCATTAGACAACCAGTGCTCACTTATTCAAAGCAAGTCTATAACTATGAAAACTAGAGCATAGTAGATAGGCAAATCCCAACAAAAGAAACACTATTGTAATTAGACAAAAGCTAAAAACATAGGGTTAGGCCAAAGGCCTAAACCCTAGCCCAACATAGCAATGGACTAGGGCAGAACCCCAGCCCAACAGTTAGCTACAGGCCCAAAAGGGAACAGCCCAAGGACACCATCACCCAAGCCCTAGCAAACCAGCCCAAACCCGGCCCAAGTCGTCATCTGTTGCAAGAGCCGCCGCCTCTCACCATCTCGTCCGGCGCCACAGTCCCGCTGCAACCCAAAGCCTCGTCACACCAATTTAGACCACCGTGAAAACTCCAAAACACCTTACACCTGAGCAAACCCGAGACGCTACTCTCTGAGATGACGCAGACACCAGATCGATGCAGATTCACCGAGAGTCTCCATCGCCGTCACCGACCCCAGATTCACAGCAGCCAATCCCCCAAAACAACGATGCCACCGCACCCCCCGAACGCCGCGAAAAGCAGAGACGTCGCCCCAGACCGCCGCCGAGACAAAATCTACCAAAACTACGAGCATGCCATCCACAAGAGACTGCCGCCCTGGAGCCCGCCTTTAGATTACCCGTCCGGCAGCAGCACAAAGAAGCCAGCAGAGCACAGAGGCCCCCTCGGCATCGAGCACCGCCGGACGAGCGCGATTGTGCAGAAGGAGACGGCCAAGCTCTCCGCCGCTCTCTAGGTTATTGTCAGAAATATGGTTTTTTATACAGGTAGCAGAGTTTCAATGCATTACTTCATGCTTTAATATATATATACATTTTGCAACAAATTATCATTCTACTCGTTGTTTAGTATTTGGTTAATTTGGACCGTTAAAGAACACAAGTCAGACATAAAAAATAAAAATAAAAAAAAGGATAATATGATTATGATCTTTCTGTACTCTTTTTCACAGCTTACTGAGTTATTTCTAACCTTAATCATTGTAATAGCAACAACCCGATACAGAGATCCATTCCCAATTATCAACCCATCATCAACAACCCATTACCCATCGATCAGCAATGACAATCAATTATCAAACATTCAACAAGACCACAACCCATTCCCACTACAGCAATGACAATCAATCAACCAAAAATCCAATACCTGGGATCTGGATTGAAGCCTTGAAACTGCGACTGTTGCAGACTCACAGTGGAGCCGTGGAGGTGGCTCAGGCATGGAGCCGTGGAGGTGGCTCGGCGGACTGCCGGGACTCGCTAATCGAACCTGGAAGGCTGGAAGGCGGAACTGCGGAAGCAAAATGGGGACAGCGCCACAGGGGGAGAAGGGGAGAGTCTGAGACTCTGAGAGTCGACCTACATCAGTGTGTATATATATATATATATATATTTTTTTTTTTATTTTTTTTTTTTTTATTGCGCTATACCCATACTTGGTCGATTTTGGCCCAAATTTTCCCTTGGGCTGTAGCCCAAGTAGCCCTTGTCTTGGCTACGTCCCTGTATAAAACAACTGCAGAGTGTGTTTTGATCCAGAACAGCTTTTAAAAGCAACCTCTAGGCTGCTTCTAAAATCTGCTGCCAGTGACCTAAACTTTCAATTAAAGCTGCTTTTTATTTATTTACCAAACACAATAAAATCTAAAATTTTGAACAAAAGCTTATTTTTTTTAAAGCGAACCAATCCCAAACGGGGTCTTAGTGAGAATCAAACTCATGACTTTTACAATGTTAAAATTATAACTTACTAACATGTTACATATATCCCATATATGACTACCATTGACAGTAATATTTTCTGCCAAGTGAGATACTTGATCGAGAACATTTCTCTTTGTTAACTTAATATACCATAAAAAATTGTTTGCAAAATGGTTCAATTAAACCTCGAATATATTTGATGTATGAGGAAAATGAAAATGATGATACCCTTGAACAATTGTAGAGAGAGATGAGACCATTGCGGAATGTCAGCCATCTCTAAATCTCTAATGACCGATTAATTTTCTCCACCAATCTTTCTCAATACTCTTCTGTTGGAGTCATTTTCTAAATTATCATTTAAGAATCATCTTTAACAAAAACAAACTAAATTGGAAAGTCATTTGGTCATCGAACTTCTATTTTTTATTACAAGTAAGAACTAATTTAATTTTTTGTTCACCCCTCTCCCAACCTACCAATCAGAAATAGCCACATATATTTTGAGTAAAGAAATAAAACTCTAGCTTAACTATTTATAAAAGAAATAATAAAAAATAAAAACATAATTCCAACTCAATTAAGGAACGGACGTTAGCTAACGCCGTTCCCAAATCCATATCGTGCTCTTGGCCAGGACGAAGAATAGAGGAAGTTTTGAAACCTAGCGACCAAAAGTCAATCCATATTGACTGAAGCTGCAACTATGGATACCATCTATGACAAGGATTGAGGTAATTTTCATTTGGGGTTTCTGTTTCTTTTCTTTAGCCTTTGGATACCATCTCTGACTAGGATGAAGAACAAATTGCGCTAATTGGACTGAGGTAATTTTTATTTGGGGTTTCTGTTTCTTTTCTTTAGCCTTTGAATTTGGTTTACGTTTTATATGTTTAATCAGTTTTGATTTTTCTTGTTCTTATGTTCGGTCGATCATCTCCTTCTTCTTTTTTGTTGGTCAGTCGATTATCATATATCGTATTCTATTAGCTTGATCAATTATGACTCTTCTTGTTCTAATGTTCGACAATTCCATCTCAGTTTATTATACATATAGTACATGATAGTTTACTCTAGAACCTATTAGCTTCGACAGCTGACAATTTCATCTTCTTCTCTTTTATTTTTTTGGTCAGTTGTTTGTATGATCAATTTCATCTTCTTTTTTATTTTTTTGGTCAGTTGTTTGTGTGATCATTTGTTCCAATGTTTAGATTACTATCTATTAGCTTGATTAGTTATGATTCTTGTGTTTCTTTTAAACGATCTTTTAATTTTGATGCTCTCTAGAGTTGGAAACTTGGAATTTAAATGCTCTCAGTAAAGAAAGAAGTTAATTTGATCATGATTTTATTAACCATGACTGCTGGAGCAATGAGTCGCTCTGCATACACAAAACCCAAAAACTAAGCAACAATTGTTTGTTCATTAGCATATTATCAGTACTTTTAAATCGGGTTTGAAATATGGCAACTGCTGTATGCTTTGGGAAAGCTTAGAGCAGAGAAAGCTGCATGGGCATTAGCCAAAGAAACTGGGTTAAAGCTTACTAGAATCTGCCCAGGTCTCATTACTGGCCCTGAATTTTGCTCTAGAAACCCAACAGCAACAATAGCATATCTTAAAGATAATCATTATTCTGAGCCCTTATACCGGCCATTTTTTCACTGATGGATGACAGTAGACTACAATTTTTTCATTATTCACCAACACCCTTTTGTTTTCATAGACTTGAACCAAATTCGAATCACTTTCTTGTGAATGTATTATTATGCAGGAGCCCAAGAGATGTACCAAAGTGGCGCGCTAGCAACCATGGATGTGATGAGACTGGCAGAAGCACGTGTGTGCGAATTGTCGAATAAGAAGCTTACAATTTATTAAGTTTTAAAATTTTGTTCTGGTTTAGTAAGATTGAGTTTATAAGCACACTGGAAGGTTTTCGAAGCATTATAAATAAATTTCAGTATGTCTGCTTGGATACACCATTATTTGTTCTACAGATGCACTGATCTTTTGGTTAGCATCATCAAATGAAATTGTAAGGAAATCAACCATAGCTAAGAGTATATCTGCAAGCTAATCAGTAGTAAACAATGATGACCGATATCCTTAAGGAAGAAAATTATGGAAAAGCTGGATATCTGGAAAAGCTTCTGAACATTTAAGCCAAGATAATTCTTTGAAGCTTAAATAAGCCATCAATATTATCATTTCATATCCAATGAAAGAGTGTCATGGTCTGAAACTTCTTATCAAACTACAAAACTGTCCCAATGTCTATGCAATATAAATGGCACTAACACAATTCAACAAATAAAAAAAGTAATTTTCTGCATATCTTCAACTTCCCAGCTGCTTTTTGCCTTCTTCATTACTTTGTGAAGAATTAGCATGATTCATTGAAATTTCCTACAAAATATAGTTCAAAATATCTAAGTGATTGAAATAGATTAAAAATAATTAATACTAACTAAATTAGGCAATTTACCTGGAGCATTTGAGTGAAAGAAAAGCCATTTTGCAAAGTTACACTTGTACCATAAATTGATACTTGGGTACCAGCGCTAAGATTGGATTCCTATGAAAAAATATATCATAAAATATTATTCCATTAGTATATCCTACTTTAATAAGATGGGAAAAAAAAAATGAAATCCAAAAAGAGCGAACTGCCAATATTAGTTCTGATTAGAAATAATTTCTTACTTGAGTTGCAAAATCAAGCATTGGAACTTCATATTCATTGACTTCTTGTTGCTCACAATTGTCACTAATAGGAATAGAATCCTGTATTATCCCAATAATAATGAGTTACAATTGATTGAATCTGAAAACTGAAAAAAAAAAAAAAAAAAAAAAAAAGAAACAAATCTAGTTAATAGATAAATTTGCTTAGTTTGTTTGTCAAATTGTTAAATAAATACCTGGAAGGATAGTTGTTTCTTTGCGGCTTTACTTGCTACAGATGTTGACGATTTAAATGTGGCTTTACAATTTTTCCCTTCAAGAACACCTTTAAATCTACCATGACGACCGCGTGGTCGTCCAACAGTAGCTTTTCTTTTAACTCCACGTGCATTTGATACTTCACCTTCCAAAGCTCCAACATCTGAAGTTTGAATCACCCGTGCATCTTCTTTCAAAAGTTTCTTCTTCTTTTCTTCCAAATTTTTAAGCAACTCGATGGCATATTCATCTGAACATAATCACTTACTGAACGCTCATCTGCCCAAAAAATATTCGTGATCATATCATCCTCATCAAGTTGCATTGAATAAAAAGAAGATGAATTATCCTCTTTCATTTTTTGGAAGTATTGCAATATAGCTCCAGCATCTCCTTTTTCCATCTGCACCCTTCGCTTTCGATGTATGTAATTCCGATAGTCCTTTTCCATAAAACCAAGATTCTCTCGTCCCCCAACTTCTCTACTCATCAATTCAACTGTTGCTTTTGCTGAAATTCCTGACATCTCAGCATCATCAGCATGTTCTTTTTGAGCTTTAGAGAAACTTCGATTAATCTTTAACATATGCTTCATAGGTGTTTTAATCAACTCATGATTGTGATTTGTCTCCAACGACACAATCTGGAATTTTCCGTTGCTTTGACGATAGCAACTCATATGGGCTTTACAACTGACCCTTGTAACTGGTAATGAATAAGATGTTTCCCTCTTTGTTCTGGTCTTTCGGTAACCTTCTTTTGAGCAACAATAAAGCAACCTTACAACCAAACCCTTGTTGTTTCTCTTCTTTCGTTGTTTTCTCACATTGAAACCAGATTTTCCTCCATATTTAGCATAAGCTTTATATGCGCTCTCATCAGAACTAAACTCCATTCCGATATATAGTTCTTCTTTCTTCTCTTTGTCTTCATTTGAACTTAAAGAAGAATCATTACATTGAAAAGTCTCCTCAGTTTGCACATCAACTTCATCCTCACTTACTAAATCATCTTCTTCCTCACTTACTAAATCATCTTCTTCCTCACTTACTAAATCATCTTGTTCCTCACCTTGCAAATCAATTCCATTCTCACCCAGCAAACTGAACTCGTCATAACCTTGCAAACCGAATTCATCCTCATCTGGAAAAGCAACTTCTCTACCACTTAACAGCTCATTATTTATACATACTATATTCTTTGTAACCTGCAATATACATATTAATACATATTAATTCTAAATTTTTATTTATTTGTTACCTACAACTGATGTGCTCATATTTTCCTATATTTCTTTGCCTCTTAATCTTAGTATTTATGCTTAGTCCTCCTTATTTCGAGTCATTTATGTTGTTACAGTGTTTTTGTAGGTTTGTCTCATAAAGAGAAGAAAAGAAGCTAAAATGAGCTAACTAGGATTGAAAGACGCCCAGGTTCCAAAATCTGTCTCTGCAGAACATCCAACTTCGCCGAATTACTGGGAGTTACCCACATCGAATCAGACAATGAACCTTATATGCATGGAAAGCTACGGATGTCTATTTTCTGTAGAATTTTACGGATCTCAATTTCGATACTTCTGGAGAAAGTTATGATTATTTGAGTGAAGATAGGTCGGACAGGAAATCTGCTCGGGAATTTACAACCATTCGTGGAGAACTCAAGTTCCGTGGCACAAGATCATCAATCCTAATGTTTCAAGGAAGTTAATTCAGATGAGGATTCAATGATGAACTTATTTCTACTTCTACAAGAGATATTTCAAGGTTTTCCCATTCCAAATGAAGAAAGGAATCTAAATCCAAGTTTTACAAGGAAACATGAAGCCAAAGATGAGCAGAAATCTTCCCTATATAAGGGAGCACGAATTTACATGAGAGGAGAGTCTCGGGAGCACAATGTAGACGCCTACGGAGCAGAGACGACTCATCCATCTTTCCCCATCTTTTCCCTTCCATTCTTTTTATGTTTTTCCTATGTTTTACTTAGTTATCTTTTGTTAAAACCTTTTCTAGGGTTAGGATAATGCCCTATCATGATTGTTTATGTACTTTGATGTTTTATTGATGGATTTATAGTTTCTTTATGATGAATGCTTAATCACTATTTGAATTGATGCTTTATGTTTAAGTTCTTTGATTGATCACCTTAGGGCTTTGCATATAGTAATTGGAAGACAAATTTGAAGCAGAGATGCAATATAATTTGATTAGCTTCTTGTGATTAAGTGTGGTAAATTACATTATTACTTGAGAAAGACTAATGATTTGCTTGATTCCCTTGTTTTCTAAAGCGTAATGAATTCTGCATGTTAAATTTATACCTGAGAAGGATAAACTGCATAGTTAGGATATAAGATCTTTACCCGAGAGGGAGAGCATCATACACTTAAGGAAAACTATGGTCTAGAGTACCTGAGAAGGACTTAGATACGGGAATTATCATCTAGAGAAACAAAAGAATCTGTTAATTGCATTGAAATATAAATAGGATTGTTAGTGGTTGATTCCGAAACCCTAGGTTTTATCATTATTTATTTGTTTCTTTCTTTCTTTCTTTAATTTTCACATTATTTGTTTAGTCAAAAACCTTAAAATCATATCTTCTTTAGTTTGATTGTTTATGTGTTTTTGTGTTTGGATTAATTAGGTTAGGATTTAAATTGATTATCAATCCTCAGTTGGAACGACCTCGTACTTGCACACTATACTAACGACGATTCGTGCGCTTGCGAGTTTTAATTAAAATTTCACAACAACAACTATTAACGAACTTAACTAAATTTTATTTGTTACCTACATATTAAACTGAACTGCTGCCTTCACTTAAATTTTGACCACGATATCAACTATTAACGAAGAAGAAAAATTGATCAAGCTATATTCCAATTGACCAGGAAAAATAAGTTACTGCAACAGAGACTTGAATTAAGTTTTTTTTTTTAAGAGAATTGAAGAAGGCAGCAGTTCGGGCAAGTAAATAAACAAGTGTTTTTATCCCATGTATACACAGACAAAGTGGAGATATAAAACAATCCATATATGCAATATGACTTTGAGAGACAGGTATCAATTGCTTCAAAATATCTTACAGGAGAAAGAAAGAGATTCATGGTTAAGTCCCAATTATATATATTTAGTAAAAATCAAGTAACAGAGACCTAAGCAAAAGTGGTTCCAAATTTTCACAATAGGAATGAGATTCCAGAAATCATGATCACACTTCTTACTTTACTGAGAGCATTTAAATTCCAAGCTTCCAACTCTAGACAACATCAAAATCAAAATATTGTTTAAAAGAAACACAAGAATCATAACTGATCAATGATATAAATTACTATACAAGTATAACCAAAGAGTTAAAGCTATAGCATTGTTCTGCCACTACGTTGTGTACTCAATGGTTTCAATCATATAGTTGTATATGTATAATCAATATAACCATATTCAATTGACTAATAAAAAAAACAAAAAAAAGAAGAAGGAGATGACTTAATCGAAACCATGTGCTGATATAAACAAAATATGAAAGCTTAATCATGAATTCCTTGAACCGTATGACTTGATCGAAACCATATATATGCTGATATAAATATTACCTCCTGTCCAAGCGCAATCTGTTCTTCATCCTTGTCAAAGATGGTATCCATAGTTGCAGCTTCAGTCAGTATGGATTGACTTTTGGTCGCTAGGTTTCAAAACTTCCTCTATTCTTCGTCCTGGCCAAGAGCACGATATGGATTTGGGAACGGCGTTAGCTAACGTCCGCTCCTTAATTGAGTTGGAATTCTGTTTTTATTTTTTATTATTTCTTTTATAAATAGTTAAGCTAGAGTTTTATTTCTTTACTCAAAATATATGTGGCCATTTCTGATTGGTAGGTTGGGAGAGGGGGTGAACAAGCAGGTTCATCCGGGGGTGGATCCAAGAATTGTTCTTTTTTGAGACCTTTGATAATCACTCGAACATTTTTTTTTTTGTGCAAAGATTATGTACTTTAATTGAAAGTTTGAATGCTTTTTTTTTTTTTGAACAAAGGGGATTAATTAGCCACCCCAACTCCCCAAGGCCAGCCCAGAAGGTAAGATAAAACAGGAAACCGATTCTGATGGACAAGACCATACAGAAACAACATAGGAAATTTAATCTCCAACTGAGCTACATAGAGCCAGTGAGAGGAGATTACACCTAAAAATAACATTTAAAAAACAAAAACGCACGTAGTCAACCGAAGCCGTTCATAGCCAACACAAGCTACACGAAGCCGATACAAGCTAAACGAAAGTTTGAATGCTGATCCAAAAAATATATAGCAGGGACCAGAAACAACAAACAACACAGGGCCAGGAAGACATATCCATTACCGTTCTCTCCGTCTCTTCTCTTCCATTCCCTGGTGACTACGAATCTGGAACAAGTCTTACGTATTATAATAACATCGTCGTGCATGCATCCACGTGTGCGCGCAGGCGATCGATAATTCTGAATTCTTAACCAACCACACATATTCAATATATATAATGTGAGCTGGTGGGGGATCCATGGCGAGGACTACTGAAGGACAACATTTAGTTTCAAGCCCCGACTATATATAACGTGTTCAATGATGGATCAGCTAATCCCTGAATAGTCAACTTCACAAGCTAGCTGGGCAAGGCATCTACCATTATCGTCTTTGTACAGTAATGGCCTGGGCAAGAGAAACACACATGGGGCCTCCACATAGTTAATGAATCTTCCTTTGCTAAATGACACAGATCCATCTGATGTGTGTTCTTCGGACATACATGCATGTTTTCATTTTCCAATCTAGATATCATGCATGCATGCATGCATGCTGGCAGTGATTTGTTTTACGATTAGTGGTTAATCATAATGATATCTTTCTTTTACCTATAATAAGATTTGAACGTGGAGCCAAGTATACTTCTTTATCAGTTTGAGCTACATTGTGACATTGTGTTTAACCAATTACTAAACAAAGCATCTTGATGTGAGCGTTTTCCTCCTTCATTGAGCTAGGTAAAAATGAAAAATATGTTTTTTTTTTTTTAGGAGAAACGTCAATTATTAATCATCTTACACAAGAACATACCATATATGCATGGTAAGTGGTACCTCAATAGATGCACTCAAATGTAAAATTACACTTCATACGCTTAAGACCTCATGAAAAGACATAGTTTAAACTAAGAATAGAGAAGTAAGTTTCAAACAACCCATATACTCAAGTCAAACTGTGTAAATACTAAAACTATGCTACCACCTCAAATTGAAGTGTTGAACAAACTCAATTGAGGTGGCCATGTCTTGCAACTTCAAAGCATAAATCTTCGTCTTCTTCAGAGGTGATTCCTTCTTCTTAGCAGAAGCATTCATGGCTTTGACTGAAGCAGCATAAAGAAACTTAGCACTACCCATCGGTTTCCCCTAGCCTTCTTAATCAAGAGCCGAGTTATTCTTTTGGGTAACAAACTCAACTGCACGTCGATAAAAATATTTACAGCCATCACTTCTTCCAGGTCAGGCAACACCACAAGAATGGAGGGAGTATGTACATGTATGATATTTTTTTTTTTTTTTTTTTGGTCTAATGAATATTCATTAAAACGGGGAAAAGCCCACAGAGCCCAGTAAAAAACTGAAGCTGTTAATACATCTAGAAAGGAAAAGATCTCTTTCGAAACTAAACCAGGAAGGAATAGTGAGAGAAAGAAATCCTACAAAAAGTATAGAACCACGACAGGAGTCGCCTACAACTCCCCTGCTTCATGAAAGATGACCCATAATCTGAAAAGGATTGTTTTTCGAGAATGGGGTCTTAAGTTCTACAATAATACGAGAAACAGATAACTCAAGAAGAACAGGCTTGACGGGTATTAGAGGAGCTGGAGCCTGTCGGTAGCGGTAAATCAGCCGCATGAGAGGAAGCGAACACTAGCGTACTCAAAGCTCTGACCTGATGAAAGTGAAACACACTGAAAGTTGTGTACGTGCGTTTGTGTTGACTACATGTTTAATATAATTAGACAAGAAAATTGGTTTGAAGTATTAAAAACAACTTGTGTTTAAGTAACTTACATGCCATAGAAAAGATGAAAAAAAAAAAAAAAAACTTAACCAACAAAAAAGAAGTTCGATCTTTTTAGAGCTTTTACTTATATTGAATGATGAGGAAATGATGCGTTGATCATATTAGAGTTCAATTACAAATGTCTCAATGCAATCAGTAGTACGTTAACAACCCGCTTATAATTCCTACTTTAGTTTCTCACTTTTTACTTGTAAAACTTCACATTCTTCAAGAGGGACACCATCACGAAGGCTCACGTGCAACAAATTCTCATATCGATAATATATTAGTAAGTTGGATAAACAACGGATAAATAATTTTAACAAGATAAAAAATAAAATAGGTGGTATACACGAAGAACCCGCTTCAATATCATGATAAATAACGTATAAGTGTTATCCGCGTAGTCCACCTGTATTATCCTTTATATTGTCCCTAATTTAACTACTTAACTATGTCACTAGATTTGAAATCTTTTTAGAAAAAAAAAAAAATAGATAAATCCATTGGTTAATCATCAAACTACCATACCAAAAAAGTATAAATCAATACATACACGAGACAACGAGAGCTTTGGCCCTCGAACTGAAAACAAGACCATCTGTCTAAGTCACATTTGACCTAACCAAAGGAAATCTCTAATAAGTAAGGCTCATTAAAGACTTGGGTTGCACGTACACCAGGTATCAAGTCATATTACAAGAAGCATTTGTACTAGTTTCATATTTATATTTAATTAAAAAGAGTTGGGTGGATAATATCAAAAAATTAACCATACAGCTTAAGAGTCGTAAACATGACTCCAAATTTATTTCAAGGAGACATGGCAATAGATGCAGCTGTCAATTGAAGTTGAGAAATAGTGAAATACATAATTAATTGTAGCTACAAGTTGCAACATATATAATAATAGTTGCGATGGTACTAGCAGCACGGCGTGAGCCCCTGAGGCTAGACGCGGACAGAGGAGACATGCTGGACACGTAGCATATGCACCTAGCTAGCCATGCCAGGAATCTCTTGCAGAAGCTTTTGTTCTTCGAATTTTTATATGCAATATAGTAAAGTAATTATAATTATTATTGTAAAATATCAATTGGTTTGGGACTTCGGGTGGCATAAGTTTTTTTTGTTTTTTGAGTGGAAGATCCCCTATTCGATTCTCGAAATTGTTTACCAGGATGTCTGATGAAGAAAAAGAAAGTTATTCTTTTAGTTATTTGGTGTGGTGACAAAATTAATAGTGCCTTGGAGATTAAAGTAAAGTTATTTTGTGTATTGAAAATTTGAAATGTAATATAGATTTAAAAGTAAATACTAAATAGTCGTGAATTATAAATCTTGAAGTGAAATCTAAAACCTACTGCAACCTAGATTTAGCTTCAATTGGCTTCAATATTTCTCTTGGGACTAGTTTTCTTAAAATAGTGATGGATGAATTAAATTAAATGGCGTATAAACTTATTTTTGCGTTCGATCATAAGGGGCTTTCATTTGGTACAAAACTTCGATCTAGATCTTGTATCTTGGGCTACAGTTCGCTAATACGTTGGAAGCTCGATTTCTTCTCAAATCTCAAATCAAAGGATGGGCAAATAAGGGATTTTTCATATCCTTGCACCAACCTCAAAAAACACCCGCGCCCCGTGTTCTCTATCACTGGTTTATTAAAGAGAAAATCCTCCACCCCCACCCAGCAACATGTAACTTTAGAAGCTATCCTGACCGGAACAGGAAATATTTTGCTTAAAAATTCTGAATATATATCAATGTTTGATTTCCAGTGTTTTCTCCACATTTTGAGTTGTTGGAAATTTTATGATTTAAAATTAAAATGTATTTTATTTATTTCATTATTTATGTCGGGGTTATTTTCATTTTGTGTTTATTTCTCTATTTATGGTTTAACGGTTTTATGTTTTAAATATATGATTGATGGTCATGGTAAGTGTAGCCTATATAAGGGTACATGGCTAGAGTTGGAAGGCATGTGTGGTTGGACATATTGTCGGATATGAAATGTCGAAATGGTCGGATACATATGAGGGATGTCGTGAGAAGAAAAAACACTCCACCGTCATGCAACCACTCTAGAACAACACCCTATCCACCTAAAGTCCTCTTCCATATTATACATATATCTATTTTAAATATACATCGTTTTGAGTGCACCGGTGATTAAGGTTCAATGAGGCTTCTTAACTGCACGATAGAGCTCGAAGAGGTGTTGTATCTTGGGGGAAGTTCGTCATTCAACCATGTGCAGTAGTTGACACAACTTAGGAAAGAAACAAACCCAAAATTAGACCTGCTCCACATTAACCTTGAGAAGAATAGGAAGTAGTCCACCAAATCTAGGTTATGCTTAGTTGAATTAGTGGGCAGCATATTAAAACTCTGGCTGCCACCAAGGAGCCAGGGATTCCTTCGGGAAGCAACTCCATCTAAGTTGTTTGTAAACGGTTACCATGCCAACTACAGCGCAACCAACGCCTAATTGAGTTGACCATCCACCATAAGAAGCTTTGCCTAGCTAGATTGTCAAATCCGCCAGTTGGGAAGACTTTGTTGAGTCCATCTCTAGAGTATGGATTCAAGACAAACAGCCCCACAGTATAGACTATAGAGAGGTCTCTGAGCCAAGAAGGACATGAGTTAACCAAATAATACAGCGAGCCTCGCCTAACAATATGGAGGGAAGACAGAATAGTAAAACGAAAAATGCCATTGCCACCCGAACCACCGCCCGTATTGATTAGCCAGGAACCAACCAAAATCCTACTATAGTGAAGAAGAATTAATGGCCATTAGAGCACGTGAAAAAGGCGATCCAAATCAGCTGCACAACATAATGGGAACTCAAAAGGGTGAACCCCTCAAAGGCTCAAACATAGCATAACAGAAAACAAAGTAACCATTAGGTTGTCCGTTGTCGACAAAGCATGCACTAAAAAAAAAAAAACCCCCGAAGATTGCCAAAGTTATGTTTTTAACCAAAATTTATATCGCTAACCTGACAAGAAAAAAAAAAGTTCATGTACGTCTTTATTTTTATTTTTTTTCATCAATATTTTTACAGGTAGTCAACTTGTTATCTAACTTTTTACTTTAGTGTAAATTTGTTATCTTAAGTTTTTTTTTTCTAGCCTACTTGTTACCTTAATTTTTTTAAATTAGGTAATTTATCATCATTCCCTCAACTTCTTGAAAATTCATACTCAAAAAAAAAAAAAAAAGTCCAACATGTTCATAGAGAAAGAAATATGGCAGCTGATATTCTTGCTAAGGCCAATGTCTCTAACTCTCCTGGATTTTGTCTCCTCCGATGACCTCCTGCTATGTTTACCAGTACCTTACTTGACGACATTGCTGCTGTACACCCTAGAATGGTTTCTAACAGTATGAGGTAGCCTGTTTTTGCTTTTCTTTCTGGGCCTTTGGCCCCCAATGTACCCAAAAAAAAAAAAAGTTCTTGAAAATTAATCAATTTGCTATCATAAGTTTTTAAAGTTAGTTAATTTACTATTATAGATTTTCACCATTAGTTAATATGCTACTCTTACAGACTTACATGTATATTTTGGACGAAAAAATAGTCGGACGGAAGTTAATTTTTAAAAAGAAAAAAAGCTAACAAATTGACATTTTGAAGACCGTATTATTCGATTGACCGAAATAAAACGTAAGATAACAAATTGATCTGAAGGTAAAATTTGCATTGAGCATAACCTAACTCATATCAATTGATTTTCACTCGAAAGAATCCGTGCAAAAGTAGAGGGATGCCCCCCCCCCCTAGTGTACAGTACTTTTGAGATTCTTGTGCTGGGGCTGGTCCGTTGGTTCAAGATAGGACCCTGCAAATATTTAGTGTTTCGTTTGTCTTCTTTCTCTCACTTTTCTTAAGCCGTAGAGCAGTCAGTATTCCACGTGCTCCTGGGGACTCTCTCTCTCTCTTTTTCTCTCCCTAGTCCACACTCCGCATCCACCATTATAATTATTATCTCCTCTGTTCCCTCTCTCTCTCTCTCTCTCTTTCTCTTCTCCCTGCTCACAGAAAACCAAAAACCCCATTATTAATTGTTGTTCTAGATTATAATGCAAAAAAGATCAGCACCTGCAACAAGTTGAAGGTCATATCCAAGCTTGATTAAGTGTTGTGTTTTGTTAATGATGGAAGGAATCAAAGGCTTAGGAGGAGGAGGGAAGGTTGCCATTGGTGTTGGCAATGGTGTTGGTCACGACCAGATTATTCAGGATCAAGACATGGGAGATGGAATGCAGTGCAGTGACCATCCTTACAGAAACAACCCAGGTGGGATCTGCGCTTTCTGTCTCCAAGAGAAGCTCGGCAAGCTCGTCTCTTCCTCCTTCCCTCTCCCCGTTCGTAACTCCGCCTCTTCTTCCTCCTCTCCTTCTTTTAGATCTGACATCACCGGCGCCACCAATGCCGGCGGTGTCAGCGTCGCCGCTCCTTCCTCTACCTCCCTCTCGCTCTCGCTCTCGGTCCGTCCCAAAGCCAACGGCGAGTCGTTTCATCACGACGAGTATTACAGCCGGCGGGCCAGGATCTCGTTCCTTCTGGCCAGGAAGAAGAAGAAGGTGACTGCTAATGCTTCCTCTGATAGTCAGAGCCGCGCCGCCGATATGGTTTTCAAGAGGAGCAAGTCGACCGCAACGCCTCGGAGGGGCCGTTTCATGGATGCCGCTGACGACTTTAGCCCCAGAAAGAGAAATGGGTTCTGGTCCTTTCTCTACCACCACCACAAAACTTCCAAGAAAATCGACAACAAGAGCTTCAGAGACAACTCCAAGATTTCTTCCTCCTCCTCCTTCGCATCTTCGGCCACAGCAACAGCAACAACAACAACAACAACAACAGCAGCTGGAAGGGACAAGTCTTTGGGCTCTTCTCTGAGGAATAAAGCCGAAACCGCGGTGGGTGACGTTGAAGACGACAGCAGTCCCAACAGCCAAGCCACTGCTTCAGCCTCTTCGTTCGAGCGGAAGGTCTCCAGATCCAGATCTGTCGGCTGCGGCAGCCGGAGCTTCTCCGGCGACTTTTTCGAGCGGATCTCGACTGGTTTCGGCGACTGCACTCTCAGAAGGGTCGAGTCTCAAAGAGAAGGCAAGCCTAAACACTCCTCATCATCAGCAGTTCGCAACGGCGCCGAGCGTGTCAAATGTGGTGGGCTTTTCAGTGGGTTCATGATGACTTCATCTTCTTCATCCTCTTCGTCTTCCTCGTATTGGGTCTCCTCCTCAGCCGAAGACATGAACGGGAAGCCAATGTCCGGTGGTCCCGGGCCGCTAGTCAACGGGAGAAGCAGGAGCAGCTGGGGTTGGGCCTTCGCTAGCCCCATGAGAGCTTTCAGCAAACCTTCTTCGAAAGACGGGAAGAGGGACATTGTTAGACAAGCGAATACTTCAGATAAGAACACCACCCCTAACTTGTCTGCAATTCCTTCCTTGCTATCTGTGAGAGGTTGATGATCATCGATGAAGATGAAGAAGAAAAAGAAGATTACTTCGAGATTATACACATTAAATGTCTGTTAATTAATTTAAAGTACCTGTTTATGACTACTATGTTCATTTATCTTGAATTTCTTGGTCTCTGTTCCATTAGTGATATTACCGTGTAACACATTGTCCCGAAGAATCTTGTTCTTAAAGTTCTGGGTTTAGTATTCAAATGGAGAGAGTGAAGTGGGTAGTGGTGGAGTAAGATGCAGATTTGCAGAAGATGTTGTTGACCCATCTTTTTTTTTTTTTTTTGTATTGGAACTTGTATTATTTTTAGCGTTATATATTAATCTTCTGTAACTTGGACCGTGATGGAGTGGAAAATATGTATAAAGTATTGCATGCATGTGTACCCAAAATTTGTAAGGTCTCAGATGTCACATGCATACACATGCTTGTTTGGTTGGTATTCGACAAACACAGGAATCCCCCAACACTATTTTGATTCCGGAACTTACACTGGATTTTTATCTTTTTGATCGATACACAAAAGAAATGGTTACTGACTCTAAAATGGTCCCCCACCACTTTCATGTAAGGATATGTTGAATATCTAAGGATGTGAATTACCAAATTTGGCAGTAGTTCACCATTTGGGGCATTTTTTTTTTTTTCTTTGAACAATCGTTTTCACTTTCGTTGTCATTAGGTCAATGTATACTTTACCGTTGGATTTGATTTAGTAAACCTCGAAACAGACTCGCACCTATTTAGTGTAGGGACACAAATTTTATCTTTGTAAATAAGAAAATAAAAAATCTAAGAGAAAAGTCTCCAACTATAAAGAGGGACAAAAAGTCTTTTGAGTAACATGGAATTTATTGTTCAAAATGGAATTTGCTTGATATTTTTTTATTTTTTAATTAAAAACAAGAGGTTGTTTTTGTTTTTTAGGCAAACTTTTATAAATGGGGCCAAATGGTCGTGCCGTGCATACTTGCTTGGTAAATTTGTGAGTTAGAATGTGTTATTATATAAGGTATTATAAAAAGATAACTTAATTAAACAGAAGTTTGATGCGCAACTGCCACAAATTTGTGACCAGCAGATTTGAGGGGTTTTCAGATTCGTGCGCATGCGGTGAGAGATTAGTCTAAATTTGCTGGAACACTCTCGTGGACTTCGGTCCGAATACTGACTGAGTGGATGTGTAACTAACTCGCTAACGTAACCGAGGTGCCTTGCTACCTCACTTCCCATAAAAAATAAAAATAAAAGTTATTCTAGTTGGACCTCTAACTTTTTTCAATTATTAATAAACTTTATCAAATTATATGAAAAGACAAATAAGGACAAAGAGAGAAAAATGAAAAAAATAAATAATAAATACTCTTCTTACATCCTCCAACCAAATATAACATTCAATTAATTTTTTTTTTAATTTCCTTATATTGCCTATATAGTTTTACAATTTACCTAAAACAATTAAGTAAAAATAATAATTTCTATACATAGCCCATCATTTAATACAAAATAAATTCAAAACAATTTGATTTGGAATTTTCTTAAACTAAATTAATTGAATATTATGATATAGTTATTACTCGATCTTCTAACCCAAAACTCTTGAAATCCTTCTTTTAGCAAATTCAAAGAAATTCCAACAATATATCAAGATCGAGAACCAACCCTCTGATTAATTTTTGTGGAGGAGAGATTTACTTATAAGAGAGCAATATAATGTGATTTTGATTCATTTTTCTTCTCATGGTTGAAGATAGAGATAAAAAGTTCTCTAAAACACACATCAAATTCTTATTGCAAATAACAATTTTTCTCTCAAATATCGATTTCCTAAAACACACGTCAAGTTCTTATTGCAAATAAGTGCAGAGTGCGCATATCGAAACGAGAACGCGCTGTACGCGCCTCTATTACCCTAGCAAACTTTGTCGCCGTGCTTCCTCGTTCTCGTTCGGCTGCACAGCGGCGTTGGCGTAGGCCTTTGGCCTCGCCAGCGTGCGTCGTTTGCGACCGGACGGGATGATGTTGCAGGCGGTTGGTCTGGAGATCGGAGTCTGGGGCGGAGAGATCTCAATTTGCCTGGTGTCTAGTTAATGGTGGTGGATGAACCGAGAGTGGTGTGCGACAGAGGTTGGTGACCGGTTGTGTGGCTCTGTCGGACGTTCGAATCTTGCAGCAAGGTCGGGTGGATTGAGGGAGGACGATGGTGGGTGCCCGATTCTGGTTTGGATCTTCACCCCGGAATTTGGAGCTCGGGTTTTGGGGTTGTGGTGGTAAGGTTTGTTACCTGCTGGTTTCCTGTGGGCGACGTCTGTGCGACGACAGTTGGGGTTTGAAAGCGACGACGTCGTTGCGGTCTTAAAGGAGGGATGGTGGTGGCGGTGCTGCCTGTGCAGAAGCTGACTTAGGCCAGAGTCACAAATTGGGCCCTCCTTGACCTATCTCAGCTGTGGGCCTATCCTGGGCCTTGTGGCTCTTGGGTCTAGGGCATCTTCCTAGGTCCAAGATGCTTTGTTTTTTTGTTTTAAACTGTTTAGTTTTTTTTTTGCTTTCATATTAGTAGTTGGCTTAATAAGTTGCTACCATTTCTTGGTAGGATGCAATGGGCTTGGTCCCGGTCTAAGCACCTTGTGTGCCTTGTCTGCTCTGGGTAGGTGGCGAGTTCATTGCTTTGGCAAATGGTCGCAACCTCCTATTGGCAGTAACGAGTCTGCTCTAGGTAAGCGGCGAGTCCCTGGCCTAATCAAATGGTCGCTGCCTCCTAGTGGCAGGGTGAAACGAAGTGTAACTGAATTTATATTCTGGTGGCAACATAATAGATAGAGATAAAAAGTAGAGTAACAGATTGTTGTATCTCATGTTCAATGGCGTTTTGGAAAAAATAAGAAGGTCTATTTAGCTTTTCAAGTATTCTAAAAAGTAAATTAGAGGTGTACTAAGTATGAGAGGTCCAAATAGCAAATTTGGAGGTCTAACTAGAACCATCCAAAAAAAAATTAAAAAAAAAGTTTGATGCACGAAAATATATATAAACTCCTAAAAGTTCTAAATTATTAATTTAAGTTTTATTTGGGAGATTATGAGGCAAGATAAAGTGCATAGATGGTCATATAGACGATGACAAACATTGTTTAAAGAATAAAATTTGAAATAGATTGAAAGAATATTTTAGGTAAAATAGTTATATCCAACAAATTTTTGAGTCGAGGAGAGGCTTGAATCACTAACAACTATAGAAGCAATGTAAGGTTTATTATAACATTTGATGAGAATCGAACCCCTAATAGAGTAATTTTAGTTTAATTTTAACTCAATTCTCAACCTCTCACTCATCCTGTCACCACTTAAAGACTTAAATATGTTATCAGTACTATTAAGTATTAACAGAATAAACAATACAAATTAGTGTGTGGAATTTGATTTCTTTCATTTGCTTCGAGAAACAAAATTGAGGAGCATATCGCTCACTACTCGCTACTCACATCACTCATCTAAATCTGTATTATTGCACAGTGAAAATTCTCACCGTTATAGAATAAAAAAAATAGAAAAATCCCATGAAAAAGAAAATCCGAAACTTCATGAGAAGAACCAAAGACTTGGATGAGATACAAAACAGAGGACAGGACGAAAGATGTTCATGAGGTATCCGACCAAAAAAAAAAAACTGTTTATGTGGGGACTCAGTTATTGACTTATAAATCAGAACTCAATTGAAGATGAATTCGTGGAGCCAACCTCCCTTTGTACTTTGGACATTTAGTTTGTCCATGGCCTTGGATCTTCTCTTTTACACACGGTGTCTGCAGGCCATATCTGTGGCCATGTCTTTGAATAAAGCATACCAGCTATTTCTGCCTGTAATAAACATGATTAATTGTTATGATGCGAGAGCAGTAGTGGTTGATGGGAGGAAGATCTAACAATGAAGCCTTGTACAGTTCCTTTTCCTGTTGTCCGGTAGATCTTGTGAGTTGTATTGTTGGAACGAGAGCCAGGATTCAAGGCTACTCCACCTTTACATGATCCGGGGCTCAAGCTCCCAAGTTCCCATGGCCTTGTGCTTGTAAACCTACTATTTGGTTGACACATATTAATGCGACCAAAAAAGCACATTTTGATTGTGGTCGAAGAAATGAAGAACGAATTTAATTTTTAAGATCTTATTTGGTTTGTGCCTTTGTGGAGTAAAATTGTTGGACGTTATTCATTTTGTATTTCTATGGAGCATGAGAATAAAAACTTATACTATAAATCAAGAAATTAATAGTAATGTGAAAAAACATTGCAAATAACAAATTTATAAATGGGTACAATTAATGTTAGTGTTGTTGGAATTTTGTTAGTTATTTCAAAATACAAATTGTTGTTGTAGTGATTTTTTATTTTTTTTGTTTTTGGTCTAATCGCTGTTGTAATGGATTTCAATGCGTTCAACCATCGTTGTGGTAATGGTTGAACAAGCATTGAAATCCATCACTACAATATTGCTATAAATATATATCTTTTTTTTTTTTGAAAGGATAAATATATATCCTCAGTAAGTACAAGATTTCATTTTGAATAAAGTCATAATGTACTCAACCGTCTCATACAATTAAATTTAATATTCAATTTGAATATAATGTACAACAAATAAACGAGTCTTAAGAAATCTTGTATAAATCATTGTCGAAATAGAAAAATCACATAAACATATTCTTTATTCATACATCTTCCTAATTGTATTTCTCTATGAGTTTTCCCAACTCCGCTTTGCATAGAGTCTACTGAGAGTATTTTCAATAATTCTATCATGCCAAAGGAAAGAAATGAAGTAGTTATAGGATCCGAGTTTGTAAGTGTACGCTTATAAAGATTAATGGTTATTGTACCCTAGAGGGTCGGCGTCACAAACCTACTACACCGAGAAATTGTCTCTAAAAGGCAAAATATACTCTTAAAGGTAATGTTCACATGGTTCAACCTTTTTTTTTTTTTTTTTTGAGAATGAAAAAACTTTTACTCCAAGATTTTTTTCGATAAAAGGATAGCTTCATTAACTAAAGGCCAGAAGGCATATACATCAGATGCTGTCTCATACCTAAAATCTAGATGGCACAAGCCGCCAAGCAAAAGACAAGTACCTTCACTGTTAACACATATGCTCACTTATTGAGCCTAAACAACAAGAAATCAAGTCCTCACTACTAACCCCCCTTTGAAAAGTAAACCTAGTCGCCTAGAGACCTCAATTGGTGTACAACTAAAGTAAACTAATAAGAAAGTAATAGAAGACCCAATTTCAAGTGGTAGGCAAGAGACCAGGAAAGCCTAGGGCTTTCCTTTGCCCTTATCTCGAGGGCTAGAAACTGAACCTCCAAATGCAATTACTGGGACGTTGGCTCTTGTTCTTACTTCTGGCGGTCTACCCGTCTTCTTCTTCAGAGTGACAAGAGGCACATCATTGTCATCCTCGATCAAAGGTTTGCCAAGTAGAAAAGATTGGGAGGACCTGCACACAAGACCACTGCCAATCTTTCCCAGATCTAGGGCACTACCACCCACTGCAAGAGCAAGACGAGCAGCAAAGCTTGCTGTGGCGACATCAATGGAGGCCATGGAGAGGAGGAAGCAATAGCAAGAGGCTAGAGGCTAGGGAAGGAGGCTTGGGTGCCGTAGAAGACTAGGTTGAGAGAAAAACTCTCCTAGGGTTTTTTTTTATAACTTTTACTCCAAGATAGATTACATAAAATGGGACTAACCAGTGGTGGACATAAGTTTCCCACTCTCCTCCCTAAGAACAACCTCGGTTACGGGTCCGTCAACAACCATGACATCCATGAACCAAATGGGCCCAACCCCTAACCAAACTAATCGCCCAATTCCTCGGGCTACATAACAATACCAATCCCAAGAGTCACAATAAAATCTCGCCGCCAATACTAAGAATAGCCATGTCATCCTCCTCCATACCGTGTCCCAAAGTATCCAGACCACGTACAAGGATAAATCGCCGCCATAATGACCACCAGAAACCACCGATAATATCACATATAGTCCTCGGAAGTAACGCCGTAACAATAGCTCATCAGATGAACCAACCCAGAAGTCTCCATACCTCCTCATAGCCAATCTCAAGAAGAAAAGGACTCCCTTCAACACCTTGACCCAAAACCGCCAAACCACGTGCAGGATCTCTTCCCCAATACCTCGACCATAAGATGATACCGAGAATAATTCCAATAGTCTCTGAGAGTGACACCATAATAACACAATCATACCACTAATAATCCCAAACCCTAGCTCGAGAGAGTAGGGACTCAAAAGACCTAGCCAAAAAACTAAAGACGAAAACCTAAAAAAACAAAAAACAATTAAAAGATAGCAGGAGTCGATGCCGGCGTCAGCCTTCATCTTCCACAACCAAAGCTCCGACTCCGGCCAAGAAGAACAACACATAGTGAGGTTGGTGCCCATAATCACATAACTACACAGCCTTGCCTATGGGCACATAACTACACAGCCTTGCCCAAAGGCAAGGCCGCCGCCGTAGTACGAAAAACTTTTGCACATCCCCTCCAATAGCATACCACCACACATCGCCTGAAGATACCAGAGCAAGCCAACAATTGTAGACCACGACGCTGTGCACCGCCAACCACTGTGCCCACCGCTGCCAATTCCAGTATCGCCTTCGCACATTAATCCAGCCCTTGAAGATTGTTCCCAATAATCCAAACCCAGATCCACCCAAAATCGTAGAGATTGACTTTATCTGACTCAGATACTGAAGAACCCTCAACCATGGTCTAGCGATCTGCCATAGAACACCAACCCACCACCACGATTTCCTTGAAGCCGCCATCAATTTCGCCTAAGAAGACAAGAGACAGAGGCGCCGCATCTTCCACCGAGAACTACGAACCAACATCACCATAGCCCGTCCGGCTACACCCATCTCACTCCGACTAGGCAAGGAGTCGTCGTCGTCGTGAGGGTCCCTCCGGACAAGCGCGACGAAAGACTCTGTTTTACCCAAACCCTAAAACGCTCCGACTTGTGTGGATGGTTTTCTTTACATGGTTCAACCTTAAAACTTTTCTCGAAGCAAGTGTTCTCTGCTTATCAATTAAAGATAAGTCTTTATATTGTATTATTTTCATTTTATTTTGGCATCATTATAAATAATGTTATATGTTTGTGTGAATTTGTAGGAGGATCCAAGTTTTGTATACACTAGTATCTAACGACCAAATTTTCCAACGACTGTTTGAATCTTAGCCGAGTTGCGCCAGCAGCTTGAGATTGTGGCTCTTTTGCCTCTGATTTAATCATGAAGACGTTGACAAGTTTTTTCTTGAAGATGTCAAAACTTGACGATCCGTGCATGACTTGCCTGTGTACTTTGGCTATCTCAATTGTCTCTTGTCCGTTGTGGTTCATGACTACAAAAGTCAGTCTCGGTGCCTGTTCCTACCAAGGCACTACGCAGCCCCCTGCAGGAGTGCAGGGCACACCGATCGGGCCCATGACTTGGCCGATGGAGCAATTGGGTCAAACAGGAATGGGTGGTTACTACGTGCAATGTTGAGCTAATTGAGCTTAGGTGCCGCGAATGACTATGGAGTGGCAAGCCTTGGCAGTGCTTCGGCTCGCCTTAACCGTAGGGTAGTTGCAGGTTTGAGGATGGACTTGGGTATTGACTTGGTTTTGAGCAGCTTTATATTGGGCTATTTCAACTTTTCAAGTCTGATTTAGCTAAGATGCAGCTCGATCTCCTAAAAAGGAAGCCTGTCTAAGGGTGTAAATGAGGCCGAATCAAAGCGCATATCAAATGTTCAAAGTTGGCTAGGATATTGGCATATTTCATCGATCGAGCTTTGTAATGTGTTCTAGCTTGGCTTGTCTAAGTAACGAGCCTATCATCGTGAACAAACGAGCCATGCTCAAGTTCAACTCAAGTGGTCTAGTGATAAAATACGAGGTGTTCACGAGCTCTCAAACTTAAAACTTTTTTTTTTTTTAAGAGCCGAGTTCAATCTAAATTGTTTATAGAATTACATCCCTAGGCCTGCCTAGCTTAATGAAGATGATTTCCTCCCTTCGTACTACAATTTTAATTTTGCTGGGAACGATCATTAACCAACTATACTAGACACACAACACCATTAATCATATTTGAATAAACTGCTGTTGTAACATTTTAATATTTTGTTTATTATTGAAATTAAATTTGGGTGAAGTTATTGTGTGTTTAAATTATGAATTTATTTTGAATTTTATTTTGTAACTCATGGTGTTTTATTTTGATTTATTTTGGGTTTTAATTTTTGTAACCTATGGCATTTGGTTACTACCCTATTAATTGTAGTAATTGTAGGGAGTGTCCTAAGAGCCTATAAATAGCACCATTTGTTGCATGCTAAAACACATCAAACTTTTACTCAACTATTCACCCATCAACCTTCTTTCCAAAATCCCCCAAAAGAGTCTTCTTTGAATTTTTTGGCCAGAGAAAGGTGTTCTTTTGGTGGAGCTTTGGGTTCCTCCAATTTGTGCAGATTGGTGTGAGCCATACAACTTGTTGTTGGGCTGTTGTATCCTGGAAGGGACAAGTCAAGAGATTTCTGGTGCACCGGCATTGTTCCGCAGAGGGCTTGAATCTCCTTAAAGAGAGCGAGATACCCGCGCCTCAGCCTATTGTCAACGAGTTTCTCATATAGAAATTATAATTTTATTGTAATTTCACCAACAATTTTAAGGAGATTCAACAAGATGGAGCGTACTCAAGAGAAACCGTTCGACAATATGGGAGATCTCAATTTGAGAAAGATGAGTATAACTATTATTTTTTATCTCTTGACTTATTTCTCATATAATGCTTATGATTATAATGAACTACTCATTGTTATTCAAAGAAATAATGAGAAGTTTTGTAGATTAACTTGGAGAGAGTTCGAAAAATTCATGCGTCACAAACAAAAGGAGATTTCCTTGGAGACATTGATCACTCGCATCCGCGTTGAGGAGGAAGCAAGAGGTCAAGATGTTCTTATGCAAGATACAAACAATGACACCTCCAAGGTAAATTTAGTATCTACCAATAATAATATGCCCAATGGTCATTTTCATAAAAATTCTCATATGCAGCCAAAGAAGAAAAATATGAAAAAAGTTGGTAAACCTTACCAGCAGAATAAAGGCAAACCAAGCTATGTGAATAAGAACCAATATCCTCCTTCAGAAAATAAGCAACAATATACTTGTTGTTATGTTTGTGGCAAAAGTGGGCATATTGCTCGAAATTGCAATTATCGAAAACGTGACGCTGTTCCTCAAGCTCACGTCACTGAAGAACCATATGTGGCAATGATAACTGATGTAAATATGGTTCAAAGTGTTGAAGGATGGTGGGCAGATTGTGGTGCTAATAGGCACATCTGCTATGATAAAGATTGGTACAAAACATACACTCCTTTTAAGGAGCCCAAAACAGTTATGCTTGGAGATTCACATACTACTCATGTGCTTGGAACTGGTGAGGTGGAACTCAAATTTACTTCTGATAGGGTGCTAACTTTGAAAGATGTGTTGCATACACCCTCCATGAGGAAAAATTTGAGGTCTAGTTATCTTCTTAATAAGGCTGGTTTTAAACAAACTATGGAATCTGACCAATATGTGATCACCAAAAAAGGTGTATTTGTGGGCAAAGGTTATGCTTGTGATGGCATGTTCAAATTGAATGTTGAGAATAACAAAGCATCTACTTCAGTTTATATGCTCTCTTCTTTGAATTTTTGGCATGCACGTTTATGTCATATAAATAGTAGATATGTGGGAATCATGAGTAGCTTGGGTTTAATTCCTTTAGTGCAAAAAGATTTTGAAAAATGTGAGACTTGCAGTAAAGCAAAAATTACTAGAAGGCCTCACAAAAATGTTGAAAGGCATACTGAGCTATTGGAATTAATTCATACAGACTTGTGTGAATTTGAGGGAATTTTAACTCGTGGAGGTAACAGGTATTTTATCACTTTTATTGATGATTGTTCTAAATATGCTTATGTATATTTGTTGAAAAATAAAAGTGATGCTTTTGCTAAATTTAAAGAGTTCCTCCTTGAGGTTGAAAATCAATTTGGTAGAAAAATTAAAAGGCTCCGAAGTGATAGAGGGAGAGAATATGATTCTTTTGAATTCAATTCTTTTGTTCAGTCTTTAGGAGTGATTCATGAAGTTACTCCACCTTATTCACCTGCATCTAATGGTGTGGCAGAAAGAAAAAATAGAACTTTGATTGAGTTAACAAATGCCATGTTGATTGATTCAGATGCTCCCTCTAATCTTTGGGGAGAAGCAGTTTTAACTGCTTGTTATGTGTTGAATAGAGTGCCACATAAAAATACAAAAATTACACCTTTTGAGGTGTGGAAGGGGCATAAACCAAATTTGGGTTATCTTAGAGTTTGGGGTTGTCTAGCCTTTGTGAGGTTAACTGACCCTAAAAGACCAAAATTGGGTGCTAGAGCTACTACTTGTGTTTTTGTTGGATATGCTTTAAATAGTACAGCCTATAGATTTCTTGATGTTGAAAATCATGTTGTGATTGAATCTGGTGATGCAATTTTTCATGAAGAAAAATTTCATTTTAAATCAAAAAATAGTGGGGGTCAAGAATCTAGAGAAAATGTTTTTATCCAACCTAGTTCTTCTTCTTCTAATTTACATATACAAGAAACTTATGACAATGAACCTAGAAGAAGTAAGAGAGCTAGAGTTGAAAAAGATTTTGGCCCTGACTATTATGTTTATAATATTGAGGAAATACCTATTTCTTTACATGAAGCTTTATCATCACCAGATGCAATTTTCTGGAAAGAGGCTGTGAATGATGAAATGGAGTCTCTAATTTCTAATAATACTTGGAAATTAGTAGATTTACCAACAGGGTTTAAAACCATTGGGTGTAAATGGGTCCTTAGGAAAAAGCTCAAACCGGATGGAAGTATAGACAAATATAAAGCTAGACTTGTTGCTAAAGGTTTTAAGCAAAAAGCTGATCTAGACTTTTTTGATACTTTTTCTCCGGTTACAAGGATTACATCCATTAGATTATTGATTGCTATTGCTGCAATTCATGATTTGATTATTCATCAAATGGATGTGAAAACAGCTTTTCTAAATGGTGATTTAGATGAAGAGATCTATATGGACCAACCAGAAGGTTTTATAGAACCTGGTCAAGAGCACAAGGTATGTAAGTTATTTAAATCCCTTTATGGTTTAAAGCAGGCTCCTAAACAGTGGCATGAAAAATTTGATTCCTGCATGATTGAAAATGGTTATAAATCAAATGAATGTGACAAGTGCATATATTATAAATCTTGGAAAAATTCACATGTTATTATTAGCCTCTATATGGATGATCTGTTAATTTTTGGCTCAAATTTGCATGTAATTGATGAGACAAAAACTATGCTTAAGAGCAATTTTGATATGAAAGATCTTGGTGATGCTAATGCTATTTTGGGCATGAAAATAACAAAAACATGTGATGGTATTTTTCTTGATCAGTCACATTATATTGAGAAAATTTTGAAGAAATATGATTATGTTGGCCACAAGCATGTGTCTACTCCTTTTGATTCAAGTGTTCACTTATTTCCTGTTGAAAGTGAAAATGATGTGATTAATCAAAAGGAATATGCTAGCATAATTGGCAGTTTACGCTATGCAACTGACTGCACTAGACCTGACATTGCATATGCAGTTGGAGTACTTAGTAGGTTCACAAGTAAACAGGTAAAGAACATTGGCATGCAATTGAGCGTGTTATGAAATATTTGCTTGGTACTAAAAAATATGGATTATTTTATAAAAAAATATCCTGCTGTACTTGAAGGCTTTTGTGATGCCGATTGGAACACTCTGTCAGATGATTCTCTCTCTACCACTGGTTATATTTTTACATTAGGTGGATGTGTTGTTTGTTGGAAATCAAAGAAGCAAACAATAATCTCTAATTCAACCATGAAAGCTGAACTTATTGCTCTAGCTTCAGCAAGTGAAGAAGCAAATTGGTTGAGAGATTTATTGCATGAAATTCCCTTGTGGGAAAAACCTATACCACCTATATTGATTCATTGTGATAGCACTGCAGCTATTGGTAGAGTAAATAACCGTTATTATAACGGTAAATCCAGACCTATAAGAAGAAAGCACAGTACTGTGAGATCATATTTCAGTGATGGAATTATTAATGTGAATTATGTTAAATCATGTGATAATCTTGCAGATCCTTTAACTAAGGGCTTGACAAGAGAAAAGGTCTGGAGTACATCGAGGGGGATGGGATTGACGCCCACATCGTCATGAGCCATATATGAGGACACTCAACCCGGTGATTAGAGATCCTAAAAACTGGGTTCAATGGGAAAAACGAATCATAAGGTGGCCGTAAGAAAAATGCACTATATTTTCTTACTCATCCCTATGATGTAAGTGCATTAATCTTGTAACGTATATGAAGGTTGAGTTTATTAAAACTCTTAATAAAATCTGTAGCTCATATGAGTGGGATGTCATAGTTACAAGAGCATCCTTGACGGATTTTACCTATATGAGTGTGAGAGTGGGGCCGCTCTCTATAAGAATTGGGCTTATTCTTGAAATACACTCATGAAAACCGGGATAAGCACAAGGCCGTAACGTGCTGGCTAATAAAGCTCATATTAACACCTAAATTATTATGTGTGAGCAGTAGTTCTTATTTTCCCTTAAGCAGTTGTAGTTCAAGTCTGAGACCACTATCAACTCTGGAGTAGGGATTGCTGTTTCACTAAGTGAAGGTTCAATGCAGAGCACACCTTCATGACGCATAATGGTTCGTCTTTGGCCGGTAACTTTGGTTTATATTTGTTTTTAAAATATTAAAATGAGTGGGGGAATGTTGTAACATTTTAATATTTTGTTTATTATTGAAATTAAATTTGGGTGAAGTTATTGTGTGTTTAAATTATGAATTTATTTTGAATTTTATTTTGTAACTCATGGTTTATTTTGGGTTTTAATTTTTGTAACCTATGGCATTTGGTTACTACCCTATTAATTGTAGTAATTGTAGGGAGTGTCCTAAGAGCCTATAAATAGCACCATTTGTTGCATGCTAAAACACATCAAACTTTTACTCAACTATTCACCCATCAACCTTCTTTCCAAAATCCCCCAAAAGAGTCTTCTTTGAATTTTTTGGCCAGAGAAAGGTGTTCTTTTGGTGGAGCTTTGGGTTCCTCTAATTTGTGCAGATTGGTGTGAGCCATACAACTTGTTGTTGGGCTGTTGTATCCTGGAGGGGACAAGTCAAGAGATTTCTGGTGCACCGGCATTGTTCCGCAGAGGGCTTGAATCCCCTTAAAGAGAGCGAGATACCCGCGCCTCAGCCTATTGTCAACGAGTTTCTCATATAGAAATTATAATTTTATTGTAATTTCACCAACAACTGCTAAGATTCAAACCAAGTCATGACACATGAGTAAACTACTACAACAGAAAAAACACAAAACAAGAACACAGCAAGACACGAAACACTATTAATCATTTACTGCTGCCTCACTTTCTGGTTCAAGAGCATTTCCCGGAGCTCCACTGGGTCGATCTCATCCCCCCTATTAGCCGGCCTGTAGTACCCGGTTCGAGGATCCGGTGCCCAAGCAGACGAAGACTCTTCCTTCATCCCAACCCCCTCTTCCAGCTTCCTCACCATAGCACTCCTGGACCCTGCCATTCCATATCCAGCTGCCACTGGGCCATGTGATGCAGCCGCGTAACCTCGTCTGCTCCGACAATTGCCAATATTAAATTAATCACCAACAGATCGAACTAAAAATAAAATAATCGTACGTCTTAAAAAAGAAGAAGAAGCAGATCCAAAATGAACATAATTTTGAGGAACGCTAACCGATGAATGGAGGCGGCAAGGGGAAGGAGATTTGCTTTTGAGAGACAGGAAGCCATTGGAGTTTCGACAGATAGATAGAAGTTAGTGTTGGTGATTAGGTTAATCAATCCAACAGCTATGTGGCTAGCTACTGCAGAAGCTATTCAATTCTTGGAAAACTGAGAGGAATTCTCAAGAATGAAAACTGGTGCAGTAGCTGGCTGGACTGGAGAAGTAGATGAAGGACAAGTGAGGGAGGTGCTTCCCTTCCGCTTCTTCGGTTCTAAGGATATCTGTGTGTGGCGGTGGGGAGGAGGAAGATTAGGGTTTCCGTTGCTTTTTATATGCTTACGAAAGTTCATATACAACCATGGGAAATTGACACGTAGGTGCAAAGCTGTAGGGGTTTGTTTATTTATTTATTCGGGTCGGAGATCCAAAGTTCGGATCAGAGGTAATTTTTTTTTTTTTGAGGTGAAAATAGTTGATAGATACATTTTCTTGTGCATCTTCTATCATTTGTGCCCAAAATATAATCTCCTAAATAAGATCAAAGATAAACTTTTGCCTTCATCCCCCTTGTTAGTTGTTACTTAAACATGAGAGAATAAAGTGGTTCGTCTTAATATTAGTGGCGAGGTCGTATCATAACTCTCGGAATCAATTATTTTTCTTCGGCTCATGGATGTCATTTATAATGACAAACCCGTAATTATTGTTCATGGTAGGAATGTGTGTCTTGGAATTTTTGCCACAATCAATCATTCTAATGCATTGTGATCTTTTCATTTATTAATGGATTTTTCTTCAAAAAAAAAACAACAACAACAACAGGATAAGCATAGAGCACAAGTGATAAAGAAAGGTGAAAAAAATTAAGTTATGATTAGGTCAGATTATAGAGTCGATCTTCTCCAATATAATGTTTCTATTCAAATAGTATATCGGATAAACACAAAACAGAATTTTGTGTTTATGGATTGCATGAGCAAAAGAGATAAAGAAATCTACAAAATTCAACAAAAATAGCACAAAAATCAGAGGCTATAACTACTGACCCTCAGTAACTAGAAATTTCTTAGGTTACTGACCTTTAAGGCATCAATCTAAGCTACTTACCCTCAATAGGCAACTGACCTCCAAGCCCTAGCCTCTCCGCACCTAGCATCCCAGCCCAGCCTCGCCGCGCCTAGCTTCGCTGCACGGAGCTTCGCCGCCTCGCTTCGCCACGCCTAACTTTGCCGCCCAGCCTCCCTGCGCCTAGCTTTGTCGCCCAACCTCCTAGCTTCATCGTTGACCCTCACCGCCGAGCTTTGAGAGGCCTAGTTTCGCTTTCTTTCTTCGCCAGAATGGAAGAGAGGTTTTGATTTTGGGAGAAATGGATTGGATGGGTTAGGTTTTGGGAGAAAACATAAATGAAGATTGTGGCAATTGTCGTAATTAATTAGAAGTTGTTGTGCCTTTTTATTTTTGTGTAGACGGTGTAATCACCCCATGGATTACAAATTTTGAATCTTGCTTGTGGTAATAAACTATAGCCCATTGTAGTTATTGGTAAAAAGCTCTAAATTATACTTGGACCTGCCAAATGTAGTAATTCGATCATATGCTTTTAGTTTTGTTTTAGTTGCACAACTGCATGCAGTCAACAATTGGTAACTATTAATCAACCATCACAAAGTATTTGCTTCAATTAATTGCTACTTTTTACTGCTCTGCGTCTCTCACAAAGACAAATTATTGGATTACATTATTCATACATGGCCTTCATTACTAATTGGGAGAATACTACTACTAGTGTAAGCGAGAATTGTACAATCTGAATCCCAACTATCTTGGCTTACATACTTGGAAGACAAATCGATTCACATAATATGCTAGGTACCTGGTCAAAAAGGTTTCATCCTTCGTTGATCTTATTCATTCTAGATTAAGAAACAAGACTTCTGCGCAGTTGGCCATGCATGTTAATGATTCTTAATTAGATATTAATTAATGATGGGGCTGAAACCGGCTGGAATGAGATTGATGATGCTGAGGAGGCCCGCGAGGGTTGTTCCAATGAGCTGCAAGGTAGATTGGAGTATCGTGGTTCCAGACAAACTAGAGTTGCAGCTGGAGAGTGGTGTGCTAACAACGAGCTTGCAATTAGACAATAGTGAAGACAGAAGAAACTGGAGAGGATCTAGCACGATTGAAAAGAGTCCTGAGGTATTCGTAATAGCGGTAGATACCACATTTCCTGATCCACATTGCAATTGGACTGTAGCATCTACAAACAACAAAGAAAGATATAACAGACCATGGCAATAGATTCTATATCGTGTACATATGTAAAGCTACTTGCTTAGACCATGGCGAGAGACACGTACAGGATTTAGGGTTCATTCATGTTTTAGGGTTAGCAGTGTTTAAGTTACTTTAATGTTGAAAAGATAAATAAATGGGTGCATAAATAGCATAGAATATAACTATACAAGAGCAACACAGGAAATATAACAGAGAATGCAGCTGGGTCAAGTGAAAATAAAGATTACTTGAGGCGCTGGCTATTGTAACTTACTTGGAAATACTGGTGTAAGGGAGGCGCCAGCATTGCTGACACGGCCATTGGCCGTGCAAAACAGAGTCCCTTGTATGCGTATTAGCCCAAGAAGCCCGGCCGTGAGACCACCGAGCCCGCCAAGTTGCGCTTTGGCGATTGGAACTACTGCCAGTGCAGCAATAACCAAGAGCGACACAAAGACAAGTGTTTTGAAGGAGGCCATCGATGTTTCTTGGATAGCAATATCAATGGAATACTAACTGCAGTACCGATTCGAATGCTAGTCTTGCTATATGATTCTGCGCAGGCTGTTAACCAATTTATAGGCTGCAAGAGGACAAGTTGCTGCAGAGTTTTCTGACCAAAATTGAATGTCATTTGGATGATCCGGAAATTATGTAATTCGAGGACAATAACATTCTTGTCCTGATCAGTATATTTTAGTGAAGCTAAGCTCGTTCAACCATATATAAGCATGCACGCGGCCTCAGTGGGTGGGCTTCACCTAGATGCTATAGCTAGCAAGATCGATTTCTCTTCTCGCTAACCATGCCTGCCTCGTTTTAATTTGACCCTCTATATAGGTTGCTCTTTCACTAGCATTACTAGTCACCTCCTAACTTCCTTTCTCTTGTGGTCAATGATCCTAAGATAGATCTTATATGTAACTTCTGTACTCCCAAAATGATGATCGACCAGTCAATATATATATATATATATATATATATATATATATATATATATATATATATATATATATATATATATATCTCTAAACCCTAACTTGAATTCATTGGTTTCAATTTGTTCTCACTTGTAGACTTTTAAGGATCCAGGTCACATGATATCTCTACCTCCGAGTAAGTTTGCTTCTACCTGCGGGCACTGGGCAGTACTAAGGAAGTAATATCACTGAATCTATACATAAATATAACTCCAACGACATGCACGCGCGAATTGACATTTTTATTTATGTTTTTTTCTTTAAGAAATTATAGTGTTACAAAATTAGGCAAAGTATATGAGAATGATACCAACTGTATAATAGGGTCGTCAATTTTAATATGAAAATGATTTGTGGCCTCAAAGAGGCCTAAGATTTGTGGCCTCAATCCTAGGTGTCATGCCATGTCACCTACACACATCACCTATTTGTCAAATCATGTCGTGTAATTCTTGAGTAAAAAGACAATCTTATCCTTCCAAAATCTAATGGCTCTAAATTATTTTGGTTTTCATCTAAAAATAAAATATATTATTTTGGTTTTTTTTTTTTGTTATATATATAATTATAATTATATATATATATAATTCGTCAAAAAAAATTATATATAAATATGTGTTTGTGTGTATAAATAAATATATATATATATATATATATATATGTATATATATAATTCGTACAGAAAAATTTATATATATATTCGATGTAGAATTAATATAGTATAAATATATATATATATATATATATATATATATATATATATATATATATATATTAATGTCATAATTCTAACACAAAAAAAAATTGATTAAAAAAAAGTCAAATTTAAAATTGATTCCACAAAAATGGAAAGAAAATATATTAATATCTTAATTATAACCCATCAAATTTGGTAAATTGAAGTAATATTCAACTCTTTTAATAAATGAATTTAATAAAATTAATGGAAGATTATTAGTTTACCTTACACTAACAAGTTAATTAGACTATTAGTGCGTATTCTATGATTTCATTAATGGTAAAGGCTTGAGGGCAGCCGTACTGGCCCTTATTTAAAAAAAAAAAAACAAGTTAATTAGAAAAGTCAAAAATTAAATTGGATCCACAAAAATGGAAAGAAAATGTATTGAAATCGTAATTAAAACCTATGAAATCTGGTAATTGAAGAGGTAAGAAAATATCATTAATAAATTGATCGAATGATAAAATTCTAGATTCCATCATTTCAAAATTTCTCGATAATTTAATATTGTCTTATCCAAACGCAACATTAGGAAGTGTTCCTTAAAGGTCAAGTGAGACTTCATTAATACAACTGTTCATTTATTTTTACATGAAAAAACAATCATAATGTTATTAATACTATGTAGAAATTCAATGAACAATAGGTGTATTTTTTTTTTGAAAAATATCATGTCGATATATTAATATTACTCAGGCCAGAAAGGACCATTACATATCCTCCCTCTACCATCTCTGGGCAGATAAAGAGTTTGTGGTAAAACCACAGCGATACATAGATTAGGTCCGATCATTTGACGGTACCCATGCTCACTTATTCAAAAAAGCCTATAAACTATGTTACAAAGACAAGTAAATAGGCTAGGTAAATAAAACCTAAATGAGACTCAGCCCTAGAAGGCTGACCCATTCCTCATGAGGCCCAAGATAAGGCCCAAAGACCTCATCCCAGTCCCAAAAAGAGTAAGCAAGCCCAAAAGGCCCAGCCAATCTCGGCACCGCGCAACCTTCTAGCAGCTCCGTGCCTCGGACTCCAGTGCCACCTGACGCTGCGACGACCACCAAGTGCAACCACAGAGACAGTTGCACCATCAGGACATCCCCGCCCAAGTCATTGAACATCGAATCTGATCGGAACCAGATTGACGAGAAAGGCTGGATGAGGAGTTTGATCAGCCAAATCAACAGCACCAGCGCCGATAGCGTTAAAACCATCCACCAGAGCAGGAGCCATCCACCACTGTGCACCACCGCAATCGAGAGCCCCACTCCATCTCTGCATGCTTCACCGCCGGCAGCGCCCAAGCGGAGCATCTCACCTCGCCTTGACGTCCCTGGCCAGGACGAAGTAGATCGATCCACAGTCCCCATTAAAACCAGGGCTTCAGCAGCAAATTGGGATTGAGAGAGGCCTAGCCTTGGCCTCGTGGAGGAGACAGTAGCCGTCATGCTCAATGAGTCCGATGACAAAGAGATTGGCATAGGTTGCCATCGATGATGGAGGAGAGGCCAAGGGCGCAATCCTAGTAGACTTCCAATGCGATCGCCCATATCCCAACACCCCGCGCCAGATCTGATCGAGATCATCTTGACAAGGAGTGCCTCGATTTGGGGTTGATCGATCTTGTTCCGTCCTTCGTCGGAGAAGACTAGGTTCCCTAGATCAGGTAAAGCAATAGGCAGAGGGCAATCAGGTTGCTCTGCACTTCCATGGTGTTGAGTCGGAACCCGCACCATCATATTCCATCCTTTGTTGCTGTGTAATGGCCAGAGCCATGGCTGGCTTAGAGATCGGCTGTTGGTGGCCGGAGGTAGATAGCCTAGCCTCGGTGGGCTAGGGTTGAGGAAGAGCGGCGCTGCTCTCATAGGGTTTTTTCTTTTGATCTGACAAACAAACGTGTTGTTGTTCCTCATCTATGAACAATAGGTGTATAACACAGCAATAATCAAAGAAAAAGTGCAATTAAGGAAGGTGTAAAATAGAAGTCATCATCCACATTAACATTAAAGTCAGCTAACATGTCTTACACGAACAAATAAGTAATAAGTAGCTAATAATGAGCCAGTAAAGTTTACTGGGGACTTTTCCCTAATGGCATATTTACACTGAAATAGAATCATCATCCACACTGAAATTTAAAGTCTGCTAACATGTCTTACAGTAACAAATAAGTACTGAGTAGCCAATGATGAGCTAGTAGAGTTCACTGGAGACCTTTACCTAGAAGCCATCATCTACTGAAACTGAAAGAACTAACATGTCTTGCACGAACAAGTAAGTATTCAGTAGCCAATGATGAGCTAGTAGAGTTCACTGGAGACCTTTACCTAATGGCATATTCACACTTAAATAGAAGCCATCATCTACTGAAACTGAAAGAGATAACATGTCTTGCACGAACAAGTAAGTATTAAGTAGCCAATGATGAGCTAGTAAAGTTTACTGAGGATCTTTTCCTAATGGCATAATTACACTAAAATAGAAGTCATTATCCACATTGTCTTACAGTAACAAATAAGTACTAAGTAGCCAATAATGAGCTAGTAAAGTTCACTGGGGACCTTTTCCTAATGACATAATTACACTAAAATAGAAGTCATCATCCACACTGATATTTAAAGTTAGCTAGCATGTCTTACACGAACAACAAGTACTAAGTAGCTAATAATGAGCCAGTAAAGTTTACTGGAGACCTTTCCCGAATGGCATATTCACACTAAAATAGAAGCCATCATCCATTGAAACTTAAAATAAGCTAGTGTGTCTTGCACGAACAAGTAAGTACTAAGTAGCCAATAGTAAAGTTCAACGGGGAATCTTTCCCTAATAACATATTCACACTAAAATTGAAGCCATATATCATTCACATTGAAATTGAAAGTCAGCTAAGTACTAACATGTCTTATACGAAAAAAAAAGTACTAAGTAGCTAATAATGAACAAGTAGAGTTCACTGGGAATTTTTTCTATAAAATAGAAGCTATCATTCACATTTAAAAATCATTATTGTCTATTGAAAAATTTGGGATCAACAAAACAAGTATACTTTCAAAAATTAATTTCCTCATGTGCAATATATTGTATTCCATATTAAGCAATTTCTTTTCAGATATCAACTTCCCAATCAATTTAGATATCTAGGTTTTCAATCACCAGATTTTATGAGTTAAAATTACGATTTAAATACATTTTCTTTCCATTTTTGTGAATCCAATTTAATTTTTGACTTTTCAAATTAACTTGTTAATGTAAGGTAACTAATCTTCCATTAATTTTATTAAATTTATTTATTAAAAGATTTAAATATTACTTCAATTTACCAGATTTCATGAATTATAATTACGATATTAATATATATATATATATATATATATATATATATATATATATATACACACACACCACATTAATTCTCCATCGAAAATATATAAATTTTTTGGAGAAAATGGTCGACTAAAACGAATATATATATATATATATATATATATATATATATATATATAATAGTGGTGGTTTGGCTATTTTTAATTTCAGTTTACACTTTTATCTATTTATATTTTATTGACTTAATTTAATAATTATGTTATAAAAGGGTATTATAGACACTTCAAAATTTGGTGAAGCCCTTTGACACCAAAAGAGGGCTTCCATTTATAGTAGTAGATATATATATATATATATTTTCGATGGAGAATTAATGTGGTGTGTGTGTGTGTGTGTGTGTGTGTGTATATATATACCCATACTTTTTTTTTAATATGTATAATGAAAAAAAATCCAAAATAATGAAAAAGAAAGAAAGGAAAAAAAACCAAACAATATTTTTTTTAGAAGAAAGTCAAAATAATTTAGAGCCGTTATATATTCAACAACATATATATATATATATTCACAAAAATATATAAATATAAATTTTTTTTAGACGAATTATATATATAATAAAAAAAGAAAAAGAAAAAAATAAAATAATATATTTTTTCTAGAAGAAAACTAAAATAATTTAGAGCCATTAGATTTTGAAATGATAAGATAGTCTTTTTATTCAAGAATGACATGACATGATTTGACAAATTAATGAGGTGTATAGGTGACATGGCTTGACACCTAGGATTGAGGCCACAAATCTTAGGCCTCATTGAAGCCCTATATCATTGCCCTTTTAATATATATGACTCTAACCTGTACGATTAAAAAAATGGGTCATTTCTGAATTAGCCCTACCAAAACAAAATTAATAAAATGAGTGGATTTGGAATCAGCCACCAACTCGTAATTGACTCACTTAACCCATTTCTTTTATCAAACGGGTCAACATACAAGAAATTTCAACCGTTATACATGTTGTACATATATAGTGCTTTTATGTTTTTACTTTAGTGTTTCTTAACTTAGATGATAAAATTGTGAATTTGTCATGTTGTGGAGAATGGAAGAGCTTGAATGCCTAGAAACTCTTTTTCTAAAAAAGAATGCTTGGAAAAGTAGAGATTGGAACAGGAAAATCAGCAGATTACAACACAATGAATAGGGGATACTAAAATGGTTTGGGAACCGGAAAACATGAACAAACCGAACCATAATCTATCGACACGAATTCTAATCGGTTCCCAAGTCAAAATTTAACAAGACTGAACCAAAAATTTGGTCTCACCGATCTTGATCCCAACTTTTTCATGCTCCAACCTAGCCTGTGCCCAGGCCTACATAAGCCGGGGTGCATCAGACCTGGCCCCTGGGTATCACCTCCTGAAGTCCTTATGATTCAATACCATATGAAGTTCTCACCCATAGTAAAGTTGGCATCTAAATAATTTGAAATAAACGATTGGTAATTGCATGCCTAGATTACATTTTATATTTTAATCTGGTCTTTTGTATTGGGAAAGAAAGAAAGAAAAAAAAGAAAGATGAAGAACGATAGCTTGAGATGATTTTGCTACATTACATAATACAAATATATCGATCATCAACGACTATAGTATCAATGGGAAACTTATGCTTCGCCATGCATATATGCATATATCTCTGAAACATGTACGTGGTTTTTTCTTTATTTTTCTCCTCTATTGCATGTGTCATGTTTAAATCCGTTTCTTAGCGGATTTCCATATTTTGACAACTTTTTAATCACACATTCACATTTTAACTGTTCAGTTTTTAGGTCCTAATGTATAGATTACTTCTGCAAATTTTCAGCCAAATTGATTATCGTTAAGGTATCGAACTCGATTAAATCAATGAATGAACCAAATCTGTCCAACATGAACCGTTCGTGTTCATAATTGTAAATTACAGTTTTAGATGCCTTATCGATCATCAATTTGGCTAAAAATTTACAGAGATGATCTATACATTAGGACCTAAAAACTGAACGGTTAAGATGTGAATATGTGATCGGGACAAAATATGGAAATCAGTTCAGTAGCTAAGGAACAGACCTCCTTAGCAGAGCAAGCCTGTATATATATACAGTCCGTCTCTGCTAAGGAGGTCCTTAGATATTAATATCTAATGATTTCCTTGATAGACCCACTTTTCGATTGCATATTCACATATCGACTGTTCAGTTTTTAGGTATATATGAGTAGATTATCTCTGCTAATTTTCAGCCAAATTGATAATCATTAAGGCATTTAAAACTACGATTTACAATTATGAACACGAACTGTTCAGGTTGGACAGATTTGGTTCGTTCATTAATTTAATCTAGTTCGATACCTTAATGATTATCAATTTGGCTGAAAATTTGCAGAAGTGATATATACATTATGACCTAAAAACTGAACAATCAATATGTGAATATGCTATCGAAAAGTGGGTCTATCAAGGAGATCCTTAGATATTAACCTCCTTAGTAGAGAAAAGTTGTTTGTATGTGTCTGTGTGTATAATGTATATATAATTCAGAGTTTGATTTCTTGTTAAGGAGGAATACTTGAGTGACATTAAAGAAAGGAACCATCCAACCAGAGTGAATACTCTCCTAACGAATTGGTTGTCGCACTAGCAATTGTAGTATTTCTGGCACCACACCGCAGCAGGACATCAGCATCTACACATACATACATACATGAAAAAGATAACAAATTAATCCAACAAAAATCATCAGTGGTAATTAGCGGAGTCATCATTATCATCAAGCTAATTAAGTATAATGGCCTTTTGTGCTAACCGTCTGTTTTATTTTATACAATTACTAAATCTTTTGCATAAATCAGTATTAATTAGGCAAACTGAAAAATCCTCTCTTTGCCTTGATTCGATTAAAACTTAAAAAATAAATATCTAACAAATAGAATTATAGAGGTATGATGGTGCTTTAACTAATATTAGGAAAAAGAGCAAAAAAACAAAATGCGGTGCAGTTTTCCTTGATTAACGTGGGATTGGAGCATATTCTAACTACAATTGCAGTTTGCCGGCCAAAGTTATTTTCCTTCTACAAAACAAAAAAAATGATCTTTTCATAAGTAAATAATTAAAAAAACTGTGTTAAGAGGCTAATGATTTTGAAAGGGAGAACAATATTAAAAACCATGAATAACAGTGAGATAAAAAAAGTAGTCAGAAAATATCAAAATAAGCAGCTAAAATTTCTGCAACTGTAGGGTATGGTTTAGGTATTAGTGAGCTAATTAATTACCTTACTTCTGGATGGTGGGGTAATTAAGAAGGGTGCCACTGGAGCCGACATTGGCATTGCCCAGGGCAGTGCAGAATACCCCACCCACATGTGTTGGTATCCAGGATCATCAGACTTATTTCCATTGTGGGATTCCCTGGAAATATAGGGGTTTGAGCTAGCTACTGGCTGCGCATTGGTCGTCCAACTGTCCAAGGCACACAAAAAGAAAAAAAGAAAAAAGAAAAAAAAACAGTTTTTCTGGAGGGCGCCATTGGTCCTAAATAATTGGCATGGAGACCAGGAGATGTATTGATATGTGCAAGTGCGTTTTGAATATATCGAGTAGCAAGAAGCTGCAAGAGAGCAGTTGCAGGAATGGACTGGAACCTAAAGGGGACCAATTAAGGCATTAAGCTGCTCTTAAATTTCACTAGCAATCTCGGCGACTTTATATGGACCAAGATTGCCTCGGTCTATAAGTTTAACCATAAATTTTCTGCCTTCCTTCAATTCCAAAATATTTTGGTCATTATGTACCAAATAAAAGTACTGTTCATTCAGCATTTGCTTTTTAAATTCAAGCATGGCTTTTATGGAGCGTGCAAGACAATTCAAGAATCAAAACTCACACACACATGTTTGTGTATATCTAAATGGAAACATCACCTATATTAACTAGAAAAAATTATATATAGGGTTATATAATAAGTTACTAGAAAAAACATAATCATTACAATACAAAAATGATAGTACGACTTTGAAATATTTCAAACTCAAAGAGAAAAAGTGAGAATTTCAGACTTAGTGTGCCTCCTGCAACATTCTATTGAAAAACAAAATGTTGATCTTTTAAGCAAATACAAAGATAGAAAGGATCCGCCAAAAATGATAGAGAAGAGAAGAAATAGGCTGCAAATAGTATACGACACTCGATCTTCTCTCTAACTCATTATCTTCATTTGCGGTTTCAGTCTATTGGAGACCTTTTCTAGTATGTGAAGAGACATATAGACTTGATTAGAAGACAGCCCTTTGAATTTTGAAACATGGAAGAGTACTACTAGGTAGTGTACATATAATATCATTCTATTGAAATCAAAATTACATACACTAACAGTCAACTCCAAAAAAACCTATATACTTAATTGGCTCCCCAATACACACTTGTAAGCTGAAAATTACCTACATTTTCAACTCAAAAACTTGAGTCTAAAGTGCATTTATGAGTACTGATGAGCTAATTAAGTAGTAGTATCTGATGAGTTAAGAGGTTCATGTTCTCTTCCTTCTTCCACCAGTAGTGCACTTGATAAGCTTTTGTCTTCCTTCTTGGCTGGTTTTGTGTAAATGCAATATAGCACGAGCTGCACTGTTCCGAGTAAAAACCCCATCCCATTTGGTACCTATATAGCCGATGCACACCCAAAATTAACAAAATTGGGGCGGTGATTTAGGCACTCTAGTTTTCAATATACTTTACCACTTACACTCTATTTTAAGGTAAACCAAAGTGCAGTGCAAGTGTAAAAGTAGGGTGCAAAATCATTCCCCTACTTTAATTTTCCTCAAATAACTAGTATTTATACAATATTTTAACAATAATCAAAAGAAAAGAATGCATATGTAAGAGATTAGGAAAATTAGTATTACCCCAAGAAAATAATCTTGTTCAAGCCAAGAATAAAAAAGCCAGACCCCTCCGTTGAGGAAAAAGAAGAATGATAGCCAAAATGGCATGTACTCCACACTCTTAGTTGTCACCACTGTTTTCTGAAAATGACATTGAAATTGAAGCATTAAAACATATCACTTCATTTCATTTCGTCCAGAAAATATTAATTCGTTAATTTCATGGCTAGAGAAATATCCATTCATTTATTTCTTAATAGAAATCTGAAGACCTGCTATAAGAACACATCTAGCTAGCTCCAACTACTTTCCACCAATTATAAATTGTCCTCTTCTTCTTAAAACAAATATAAAAAGAAAATAAAAATGTAATAAAATGTCCTAGTCTATGGGGACATGATCAAACTATAAAAAAAGGATAAAGAGCACGAGAAGAAACGAATCAACAATTAAGAACATGAAAAAGTCGATCATCAAGAAGCTAACAGCTCAACCTTGCAATTTAAAATGATAATGATATATTTATAATACAAAGTTGGATTTATTCATACGTTACAATCACGAATTATTTTGTTCAGAAATAAAATAACTATCTGTAAAGTTGACCAAATTCTGTGTGTAGAAAGCAAAATTTGGGCGTGCTACAGTACTTACCATTGCAGCTAGAGGTGAGGCGTACATGATGATATTGAGGCCAGCACTCAAGAACCCTATTGCATTAATACGTACATCTCCCTTCAACGCCAGCCAAGTCACTAACATGGCCGCTGCCGGAAAACCCACATCCAAGATACCAATCCAGATCGCCGTGTTCACCTGAAATCGGTATTTGTAACGGCAAAAAGACTTGTTCCTGATTCACTCTTAAATCTTAATTAGTAAAATTACTGTTCATAATTAATTGGTCATAACGTGCTCACCCTCTTGTTTGCTGTGGCGTATGTTAGAAACAAAGAGAGATAGATGATCTCGACAAGAATTCCGAAGCCATTGATGGTGGATACAAGATAAGCTCCGGGCTTTATGATTCCGTAGTAAGTCCACAGGAAGCAGTTGAGGAATGTGCAGACGTAGGGAAGACTGCTGAACTCTTCTGTCGAACGGTTCTTTATGATTCTCGAAAATGTATACCTGAAAAGATTGTATGTTATTACTTATTTATAACAGGGAATCAAACAGAGGTAGCTTGAGATTTAGATGAGAGATTGAGCTAGCGATGTTCTTACACAGGAGCAAGAAACATTAGCACTGAAATGAGGTTGCCTGCAATTATATATTGAAAAGGAAAGTTAACTATTTGTCTTTCTTTACATGAACATACAGAAACTCAAAGTTGAGGGTTTAATCAATTCTTACCAATAACTCCGATATAGAAACTTAAAGTTTCCATATCTAGAGAAACAATATGGAGTAGTAGCCAGTCCGATCTCGTTCTTGCTTGGTCTTCGCCAGAGAGAGAGAGAGAGAGAGAGAGAGAGAGAGAGAGAGAGTTTCTTTGTTGATTATACAATGTGGGTTCAAGAACTTATAATGTTTAACAATGTGGGTCTGGGTTGAGCATAATGGAAAGCATTTCTTGTTGTGAAAAAGACTGATCAGAAAGTCTATGCGCATACATTACTAAACAAGCAAGACCACCGAAACAGGGAAAAAAAAGCAAGGAAGATGTACGTAATATATGAGTGCAAGATTCACGTGCTGGGAATAAACTAAATATATCATTTGGAATGATCATTGGCTTCATTACAATCATGAGTCAGAACCTTAATTTATATGTTAACTCTATGTAATTACCTAACTGACTAATTAACCAAGTAATCTGCAATCTCTAAACTGCAGTTAACAGATCCTTAACTTGCCTAGTTGGGTGTGCTCCCCAACCTAGGTTCGAACCCCGAAGCTGTCAAAGTGGCGAGGCACTGTGCTGCAATGCACAGTTGGAGCATTTCACATGCGCCGAAGGGGTTTATCTTGGGCCTAGGAAGCCTTTGGGTTTCCCTTGACAAAGTCAAAAAAAAAAAAAAAAAAAAAAAAACTCCAAGTTTTCTTTAAAAAAGAAGGAAAAAAAAAACTAACTCCAAGTTTAGCTGAGGATGCTTCGCGTCCTAAAATCCATTGGTCATCTACTCAAAAAGCAAACGACTATAGATGCATATTTTGAGCAAGAGAAGAATTAAGAAAATTAAGGGTGTGTCTTGTAACGTTTTATGAAACTATTTTTGTAATACTGGATTGTAGAATGAAAACGGGGAATTAAACTACAAGTTTTTAAGATGTAAATACATGTTCGGTATAAGTATTTCAAAACTTGAAATATTAAAAATATATCTATCATTTAAAAAAAAAAAACATTTCTATAGCACTCAGTTTAGTTTTTCCTCAGTAATCATGAAAGATTGACTATTTTGTTTGTATTGATTATAAATCCTTTATTGGTTGTTATGAGAAAAGAAATAGAGTATTGTGAAGGAGATTGAACAAGAAGAATCAAATCCCTCAATTTTGTTTATAAAATATATTATATGAAGTTGCAAGCTCTTGAATCTTTAGTTCAAAAAGATAATTCAATCAAATGTCTCAACCTTAGTTGTTAATTCCTCTTGCCCATGAGATAATCCAATTATATTGAAGCATAAAATACCGAAGCTTTCACCCTAAATCATCTATATAAATTGGGCTAAATACTAGTTAGTACCCTGTGGTTTAGGTCCAAAATCAATTCAGTCCCTGGACTTCTAATTTCATCAAAAACACCCCTGCACTTTCAATTTTGATCTAATAGGTCCAATTTGTTAATATTCTGTTATGGGTTCAAGTTATAGTTGGATTATTTGTTGAAAAACTATTTATTTTTAATAGTAGGACTCACTCCTAAATTGACTATGCAGACCACCTCGACACCACATCATAAAACATAGGCCATATATGAGCCACATTAACAAGTTAAATAACTCAATTGTCGGAAAACTAACAAATTGGACCTATTAGATCAAAATTGAAAGTGCAGGGGTGTTTTTGATGAAATTGAAAGTGCAGGGACTGAATTGATTTTGGACCTAAACCACAGGGTAGTAATTTGTATTTAGCCCATATAAATTAGATCTAACACGTGAAAGAGGGATTTTCTAAATCCTTCATTCTTCTCTACTGCATGATTCTGCAAGTTTCAATTGATTGAAAAAGACGGGGAAGAAGAAAGTTCAAACAGTAGATAAAGTAGATGAGATCATGAGAAGAGAGGATAAGTCTCAATGGAAATTGTGGGAAAGAAAGAGAGAAAGATCAAAAGAGAGAAGAAGAGTTTGTGGATCTATGTGCTTAAAAGTAAAAAAAGATAAATCACTTTCTCTAATTGCAGGGCAGGTTGTTTTCAGGAAACAATGAAAACTGTCATTTCTTCATATTTATTCATAATTCCTGAATTGTTTCCTAAAATTTGTTTTCCTTGTTTTTCAAATTTAATGCATCGAACGCAAATTACATAAGTTTTTGAATTCGTAAAACAAAAAACAGTATCTCAAAATGATACCGAACGGGCCCTAAGAAGTTATCAAATTATAGTTTATTGCCAATTCGCTCTAGAAAAGTCAGAGCTGAGTATACTGAAACCCTAGGGTTTCTGGTAGCAGGGCGGCGGCAAACTCCAGTCTTCTGCCTGTTTCTTGGTTCCTCCGACGTCGCTCCATTCAGTGAGGCGCATGGGTAGGGTGTTATGGGTTAGGCTTGTGCTTGCATCGGAACTCTTAAGTTTCATATCAGCGTCGCATATTTAGGCGGAGGCTGTTGGTCGTTGGTATCATGCGGCGTGAAGTGAGCGGCGACTGCTCTGCTAGGTTGGATCCGGAGTTGGTTCTGTCCTCAGGGACAACCCAAGGAGGACGCGCTTTGATTTTCTAGCAGGTCTTGAGTTTTCTTTCCAGGATCAACACAAGGCGGGGTCTTTTCCAGTTTGCTATAATGGTGGAAGGTCGCGGACGCCCGCCGGAGCGGTGATGGGCAGCTGTGGCTTTTCAAAGGGATCATATCCGGTCGGCATGAGTTTTTTGTTGGGGGGGAGGGGGGGGGGAGGCAATGAAGGGTTTAGGCAGTGGTGAATTGGGCCTAGGCTGGTCCAATTCCCTTTCCTTCTCTCTCCCTTGGGTTGGGCGTGATTTGGGCTTCATCATGATCCTAATTCAAGGCTCGTGGAGGGGTACACCAAGATGATCTCTAGACCCCAAGCTAATCAAGGCGGACGCGGAGAGTTTGTGATTCAAATAAATTAGTTATTAGTTTTCTATGCATTTTCTTTTGGATTGTAGTTGTTACATTTTCCTTTTTGGTTTTTAGTTTTTGCATTCCCTTTTGGGTATTAGTCTGACTACTTGTGTAGTCAGTTGAGCAGTGAATATAATGGGTGATCTTCGGATCCTCTAGATTGACCTTGTACGGTCGTTAACTCGTTATGATCTTTTGATCACTGGAATATAATCCATTCCCCTAAAAAAAAAAAAATTGTCAATTTTTTTTTTCAAGAATAAGTTGTGAATTTTTGTTTTGTTTTACAAGTTATCAAGTTGAGAATAAGTGAATAAACATAAATTTTTATATGTCTTTAATCAATTATTAATTTATATATTCAATTTTTTTTTTTGAATTAATGAAATTTCATTGATAAAAAACTCATGCCAAAAAGGCCATTACATACCCATCCGCTGACACATAACAATGGCCAAATAAGAATTCGTGGAAGAGCCACAGTGGTACATAGGATAGATCAACTATATTTGAACTTATTCGTGAGCCTATAACTATGAACTAATCTCGCATAGTAATAGGCTAGTTAAAAATAAATCTAATTAAAAATGGGTCCAAAGACCCAAAGCTCATTACGGACCCAAGATACCTGCCCAAAACTTGATTCCAGTGCTGTAGTCGCAACCAGCGGCCCAAGAAGCCCAAGGACCCACCAACATGCTTCCCCCGCCACCAGAGTCGCAGACGGCCGTTCAAACAGCCATACTGACACAGTCGACGGTAAGTCTGCAGTCTCCACCATCAATGCCACCGAGAGCAGAGTTCGGATAGGAGCCTAAAAGCGGCATAACGCCTGCCACACTGATTTGGATACCCAGATCCAGTTATGTTCCCGAGCCCAGGAAACTTCGCCACCAGCAGCCAGCATGGCCGACATCAGCAGGCCCCCCACGACAGCATCGTCACATGCGTGTAGTGGCACACCTCCATCCTTCGCATAGGTCTCCGGTCCGAACAGATCGAACCACAAGGAACTATGAACGAGATCAGATTGACGAGGAGTGCCTCGGTTTGGGGTAGATCGATCTCGTTCCATTCGTCGCCGGAGAAAGCTGAGTTCCCCATATCAGATAAAGCTTGGTGTTAAGTCGGAACTCTCACCACCCTCCATCCTTTGTTTACTGGACTGTGTGATGGCCAGATCCATGGCTGGCTTAGAGATCGGCTATTGATGGTCGTAAATAGGTAGCCCAGCCTAGGGGGGCTAGGGTTAAGGGAGAGCGTCGCTGCTCTTGTATACATCTTTTTTATTAATTTATATATTCAATGGAACCTATAGAAGTTTAAAGAATTATTATATTATGCATTTAGCAAAAATATTAATTGGATCTGGATCCTCTCCTTGACATAGACTTATTCTTGTTTATCTATGACTTTTAGTACAAATAGTTGATTTTTTTTTTTTGTCAAAGAAACCGTTGATTTGATATCCAAATGCCACAAATATGACACCTCAGCAGTTACTCACTAAAACTCATTTATGAGAAAACTCCGTTTGTTGATTCGTTTGTCTCTTCCTTCTCTCTCCTCCTTCTTACTGTTTAGCTGTTTAGCATAAGAAAAGCCGCCTGCATATATTTGTCCAGATAATTAATATTGATTTAAATTTAGGGAAATATCACAAATAGTCACTGAGTTATGACCCATTCAACACTTAACTCACTGTATTTTCAACAATATCACTTAACTCACTCCCTTTTACATCCGTCTTTCACTTAACTCACTGTCGTTAATTCTACTGTTAAAAATCATTAAAATTGAGGGTATATTTGTCTAAACACTAAAAAAAATGCATTTCTAACTTTAAAAAAAAAAATTGACAAATATTTGTTTTCAAATTATATTTAAAATAAAATAAAATTCTTTTTTATTAGAAATTTCAGAAATTAAAAAAAAAATGAAATTAAGTTAAAAATGTATTTTAAGCGTTTTGACAAATAGACCCTCAATTTTAATGGCTTCTAACGGTATAATTAACGGCAATGAGTTAAGTGAAAGACGGATGTAAAAGTGAGTGAGTTAAGTGATATTATTGAAAATACAGTGAGTTAAGTGTCGAAACTCAGTGACTATTTGTGATTTTTTGCCTTAATTTTACTTCTTCTGCAGAAAACCAATACAGAGTTTGAACCCAGTTCAACAAAATTCATGAATTGTTATAAAATAGAAAACTGATATGGAATTGAACCCAGTTCAACAAAAGTCTTGAATTGTTATAAAATAGATATTGTTGTTGTGTTTTTTTCATAGTATGCATCTATGTGCCAAATAAACACACGAAGAGAAGAAAAAAAAGACATCTGCAAAGTATCGATGAAAATCTTTGTTATAATCGCATCAAACCGAAAGAACATCAAAGACAAAAGGGTAGAAGGTTGCAACCCCCATGGAATTGAAACAAAAAAGAAAAAACTCCCCTTCTCACAGAAAGTCTATAAAAATAGAAATTAATAAAAAAGAATGGGAATGAGAAAGAACTATAGTATAAATCCAAACTGTAATAGCTAGCATTGAAAACAACAAACATACACTTATCACGAACCCAGAAAAAAGAAGAAGAACATATCTAAATATAAAAATTAAGAAACCATTATTTAATAATAGGGCTGTAGATAACAAAATTAATATGAAAATTTAGAGAGAGAAGGGAAATAAAACTGAATGAGGGAAGAAATAAGAAGAATGAGAAGATGAAGTATGAACCGGCCGGAAATAAGAACTGATGGGACGTGAGATGAGTGAGTTAGCGAAGAGGAAAGAGAACTGTTTCGTAACGTCTACTTAACAACGTTTTCACCTAAGAGAAATGCCTCATTTAATGAGTTTTAATGGATAATTACTGAGGTGTCATGTTTAGGCCTTTGATATTGAATCAACGGTCTGTATTCAAAGGCAAGGATAAATAAGGACAAGTATATGCTAAAGAGAGGATCCGGAATCATATTAATTTAGTACATTGGCCCAGGTCGGACCTGGAGATTTTATTATTTAAGTGCGATTATTAATTTTACCGTAGATAGGTTTGTTCTCCATCTCTTAGAGGATCAAGTCAATTGTGATATTTATTTGAAATTTATTCCCTCTTTTGAGACATCAGTTTCAAACATACATTTAGAGAAGTTAATTTTGTGGCTGATCAGTTAGCAAATTTGAGTCACAAGGTTTCCTCAAGCTGCTCATGGACTAGATATTTGCCTCACTCGATGTCTAATGTCATTTTAATATTTAATAACTTAAACTTTGGATTTTTTTTGTTAGTTAATTAGTTGGGGATATTATTAATGGAGCTATGAAGTGTTAACCTATATTGCATTGAATCTCAGCCTGTATGGCTTGTGGAGTTGATTAGCCACTTTAATGGTTTTTTTTTTTTTTTGAGGTAAGGCCAAAACGGCTGCCCTTAAGCCATAATCATTAATGAAATCATAGAATACAAGGGGGGGGAGACATAAAGCCTAAACCCCAAATTATAAGAAGCCTTAAAAGAACATTCCGAAATAATATCAGAAGTCCCTGCTAATATTGTGACGTATTCTATCACGCACCAATTAGCAAATAGTGCACATCTAGCTACTCCATTTGCTTTACAAATTTGGCGACATACCGGAAAGATAATGCTCACGCGGAGCCATAATAGACTAATAATACCAACTTTCCCACTATGTTGCCACTGAAAAATAAATCCGGTGACACTTGGCTTCATTCTGCCACTAGGAGGCTGCAACCATTTGACAATGCAAGAAGTTTGTCGTCGCCCTAGGCCAGACAAGGCACTCAAGGTGCATAAACCGGGACAGCATCCACCTCGCCCTACAAACCTAGAGTAGGACATTATTATGGGCATAAAGCCACCTAAAATTAAAAAGCAAATAATAAGCATAAACAAAAGGGGGGCCTACAAAGAAGTTTCAGGCCCAAGTACCATGAGGCCCAACTAGAGGCCCGCACGCAGTCAGCCATCGCTGGGAATGCTCTCACCGTCGCACCTCTACCAGAATCCCCGTCACTCCCACTCCCTGGCTGCCAAAACCCGACATCACTTGACCACCCAAAAGCAGATCTGAGGTGGCCCAAAACTGACGACACCCACCAGCCACCGCCCTTCCACTGGCCATCGCCAAATCGATCTGCAATCAAAACATATCGCACCCCTGCAGTCCAAACCGCCCACCCAGCCAACCCAAAATCTCCTTTCATCGATGCCCAAAGATGAGGGAGATCCTGCCGCCCCACCGGCATTCCACCACCACTCCTCTGCTGATCCCTCTCACAAAAGATTCCAAGCGACATTGACAAGGCCGGAATCGGAAACCTTGCTGCCTTCAACGTACGGCCCCCATAGTGACCACCACTGTTCCATGAGGAACCACCACCGAACAACCAGACCTCTTTGGCCCGTCCGACGACGACGTCCCAAGGACGCGCCGTCGGACCAGGCATGAAGGAGATGATGAGAAGACCAACCTAGGGTTTTTCTAACCACTTCAATGGCTTTAGTACTATTGGAATAGGTGAAGTTTTGTAACTTTTTCAACTCTTTATTGTGAATTAGGTAAACTAAAATTATCTCCTTTCTGTTTATGGGTATTAACTGATGATTCATAACATGCATTAAGAAAATAAGAAAATACGCATTAGATTTAATTGCAAGAGGCTAGGGGTTCTCGATTACTCTTTTTCAATATTATCTTTGTTGTCGGTGAACGGTCCATTAATGATTATTTGCAACGTCATTGACACAGACAATGGCACAAAGCCATGATTAATAGGATGCGTGTTTATCTTTCATATCTATTGATAATATTCATCAATTAACTAGCTAGGCCAATCTGGCTAATTAATTATGTTAATATATGTATATGTAATCCATTTTTTTTTATAAGTATGTATATGTAATCCATTACTTACGTTAAGTACAGGCATTAATTATGTCAGAAGCTAATGTGGGCGTTTTTCTTTTTTCTTTTTCTATGTTCCCCGGCCCGCTCCGGCCTTCAAATCCCAATTAATCTATACATTTTCTCCAGAAATGTGCGGTGTACGTTCATATATATGCCTCAAATTCCCATATTTCCCTATAAGTAATAGGTACTAATTGATGGTGCTTAATTATACGAGGCGTTGTTAAATAAAGAAAATCACAGTAAGAAACTCCGGCTACATGCAACGAACATTAAGTTGGCCAAAGCAGAATGCGTTGTAAGCCTTTGTATGCAACAAATACTGAAACAAATCCCATCTTCTTTGATTTATATATGTGCCTGAAGGTGACAGCCTCAAAGAAATGATGAAGGTGCTGGACGTTTCTCAAGGGTGGCTCGCCAAGTGATATCAACACGATTCTTAATGAAATTAACCAGTAACTTAGAAGTTAGAACTAGTCCCCTTCAACTTGAACTCACTTGTAAGTTGCTTAGATCAGTCAGATGACAGCTTTCAAACCAGCTTGAAGTCCTTAACCTCCAGCTTGTAGAACATTAATAATTCCATATTTTCTTGTTCCAGAGATGCGTGAGAGGACAACCAGTCAACCACTATTTGTCTCTGATGATAAAGCCGACAGCAGCAATGTTACTATTTTTGGCTGATCGAGAGTCATCAAAATCAAGTATAACAAAGATTAGCAAAGATGCGCTAGGAGTTTTTGGTGTATGGGGTTTGATATTTGCATCCCAGAAAATATTACTGCATCAAACACTTCAAAATTTAAGTTGTGGTTGATCTGTAAAATTTCAAAGCACACTATCTATCATTGCAGCAGATTTTGCTCCAAAATCCAGGGGACCCTGTGCATGTCATGTCCCTTTCATCTCTCCCACAACAGATTTTATCATCAGAGTCAAATGAATTACTACCTTCATTCTTTCACACTTCTTATCCACCTGGAACTGGGAAAGCAACATCTCATAATCGTTGGCTATTATACGTATCATTATTTATAAATATACGTGTGCATCATCATTTATAAATATACGTGTGCTTTTTAATAAAGTAATTCTTTCACACTTCTTATCCACCTGGAACTGGGAAAGCAACATCTCATAATCTCGTTGGCTATTATACGTATCATCATTTATAAATATACGTGTGCTTTTTTTGATAAAGTAATTATTTCACACTTCTTATCCACCCGGAACTGGGAAAGCAACATCTCATAATCGTTGGCTATTATACGTATCATCATTTATAAAATATACGTGTGCTTTTTGATAAAGTAATCTGAGGTTCACATCCAAAACCAATTGGCAATGGATGGAGTGGCCCAAACCCTTATAAACTCATAGGCAATGTCTCATTTTTCCCATGTGGGATGTATATATTCTCAACACGCCCCCGAACGTGTGGCAAATTTTCAAGCCATACACGTGAACAACTTTGGGTGACGTGGGGCCCGTGTGGCCGCGAGGCATGCACACGTGGAATAACCCGCTCTGATACCATGATAAAGTAATCTGGAGTTCACATCCAAAACCAATTGACAATGGATGGAGTGACCCAAACCCTTATAAACCCATAGGCAATGTCTCATTTTTCCCATGTGGGATGTATATATTCTCGACACTTTCTGGGTTTAATTCTAATCAACTACAACCTGCCAAATTTATGAAGGCCTTTTCTTCATGCATAGTAGGTTCTTGCATATACCTAGGCCGCCCCCATTTATTGAAGAACCATATTAATTCTTGCATGCTTTTGAAATATTACGTAATCAGTGGAATAGTTTTTTTTTTTTTGGTGTGAAAGTTGAACATGTATTAGATGCAATCATAATTACAATTTTTAAGCTAAAGAGGCATCCTGATCAACGACTTGAACTAAAATTAATCCAGATGGTTAATATATATGAAATTCTAAAGCAGAACAAACTAAAAGTTGTCCAAATAGTTGTTCAATTACAAAGTGAAAACTCACTTTTTCAAGATAGTAAAACAATGCAACTACAAACTTACGTAGACTATCCTCATTCCAGAAAAACTAATATGGTAGCTAGTTAATTAAGTTCAAACTTGTGGGAATAAGAAAGCTACAATCCAAACATTAAGTTCATGAATAAATTGAAATTAGTGGCAGCTAAGACTTCATTATAATTACTCATGTCTGCACTACTAGCATATGCCTTATAGTCATTGTATAATACTAAAACTCTATAGGGAAAAGGCAACCAAAGGCTATAGAAATAATTGTTCGCAGTATATATTGATTGCCTAAAAGAAAATATTGCAGATTCTTGTTTTGTTTGGTTTGTACGCAGTGTACGTCAACAAGAGAAACAGGTCTATTTGGTATATTATTGCTCGTGGCAATAGTAAATATATAGGCAGGTCGTGAATTCCTAGCTAGATGCACACACACACACACACACACATATATGTCTTCCTCTGTAATTTCGTCATGAAATATACCGTTTCTCAAGCTTTACATGCAGCCTTTTTCTGAAGAAGACAAAATACTTGCAAAGACCACGTACACTGTCTCCCTCTATTATTGAAAATGACGTGATATTTTTTATGAATGTGATGAATACAGCAAAACTCAAAGGACTGAATAAGGATCTTGCAGTTGGACAGAAGAATGTCGATCCACAGGATGAAAAATCAATGTCATTGCTAGGGAGCGAGTTCATGTGGACAACTGAATCAGATTCCACCTCCATATTCCTTATGAGAAGATCAATGTCATCGATACTAGCTTATTTCTGATCTTCTTGAACTTCTTTCAAACATCAAGTTCTGCAAGTTTAACCGTGACATGATGCCATGGTAGGGAAATGATCGAAAAACCTCTCATAGTTTGTTGGGTTTATGAGACTATATATAAGACTCGATTTACATAATGATCGATTAGTGATTCTGAGAGCATGATAAAAAAGTTCATGAAACTGAATGGATGGATATAAGACATCATTCAGCTACATACCAATTTTGATCCTCTTATTATATAGAGAGAACTCAAAAAAATTGAAATCAAAGTTGCATAATATTCGAAATGGCATGGGCACGGGAGCAAGAAAATACAAACGAGCTCATGGATTGCTGAACTCACCATTTACGGTGCATCGTTTGCGAGAGCGACAACACAGCACCCACGGAAAATACCTCGACGGAATTTGTGGAACCAACCCACCGCAATTTCCCAAGGGGAAGTGGGAGCGGGTATTGGGCGGTGAAAACTTTTTCAAGGGAAATACTAAGCAAAAGAAAATAAGATAATCATGAGACACGGCAAGTTTTGGTTGGGCCCAGATTGCGAATCACGTTGTTGTTATGTGGTAGAAGGGTTATATGATCAACAGTCACAAAACTGACATAATAATCAAGTTTTCTTCTATGAAAATACATTTCAGTATATCACCTTTTTTTTTTCCTTCTCTGAAGAGTTCAGTATATCACCTGCTTTACAAGACTGCCGACGATATTTTTGGTAGGAAGGACAAATCATATCTTTGCTTGACCCCTCCTCGATCATAGTAGGCCAGTGTGTTTGCTATGAATGAAATTATTATTTATTAAAAAAGAAAAAAAAGATCAATAGTAGGCCAGTGCATTAGCTAGGTGGACAATGTACTCATTTGCAAAAAAAAAAAAAAATTTGCAACAATCTCCACACCTATAGCATATTAGCATGTTATTAGTGGGTTAGATATGAAACGTGGGTCGTCCTCTCTAGATGGATGTGAACAAGTGTGAATCATACACCTAACACAATGCACATTAATTATATCAATCTATATCAGCCTTGTTAATGATATAGATTTTTATTCTGAACAATTATCATCCATAAAGTTATCACTTGTTACAAATGCAGAGAGAGAGAGAGACCTTGAGTCTATGGAAACACCACTTTTTTCAATGTAATTTTTCAATTCAGGATCTGGGCCAGCTTTGCGTTTATCATCATAAACATAGAACCCTCCTTTAGAAGTTTCACCTGTAAACGTAGACAACACTAAAATAATAAATACTTTTCATCGTATGATACGAAAATGAAATAAATCTGTGCTGAAGTTAAACAGAAGTTGGTAAATAAATGTTTCACCTCACCAGCACCTTAAGTACAGCTTCAAGAACGATTTATTACCTGCTCTCCCATGCATCTTCTTGCACAATATGAATGAGCATCGGTTTATATGTCCGCTCAGGAAAATTCTCAATAAATTGCAAGCCAGTTGCAACTGCCACACCAAAGCCAACCAGATCAGCCAACTGCATGAACAAAGGAAAGTCTTTAGAGTGGAAAAAAAGAAAAAGAAAAAAAGAAACAGGAATAGCCTAGTCATAGTTTATAGGAAAAGTATTATTAACCTGAACGGACCCATTGGCATTCCAAATTTGGTGAATGCCTTGTCAATCTGATATATACATGCATCTGCACCGCGCTCAATTAGCAGAAGAGCAGCTTGAGTATAATTAAGGAAAGAACATTCTGTCAACAGCAGATCCTGTGCAGTTCCCAACAACAACTGGGGTTTTCTTTATCTTCTTCCCAACTACTAGCAAATCAACGATAACTTGTGGAGATGTCTGATTAGTGCGATCTTCATTGTATATACAGGAGGGGGTAACAGACGAAACAAGTCCGACCTGCTCTGGTTTAGAGTTGTCAAATTTCTCATAAGCTAAGTGCCTAAGTGAATTTTGGTTATGGCGTATGCCGCGTATCCATTGATTACTTGGTTTTGATTTTGATCTGTCTTACAGAATTTTATAAACTTTTAGTAGAGGATGATAAATGTGTTAAAAATCTGGTAACTCTTTGTTTTTTAGAAACAGAGGAAACAGCTGAAATCCTAAATGTAAAAGAAAATGAGTACAAAAAACTCCGATATTTGCATGGTTCCTAGTACACTAGTCAAATTTTACTAACATCCAACATGCTCCAAACAGGTCTTCATTAATCATTATTATGTTAAGCAAAGGTTCCTAACTTCCTATCGAGACTTCTTCAAACCTCGCCTTTTTCGCGTTTTCTGTCCATTCTGTCTAACAGCATGATCAAGTTTAGCTTCTTTGACAAGAGAGACACCACTAGACTCCTTCGATTAGAGAGTAATACATAGCCTGACAGAAAACATAAAGATTTTCTAGTCTCTTCTCCATCTCTACGCAACTTTTGTACAACTTATTGTCTCCTGACTCATCAGACAAACTCTTCTCTAGCTCATCCAACGAACGCTCTAAATCTATCAGCTGTATTTCCTTAGATTTCTTATATTCATCATACTCAACTCGCATCCTGTCAAACATCTCTTTTAGATTGGTTTCAGACCCCTCCTCACGCTTCAAGGCCTTCTTCAGATACTCGAGTTCCTTTTCAAATTCAGATGTTTGGATCGAATTACATACTAGTCGTCTTCTCAGGTCAGCTACAGCTATTTCTTTTGTCCCTTTCCAAAAAAGTTTAGATTTGTTAGGCCACCACTGTTTCTCGTGCAATAGCCAGCTTTTCCTCTTGGCATTTAATAATCTTCTTTTTAAGCTTCGAAACCTCTTCGTTCTGGCTGCCTCCCTTGCTTGACATCCTGCCCCTGTTTGAGAGTCGGAAACTGAAACAAATTTATTAGAAGCCTCCGCCACTCAAATCTGATTTCAATATCTTTAGAGAACCAATATATACTCAAAGCTGGTGGAAGAAGGTTTCAGTTGATGATTTTGGTCTGAATCAGGAACAAGATCACTTGGATCCCAATGTTCTTGTGAGGAGTGTTTGGGATGGATGGGTGGTGGTCAGAGGGAGTGAGAAGTCCAAGTCTTTGTCGATACTGTCGGCGTCTTCGAAGGGAGAGAAGCAGTTAAGAGAGAATCGAGAAGAGGAAAAGAGTGAGAGATGGGGGATCTGGAAGTGTCTCTCTTCTCTTCTATTTAGGAACTCTTTCTTGTAGTTGAAGACTTGAAGTTTTCATGTATGTTCTGTTACCCCACTATTTTAATGAACTTTTGCATAAATTGTCTATAAAAAGAGCCTCTGATGTTTTCTCGACAAATGATATACCTACCAATTTTCTAAAGACTTCCCATATTATCTCCTACGGCTGATATTCTACTAATTAATCATGGTCCTCCCTCTAAGATTTTCTCCCTGCTTGTGAGTGATAATTTCTGTTTATAGGAAAGGTGGAAAATGGAATTAAAAACTGAGAAGAAATATAATGATTGTATACCATTTAAAATATATGGGAAAGTATCTTTGTTAATAACATAGATTTCTAAACTATAGAAGTCATCACATGTTACACATTGAGCAAGTAACTAGTGGCAGTTATTCTCCAAGCGATCACTATAACAACAATCGCCATCTCCTCGAACATTATTTAAACGTTCCTGAGCCATATAAAACATAAAAGAGAACAAAACTTATGACTACAGAAATGAGAAACCAATAATTGCCATGCTGTGGGAAACAGTCGAAGCAACAATGGCAATCTCATAATTTATAACCGAGATTTTGATTGCTTCAAAGGACAGCTCTGCAAGGAAATAGTGGAAGACGTATTAGACCGTGTAAACGCCAGAATTCAAATACTCATTTGATAAATCTAATTAAATTTGACATATTTATTGTAGTCCTATCAAGATAAACATAGATAGCTTAGTTTTCAGAATTCTCACCAGAGGAGCTCCCTGTGCAGCCCTTTCAGCTAAATAGGCACAAGGCTTGAAAAATTCACCATAAATGTTTGACCATTGCTCCAGTCTTGAATATATGTATTTGGATCCAAGTAAATCGGCCCAGAACATGATACCTCCCCTGATCAGAAGTATCCAAACAAGTTTAGAGCATATTTTGGTATATTTAAGAAGGTATGCAAACGAAGTCTACAAATACAAACCTGTAAGGTGGAAACCCCATGCCCATGACTGAAGCAATATCAAGGTCAGCAGCTTTTACAGCAATACCTTCAGCATACACTCTGCAGGCCTCATTCACAACAGGGAAAAAGATCATTTCCACAATGTCCTTTTCTGGTAACTTCACTAGCTGTGTTCAAATGGTACACATAGAGTCAGAGATGAAATAGTTCATTATATTAATGATCAGGTACTAAAGTGTACTACGGTGTGCAGACTAAATTTGAGAGAGAGACCTTGGCATCTATTGAAAGACCAGAAATGCTTCTTGACTTCTCAATGTACTTCTTCAATTCAGGATCTGGCTTAGCTTTGCGTTTATCATCATAAACATAAAACCCTCTTTTTGTAGTTTCACCTAAAACAGTAGAAAACAGGAAAAGAAGAAATACTTTTCATATCAAATAGGAAAATGAGACAAATCTGTGCTGAAGTTCAACAGAAGTCGGTCAGTACATATTTCACTAGGCACCTAAAGCTTCAACAATAATCAATTACCTGCTCTCCCATCCTCCTGCATCATAGGAATAAGCATCGACTTATATGTCCGCTCAGGAAAATTCTCAATAAATTGCATGCCAGTTGCAATCGCCACACCAAAGCCAACCAGATCAGCCAATCTGCATGGACAAAGAAAATATAAGGGAAAGTAAAGGGAAATATTTGGAGTGGGACATCAACAACACAGGATCAAAATCAAGTCATAATTTTTTGGAACACAACAGTATTACTAACCTGAATGGGCCCATGGGCATTCCAAATTTGGTGATTGCCCTGTCAATCTGATATACATCTGCACCACGCTCAATAAGCAGAAGACCAGCTTGGGTATAAGGAAAGAACATTCTGTTAACAGCAAATCCAGTGCAGTTCCCAACAACAACTGGGGTTTTCTTTATCTTCTTCCCAACTTCTAGCAAATCAACAATAACTTGTGGAGATGTCTGATTAGTGCGAACAATTTCCAAAAGTGGCATGACATGTGCTGGACTGCATCAAGAGCACAAATAAGGGCTCAAGTTAACTATCTGTGGTAAAGAAAACCAGGTGAAATGCACAAATAAGGGTTCAGGTTTAATAAGTGTTACCTAAAGAAATGGGCTCCAATAATTCGATCATGGGATTTGGTCTTCTCTCCAATAAGGTTCAAGTCAATTGTGGAAGTGTTACTAGCAAGTATGCAGTGTTGTGGGCAATATTTTTCAAGGTCAGCAAAAATTTGTTGCTTTAAAGAAACCTTCTCAATAACTGCCTGTTTCGAGCATAGAGTAATATTTCAGACCTTCCCTTGCAAGTAAAAGAGCAGAATAAGCAAGAAAAAAAAAACTAACATGCTTGAGGAATTACCTCTATGACTATGTCAACATCTCTAAAGCTTTCATAGTCCAGGGTACCTTTAAGAAGAGAGAGCGTCTTCTCAAACTTCTCTTCAGTCATTTTCCCTTTTTTGACGCGGCTCTGCAGATTGGCTGGACCACAAAATTGAAATTTGATTACTTAGCCACATTATGCCACAGGAATCCAGATTACTAGCAATCACAGTCTATTAGCAATTCAAGAAAGATAAAGGTTCTAGAAGGAAGGGAACTACCAAATACCAAAGATAAAGCTTTCACAAAAATAAACACAGCTCAAAATAAGATACTCAGTACAAGCTTTAATATTAAAGGATAGTAAACCTCACCTTTGACTCTACCAATCCCAGCCTGCAAGAACTTCTCATTCACTTCTTTCAGGATCACTGGATAATTACTAAGAATCAATGCTGTAGTTATTCCAGAGCCCATCAAGCCTCCACCAATGACAGCAACCTTAGTCACTCGTCTAGGCACCAAACCTCGATCAGTAACCCCAGGTACCTATATATGGTAAGAGAACAAGTGTACGTTTGTATTAGAGAATCGGTAATCGAGATTCTCGAGGCTGAAAACAGTTTACAATTTAGAGTGTGGTAGTCTCACTTTATCTTAGGATATCAGATTATGATAATGAACTAGTAATGGTTTTCATATCAATAATATACCAAAAAGTTACACTAATTACATGTACAGATAGATTCAGAAAAGAAGATAAGATTCAGAAAAGAAGATAACTAATTCGAAGCCAATTGTCAAACCTTTGATGTTCCACGTTGAGCAAAGAAGACGTGGACCAAGCTCTTGCAAGTGTCAGCACGCAGAAGTCCTTGAAATTCTTGAGCTTCCTGCAATAGCCAGAACCAATGTTTCAAAATTGCAGGTCGATAAGTTTGAATAAGCAAAAACAATAGTGAAACAGATGAGGACCTTCCAAAGTCCAGCCCGGCCACCAGAAGCTATACCCTCTTCAACAACATCAATGCAAACCAATGGATGTTTGAGATTGGGAGCCTGCCTCTGTACTTGAGCTCTTGCAAATTTAAGTATTTCCCTAGCTTCGCCAAGGGGTTCTAACTTGTCAGTCTTATGAAGACTAGCAACCCATGGTCTCCGACGCTCCAAGATATCCAAGGCCCACCGACGTGCAGTGCTTACCAACTCATCAGGTGAAACTATAGCATCAACAAGGCCTAAATCATGAGCCTCTTCCCCTTTAACCGGTTTTGAAGTCTAATCATTCACAAACAAAGGGGAATGGGTTAGCAATTCAGAAACTTATAATATTTCAAACTAACTACGTAGAAAGTAACCACAACACACCAGCATCATTTCAAGTGCCTTTGAAATTCCAACAAGACGCGGAAGCCGTTGCGTTCCTGAGAAAATACAAGATCATGTGAATTCAATATTAGATGAGCTACAGAGCATGAGACAGCCCCCACCACCAATCCATGTGAAGGCAATATTTGAGAAAACCTTTAATAGAAAGGCATTTCAACATATGAACACAATCTCTCAACAGATTGTAACAACCCACATGTTCATAATTTCATAAACTTATCGATATAAACATAATGCTGAAATTTTTGAGATAATCAGAAATATTACTAAGCTAAGTAAAATACCAAAAATATTACAGATGTGGAAGACGTTATAACATCTCAAAACAGTAAAGTACGAACTTAAATATTCGTCATTAGTTACATGCATTCTAGTCCATCATTTGCTCAGTCACAGAAGCCGCTACCAGATACAAACAATTAATACACTTCAAACATTTCAAAAATCTAGCTGTACCTCCAAATCCAGGGATGAGTCCAAGCTGAAGTTCTGGCAAGCCTAATTGGGCAGTCGGAGTTGATATTCGAGCATGGCAAGCCTGACACAAAAACATCAAAAGCTCACCAAACAAATCCACTACAAAAAACTTCAGTCAATAGTTGAAAAAAAAAAATTGCAGTACTTACCATCGCAACCTCTAATCCTCCCCCCAATGCTAGGCCATCAATGGCAGCAACTGAAGGTTTCCTAGCACCTGGAAAATTAATCAACCCATCATAAGTCAACATACTTCAAGGTATCCTCATCATCTTTTTTTCCTTTTCTATAAACAATTCAAAAGGAAACAGATTATATATACCTTCTACAGTGTTAGTGATAACCTCCACAGATATATAACCAGGCTTCGGCTCCGCTGTAAAACACAACACCAACTTCATCAACATATACTATTCCGATCATTTAAACAAAAAAAAAAAAAAAAAAAGCAAACCTGTCTGCCCTCCTTGAAGTCCACCAAAAGCAGTAATATCAAATCCGCCAGAGAATTTCCCTCTGGCACCTGTAACGACAATTGCCTTGACATCTTCTCTCCTCAGAGCCTCCTCATAGCTCTCTTTCAAGCCAAATAACACTGCGAAACATACGCAAGAATCAGCAGAATTTCCGAACTTTCTGGAATCAATAGTATATCAATCAGAAACAACCAAACCCACTAATTAAAATCAGGACACGAGGATAGGATGAAGATATATACCATCAAAGGAGAGGGAATTGACAGGAGGGTTGATGATGGTGATGAGCGCCACCCCATCAGCTCCAACCTCAAGCACAGTCCTTCCCTTCGCGTTGCTACCCATTTCACTACTGCGCTCTGCTTCACAATTCTATCTTTCTTTCTTCCTTCCTACGTCTACGTCTCAATTTCTGATGGGGAAGAAGAAGTAGAGTTTCAATTTTCAAATGGTTTGTTGGAGTTTTAATTGACGTGGGACGTCGGACAGGTGAGAAGTGACGTCTGAAAATGACAGAGAGAACGGTCCGGCAGATCTGTGATATTTCGTAGCGGTGCTCAAAACGATGAGCTTCACTCACGCAGTAATGAAGGGTCGTGTACGCCACGCGTGTGAGTTGAGCGTCGTGGGGTTCATTAGAAAAATAATTTTCCTTGAAATCCTCAATATGGGTAACGATCGAGTTTCGACAAGAGAGAGAGACACGTCAGATATTCAGAGGCCAACTAGAATGGTACAAGTGTGCAATTAGTTCGCTGCCGTTTCCGGTTGATTTGTTGGCGTGTTTTGATTGGATGCGGAGGAGGTGATATGTGCAGAGGAGCGTGGAGACATCTATAAACGGATCAGTGTTTCACGAATTACAATGCTATCGGTCTAGATAGACAAGGGTGCTCCAAATCAAAAATTGATCACTATATGCTAAAGGCACTCCAGGGTGGTGGGGTGCTCTCAAAGTAATGTGGGCTAGAAGTCCAACAGGAGGATTTGGGCCTCAAAACTCAAAAGTATATAGATAAACCAAAAATAAATAAATAAAAAAGAAAAGCCATTTAGTTATTATTTTTTATCCATGAAACTTTTATAATTAGCATATTCATCCTAATATATGAACTATGAATTAGACAAATCTAATATTCTCTTAAGACCCCATTACAAGTGTTCACAAGGAAAGGGAAAAAGATTTTGATGGATGTTTCAATCAAATTACAATCCTTTAAAGCAGTTAGTTTGGTATTACCATATGTACTTGTATATATGGTGATATAGGGATGGTTGTCGGTAACACTTCTCAAACTAACTTTTATAACAAATATTTAGTGATCATCTCAGCATTATAACATATATTAAAATACTTAGTAATCATTTCCAACAAACTAGCTATTTTTATTATAAAAAAAATTGACTAGTTTTGAGATAATTTACCACTCTAGCATATGGAAATTTAAGAGCATTTTTAGCATAATCTCTATCTCGGCTCCTTAACAATTTAGATAAGTAAGTCTAGGTTTTTATCAATTTTAGCAACTGTATCAGACTCCTAAATGATTATCCATTTTAATTTTTAACCATCTCACTCCTAAATATAGAGAGAGAGATAGAACATTTATTAATTTTTTAATTAAAAACGTTCATTTTAAGTTGTTCTATATAATTTAGGTAGCAACTTATATATATACTTACACTAGGGGTGAGCTTCTAATGAAGACTATTAAAATGATGACTTTCTAATCAACGATTGTGAGACCTACTTTTCGATCAAATTTCGGCAAATCATCCGTTAGATGTTTAGATATTCATGACTATATCAATTTTCATCAAATTCATAATCGTGATTTATTATTTATTAACATGAAAGGTTCAGATTTGACATATTTGGTTCGTCCATTGATTTGTTCTAATTTGGTACCTTAACGATTAGCAATTGAAAGAAAATTTTCATAAGTGATCTACTCTTGCATACAGAAACATTTAATAGTTAATTTGTCGAAATATAATCAACAAGTGAGTCTCATAAACATTGATTAGAAAGTCCTCATGAAGTCTTCATTTTAAAGGTCTTCATTAGAAACTCTTCCCATACACTAATATAAGCAAGGGAGGATTCAGGGGGGTTGAGCTAGGGCATATACCCAACCTCGATAGTTGAGATGTTGTAGGTGTATGATCTTGGTCCATAAGGTAATTTGATAGGAGCATTTTAATGTGGTATTTTAATAGTTAATTCCTCACATTTTGCTTAGTTAATTCCTTAACGAATCGATTTTTAACTCAATTTCTATTTTCTTAGGTACATTGGAGTAAATGATGGTGAAATGAGCATTAGGTCCACACTTACCTATAAATGGTGGAGAAAAATGGAAATGTACTAAAATGTCAATTTTACACATTTTCCTACTCCGGCTAGGAGAAACCAAGCCAAGCAAGGAAGAAGGAGCGGCCGCCGGACCAAATGAACTTCAAATGAGCTGAAACTTTCCAGATCCATTCTAGACAGCCCAAGGATCATTTCTTATGAAGAGTGCAAGAACTTTTGTTGAGTGGAAGGCCTTCAAACAATCAGCCCAATTTTCTACAGAAGCAAAACTGGAAAACTGGACCTGTAAGAGGTCCAGCAGCATTTTCGGCCCAACCACATGGAATAAAAATCTGAAATTTTACCAGGGTGATCTACACTCATAATGGAACATTTTTTATGAAGAGGTCATAGTGAAATTGGGAATGCTTGTTGGAGAAATAATTGAAGGAATAAAGGGGCAGAAACTGATCTAAAAAACAGCTCAACATCACATGTTCATGTTTCCTACCCACATGAAGAAAGCTAGATGCTTTTCTCTTTTTCCTTGGATATATTTTTCTGCTCCAATAGATCATCATCACTTCCATACTTCTGCACATTCATGCCTTGCTTTCATTTCATCATTACTCCATCTTTTCCATATTTTACAAACCACTTTCATTATTTTTCTTCCATTTATCATTTCACTCTTCTTTTTCTTCCCTATATAAACACCTTCTCCTCTCACTCTAACACATTCCTTCATCCATTCCATCTTCTTTGTCTCTCCATTTCCTTTCCATTTTCCTTTCCAACATCCTCTAGGGCAAGCCACGAAGTTCAAGCAAGGCCAAGAAAGAGAAGAACCAAGCCGTGAGCATCATCATCCATCCTCCACCTTTGAAGCTTGCTTTCGAGTCTCAAAGGATTCAACGTTATTCACCCATCTTCATCTTCCATCCACGGTGTAATTCGACCTCTACTTTGTAACCTTTGCTTTGTATTTCGTTGGTTTTGCCTTAGTTGACATATATGTTTGAACAATTGTTAATTTCTGGAATTTTATGATTAATTGAGAATTTTCAGATTCATATATTGTGATTCAAGAGTTGCTTATGTGGGTTTGTTTAATTAAATTTGCATTATGGATAACTTTTGTATTTTAATCTTATGTGGTTGCAAACACTTAGGGTTTCGATATAATTGGTGCTAGGTTTAAGAACATGAAATCGACTTTTCGTTTTGTGTAAACTTGAATCAAAGTAGTAAAGGTTTTGTACAAAGATCGAATTTAATTAAAGAGAATTGCAATTAGGTGGACTTTTCCATACTAAGTTGTACACTTGAGTTGATAGCCTTTCTCTATGTGTAATGCGTTAAACATGACATGATTGACTAGCTTTCTAGGGTTTGATTGCATGTTTGATAGGATTAATCTAGGTGCTTTCGCTTAGGTTAATTAGCATTGAAAAGTAAAAAATGGGAATTCATTTGCTTTCGAATGTTTCACATGATCAACTCCTTTCTCATGACTTAGATGAACAATATTAGGGTTTGAATCAATTTTAATCATAAGTTTCGGTTTTGATCTTTGTTCTCTCATTCCATTCGTTTAATTATGTTTATGTGTTTTATTTGTTTTCTTAACTTAGTTTATTTTCGAATCCAAAATCCAAAATTCCCCCTTTTTCGTAAATATGTTTATACTTGTGAATATCTTTGTGATTATATTACTTTGTTTTAATTTTAATTGTTTAATTGTTTGACAATGACAGGTGTACCCTCAATCCCCGGAATAGAACGATCCCTACTTGCTTATACTACTAATGATATTTTTAGGGTTAAATTATGCGCTTGCTCAAAGCGTATCAATTTTTGGCGCCGTTGCCGGGGAATTGAAAAATCACTTGTTTTTGTTTATAATTGTTGTATATAAACTGTTTGATACTTAGTTTAAATTAACTAGGTTGTTTTTTTTTTATTGTTGAATACGAGTTTAATTGTGAGTTGTAAATTAAAGAAGGAATAGGTGAAGTCGTGTTTATTAATATTGGCCTAAACCCCTTATTGGTACCTAGTTCAGGTCCCTTAAGGTTGAGGGCGGCCTTTATTAACATTCATTGAACTGTCTAACACACTTAGGACCTTTTACATCCTAGTAAGAATATCCTATGTGAGATGGTGTCTAGGAAGGGGATAACGTTCATGACGGGTTTTTGAATCCAGAAGTGCTTATAAATGGGCTTAGCTCATGCCAAAATGGATTTTTCCTCTCGTGTTCACCCTCCCCTACCTGGCCATTTCAGTAAGGTTGCCCAACGGATGTAGGAGGGACTTTGTGTCTAGACGACTATACTTGGGCCGCACGTCCACTTGATTTACCGCTTGGAATTATATTTGATATCAATAATGTTTATAACAAAAGAAATACTTGTGCATACTCTTTACGTGTAAATTATTTTGTTGTTTCACACTTTATACTTGTAAAAATACTTTTTACGTTTTATACTCACTTGTGTACTTAACTTGTGTCATATGTACAAAATACTTGTTAATTATACTTGTAGTTTGTAATTCATAGTTACTTGTTTATTTTTTTTTTGTATTTCTTTGTTAATATTAAGTTACTAACTTTATTTAATGTAGGTACCGTCTGGCTGCAAGACGTAAAATACAAGCGCTGCTTGGGAGGCAACCCAATTCAGAATATAATCAGATTTGCTTTCTCTTCCCCTTTTACTCCTCCATTTTCTTTTTGTTTTAGTAGTTATTTTCGTAAATTCCATCACTATATGCTTACTTATTTCATTGCATGCTTTTAATTGATTACATTGAGGATAATGCAATATTTAAGTGTGGGGGAAGGGATTTATATTTTTGTCTTTCATTTTGAATCCTATAAATATTTTTGTCTTTCATTTTGTGTCCTATAAATATTTTTGAGTCCTATATTTTTAATAATAATAAAAAAAAATAAAAAAAAATAAAAATAAAATAAAAATAAAAATAAAATAAAATGCATTCATTCAGTCTTATTAAATTCAGCTATTTACAAAAAAAAAAAAAAAAAAAAAAAAAAAAAAAAAATAATAATAATAATAATAATACTCTATACTAAGCCATGTCTGCATCTCTGTAGGAGTTGAGGCTGAGCTCAAGGGAAATGTGAGAGTCACCGCCATAACCGCTACCTCTCTCGGAAGTAGTCTTCATGATGCCCAAGATGTCCTCACCATGCATGGGGAACAATGGAAGGGTTTCAATCTCCTGGTGATCTCCTCCTCGTTGTTGCAGGGATGTTTGTCCTCCTGTTGTGCCAAAAGAGTTGTACTGGTATTAGTGTTGAAGTGTGAGGAAGAATATGAAACAAAATTTAAATCAAGAAATCCTTCATTACCAGTAGAATCGGTGGAACCAAAGTTGAGATTTATGGATCTACCATCATCAGTAGAACTAGTGGACCCAAAATTGATGTCAATGGATCCACCAGCTGGCCCAAAATTGATGTCGATGGATCCACCAGCACCAGTAGAACCAGTGGACCCAAAATTGAGATCAATGGATCCACCAGTACCAGGAGAACTAGTTCCCATGGGCACTTGAGCAGCCTGATTGCACCTCTTCATCTGCTTCTCTCGAGCCCTGACATTCTGGAACCAAAAATAAATGTTCTTGCCCTCAACATGTCCATACTGGTTCAGCTGGAGACAGATCTCGTGAATATGCTCTGTAGTTGGGCGCTTAACTCCCTTGTCGTAGTAAAGATCCTTGAGGATCCTTATTTGATCTGGAGTAGGAACCCACCTGGCACGGCTTCGCCAGAAATCTGTGTTGGCACTACTCCCGGCTGCTTGGTTGTTTCCTCCATCCTCGATTTGTTGCTGGGTTTGTAGCTCCATCAGTTGCAGAGTTCGTGGTTCCATGGTGATGGGTTGAGGGGATGTGAAGATCGAAGAGTAAAGTTGTCAAGTGTTTGAAGGAGTTGTTGTTAAAGGGATTAAGGATGATGATGGTGTGTTGGAGATCTGAAAGTTCAGAGGAAAGATGGGATTGAATCAACTAGATGGGAGAGAAGATCAGAAGAGAAGGATTGAATCGAAGAAGAAATATTTTGAGTTTTGAAAGAAGAGGAAAAGCTGAAGAGTTGGGAGAGAGGGGCTGGAACTCAGGAGAGATTTTCGTTCCTTTGGAGTGAACAGTTGCGCCCTCAGAATGCACCTATTTATAGAGCGAGGTGAGCAGATCTCCACCGTTGGATGGACGATTCCTGTGATTCATTCTACGCGTTGGATTAAAGTCGCCCTGAAACCCGGAAAAGTTGTTGGCGCGTGGAGAGCGTGTAAGGGGACCGAGGGAATCTCGAGGCGCTGTGGCAGACAGCTGTAGCCGAAAGCAGATTTGACTGCCGTAAATCACGGAAGGGATAAGCCGTGACACAAGTGGGCCGTACTTGGGCCTGTCTCGGATCAAGGCATCACTGTAGCTGTGGGTGGAGGCCTGATGGGCCGAGTTTCAGAAACAGTTTTGGACCTGATGGGCTGAGTTTCAGAAACAGTTTTGGACATGATGGGCCGAGTTTCTGAAACAGTTTTGGATGAGTTGGGCTGGGTTTCTGCAACAGTCTTGGATGTTTTGTGCCGAATTGTTGAAACAGTTGAAACAGTTGGTTTAAATAAAAGGATTGGTATGGATAATAACGTGAGCAGCCGTGCTCGAGTGGTTGAGTGTAAAGTTCGTGTACAAGAGGTCTGAGGTTCGAACCTCGCCTCTCGTTTATTTTTATTATGTTCGTTTATGACATAATAAGTATAAAATTTGTACACATTATATTAAGCACAGCTTGTGCTCCAGTGGTTGGGGACAAAGGTTTCGTGTAGCAGGTTAAGGTTTCGAACCTTGCCTCCCCCGTTTTTTTTTATTTATGTCACTCCATCAGAACCCTCCTCCGAAGGCTGAAACCAGCAAGAAGGCTGCCACTCGCCCGCATACCGCTCCTCCAAAGGAGTAAATGGAGGTACAAGTCTAGGCTGAAAGACTTTAAACATTAAGCGCTGCATGGGAGGCAACCCATTTCAACCGTAACTGTGGAGGAGCCATCAACGCAGATTTGCTCTCTTAAACTCTATCTCCTCTATTACTATTTTCTGATTGTATCTTTGTTATTTGCGTTTTTAGTTTTTGTTTTTAGGTTTTCTTGAGTTAATCATTCCATTCACATGATAATTGTTCATTGCATGTTCTAACTTGTTTAACATTGAGGACAATGTATGATTTAAGTGTGGGGGGAAGGATTAATGCTTGTAGTTAGTTTTTGTCATAAAAAGAAAACAAAACAAAAAAATCAAAAAATGTCAGAAATATAAAAAATTTCGTTGCTTTTGTTTTTGTTTTGAGTCTTAGGATGCCTTTCAACTGTCTGGGATGATTCTATATCTCTGAAATCATGACTAAAAGAGGATCACAACATTGAGATGATTTTAAACATGGTATTCTTTGGTTAATTGAGATATATGAAAAATGTGTGCCTTGTAGTGGATATGGATTGCATGACCTTGGTACAGAATATGAGCATGTTAAGATGAGTTGTGATTCATAAAGCCATGTGAGATAATTGAACCATGTCCCTTTTTCTTGGAGTGAAATGAAAAATATATTCTTAATTTCTTGGCGATGTTTTGATGATCTCATTATTCTTTCATCTTGATTGACTGCTTGCCATAGATTAAGTTTAATGGACTAGAGAATGCTAGAATTTGCTCTTGTGCTTGTTGAGACGTGATATCAATACATGGCCCTGATTCTGGAAGGGATAGAGGTTCTCTAGGAATTACCACCATTGCCAAATAAACTTGTGTCCCCATTTGTGCCCGTCGTGGGACCCCCCTAGATAAGCCCCTTTGAGCCTACTTTGAGCCTTTTCGTTCATCACCCTTAAAATCCTTAACCATGAAGCTTAGTATAGTTACAACCCTACCCTTGGTTCTAAGGACTTAGTGGAGCTATCTTTTGAGACATACTACATGAGTTTGGTGCTAAGGATGAAGATTGAGAAGAGGTGAAAGTTCAAGTGTAGGGATAGACTTGTCCATAAAGAAAAAGATATGTTGAAGCCGTGAAAAATGAAAAGAAAAGAGAAAAATTGTGTACGGCTAAAAAGAAAAAGAAAAAAAAAATATATATATGTTTATGGACTTTCATCCCCCATACTTAGTGATTTTGGAGTTTGCTTTGAATTGAAGGCCCACTACAGAAAAATTTGGCCTTTGTCCATTTCACTAGAGTTCAAGGGAAGTTTATATTGAAGATTGGGCCCAACATGAAGACATTTGGCCCTCTTATATTACCTCTATGGAGAAGTGACGTTTTTGCAATGCCTTGGTGAAATATTTCGAGATCTCTACATTCATATGAGCTCTACTAGGTTTTTAGGACACTTTGATAATCCTTACCTTTCATTTCTTTAAACCTTGAGCCTTAGCCCCATTACAACCTTTGAGAGGACCTTCTTGATCCTTAAGATGGGACAGCCTTTGATGTGGAGATGAGTTACAAGAGTTGAACCTATGGCTTGGGTCCATTCGTGCAAGTAGTTGATATCCTTCATGAGATCTTTTGAAAAAAATTATATTCACAAAGTGCTTTTCGTTTCTTATATATGTGAGCTATTTGACTGCCTTAAAATATGTTCTCTCACATATAAATGAGTGATTATAAGCTTTTAAGCATTGCCTTGATCTGAGAGAAGAAAAAGTGGATATACCTTGTGAGGATATGAATCATACTTGTCTGAAGCATGCTAAGCTAAACCCCAATCACCATTATTACAACCAAGTCCTACTTGTGTATGTGTGGATCATATGTTTTAATTAACTCTCGAATGCTTAACATTGATTCTTGGTTGAGTGCTAATCTTGGTGTTGTGAAAGTAAGAGATTTCTGAGACAATATGTTAAAGGGCAATAGAGGTCTTTGTGATGTCAACATCTTGGTCTTTGTCTTTGAATTTACTCTTTTATGTGTGACGTTTTTTTTTTTTTTTTTTTTTTTTTTTTTTTTCTTTGTGTTTTGCTTTGTGTTTTACGTTTTTGGTTTCTTTGAGTCTTTGTGTTTTTGTTTCCATACTTAGTCATTTTTTTCGTTGGTTTCTTTGTTTTGTGTCATAGTCTTTTTGGTTTGTTAGTTTTTGATTTTGCTAAGGGACTAGCAAAAGCTAAGTGTGGGGGAATTTGATAGGAGCATTTTAATGTGGTATTTTAATAGTTAATTCCTCACATTTTGCTTAGTTAATTCCTTAACGAATCGATTTTTAACTCAATTTCTATTTTCTTAGGTACATTGGAGTAAATGATGGTGAAATGAGCATTAGGTCCACACTTACCTATAAATGGTGGAGAAAAATGGAAATGTACTAAAATGTCAATTTTACACATTTTCCTACTCCGGCTAGGAGAAACCAAGCCAAGCAAGGAAGAAGGAGCGGCCGCCGGACCAAATGAACTTCAAATGAGCTGAAACTTTCCAGATCCATTCTAGACAGCCCAAGGATCATTTCTTATGAAGAGTGCAAGAACTTTTGTTGAGTGGAAGGCCTTCAAACAATCAGCCCAATTTTCTACAGAAGCAAAACTGGAAAACTGGACCTGTAAGAGGTCCAGCAGCATTTTCGGCCCAACCACATGGAATAAAAATCTGAAATTTTACCAGGGTGATCTACACTCATAATGGAACATTTTTTATGAAGAGGTCATAGTGAAATTGGGAATGCTTGTTGGAGAAATAATTGAAGGAATAAAGGGGCAGAAACTGATCTAAAAAACAGCTCAACATCACATGTTCATGTTTCCTACCCACATGAAGAAAGCTAGATGCTTTTCTCTTTTTCCTTGGATATATTTTTCTGCTCCAATAGATCATCATCACTTCCATACTTCTGCACATTCATGCCTTGCTTTCATTTCATCATTACTCCATCTTTTCCATATTTTACAAACCACTTTCATTATTTTTCTTCCATTTATCATTTCACTCTTCTTTTTCTTCCCTATATAAACACCTTCTCCTCTCACTCTAACACATTCCTTCATCCATTCCATCTTCTTTGTCTCTCCATTTCCTTTCCATTTTCCTTTCCAACATCCTCTAGGGCAAGCCACGAAGTTCAAGCAAGGCCAAGGAAGAGAAGAACCAAGCCGTGAGCATCATCATCCATCCTCCACCTTTGAAGCTTGCTTTCGAGTCTCAAAGGATTCAACGTTATTCACCCATCTTCATCTTCCATCCACGGTGTAATTCGACCTCTACTTTGTAACCTTTGCTTTGTATTTCGTTGGTTTTGCCTTAGTTGACATATATGTTTGAACAATTGTTAATTTCTGGAATTTTATGATTAATTGAGAATTTTCAGATTCATATATTGTGATTCAAGAGTTGCTTATGTGGGTTTGTTTAATTAAATTTGCATTATGGATAACTTTTGTATTTTAATCTTATGTGGTTGCAAACACTTAGGGTTTCGATATAATTGGTGCTAGGTTTAAGAACATGAAATCGACTTTTCGTTTTGTGTAAACTTGAATCAAAGTAGTAAAGGTTTTGTACAAAGATCGAATTTAATTAAAGAGAATTGCAATTAGGTGGACTTTTCCATACTAAGTTGTACACTTGAGTTGATAGCCTTTCTCTATGTGTAATGCGTTAAACATGACATGATTGACTAGCTTTCTAGGGTTTGATTGCATGTTTGATAGGATTAATCTAGGTGCTTTCGCTTAGGTTAATTAGCATTGAAAAGTAAAAAATGGGAATTCATTTGCTTTCGAATGTTTCACATGATCAACTCCTTTCTCATGACTTAGATGAACAATATTAGGGTTTGAATCAATTTTAATCATAAGTTTCGGTTTTGATCTTTGTTCTCTCATTCCATTCGTTTAATTATGTTTATGTGTTTTATTTGTTTTCTTAACTTAGTTTATTTTCGAATCCAAAATCCAAAATTCCCCCTTTTTCGTAAATATGTTTATACTTGTGAATATCTTTGTGATTATATTACTTTGTTTTAATTTTAATTGTTTAATTGTTTGACAATGACAGGTGTACCCTCAATCCCCGGAATAGAACGATCCCTACTTGCTTATACTACTAATGATATTTTTAGGGTTAAATTATGCGCTTGCTCAAAGCGTATCATAATTGCAGAAAAATTCCAAAAACAAGGGGTAAATATGAGGAATGAGAAGCAATTTACATGATCTACTGCAATCAATATTATTTTCTTATACTAAACATTTTCAAAATGACACAGGTTCTTCTAACATTAAAAAGGTCAACTTTTATTGTTTAAAAAAAATAAAAAAAATAAGCATTTAATTATTGACCCATGAAAAAGAAAAAAAGTTGATAAACGACACCTTTAATGACCCATCACTCCATCAGCTTATGATGAAATATATCATTCAATCAAATATTAGAAAAGAAAAAATTAAATTTTTTCTTTCATTTATTTGAGTAAGTTTCGTAATTTTAGTTTTGTCTAATCTGTAAAAAAATTCTAAATCCAAGACTTACATTTTTCCTCTGATTGAGAAAGCTCTCCCTTTGATTTCTTTTTCCCCGGCTTCTTTTGGGCGATTTCCTCCATCGGTCCATCCCATAAAAGTTATCATTTTTGTTTTAAGTGAGTCACCTCGTAAGTCTTATAAACAAATTCTCAAAAAAGAAAAAAAAAGAAAAAAAGAAAAGTTAGCTTAGCGAGTGGTTATAGATGGCGCGCAATTAAAAGATTTCAAAAGCGCCAGAAGCCGCGCGAAAAAACCTACAACCCTCTCTCCAACCCCAAAACCCAGATCCCTTTCGCAGCTCCGCTCAACCGCCACCATGAGCGCCACCACACCCTCCTCACCATCTCTAACAGACTCCGATATCATCCGCTTAGCCCAATCCTGCGCCCCAATCCCCTCCTCTCTTCTCTCCACCCAATCCCACCCAACCCTCCTCTCCTACCTCACTTCCCGCTCTCAATCCTCCTCACCCTCTCAGCCCGTCTCCAATTACACACTCTCTCTCCTCTCCCTCATCTCCCAATCTCCCCAAACCCACTCTCTCTCTACCCTCCTCTCCTCTCTCCTCCTCTCCTACACCCACCTCTTCACCTCCTTTAAAATCCCACACGACCCCAACTCCCTCAAGACCCTCCAATTCTTCCACACCCTATTACCCCACGTACCCACTTCTCATCTCCCCCAAATAATCGAACCCATTTTGTCATTTTCCCCCCAAATTACCGACTCCGAAAACGCCCAGATCCTCGATCTCCTCCCCCGGTGCTTGAGCTTGATTCGAAGCTCCGACGAGGTCGAACGCGGCGGCCATGTCGTCAATTCGGTGCTCGATCAGATTCTGGAGCTCAATTGGTCCAAGGGACTGTTGATCAAGATGGTTTCGATCGTAAGGGACTTTCCTGTTCTTGATAAATTGAGGGCCAGAGAGTTTGTAGACAAGGTGTTCGATGGAATGTCTAGCTTGGACTTACAAGACTTGCCGTCGCTTGTGTATCAATTGCTCGTTTTGGCGTCGAAAGGGTTTGTTAAGAAGGATGTGATTGAAGGAATTGTGATGTTTTTCGGGTCGAAAATGGGGAGGAAGAAGGCGAGCTCTATAGTTAGGCAAGTGGAAGGTACTGTGTTGCTGCATGTTAACTTTGCCGTGAAGCAGGACCCTTCATTGGGACAAGAGGTGATGGGGCTTGTGAAGTCTGATCTTAGAGCTTTCAATCATTTCACTGTTGCTGTTTTGTTATCGGTTTCGAGGGTGAGGAGGTTTGGTGAGGCATCAATGGGGGCTTTGAAAATGGCGATTCTAACTGCATACCGTGATTACAAGTTTGCTAAGTAAGGGTTGGATGCTTTTAATTTTATTATATGTTTAATTTTCATTGAATCCTGGTGTGAATAATTTCTATGAATTAGTACATAATCCGTTCATTTGATATCGTAGCATTTGATCTAGTGATATTTAGGATTATCCAAACGCCAGCCTAGGTTGCATGAATACCTTTCGATGTAGTTCAAACTCCTGGTTTTGATTAATAACTAGGCGATTCTAACATTATGTTTGTATTTTTTCTCTTTAAAAAAAAAAAAAAAATGTTACTTTGTGTTGCCTTGGGTAGGTAACTATCTGCAAACTCTTTCATATCTTTCAGAGAATGTAAATGGATACCGGATGACATGAAGGAAGAATATCTGCACAATGTCAAAGTGGTCGAGAAGGCCATGTTAAGAGCGGTAATTGCCTCTTGTATGTTATTTTTCTTATAGGAGACACAGTTGTTTGAAATATATGTAAATACACATAAGTTATGTAGTTATCATGTTTTTTTTTTCCCGGTTGGTTTTAGGTTAATGAGAGCAACTATGGAAGGGAACACATTGTGCCTAGCATTTTGCAGTTTGCTTTTGTATTGCTAGAGTCGGTGGAAGAGGGAAACCATAAAGAGCTCTGCAATTTAAGTGGTTTGGTAGGCATTGAGGAGCTTGCTATTCAGATGCTAAAAGCTATATTTGTGGCCCATGATATGGCTAGAAATGAGGTCAGTGAAACTATATATCTATTGAATCATATTAAAAATGTTAATCCTATATGTAATTTTAGGGTTGGGAGGGAAAAAGAAGAGAATGGTTGTATAGAATGCTATTAATAAAATATCTTTATATGGTGTGCATAATACTACTGGGCCTTTATCTCTTGTAGAGCTGTGCAACATCCTTATTCTCAAAAAAAAAAAAAGAAAAAAAAAAAAAAAGCTGTGCAACTTCCCCACATGTTTAGCTGTAGGATATTGATTATTTTTCAAGTACATCAATATATGAATTTGGTATGAAGAAAATTCTGACAGTCATTTTGTTTTTCCTTAAAATGAAATTCAATTTGAAAAAGCTGATAGCATGCGATTGGAAGATGTCCTTTTTTTGGGAAATCATGTTTAACCAGTTGACGTGTATAACTAATCTTTTACAATCACACACCATTAGCTAATTTATTGAATTTCCTATAGATTATTGAGCAGTGTAAATTTCGGATCCTTTCTTTGAAGCCAGAGCAGAGCATGGTTATCATAAGGTAATTGAAGTCAACTACACAGCTTTGATATTAATTGTATTTTATGATAAAAAGTAAAAGTAATTTTATGTGCAGACTTCTCAGTAATCTAGCTCAAAGTTATCCGTACCCCATGTTAGAACATGTCTCCCGGCTAAAGGAGTTGTTGGATTACTTCACTTTCATGCAAGGCAAGGTTGCTGCTCAACTTGTTACTGCTTTGTTGCCTCTTATCAAGTTCAGCCGTGATCTCAAGGTCCTTATTGTTCCATTTATTTCATACTTGTGAATTGTGATACAAATTCCTTATGCAGTATTGGGAAGCTAAACTTTACTATAATTACCTGGAATGAGCACTGAAATCCCCAGTTTTTAAAATTGAAAAGTCAAACAACAGTTTGTAATATTCAATACTATAAATTGCATTTTCAATGAGATGATGTATGACCCCGGGCATTGTGAACTGTGCTGAAACAATCTCTCATACAGGCATATCTTGAGTAAAAAGTGCTATTATAGAAGCTAGAATTTTGTTGAAGTATATTTATGTACTTGTTTAATTTGATGATGCAGGATTACACTATTTTGGTAATGCGTAAGGCGATGTTTAGACGAGAAGATACAATTCGTCTTGCAGCAACCAATGCTGTTATTGATTTGATTCTGGCCGAAAAGCAATCCAAGAAAGATGATTTGTTGTCTTTTCAAGAGTCATCTAGCCAAGCCAGTAGCAGTCAGCAATCTGAGATACCCTACAATGTTGGGGGAGGCCTGTTTCAAGAGCTCAGTGGTCTATTGCAGAGATGTCTTTATCAACCTGTACTGTATTTAACTATTTATCTTGAGTTTCCCATTTGCATTAACCTATCCTCCTTTTGTTTGAATATTGTCTCTGACTATTATGGGGTTACTTCTTTTTAGGCAAATGTCAAAGAAGTCATGTATCATGGACTTGTGAAGCTTGTGTTGATGGACCCATCTAGTGGGGGGGCTGTCTTTGATTTTTTGTTGCCTCACTTCCTCCATTTTTTTAAAGAGGTAGACTGCAGATGCTTCTGGCTTCTGATTTTCTGAAGCTGTTTACTGTATATTATCCCAAGTTTTGATTCATTATTGGGTTAGACTTCTGATTTACATGCCAAATGTCATGGAAAGAAAAACTTTAATAATGCTACTTATGCATCACATAGCTGAGACAATTAACCTATGTTCTATGCTTAACACTGAAGTACTATCTTAGCAGGATGCAGATGTTCAATTAGGAATTAGGTGCTGCATAAAATCAGAGAGTGGCAAAGCTTATGTTGAAGAGCCCTTAGATTGCCTTCTGTCTTGTGTTTCTTGGATGTTACTTCTACAACCAAATGGAAAAACTGAGAAAGCCTTGAATTCTTCATGGGCATGTTTGGGTTTCTCCCTTTCACAAGAAAACGAGGTATGTGAATTCTAGTGAAAACACTCATGATATTTTGGTGTACATATGATTTTGTTGTATCTTTCGTATTCTTCTTGGATGCAGACATGATTTCTTTTTTATCATTCAAAGAGAAGATGATCTCTTAATCAATCTCAAACCCCTCGCAGGTAGGAAGAAATTCGTCTGCTGACTCATTCTACAGTTCTTTCTTGAAGATTCGGAAGTCTCTACGAAATCAGAATATTGAAGGTAGGCTTTATTAACCTATGGTATATCTCCCCTCCCTCTTTTCTATCGCCCATCTGTTATTGTGAAATAGGGGGAATGCTTTGTTAAATATTCTTGTATTACATGGAATTTGCACTTGGTAGAACACTAAGCAAAAAGGACAAAAAAGAAAGAAAAAGAAGTGTATTATGTTTCGTCAGAGATACATTACCTGCATCCCAGCTAGGTTTCATTAAATTACTCTGTTTATTGGCTGGTTTATAAGGAACAGTTAAAAGGAATTAAGTTATGAACAACGGAGAAGATCAGTTCATCTTTCCTATTTGGTAATATCCAAGGAATGAAAAAGAAGGGTTTTCATACTCTAGTTGCACCATATGTTTCACCTTTTGAAGGGGATTGCCCCTACTCCCCCTTTCTCCACTACCAAAATGATTGTTGTGGCCTTGTGGGTCATGGTGAAACTTTCAAGTTATTGTTTCCAACATTATTAATAATTTCCCTGAAGAAGGGGTGAACTAAACAGTGATTGGTTATTCCTATTTAAGATAAAATCCTCCTGAACAGTTGGTTTCTTTTTGTGTCAGATCAGGCATCTTTGGTCAAACTCAGGATGGAGGCTCTTCATCTTTTGAAGACAACAAAAGAAAATGCTCCGCTTTTGTTTTATCAGGAATTATTGAAGTACTCGTGAATGCTATTGCTACTGAGTTGGACAAAGCATCGGATAGAACGAAATTAGATCTTGAAAAGGAGCTTATTCAGTTTGTTGAGCTTCATCATTCACTCAATAAGGATACATGTTTCTCCAGCAAGAGTACTGCAGTAAGAAAAGGGAGTACTCGCACTCCTGCTCACGATATACTGAACAACATCAATTCAAGCCACTCTAAAGAAATGCAAGGACGGATTTCCTTCTTTGCAACTTCAAGCATATATCAGATATTGCAAACACTGTTGAGACTACTTGATACTGATTATTCTAATAATGTTGAAGCTTCCCAAATGCATAGTCAGTCTACCAGCAAGACATCCAAATGCAGCTCTGAATTTATTTCTTTTGTCTTGAATGTGTCCCTTAGTCATATAAAATCTTCCCTTCTTCTGCGACATGAAGACCCTTTGAGAACTTTAATCTATGGGGGAATCAAGATCCTGGGGTCCCCCTTGTTGAACCTAATTTCTTTGTTCAAATCAGGGCCAAAGTTGGTGATGGATCAAAAGAAAAAGGAAGCGAAGGGGAAAAAAGATGTCGGACGAAGGGAGCATCTTCATCTGGCCTTGATTTGCTTGAAGGAATTGATAATGATTTGTTCTAATTCAGACTTGACTGGTTTGCTTGAAGACGTGGTGTCAATTTCCACTCTTCAGGATGCTGATTTGGAAACTGAATGCGAAAGAGCCTCTAGAATTGAGGATCCACATATAAGGAGCAAAGAACTGTTCATTTTGAAGACATTGAAGCCTCTATTTTCTGAGCTTCTTGCAGTTTCATTATTTGGTGAAGTTGAGGTAACCAGCACTTGGGAGTTTGCTGATTTATATATTTTTCTTTTCCTACTGAAGATTTATTGATTTTTAAAGATTTTTTTTTTCTTTCAGATTATTTGTGACCTGATATTGATGATTGGGGGAAAATTGCCATGCCAATTGAGGAACTCCCATGGAGCTTGGGCTATTAGTCTTTGCAAAAACAATGAAATAAAAAACATGAAGGTTGGAAAAAGTGTTGTGACACTTGCTATAAGTTTAAGCTCCCCTCCAAATGATCTAGCTATATCTCAAGACATGGCTAGAGAGCTGTTACAGGTTATTGGATCAGAGGGAGATACTCCAGAGGAGGTGTCCGAGATATACCCCCTCATAAACCATCAAACAAGTTTGGCAATAAATTCCTGTATACTGCACATTGTTGAAGCAGTTGTAGTTGACATGGATTGGGCCATCAAAAGATTGAAGACATTCTCTTCAGTCTCCCAAAAAGGGATTCATCTGAATCAGAACAGTGAGGAATCTCCTGAGTTGGCATTTGAGGAAAATCTCTATGCTAGGGCAGAAGCAGTGGTGAAAGTACTCTCATCTTTTGTTTCAATGAGCCTGAGTGGTATATGCAGTTACTATAATTAGTATTGATTTACTAGAATATTGTCTGTCACTCCTGTTTATGCACATTGCTTTAAATTGTACAGATACGCAAGCTGAGCATGTGCTGCGACTGGCAGCAAGGTTTTACAAGCATTTAGCTCAGATGTCAAAGCTTAGGATTGCTACAAAAGGTTGTAAACAGATTTTTCCGAGCCTCAAGTTTCAGAAGCTTGTGGAGGTAACTAGCAAGGAGCTGACAGTTCCTCTGTATATCTTTGTGGAAATTATGCAAAAGGTATAATTCTGATTCTCTTTGCATTGTTCGTCTTATGTCACTCTTCACATTACTTGCACTATCACATGTTAAATGTCGGTTATAACTGTTTACCTGATGCTGGGGTTCCATCATACTTGTATTGCAGAAACAACAAGAGAATGCCAATAAAAAGGGAATTATCAACAAAATAAAGAGGGAGAACAGATGCATCCCCGACCTCATATTTCAGATAGAAGATTATGAGAAATATCTCATCCAGCTTAGCAAGGTGACCAAAGTAAATTTATTAAGGCATGCCAAGCGTAGCACTGCACGAGACTTCAGAATAAAACTAAATGAGGAGAGCAGGGAAGAAGAAAATGCTCCGAGTCTTGAAGCAAACCGTGACAATATGAATGCAGTTGAAAATGAGTCTGCTGAGGATCTTGATGATAATGAAGGAAATGCATCAGATAGGGTTTTGTCACCGGATTATATTAATAGTCCTCCGGCTGTGGAGGATTCAGGCTCTGACAATGAAGATGGAGATGATCATCCTCCTAGTGCCAAGAGGCTGAAGAGAGTCAACAGAGTTGTGGAGGACTCTGAGGATGAAGCCTAAACCAAACAGAGGGACGAATGTTAACGCCCATCTTTTGAGTAGCACCAAACAGCATCCTCTCCATGATTGCTTGTAAAGGTTAAGACGGAACTTGATATTTTGCATGCTTGTAACTATAACAGAATCTTAATGGTTTCATTGTTACAAATTTACAAATAGTTAGAAGGTAACGGCTTTGATTTACTTATCAAACACTATGGCGAGATCGAGCAATCAAACTCGTGAGTTGTGACCTCGTGTATAAAGGGGGGTATATGATGTTTTTAACTATTAAAGTTACTTCAGAATGTTCAAGGGTAATTTGGGTTGAGAACATTTACCGAAATCTCCTATTTAATTTTTGATTTTGGTTACATACTGAGAATTACTAGCTTTTTGTGAATTAAATTTACGACAAAAATAGACAAAAAGAAAAAGAAAACACCCTGTCTGTGTCGGTCCCGTAGTTGAACGATGAGTTGGAACCGAAAGTACAGACTGAAATAATTAAAATTTGGTAGCAAACTCAGGAATACGACACCGTTGCGTCGCTTTCCGATTACCCTACTTCGCGGTAAAACTTGCGTATCGTCGTCAGGGAATCGATTCTCTTTTCACTGTTTATGTAACTGGCAGAAGTTCCCGTACACGCTGTAAAAACACCGCTGTGAATAACAAAACGACACCCCAAAAAGGAAAAGAACACTTTCCGCTCAGAGACTCACAGTCAGTTACTTCAAAGTAACAAAAAGAAAAGGTGGATGTGTTAAAGCATCTCCTTCTTCTTCTTCTTCTTCTTCTTCTTCTCGATTCAGAAATCTACCACTGTCTTCCTGCTTTCCTAAGCAAGCCTTTGATTTGTTGACCTCAATCGGAACCAGGAGACGGCGAAATGAGCCAAGACGCCAAGAGAAGCGTTCCCGGTACTGTGCCGACGAAGCCGAATTCCGACGACCGGAAGCCCTCGCCGGCGGTCACGACCTCCACCGGCAAGCGCGTCATCATCAAGAGCGCCGATATGTTCCAGGACATGCAGAAGGAGGCCGTCGAAATCGCCATCGGCGTTAGCTCTCTCTCGAACTTCGTTTGTGTTTTTTTTTTTTTTTGTTTTTTGTGTGTTAATCGCTGGATTTGATTCGGAAATAGGTTTTTCGCTTACGGAATTAGGGTTTTTGGTTCAGGCATTTGAGACTCATAGCGTAGAGAAGGACGTGGCGGAGCATATAAAGAAGGAGTTTGATTCGAGGCACGGACCTACTTGGCATTGCATCGTCGGTCGCAATTTCGGTAACTCCTTCAATTTTCAGTTTCGTTTTTCTGGCCTGCTTTGTTCTTATCGGGGTGTTTTGGTCAAGATTTAGTATGTGATAGAATTTGAGTGATGGTGAACAAATCTAATGGATAGTGTTGTGCTTTAAGTAGCAGTTTTGATGAGAATGGATATAGCTGTTTGAGAAGGAATAGATCTAAGCTTTGATTAATTCCTCGCTTACTGTTTCGATTGGCAATTCATAGTTTTTTTTTTTTTTTTCTTTTCCGAATTGACAAGTAGAATAGTCTAATTGGTAATCCTTTAGCTGAAATATGTCTGACTTCAGTTGTTGGCATTAAAGAGTGCTTAACCTGATAGGGGAAACCCTGATTTCTAATGCGTATTTTCCACATGATCATAATTTCGGATGGATGTTTATGAATATTCTTACTCAGCTACTGCTGAATAGTGGAAAGGCCTGTGTAGGTGACAGAAAGTCAAGAGTCAATCTTGTATAATCTCAATCTTGTATGACAATTGACAAGGTGATGCTTGATGTATTACCAGGCAATAGTTACCCATCAATGCGCTGTTGTTCTTTACTTTATCTGTCTATACTTGTTGGTCTACTTCTGTGTGTGTACATTGTTATTTGCTTCCCAGTGTTTGCTTTGGCTCATGCTGTTGAACAAGATTGGTGTAAAATTAAAGATCCATCCTTGCTTTGAAGTTTTATCATTGCTGCGTATTTTCTATTTAATTGAATATTAATTTGGTCAATCTCTTTTGAAATGAAACAATTGGTTAGATGGCCATATGTAACCAAAGTACACTTCCTTCAGTTTCTATTCTGCTAACTCCCAGCTTGACACCCTTGTAATAAAATGCGAGGCAGCACCTAGGTTGAATAGTTGTTCAAAATTTCGTTGTGATTTTTCTGTTGTCTTCCACGACCATCTATTTGGTTTGTTATGAACCCAGAAGCACAGGGTAGCTACTTTTGAATTCATGATTCGTAATCTGGGCTTGCTCTTATATTTAGTTGTTAGGTTTGAACTAGCTGCAACCACTTCTGTTCAATGCATTCCTGCTAGATGCATTGAATAGGATGTAGGGGTGTCTGATGCATTCCTGGTCTTTGGTATGGCATCCTGCTCCACAGATGAAACAAGGACTTCTAATTCTTTTCTTTCTCCATTCAGAATATAAAAGTTGTGGTTTTAATTTGGGATTTGCGAAGTTTGTATTTCTTGTCTGGATCTGAATCCAAATATTCAACAACTTAAGAGAAAACTGCTTTTATCTAGCTCCAGTAGTTGGAATCTTTTGGTTTTTATTCGTATAACCTATGCAATTATACTCAGACAAAAAAAAAAGTATGCAAGTATAAAACAAAATTCTTTTAGCATAGATTAAGAAGCACTCAGTTATTTTCATCTTTCTTTGTGCAGGTTCATATGTGACTCATGAAACGAACCACTTTGTCTATTTCTACCTGGATCAGAAAGCAGTTTTGCTATTCAAATCTGGATGACCACCTGTGATGTTGATAAAGATCGGACGAAAAGAATGATGAGCCTGAGCTTGTGATGCTATAGTTTGCACCTGTATGTATTAATTGAGATCTGCTAGCTTGCAAAAATGCGTGTGCTTAACTTGTATATCAACTATCACTTCTACTGGCTTTGAACCTTTGGTCTGAATTTCAGTCTTTCAAATTAATGATTTCTCTGAACTTTTCTTGTTAATCTCAAAGCTTTCTCATCTTACCTTTGCGGATGAAATGAAAGTTTGAAATTTATATGCTGCATTCGGATTATTCATGGAAACCAAATCAGTTCATTGTGTAAAGGGTTGGAAATGAAGATGCCGTTGTTCTTTTTTCTTTTCCCCCCTCTTTCTTGTTCCCCTCTAGTCAATTATGACCTGATTGAGGTAGAATTAGGAGGTTAATGAATGCTCACTAGTCACGCACATTGGATTTTCGAAGACTAATGAATGTTTGATAGATGACTTTGCTTTTACTTGCTTCACTTGTACACGGATCTTTATTACATTCTTGTAAGACACTTCAATATGTCTATCAATGGGTATAGACAGAGTGACTTGAGCCTATCTTGTCAATCATTCATTTCTTTCAGAATAATGCTGTAGGTACTCATCTGTAACAATCTCGGTCTCATTGGGGTAGAGAATTTTTTAATTTATTATTATTATTATTTTATTTTTAATTTTTTTTAAAAGGAAGTTACAACACATCCTCTAACTACACAAAAACTAAATTGGTCTAAATTAAAAGCCGAGCAAGCCGAAAGGAGAATCTCGTCTTGCCAGATAATCGGATCCGGAGATTGATGTCCAAGAGAGGTAATTGCGCCCACCACAATATTTGCTTCACGAGGAATATGAGAGAGTGAGATTTCCTCAAACATAGTATGTCATGAACAAGTGGGTTAGAGAAATTTCTTAGATATGGAGTTTATGGTTAATATTTAATATTTTTGTTAAAGATGTTAAAGAGTTTTTATTTTTTTTATCTTTTTTTTTTAAATTTGGAATATATTTTATTGTTAAAAGTTAGAAATTTAAGAGGCAAAAAATCACTAAATAGTCACTGAATGTTGACCTATACAAGACTTAACTCACTGACATTTCAAAAATATCACTTAATTCACTCACATTTAATATTATCATACACTTAACTCACTGTCGTTAAATCTCTCGTTAGAATCCGTTAAAATTGAGGGTATATTTGTCAAAATACTTAAATATACATTTCCAACTTAAAAAAAGAAAAAAAAAATTCTGAAGTTATTAGATCTTTTATCAATTTTTTTTAATTTCTGAAATTTCTAACAAAAAAGGATTTTATTTAAATATTAAAGTTTAATTTGAAAAAAAAATTCGTTATTTTTTCTTCAGAGTAAAAAAATTTCAAGTTGGAAATGCATTTTTTAGTGAGTTAACTATTCTTCCGATAGATCTAACGGGTCATAACTGAATGACCATAGGTGATTCTTTTCCAATTTAAGATGATGGAGGATGTATTTGAAATTTTAGTGGCAGAAGTCAATTACCAAATTTTAATTTTTGAATATAAGAAAATATAGACTAAGTCCGGAGATTAGGACTCCTAAATCTCGGATATGAGTCCGGAGATTAGGAGCCACATTTGAAGCGAAACTTTTTTGAAATTTAAGTTTTGGTTATGGACTTGTGAAACATGCAAAATCGATGAAAAATGCTTTACTATATATAGCATTTTTGTGAAAAATGGCAAGTTGAAATCAAGTCAAGGTTTTTTAGAATGCGATCAAGAAAATTAGTAATTCCAAAGAAACTTATTATTTGATTGTTTGATCCACGAAAGGAATGGTCGTCAACTAAAATAAATATATAAAAAAAATGAGGGACAACCATCGCTCGCGAAATAATCATTGAGAATTGTAATTAGACAAATTTAATCAATTGATGAGAAACAATCTTTGGTGAGAAAAATACTTGAACAAATTTAATTTTTTGACGAGCAACAACTATTATCTGTGACATTTAAGTTGATTTTTTTGATGCAGAAGAATAGTTAACAAAACTTTTATCAGCACAAGAAATAAAGAAATATAATTTTTTTTAATGAAAAACAATTTTGTGAACGAAAATTTTCATCGATAACAATAAAGAAAGAAAATTAATTATTTGTTGAAGAACAACCTTTGTCAACGAATCAGTTTAATATACTGAAATGTCTCGCACTCCACCGTTCGCTAGCATCACAACACTTTTATTGCTCAACCCACAACACTATTTAACAATTTGGCCGCTCTCATTTCTCAGGCTGCTAAAAAGTTCATAAACAAAAAAGAAGGTTCATAAGCCTTTTTTTTTTTAGGGGAAAATGTCAACCATTTCATTGAAGTACAGAAACGACACACCCCTAAAGGGTCGATAGAAAGAATCGTTTCTTAGAGCACCCTAAAATCCTATTCTAAAAAAGAATAAGAACCCAACATACCCTTACTACACCCACCTTTTAGAAAGTCCACGCACCATTATTCTAACAAAAATCTAGGAGTTCCGAAGGAGAAAAATAAAAGGTTCAACATAGCAACTGGTCATTGCGACCTAACAAAATTTAAATAGTACCATGAGCCATAGAGATCCAATCCAACCAACCCCACAGCAAAAGGGCAACCTAAAGCAAATAAAAGCCTACTCCAAAAATCTCGAATGATGTGTCCAAGAGGCCCATGATCGTGGTCCAACTGGCCTAACAAGTCCAAGCTTTGGATGGTGTAGGAAAAGTGCCGCCGCACCAACCACAGCCAGAAATCAGCTGCCATCGTGCCTTTCGCCGTTGATGGCCACAACCTTCGGACCCACCAGAGTCCGTCCAGGCCGCGCATCAGTCCATCACCACTGTTTCGATGCTAGAGGAAAGCAAACCCACCAGCATCAACCATCACATCACCACCCTCTCCCTCGGCCTCACGCCTACCAGCAGTAAAACCCATGCCATCTCCCCTGCAACCATTCTCAATCTTGAATGACGACTCACGCAGACATAAGCTGAAGAGGCCAGACGAAATCCCTCAGATCACCGCACAATCGCCGGAGTAATTCACCAGCGCTCCATGGTAACAGACATTGCCTCGGGCTCGAATCCAAATCGGCAACACGTTCTGACCAGGTGAGCAACTGGTCTGGACGTTTTGATCCATATTCTCGCCCCAAAGAGGAAGGAAACAACCAAAATAGGCGCACACGGAACCGTAGAGGTCAACGTGTGAAGAGAGAGAGAGGCCAAGCCTCCGGCTATAGTGGTAACGCCACCAAGGAAAGAAGCCGTCCCCAACACGCCCCTCAAGCGCCTCAATCAAGGGAGGCTGACCATAAAGATGCATGTCTTTGGTGTGGAGCATCCGGACATTGGGCCAAGGCATGTAAAGCATCCCAGAATGTTGCAAACGCTTACAAGTAGTACCGTGAAGCAACGGAAGCAAATTACATGGAGCAAGAAGATCAAGAGGACGATCTCACTCTTAGGGTGGAAGACTTCAAGGGCCAATTTGATTAAGTCTTTTTATTTTCCAAGAGATGTAGGAAATTGCCATATTATTTTATAGTAGATGCCAATGGTTTAGTCTTTTTTCAAAGTAGGCTCATCCAAAGTAATTGTGATGTCTAGGAAGGTTTTGAGATTAGTGGTACTTAAGTGAGCCTTGCTCCACCAACATCTCTCTATCTCACCTGGTCACATTTATTTTGGAGTTACCGAAAGGAGTTAGACGACTACCATTGTTTTGTATTAGCTATCATTTTGGATTAGATTTTCTTTGGCTAAAGAGACAATGATGTAATTCCGTTTGGCTTATTAATAAAAGTTGAGTTCTTTTCATTTTGACTCCTTTTTAGTTACGAGCTTTTTCTTTTAGGAATGGATTCTGGAGAACTGTAATGTCTTGCGGATAGTGCGACTATGCACACCATTCTCAACCATAGACAATTATTCTTGGAGATGTTGCCTACATATTCCTCTGTGACTACGATGGCTGGGCCATCAGGTTTAGTTCAAGGACATGGAATGATCCAATTCCTCTTGCCAAATGGCACCTTGATAAATGTCGCAAAAGCTCTCTACGCTCCTAAGGCAAATCGAACCTTATTGAGCTTTAAAGATATCAGAGCCAACGGATTCCATACGGAAACACATACTGAGAATGGAAAAGAGTTCATTTGCATTATCTCTAATGATTGCGGATGAAAGTGCATCTTAGAGAATCTTATGTGTCAATCTAGTGGACTTTATGTCACTACCATTTGACCTATTGAATCCAATAATGAAATAAGAGAAGATCTCTTGGATTCTGACACATATTGACTTTGGCATGACCGACTAGGACATCCTGGTCGTGATATGATGATCCATATACTAATGGCTTCACACAGACATCCATTATTTCGAGCGAAACGAAGCAAGAATCAAAGATTGATTCCCGGACTTAGTGTGACCGCCTCTGGCTTCGTCGCCGTCCACCGCCGCCCTAGGGCCGCCTCTGTCCCCCTTGACAACACCATAAATGGCGACACCCATGGCCATGACGCCATGGATGCTAATCCTCATATCCATGGCACCATGGATGCCACTTCCATGGTCCCAACACCATGATGGGTGATGTAATCACAAATTTTCTTTGAATAGCGCTTCAGACGCTCAGGCCCAACCAAAATTCCTCATTGGTTGCTTCTAAGGCCCCTCGCTCATTTTGCAAAGCCTGTTCCTTAGGGAAATTAGGACCGAGACCGTCTTACGCAAAGGATCCAAAAATACTCATTCCGTTCTTACAGAGAATCCAAAGGGATATCTGTGGACCAATTCAACCATCTTGTGGACCTTTTAAATACTTTATGGTATTGGTTGATGCGTCAACACGCTGGTCACATGTTGCGTTGTTGTCCACTTGAAATGCTGCTTAGGCTAAACTCCTAGCCTAGATTATCCGTTTACGGGCTCACTACCCTGACCATCCCATTAAGTCTGTTCGACTGGATAATAGTAGGGAGTTTACATTGAAAACGTTCGATGACTATTGCATGTCACTGGAGATTGATGTAGAGCATCCAGTTCCCCATGTTCATACCCAAAATGGTCTCGCGGAAGCAGCTATCAAACGACTACAAATGATAGCACGGACATTGGTTATGCGCACCAATCTCCCTGTTTCCGCTTGGGGATATGCAATACTGCATGCAGCGATGCTAATTTGTATACGACCCAATGCCACCCAACCTTACTCTGCGTTACACCTAGTGACTGGGTATGAGCCTGATATCTTGTACTTATGCATTTTTGGGTGTGCCATTTATGTGCCTATTACGCTGCCACAGCGTACTAAAATGGGTCCACAGAGACGAATGGGCATATATGTTGGATATGACTCTCCAACTATCGTTCGCTACCTGGAACCCTTGATAGACGATCTCTTTATCGCTAGATTTGTAGATTGTCATTTTGATGAGACAGTCTTCCCGTCGTTAGGGGGAGATAAGAACACAGATGTTCAACAGGAACGACATGAATTATTGTGGTCTGTCCCCACTATGTCTCATCTCGATTCCCGTACCGCACAGTCTGAACTTGAAGTGCGACGAATTATCGAGCTCCAGAACATAGCAAACACTCTACCTGATGCGTTTTTTGATGTTGCTAAAGTGATGAGATCATATATACCTGCTGCAAATGTGTCTGCAAGGATTGATGTCCCAAATACTGGACGTAACGCTGCTCCTGTGACACCAGGAGATGGCGCCACTGCCCATATTGGCAGTGATGTGGTGTCTATGGTCACAGGTCCCGCGAGGAAGTGCGGTAGACTGATTGGTTTGAAGGATACTCGCCCTAGAAAGAGAGCGAATGAGGCACAAAAAATCTTTTCATCATCGATACTCAAAATCCGTCCCATGAATGTTCCGGATTATGGTTATGTCCAAGAGACATCTTTGGGGGACGCCTCAATGTCAGCATCTATCCCTGAGAACGTAGAGATCTCTGTAAATTACACTAGTGTACATGGGACGTGGGAACGAAGCTCCATCATCATTGATGATGTATTCGTGTACTCTGTAGCGTGTGAGATTATTGAGACCGATGACATCGAACCACGCTCCATTGATGAATGCCATTGTAGAGCTAATTGGCCAAAATGGAAAGATGCGATCCAGGCAAGGTTCTAAAAAACGCTAGGCGCTAGTCGGGCGGTGACCCAGGGACTAGCGCCTAGGGGCCTAGGCGGGGACTAGGCGGTTTTTTTTTTTAATTTTAAATTATTTTTATGACATATAATAATATAAATAACAATATTTAAAGTCTAAAAATTAATTATAAATATAAAAATAGTCAAAATATAAAATAAATTAGGGTTTACGACCGCCTAGGCCCCGCCTAGAACCGCCTAGTCCCCGCCTAGCCCGCCTAGTCCCCGCCTAGCCGGCCTAGTAGCCCAGCGCCTAAGGAAAACGCCTAGGCCAAAATCGGAGCGGTTCCTTGCCGCCTAGCGCCTAGGCGCCGCCTAGGCCGTTTTTTAGAACATTGGATCCAGGCAGAACTAGATTCTCTAGTGAAAAGAAAGGTATTTGGGCAAGTTGTGCCAATACCGCCCAACACCAAACTAGTTGGTCATAAATGGGTATTCGTTAAAAAGCGTAATGAGAGAAACGAGATTGTAAGATACAAATCTCGCCTTGTAGCGCAAGGCTTCTCACAACGCCTTGGAATCGACTACGAGGAGACATATTCTTCCGTAATGGACGTTATTATGTTCCGCTACCTTGTCAGTTTAGTAGTTTATGAAAAACTGAACATGCAGCTCATGGATGTGGTTACTGTGTATCTATATGGGGATCTAGATACAGAGATTTATATGAAGGTTCTGGATGGACTTCAGTTACCCAAGTCAAGTGGTTCCAAACCACAGAGCGCTTTTGCAATAAGGTTGAAATGCTCACTATATGGATTGAAGCAATCCGGACTGATGTGGTATAATCGTCTAAGTGCCTACTTGATTGGGAAGGGATATGTTAACAATGAACTATGCCCATGTGTGTTCATAAAAAGAACAAGTTCCGGATTTGCAATAGTAGCGGTTTATGTTGATGACATGAGCATAATTGGCACCCTAAAAGAGTTAAGGGAAACCGCTGAACACTTGAAATCCGAGTTTAAGATGAAAGATCTTGGGAGAACGCGGTTTTGCCTCGGTTTGGAATTTGAGCACCGTGTAGATGGTATCCTAATTCATCAATCAACTTATACCCAAAAGATGCTTAAGCGTTTCAATACTAACAAAGTTAAACCTTCAAGCACCCCAATGGTCGTCTGTAGTCTTGATCCAAAGAAGGATCCATTCCATCCAAAAGATGACGACGAAGATGTGCTAGAGGCAGAAGTGCCCTACCTAAGTGCAATAAACGCATTATTGTACTTAGCACAATGCACAATATCGGACATCTCATTCGCCGTGAACTTATTAGCTAGATATAGCTTTGCGCTAACACGACGCCATTGGACTGGTGTTAAAGATATCTTTCGATACCTAAGTGGTACGATTGATATGTGCTTGTTCTATCTCTACAAAGAAATGATGGATTTGGATCCATCATATGTCAAGAACGCCACAAACAGTGGTCTGCGTTCCCTCTCCCCATCCTAAAATGACATAAGTATTTTAGAAGGTTTTGCTGATGCTGGATACATTTCTGACCCACATAAAGGTCGTTCCCAAACTGGTTATGTATTCATCATGGGTAAGACCGCAATATCTTAGAGGTCTACTAAACAAACTCTAGTCGCTACTTCTTCGAACCATGCAGAGATTATTGCTATTCACGAAACAGTTCGTGAATGTATATGGATTAGATCCATAGTTACGCATGTTCGAAGCAATTGTGGTTTGAAGTCTACCACAAATGAGCCTACCAGCATTTATGAGGATATTGCTGCTTGCATTGAACAAATGAAGCAAGGCTACATCAAAGGTGACAACACCAAGCATATATCGCCTAAGTTTTTCTACAATAAGTAACAACAGAAGCTCCTCAAGATCAAGGTGAACCAGGTTAGATCTGAGGACAATGTGGCAGACTTGTTTACTAAGTCATTGCCCAAATCCACGTTCGAGAAACATATTGCAAGCATTGGCTTGCGAAAGTTATCCGAACTCCCATGATCGTAGTCATCAGGGGGAGACGCAGACATCAGGGGGAGATGTCTACATGTTGATCTCGAAACGTGAAGGGTGTGTTGTGCTCTTTTTCCCCTTCGACCGGGTTATTTTTGTCCCACAGGATTTTTGTTACTCGGCAAGGTTTTTAATGAGGCAACGAGAGGAGCACTGCGTTTGGACGACACAAGGGGAAGTGTTTAAGTAAATTCAGATTTTGTGTCCGGCCCAAACTCTAGATTACTTGCTCTAGTTGTAATAGGGTTTGTATTAGAGATAATCTCGGAGAATCTTAATAGATATCCAATCAATGTACGATTATGTTTCCATGTACAACTCTGATACTATGCCTTGTAAATCTCTATATAAAGGGGCCCTTATTATCAATGAAAGCACAACAAATTCTCTCCAAATATCGATTCCCTAAAACAATTTAATATTTATTTGTATTTGTTAGTTTAAAAAAAAAATTGATATACAAAATTGTCTCAAACACAGTAAATTTATGTTACCTCAAGTCCTCTCAATTTTAAGAACCAACCCTATTACTATTCCAGCTTGAAATGTTCAGAGATTGTTTTTGCTCCTGATATCCAACATTTACTTTACCTTTAAACAAGAGGTCATATTATTATTGATTGCTTAATGAATATATTTATTTTTTCGATAAGAAACTATTAACAAAGATTAAATACAAGCACCTCTAAGGCACCCAGACCCTAATCGATCAAAAAGTACAGCTCTTGAGACACTCGGGGGTAAAAAGTTACCCCAAACTTTTTCTCCACTGCAGTTGTGACCTAGGTTTGCACAAGCATCTGCTATAAAATTTGCTTCTCTTAGGACATGGTTGAAAGTGATAGAGTCAAATCTTCGTGAAATCATCTTATTGTCTTCTATAATCTACATAATTCACCATGGTGGTTGGATCTTGTTATTAACAGCAGGTATTCCAGCAAGATTGGCCTTAATTAAGGTACTCTTGCCAGCTTTAGAAAGGGTTCCTTTCTTCCAGCCAGAAAAGCCTATTTGTAATTATGAGCATTAATTCTTTTGCATTAGCAGGGTCCTTCCAAAAAACTACATTATGTATACCAAGGTATTTACCAATGGTAGATTTTTGTTGGATTCTCAGGATATTAACTATACCCTGCTTCAAATTATTAGGGACATTTGAGGAAAAGAATAAGGAGGATTTATTAAAATTAATTCTTTGTCCTAAACCTAAAGCTAAAGCTTCCAAAACTCTTATTATGGTCCTAGCTCCTTCAGTAGAAGCTTTAGCAAATACTAAGCAATCATCAGCAAACGTACATTAGATTTGAAATCCTGAATCCTAGTGGGGAGGAAAGTAGACCAACATGATTCTTTGGCTTTTCAGCTAGTTTATTTATGTGTCTTATGAGAGGTTCCGTGCAGAGAATGAAAATATAAGGGGATAAATGATCCACTTGTCTGATTCCTCTGGATGGCTTAAACCAGCCTTCAGCTTTACCATTAATAATAAGAGGGAAAGTGATACTAGTAATGCAGTTCATAATTCTAGTAATCTAGTCTAAGTGAAATCCAAACTTAGAAAGACAAGCTTTAATAAAGTCCAAGTTCAGAAAGTACATCAAAGATGTAAAGAAATTTGACAAAAAAAGAAGAAGAAGTCCAAATTCAGAAAATCATGGTCAAGGTGCACATCTTCCTCACCTTTCAGACTCCACTTCACTGATAGCTCGTTGGTCCTCTGGAGCTCCGACGTCGGCGTCGTTTGGATCGTCTCTTTCAACGAGGTTGTCCCCTTATCGCGTGTACATCCGATGAATTCGGTAGTGCAACAAGGGTCTGCATGGTCTTTGGCCGTCTGTCCCTTTGATCCCTCTGTAGATCGTTTATTTTTTTCTTCTTTGTTGGTTCCTATGTTTGTTTCGGAAGTTGTTTTGTATGGTTTAGAGATTTGGGTTATGGAGATATTTCGATGGATTCTGTGCTGCTATTCTTGTATGGGATTGTTGGTTGGACTCCAAGTTTTCGCCCGCCGATCTGGTGACGTTTCTGTGTCACCCTTGGGTTTGGCTGGTGGCGGCGACGTCACTGCCTCATCTCTCTCCTGGTCGATTTGCACTGTGTTTGAAGCTTGTTGGGCTGTTTGTTTTCGTTTGTTTGTTCTTTTTCTTTGGGCCCGGTTTGGGTCTTTCGCTTGTAATGTTGCTTCTTGTTGAATAAAAATCTTCCCATCGCTAAAAAAAAAAAAATTCAGAAAATCATAAGCTTTTTCTAAATCAAGTCAGTTGCCTTCGTTATTTTCTAAAGTTGGAAGATCTTAAATCTTTGAGATGCTTTTGCTTCTTCTATATAAACCGAACAAGTGTAAGAACATGAACAAATGAGAAAGATTACTTAAACTCTGTGTTGGTCTTAAACAAAACCGTGTTTCCGTTGTAAGACTTGATATGAACATCTAATGAATGCATATCAAGTGTAATAACTATTGTTACCTAAAGAGAAAGTAATCTGAGATAATATGAGAAAACCTATTCCATGATATTCGTATTTATTTGTGAATCTAATATTTACGATTGGGAATCTAAATGGCTTGGTAACCAAGCAAGAATATATTGGATATATTTTGTTAGATACAGTAATAATGATATTAAGTAACCTGTTATGGGCAGGTATTCATTGTTCTGTACAATATAAATACAAGGTCCCTGTGACCTCTCCAAAAACGCAAGCATACAGTTCTAGCCCCATAGATAGTAGCTTATAAGTTGAGAGGATCACAGAAGACCTTGTTGCAAGATCGATGGCCTTCTCCACCACTGCTGGTGTAATTCATGTTCATAACCGATTCTGTTATTGTCTTGCTATGCTATGCTATATATATGATCTTCATCTTGTGTTTATTATTTGTGCAACTTCATGTGTAGTTTATTTTTCCGCTTACAATTGGTATCAGAGCCTTAGTTGCATGATAATAAACCGGATTAGGCTTTTTGCAATATTTGGTTTTGTGTTGCAAAATTTTCAAAAAAAAAAAAAAAAAAAAAAACGGAACAGGCCTAAAACCTCTTATGGCTTGCTCCTTTTATTCTTTATTCAAGTCTACTCACAAACCAATATATTCTGGCCTATTTTATAGCCCAAGTGCACAAGTGCACGTACAGTACTCCCAAAAACACCGTTTGTCTAAGAACTGTATCTCCTCTTCCAGTTTCAGTTTTGGGGTTTTAGGTTTTGTGAGAGAAAATTTCAATTTTTGAGAATTTGATGCTTCTGATTGAAAATTCCTTCAAGTTTCGCTACGGGTATGCCTTGATTTGATTATATGAATGTGTATTTGTTTCAATTAACCCTCCTTTGCAGCGCAGGAGCGTCCCCATAAGCTTTCGTTTCAAAACTTGGAATTTTACATATATGCATAATTCTGATGTTGAATGAGAACCTTAGAAGCATTCCCGGCGTGCATCTAGGCTAGTGTAGATGGTGACCGGATGGAATTTAAGTTTTGTTTTGCTTGATCATGAATTCTTGATTGTATTGTTGAAATTGTCTTGTGATTGAGCGATGGGTTTTGTGTTTTTAATTATGTATGTATGTTGTTATGATTGAATTACCTTTTGACAAGATTGTTTCCCTTAAGTGGTCAATATCTTGTTAATTTGTAATTTGATAACAAACTGATCGTAAGGTTCAATCTTTACAATGCCAAGTTCTAAGTTTTCAGAATAGTTTTATGGTATATGTTGTAGCATCAATCTGCCATTTGATTATTTTGAGAACCATTCAGTTATAGACTTGCAACTTGTGTCTTTGATTTTTAGAATATAATTGTATCTTCAACAGAAGGATTAGACTTTTATGTTCTTGAAATTAAAACAGTGTAATATGAAATTTTAGAAACTATATTTGGTGAACTGATCTTTTCTTCTTGCTAATATGTGTTGAAAGTTCAGGGATATTTTAGCTTCTAATTTTTCAGCTTTACAATTAAGAAAAATAGTATGTTGAATTGTCTTTGTGCCAACAGGTAAAGCCTTTCAATTGAATGTGCATTTTGGGGATCTTTTCTGTTTTTTGTGTGAAATTTTTCACTCGTTTGCTTGTTTGAATTTTCTGTGGATTGGCTATAAATTTTGCATTCAAGTCGTTTTTCAAACAGAGCCTTTAAAGTCTTGACCAGAAAACTGAAATTTTCTTTTTTCTTTTCTTTGTTTTCAGCTATGAATTCTGGCTATTCTCTGCACAACATTGAGCCTCTTAATGGCTCAAATTTTAAAACATGGAAAGAGCGTATTGAGCTTTATCTTGGCCTCCAAGGACTTGCTGTGTGTTTTAGGGAGCCTCAACCTGTTTTGAATGAGACTAGTACTGAGGCGATAATTGTGAAACACAGGGAGTGGCATAGGACCAATAGAATGGCCAAACTAATTATGAAACAAACCATGTCACCTGTGGTGAGGGGTGGTGTCGCTGAACCTGATACGGCCTTGGGATTTATGACTGCTATTGGCCTGAAGTTTAAGGAGAATGAGAAAGCAGAGATTTCAGCCTTACTAGATCAGCTTTTAGGCATGAAGTTTGACACCTCAGAGAGTGTTAGGGAGCATATAATGAAAATTATTCACATAACCACTAGACTTGGTGAACTGGAGACTGTGTTCCTTGATGCCTTCATTGTTCACTTGGCCCTGATCCGTCTTCCTCCTAGTTTTGGCCCACTGAAGACTGCATACTTTTCACAGAAGGAAAAATGGGACTTGAATGAGCTTATAGCAATTTGTGTGCAGGAAGAAGAGCTAATTAAGAGCCATGGGACTGTGTCTGTGAATCTAGTTAACAAGCAGAAATGGAAGGGTAAGGGCAAAGCTGTAGCGTCTAGTGCTGCAAATTCTGGTGAGGGCATGTAATAACCTGTTTTAACAACTCTAGTGGATTTACTGTTAATAAAGGAAAAAGGGTGGCAGACAACTTTCTGATTTTAGGGAGTAAAGCTCGGAGATGTGTTTATTTTTCCTGTTTATGCATAATTGATGAGAGCTAACAAGCAGATTAGCATCTCTCTCACTCACTCTGTTTCACTTCAAAAAAAAACAGAGCATTAGTTCTCTAACTCTGTTCTTCCTCCATCAACCACCTCCAAACGCCGGATCACTCCATTTGGCTTCGCCTGAGGCTGCTCTACCTACTGGACGTCGTCTTTTTTTTCCCGGCACAGCCTCAAGGTCCGGCAAACCAGCTCGACCCGGTTGCACCCGAAAACGAACCAACTCATCCTCCTCGTGTTTCCGGCCACCAATCCCCCCCAAACTTCATCCTCGAGCTCGCCTCAACGTCCTGAAGCTCCCAGAAGTAACCTTGCGCGGCGGCACGGCCGGCAGCGACGGCGGCGACCCGGAGTCCGGTTTAGCTCGTTTTCGTTCCAAACTCGATATCTCGAACTACAGAGCACCATTTCACTTGATTCTTGGCTCATTGAGCTCGCCTCATCTTCCTATACAAGCACCAAGAAGGATCGGAACTGGATCGAACGTTTTTACGTTCGTCGGAGCTCGACCCGTGCGGATCGAACAACCAACCTTCGGATCAAGATATCTCGAGCTATACACGATCGTTTCTTGTGATTCTTGGCTTGTTGAGTTCATAAGGAAGTTCTGAACAATTCTCCAGAAGGGATCGAGGCGTGAGGTTGTAGTTTTCACGTCGATTTTGGAGCTCGCCGGTTTCTGGAAAAATTCCGGCCACCGACTGATTTTTGGTACATTTCGATCCCTTCCTGTCATTTTTTGGTCTTGTGCTAGTTATGAAAAGTGTCCAGAATGAGAAAACGAAGGGGACAAGCACAGCCCCGATACCAATTGTGGTGGTCGGCGGTGGCTCTGTCCCTAACTCCGGCGGCCCTTTCCGGCCACCTCCGGAGGTCAAAAATTTAGTTTCTGTCCATTTTATGATTCTATGTTTCGATACGATCATTTCGGCGTATTATACGCATTTTTCGGTTATCGTATGAATTAGTTATGAATTTTGAGATTTCGATCGATTTCGATCGTTAGATTTATGATCTGTGGAATTAGGACCGTCAGATGAACCTATAATTTTGATATGATGATCGTATGACTGCCCCAGAGGCTTTGTGTGGTCATGGGCGAAGATCCGACCGTTGGATCTTCGTATAATTGCTAAACAGTGATTAGGGAGGCGATTCGTGAGAATCCGTCCGTTGGATTTTCGTATAAATTAGCGGAGATGTTAGTAAGGACGATTCAGGAAGATCCGACCGTTGGATCTTCGTAATGATTTTTGGAGGATAATCCTAAAGGCGATCTGTGAGGATCCGACCGTTGGATCATCATTTGATTTCGATCCGACCGTTGGATCATCATTTAATTTCGATCCGACCGTTGGATTGTCGTTTGATTTTGTCTTTGAGTTATTGGCTAAGTTAAGGTCATGTTTGATTAGGTGATCGACGGTTGGATTTGGCGGACGATTCGTGAAATTGTATTTTGAGCTGTTAAGAAGACGCAGCGGGAATTTAGAGGTGAGTAAACCTCACGTGGTTCATATTACGAACCAAATAAATTTAATTACCTTATTTGTCGTAATTGCGTGAAAATATTATGGAATAAATATTTGTTTTAAAATCATATGGACTTGATCAACTACGGTCCATGGGTAAGTAAAAATGATTTTTACTATACAAATGAATTTCTCGGTTTTATTGCGTGTGAACTATAGTTGGTATTAGTGATTATTCCTGAGCGGATAATTACGTATATATATATATTTACGTGATTATATGTGAATGGTGTGACATTGAAGAGTGTGGAATTGGGATGATTAAATTATTATGAATTGACATGTGACTTACCATATTTATATGTGATGAACATGATTGATGAGTTCTTGTTAATATTCATGATTTACATTGGAGGATGTATAGAGTTAGAGAATGTAGGGTTCTGAGGATGAGGTGTCCGAAGTTCGACGGTTAAGGATAACCGGAGTGTTTGTGTGCTGAGGACGGGGATGTCCAAGGTGCGACGGTTTATTATTAACCGAAGTTGTGTGCTGAGGACGGGGATGTCCAAAGCGCGACGGTTTATTATTAACCGAAGTATATGGTGCTGAGGACGGGGATGTCCAAAGCGCGACGGTTTATTATTAACCGAAGTATGTCGCATTACTTGCACCTAGGCCAAGGTGACTGGTAGCGATGTGGTTAGAGCTCTAACGTGTTATGGGATGGGACCAAAGTGGTGATAGTGTTGTGAGATAGGACCAAAAATGGTGATAGTGTTGTGTGATAAGATCAAAGTGGTGATATTGAATGGGTTTGACGTTTGCGTCGTGGATGTTGAGATTGTTGGTTGTGTTGTTGAGTTATAAGAATTGTAATTTAAAATCAACAGTTCTTTCTTGTTTACTCATACTGGCTGTAAAAAGCTTACCGGGTTTTGTGTTGTTGCAACTTCCGGTACACTATTCAAATTGTGTAGCGGGAAATCCTACAGGTCAGGAGAACCAGGACGGTGATCGGGCTGCTTAGAGTAGTGTTATGTGAATTACAGCATTATATTGTGAGGTGTGTTATGCTCATTTAGAGCTTTGCAATTTTACTTTGTAAGAGTGAATTGTAATAATTAACTCGAGGTTTTCGAGTTTTTGTGTTGAGTGGCGAGTGGTGTGTTTGTTTGTGAGAAAAAAATTCAGAACGTTATTTGTATTAATTGTTTATTCATGTTTCGGATTTGAATTGGTTATTCAAAATTCGGGGCGTGACAGGGCACAAGCGGGACTAAGCCATATCAACTTGGTCCTAAGAAGGGCGTCAATAAGGGCAAGAAACCTGGGACATTTAAGTGTTTTTTCTGCAAGAAGGAAGGGCACATTAAAAAGAATTGTAAGGGTTTTAAGGATTGGCTGGTGAAAAAGGGTAAGTCTTGGTTTTCAGTGTTTTCTATTGAAGTAAATTTAGTAAATTTTTCCCCTAGTTCCTGGTTTCTTGACACAGGCTCACCCATACATATTGCAAACAATTTGCAGGGCTTCATAACAAGGAGGGCACCAAGGAAAAATGAAGTCAACATCTCTGTGGGAAATGGAATTGGAGTAGCAGTTAAAGCTATAGGGACAGTTAGGCTAGTATTAGGCTCTGGAGCCATTTTTGATTTAGAGAATGTTTTTTATATCCCTTCTATGAAGAGGAATCTTATTTCAGTTTCGTGTTTAGTCAAGAAAAGATGTACTTTTTTCATCGACTTATCAGGAATAAAAGTTTCTTTTGGTTCGAAATCTCTTGCCTTTGCTCCTTTCATTAATGATTATTGGTTGCTTGATTGCTCTCTGCCTAAAGATGTGTTGTTGATTGAAAATGGTGAATCAGACTTGAGTAAGAAAAGAAAGTTTAGTGAAAATTCTGCATTTTTATGGCATAGAAGGCTTGCTCATATTTCCAAAGAGAGATTGCAGAGAATGGAAAAAGAAAACCTGTTGTCTAAGCTTGATTGGTCAGATTTTGATACCTGCATAGAATGTGTCAAGGGGAAATTCACTAAATCCAGGAATAAAACTTCAAATAGAAACACTGAACCATTGCAATTGATCCACACTGATATTTGTGGACCCTTTGCCAACACCACTATCTGTGGGAACAGATATTTCATTACCTTTATCGATGATTTCACCAGATTCTGCCATGTTTTCTTGTTGTCTGAAAAATCTCAAGCTTTAGAGAAATTCATCATTTTTAGAGCTGAAGCAGAAAAGGAATTGGGGAAAGAGATTAAATCAGTTAGATCAGATAGAGGGGGAGAATATTATGGTAGGTACACTGAGGCAGGACAACAAAAGGGGCCTTTTGCACTGTATTTAGAAAAACATGGAATCCAAGCCCAATACACTACACCCGGAACACCAGAATCTAATGGTATTTCAGAGAGAAGAAATAGATCTCTTCTTAACATGGTTAGGAGTATGATGTGTACCTCGGGATTGCCTAGATTTCTTTGGGGTGAAGCATTAAAAACTGCCAATTATTTGATAAATAGAACTCCAAGCAAAGCTGTCACCATGACCCCTTATGAACTGTGGAAGAATAAAAAGCCTAGTGTGAATCATATTCATGTTTGGGGATGCAGAGCTGAAGCTAGACCTTATAACCCTCATATTGGAAAACTAGATCCAAAAACAGTTTCAGCCTATTTTATTGGTTATCCAGAAAGATCCTTTGGTTACAGATTTTATTGTCCTAATCACAGTACTAGAATCATCGAGACAAATAGAGCTGTTTTCCTTGATGAAATAAACCATTCCCATGCTTTCGAAGACCTTGAGCTTGAGTTTCAAGAATTGCCTGACGATGAAACTGAAATGTCAAGCACACCACTTGACTTCAATATCACTGCTGAACCTGTTCTGCAACCTCAACTTGAAGTTGTGCAACAAGTTCAACAACCAGCTCAAAATGTTGAACTGCCAAATCCAATAGAAATTGAAGTAGAACCTCAAGTTGGTGTTGTGGGGGAGGGACAAAATGAATATGTAGTTGCAGGAGAAGCTCAAAACGAGCTTGCTACGTACTGATAACCAGGTTTTAAGAAGATCAACAAGGGTTAGAAGACCAACAATTAATAGTGCAGAATATGAAGTGTACCTGCAGGAGGCAGATTTTGATTTTTGTGATGATAATGACCCTTTAACTTACAAGCAAGCTGTTGAAAGTGATCAGAATATGAAGTGGGAAGATGCAATGGAAGCTGAAATTAAGTCGATGCATAATAACCAAGTTTGGGAATTAGTAGAACCTGTTAAGAACCATAGAGCAATCGGCTGTAAATGGGTTTACAAAACCAAGAGATGTGCAGATGGCTCCATTGAGAGATATAAGGCTAGGCTAGTAGCCAAAGGCTTTACACAACAAGAAGGAATAGATTTTAATGAGACTTTTTCACCTGTTTCCACTAAGGATGCTTTCAGAATTATTATGGCCTTAGTGGCACATTTCGACATGGAATTGCACCAAATGGATGTGAAGACTGCCTTCTTGAATGGAGACTTGGATGAGGAGATCTACATGAGACAACCTGAAGGTTTTATTGAGCCTGGAACTGAACACTTAGTTTGCAGACTTAATAAATCAATTTATGGGTTGCAACAAGCCTCACGACAATGGTACCTTAAATTTGATGCAGTTGTGTGTTCTTTTGGTTTCGTAGAAAATTTGGTTGATGAATGTGTGTATATGAAAATCAGTGGCAGGAATTTTATTTTTCTTGTGCTTTATGTGGATGATATTTTATTGGCAAGCACTGATAAGGGGCTGCTGCAGGAGACCAAGTCTTTCCTTTCAAGTAATTTTGATATGAAAGACTTGGGAGAGGCTTCCTATGTTTTGGGAATAGAAATCACTAGAGATAGAACCAAGCACTTGCTAGGACTATCCCAGCAGAATTACATTTCAAAGATATTGAAGAGATTTGAAATGCATAATTGTTCTCCAGGACAAGTGCCTATGTCTAAGGGTGATAAACTGAACAAGAGTCAATGCCCCAAAAATGATATTGAGAAAGAAGACATGAAGAGCAAACCATATTCTAGGCTTGTGGGGAGCTTGATGTATGCTCAGGTCTGTACTAGACCTGATTTGGCTTTCGCAGTAAGTATGTTAGCTAGGTTTCAATCCAATCCAGGACATGAACACTGGATAGCTGGGAAGAAAATCTTAAGGTACTTACAGAGAACTAAGAGTTATAGCTTGGTTTACCGAAGAGTAAATGAGCTTGAAGTTGAAGGTTTTTCGGATGCAGACTTTGCTGGACAGTATTCTGATTCTGGAAAGTCAACTTCCGGCTATGTTTTCATGCTTGCTGGAGGGGCCATAGCGTGGAAGAGTGTAAAGCAAACGCAGACTGCAACCTCCACTATGATGGCAGAGTACATTGCCATTTATGAAGCAACATGTCAAGGCTTGTGGCTGAAGAATTTCTTGCAGCAGACCAAGTTGGTGAATTCAATTATTTCTAAACCATTGAAAGTACACTGTGACAACTCAGCTGCAGTTTACTTTACCAAGAACAATAAAAGATCAACCAACTCTAAGCATATTGACTTGAAATATTATAGTGTTAGAGAAAGGGTGAAGCATAAGGAGCTTGATATTGTGAAGATTAGTACCCAGAACCAGTTGGCTGATCCATTCACAAAACCCTTAGCTGTTGCAGCTTTCCAAACTCACGCACGTAGTATTGGCATTCTGCCTACTTTGGATACTGAAGTCTAGTGGGAGTATTGCCAAATTCAGTGGGAGTTCTGTTTTGATTGAGCTGATTTTAAGTTTTCTGATTTATGTTTCAGTTTTGCATTTTGATTGAGTTTTTTCTTAAGAACTTATGAACTTATCAAGTTGTATTTGACATTTGAATTTTACAAGTCAATAAAATTCAGTTTATCCATGGTTTTAAGTTATATATATATTGTTTTGCTGCAGCATTTTGTTTTGAATTATGTTTTGATCCGTTTCTAACTCTTACCATATATGTATACATTCAGCAATTAGTTATTATGGATCAAAATTTTGATAACACATTATGATCAGTTATAATCATTGACTGAGTGTTGAGGTTCTTGCACATTGAACCATTAAGAGGACCATGTACAGATGCATCAAGAGTTAAAATTCACATTCATTGGCACTGTACATATTAAGTGATAATTCTAGTGTCTCATGTGATGCATGATCATGGGGTTGTGTAATTGCAGAGGGATCAATTTTTACAATTTTGAATCCTTTCTGTGGTTCTTCAACATGGTTGTACATTGACAGAGATTTGGTTAGATTAAGGTACTCATTTTATCTCTGTGCACACTTTAGTTGATTACTATGTCTATGCTGAGCAATATTCTTATTACATGGATTCACTAGATGTTCAAGTGGGAGATTGTAAGACTTGATATGAACATCTAATGAATGCATATCAAGTGTAATAACTATTGTTACCTAAAGAGAAAGTAATCTGAGATAATATGAGAAAACCTATTCCATGATATTCGTATTTATTTGTGAATCTAATATTTACGATTGGGAATCTAAATGGCTTGGTAACCAAGCAAGAATATATCGGATATATTTTGTTAGATACAGTAATAATGATATTAAGTAACCTGTTATGGGCAGGTATTCATTGTTCTGTACAATATAAATACAAGGTCCCTGTGACCTCTCCAAAAACGCAAGCATACAGTTCTAGCCCCATAGATAGTAGCTTATAAGTTGAGAGGATCACAGAAGACCTTGTTGCAAGATCGATGGCCTTCTCCACCACTGCTGGTATAATTCATGTTCATAACCGATTCTGTTATTGTCTTGCTATGCTATGCTATATATATGATCTTCATCTTGTGTTTATTATTTGTGCAACTTCAAAACCAGCCTTCAGCTTTACCATTAATAATAAGAGGGAAAGTGATACTAGTAATGCAGTTCATAATTCTAGTAATCTAGTCTAAGTGAAATCCAAACTTAGAAAGACAAGCTTTAATAAAGTCCAAGTTCAGAAAGTACATCAAAGATGTAAAGAAATTTGACAAAAAAAGAAGAAGAAGTCCAAATTCAGAAAATCATGGTCAAGGTGCACATCTTCCTCACCTTTCAGACTCCACTTCACTGATAGCTCGTTGGTCCTCTGGAGCTCCGACGTCGGCGTCGTTTGGATCGTCTCTTTCAACGAGGTTGTCCCCTTATCGCGTGTACATCCGATGAATTCGGTAGTGCAACAAGGGTCTGCATGGTCTTTGGCCGTCTGTCCCTTTGATCCCTCTGTAGATCGTTTATTTTTTTCTTCTTTGTTGGTTCCTATGTTTGTTTCGGAAGTTGTTTTGTATGGTTTAGAGATTTGGGTTATGGAGATATTTCGATGGATTCTGTGCTGCTATTCTTGTATGGGATTGTTGGTTGGACTCCAAGTTTTCGCCCGCCGATCTGGTGACGTTTCTGTGTCACCCTTGGGTTTGGCTGGTGGCGGCGACGTCACTGCCTCATCTCTCTCCTGGTCGATTTGCACTGTGTTTGAAGCTTGTTGGGCTGTTTGTTTTCGTTTGTTTGTTCTTTTTCTTTGGGCCCGGTTTGGGTCTTTCGCTTGTAATGTTGCTTCTTGTTGAATAAAAATCTTCCCATCGCTAAAAAAAAAAAAAATTCAGAAAATCATAAGCTTTTTCTAAATCAAGTCAGTTGCCTTCGTTATTTTCTAAAGTTGGAAGATCTTAAATCTTTGAGATGCTTTTGCTTCTTCTATATAAACCGAACAAGTGTAAGAACATGAACAAATGAGAAAGATTACTTAAACTCTGTGTTGGTCTTAAACAAAACCGTGTTTCCGTATCCCAGGTTTGCGTTTTATACTTTTATGTATGTGTTGGCAGTCGACTGCTTCTTACCAGTGCCTTGCTTTTTTGTGAATTATCCAAATGCAACATTCATATATTGACAAAGGAGAAAAAGAAAAACAAAGAAGAAATTAACTATTCCACTTATCGACTGCTATGGAGTATCGGTTCACCTACCGTAATGTGTATGATCTTTTTTCTTTTTCAATTTCAGTGGAATTACAAGAATTTCTTGGTTTATGGCAGAGTGGGCCGAGCTTTCATTTCTTTGGATTTGTTATGTGCATTAGTGCAACTGGTCCGATGGCATTCAAATCTGTTCTTGAGGGTACCCTACTTTTTTCTTCTCATGTTCATTGTAATTCAAGTGATTAAGCCATCAAGATTTAAATACTATTTTCAGTTAAGCATATACATCTTGAGTATGTAAATGATATAGATACATGTATTGTGTATGAACAGGGCGAAACTCAAGCTTATGAGAATTTTCACTTTGCTTTATTATAACTCTATATTATCTGTAGGTAATTAGTAAATTAGATAAGTTTATTAGGTATTCAAATTTATATATAGAACAGATGGTAAAGTTGACTAGACTTTTGGTGACTGAAAAAAGTTGCTTTTCATATTTTCAAAACTATGAAACTGCACTAAATTGAAACCTCCCTTCTTTTCTAAAATGATATTCCTGCCCTGGCCGATAATCACCACTTCCATAAATCTGTTCGTGTTAACTAATTGTTCATCTTCTTGACAGGCAATGAGGGGAAATTGAGATGCGGCCAGTTAAAGTACGGGAGATCCAACCACTGAAGAAAAACATATCGATCAAGGATTGGGTGTGTTATGGAGATTAAAATAAAGATAAAGCAGGCTATATATTTTGCGGAACAACATTCTGATCAAGGTTCAGTACGTGAAATCCAATCACCCTTTCATAGTCCTGTCACAGCTATATATTTTGATGAATGTGTATAATCATTTTTGCAACTTTACGATGTATGTTGTTACTTTTAAAACAATTGTAAACCCCGCAGCAAAGTGCGGGCATACTTTCTAGTATTATTAAAGCAGAAATGGGTCCTGAAGTCCAGGATGATTATTCTAAGCTATGATTACATTCACCTGAACAAAGATTCCAGATACCTTAGGAATAATGATTGGAGGGCAACCATGTCCACTCCAAACAGTAAACTTTTGGCTATTGCTTGCTCTGAGGCAGTGAATCACAGAGTCAAGTAAGTTGCTTTTGAAGTTCTGAAAATACGATTTTGAGTTTTTTTGACTATGAATAAAGAATAAAGAATTCCGATCATTACAATCTCCTCTCCGAGTGATATGATTAAATTGATGTAGGACGAGAATGAGCTCAATTTAGCCGGAAAATCATAAAAGCAAAGAAGTGGCATAAATCAAGAAGAGTGATTGAAAAATAGGTAACTCACGCGTAATGAGGTTATAAGCCGCTGAAATATTGAAGAAGATTTGGTTTTGGATTTTTCGGGTTTTTCGTGCAGAAAGTCAGGTTCTTGATTGTGAATCAGATTGAAGTAAATTTTATCCAGAATGTCCGTTTGAGACGCATGATACATTTCTGGAATGGGAACGTCAAAATCTTCAAGACTCACTTTAGTGAGCCCTAACAGATTTAAGCCAAAATATATCGTTTTAATTATCCGATTCGGGATTTAATATTTTTAAGCTATTATTACATTTGTTTTTAGGATTCTTTTTATTTTAGGTTTTTAGTTTCCTTTTAAATTTGGATTCTTTAGGATTTCTTGTTAGCTTATAATTCTAGGTTTTGGATGCCTATATAAGCACCATTATACTTTGTATTAGAATTAGTTTATGATATCAAATTTAATAAAATGAGAGTTTTTTCTCAAATTCTCTGGTGGACTCTAGATTTATCTTTTTAGGGTTTATTGCTTGTAAACCCATGTTACTTCTGACTGCGTCATAAATTTAAATGTTTTATCAATAAACAAATAAACAAACTAGCATTTTCAGCACAACCTAATACCGTGATTCTCTCGCTGTCTCTCTCTTCTTACACTCTGCTAGGGTTAGGGTTTTTGTGACTGAATTGTGCGGCGATCTCTCTCATTTCATGGCCACTGCTATTGCTTCCATGATTGCTAAACTTGCGACACAGCTGTCGCTTAAGGACGGCGAAGAGCCTGTGGATCTAGGCAACCTTCGGATTCCGGGAAAAGAATTTTTGGCTAGGAACTTTTACCTAGTTGGGCGGCTGAACAGTAGTAGTGCGATGGCTCTGGATTCATTTCGCAGCGCTATCAGATCCATGTGGAGGCTAACGGGGACGGTGGAGGTGCAACCCCGTGCAGATCGCTTCTTGTTTATGTTCACTCATGAACGTGATATTGCGAAGTGAAGAAGGGCGGACCATGGGGTTTCCAGCGTGCTATGGTGCTTCTCAATGATTATGACGGATTCTCGGATATCTCTGCAGTCAAGCTAGACTTTGTGTGGATCTGGGTGGAAGTGCAAGGTCTGACTCCGGGCATATTGACTGAACCAACCGTTAAATTGGTTGGAGAAACCATTGGTGGGGTGCTACAGGTGGATCAGACTGCCTTGCGTCAAGGAACTGCACGTGTGCGACTTGTTCTTCCCATCAACACTCCGGTTCGCTTGAATCGTATGGTTAGGGTTTCCCCAGTGGATTTTCTAACCCTACAGTTTAGGTACGAAAGGCTGCTTGGGCGGTGCAGACAGTGTTCAATGCTCAATCATAGAGGGGAGAGATGTCCCCTAGAGACGGAGGAAGAAGCGGCGTCAGTTGAAGGTTCTGTTTAGCCTCAGTCAGCAGGGCCTTCTCTTCCAACATTGGTTTTTAGGGCTAATGCCCAAACAACTGTTCATCCCTCTATGTTTTCTACTATCAAAATACCTAACCTGTTGAAAAAGAGGAGGTGCAAATCCGGGCCTTACCGGAGGGAGTGGAAGAGCCCATCTCGGAGGGTACCTTTGCCAACCCCCAACTTGCTGGTGTGCGGTGTCAGAGGGAAGAAGAGCTACCGACTGACAGTAAGAAAGCAAAGCATAGCCTGGCTTTAGTTCCGATGGGTCTTCAACCGGAAAACCCCGGTTTTGATGTCTCATCTGAGGGGTTGTTTGAGGTGACTGTTACATCGGCTCCAAAGGTGTACAAGAAGAAAGGAAGGCCCCGTGGGAAGAGAAATACTCCTAAGCCTTCCCAGGCGCCCTCTGTTTGTGCTGGCTCTGAATCAGGAATGTTAGTTGCTTCTGAGGGAGGATCTGGAAGTCTACAGATGGTGGTGGCCTCGGAGATGGAATCCCTTCCCGTTCTGGTTAGGAGTAGGTGGTCTAAAACCTCGAGTAATAGCATTTCTGTTTTGTTCGTTTGCGTCGTATACCAGGATGGTCTTCGGCGACAAGAATGGTCAAGGCAGGCTTCTACTTTGGGTTTGTAGGCTATCAGTTTTAAAAGTTTTCTTTTTGCATGTCTTTTGAACTTTAGTTTTCTTTTCTTTTTGGTTTAGTTGCAATAAGCATGCTTATGCAGACTTAGTTTCGTTTTTCCTTCGGTTTTATTCACTTTTAGCTGAGCAGGTATTGTGTAATTTGGGGATCTCTCGATCTACCAAGCTTGACCGAGTGTGGTCGTATGATTTTTATCAATGGATTCATTCCGTTACCCTAAAAAAAAACTAGCACTTTCAGCACAATAGGATTTTGGTGCTACTATTAGAAGAAAACGAATCTTAACATTGCAACTCAGACTTCCATCACCTGGAATTTAGAAGTTGAAACTACATGTTGTCTATTCTACCCCAGAATCTCCATAAAGTTTTTGACATTTCTATTTTCTAATGTATCATTGATTACTAAAGTCTAGCTGCCGCTGCCGCCACCACCACCACCACCCCCACCAATAAATTATTAAGCTCGAATGAAGCTAATCTTGTTTATCTTAAGAGCATATATACTAAAGATCGAAGATAATTGGTATTGGAGTAGTAATTCGAAAGTGATGGTTTGGATGGAGATAGCTTAAAAGAGAGAAGACATGATAAGCTTCTAAAATTTATGGGCTTTTTTTTCATTGTTTGACAACTCCATCAATGTAATTCCCCTGAAATTCGTTATTAATTCCTAAATGCTTTGGGAGTTATTAAAGTGTTCGATAACACGATTTCGTGGTTCGAAGGTGGAGCGGAAAGTATTTCGAACAATTATTCGCTCGGAATGCTTCGTCTCAAGAGTTGACTTTTTATACGTTTGGATTTTGTGAAAACTTCCTTCACAAAAGTTGTAGAGTGCGTCGATACGAGTTCGTGGACATGCGGAACGCGAAAATCAGAGTTTGTATGAAGGAGTTATGGTCTTCGAAAAAAGTTTCCATTTTGGTTAACTAGGAAAAAAATCCGAAAATATCAGAAAATTAGAAAGTTTCCAAAAACAGAAACCCTTTCTCTCTCCTCAATCCCGACCCAGTTTCGCCCTCTTCCCTTCGCCGACATCGTTCTCCCTCCTTCGGCCACCATAGGACACGATTCCAAGTGGGTTTTGCTCGCCTCAATCCCCTCTAGAGGTCTGTGGAAGAAATTCACTAAGATTCGAGCTGTGGAAGGAGAATCATCGATGAGAAGAGTCCGCGTTGGGGGCTGAAATTGCCTCATCGGTTCTCCCTCCTCCGGCCACCATTGCCAGTGTTTCTTGAGGGGTTTTGTCACCCAGAGGCTGGGGAAGGATTCTCCCAAGGTAACTCGCAACGATTTTACTTGTGGAGGACGAATCGAAGCTTTGAAGATCTAGGGTTTCAATCGGCCCCGAATTGTTCTAAGGTAAAATTCAATCAATTGGCTTATAATTTGACTTTGATGTAGTTGGGAAAGTTGTGATTCGAGTTTAGATGAAGATATTTTGTTTAGGAAGTTTGGCCAAATTCCGACTTTGGGCTGGCGGCGGCACTGCCACTGTGGTGGTGTTTTTCAGCAGGTTCCGGCCAGGCTAGGAACAGTTTCTCTTCCTCTTTTTAATCTACACATCGATACGATCGTATCGATGTACAATGCATAATTTTTGGAGATCGCATGAGCAAGTTATGATTTTTAGGGTTTTCGGTTCGTTTCAGTTTTCGATCCATGAGGATCCGGCCGTCCGATCGACTACGGTTCATAGGGCTACGGCTCACAGGTAAAAAAATGAATTTAAGTATAAAATGAATTTCTTGGTTTTAATACGTGGACTATAGTTGGTATTAGTAGCATTCCTGAGCGGATGACTACGTATATATATTTATGTGGAATATATATTGGTGCAGTTGTGTAATGAGGTGGAATTAACATGTTAGATGAATTCGATGTTGCTATGGTCGTGATTTAATTTTGCAAGGAAATGAATGAGTTTTGGTTCTTTTGAATGGAAACAATTATATTATTGATGTTTCGTAATTGAGAGTAACTTGTTAAATTGTGTTGGTGGTTTGTGGTGTGAAAACAATTAATATTTCAAAATTGATTTCTCTATTGTTTTTGAAATAGGAGTTGAGCTTTGAAAACAATATTTGTTACAGTAAATTATATTGTTTTGGAAAGTGTTGAGGTTGTGTAACATTTTGAGTCTTGTGTGACTTTTTAAATGTTTTGGTCTTTGTATCGAGGGCCACAGTAGTGACCGAGGGTGGGTTATCGGAACCATGCCCTTGGCCGGGTATGGTTACGATTCAGTTAGAGCTCTAGTCTGTCTGCCATTGTATGTCATGGTGGGTAATAAGCAGGTTACTTGCAACTCATGAATACATGTTTTTAAAAGAGAGTTTCAAGTGGTTTCTTTCTTTTATTGTCCGAGGAGGGACTTGAATTTCATATTAAATTGTGAGTTGAAAATAATATGATTTTGTCACTTTAGTGATGTATGTTACCCTTATGAGGTAAGGTTGTCGAGTTTTGAAAAAGAGTCATTGTGGGATCGTTTTAATGGAGTTGAAAGGGTGATTTCTACTTTATTTAAATTGTTTGATTTTATTATTGATTTCAATTTTATTTGAATGGTTTGATTTTAATGTAATATCCTGAACTAAGTTATATGCAGAGATTACTGCTTTTTGAATTGTTTGTTTTAATGTAATTTTCTGAACTAAACTCTATGCAGGGATTACTATGATTTCTATTTGGATTGTGTGCTTCTCGGTGATCTCCTGAGCTAATTTTCTATGCAGGGATTACCGGTTTTCATTTAGAATGATTTGATTTGTCACGGTAGTGACCTGTGTGTTCCTTAAAAAGAAAAGGATTCTGATGTTGGAATTAATCATTGTATGATTTATTGTCCTTGAGTTGGAAGTGTGTTTTTGGTGTTATTTAGGTTTACTCACACGAGCTTGCAAAAGTTTACCGGGTTTGTCGTTTCAACCCGGTGCACTATTCCATGGTGTAGGGGTTATTGTGCAGGTTAGAATATCGAGTGATCGTCGTTGAAGCTGAGGTGTATGTTCGGTAGCGTGGACGTCGAAGGGTACTTTGGTTTTAGTCTTCCGCTGTGTAGTGAGTGTGGTTGGTGCGTTTACTTATTGAATTGTTATTTAGTTTAATTTGTAAACACTTGGTGATGTGATATGTGACTCTAGAGAACGAGTCGGTATTGACAGTTGTGAGTTCGATTTGTGTAGTTGCTTATTTTATATGAAAATTTTTATGTTTATTCTTCTTGTGCTTGTTGGGTTTTCGCGTTTCGGATTTGAATTCCTTTAACCAAAATTCGGGGCGTGACAATCAATCTCTGTAGGACTGTGGCTGTGAAAATCTCTATCATTTTGGCTTTCAAAAGAGAGAGTTTCTATTGGGACCTCCAAATCTGCTCACCTGACCTCACGCTATTATGAATTATTAAATGACATATATAACCTACTATAAAATGACAATTAAGAACAATAATTATACCAAAAAATGTTATATTTATTTTATGTAGACTTTCCAATTCAATAATATTAGATTGCATTTCTTATTATTTTCACTTTCCAATTTCACTAAAAACTCATTAAAGCATTCATATATTTTTAATAAGAATTAAAAATATGATTAAGATCATGTGACATAAAAATGTATGATATATATGTTGAATGCATATTGGTGAGGGAAAACAAAATAAATCCTCTTATGATTTATGACCTAAATCTAAGTCAATCCATTATATTTGTAAAAAAATAAAAAATAAATAAATAATTAATCATGTGGTACAAAAAATACAGAAAAAAAATAAACATTAAAAAACAAATGATTTTTTTTTTGAGAATAAAACAAATGATTTCTTCATTTTTTTTTTGCACAGCTAAAATAGAAAAAAAATTATAAAAAAAAAAAAACAGAATAGTTCATGGCATTTTCTTATTGATTAGACATTAATTTTTGAAACTCAAGTTTGATTAAGAAATGTATATTTAGTTAAGATTTATAGAGTGATTAAATCATTGAAATGACTAAATTTTTTATTTTAAAGATAATAATTTGTTTGTAAATTATATGAGTGAAGTTATTTGATGAAGTTTAGTGAGGTTTAGTGAGTAAATTTAGTATTTGAAAATTTGGTAAGAGGTGTAAAAAGCATAGAGGTCTAGTGAGTAAATTTGGAGGTTCCAATAGAAAAACTCTTCAAAAAAAGAGCATATGAGAAGCAAGGTGTTGTTTGATTAAGCGCATAATGAGGCAAAAAGACAAATAAGTGGCAAATCTTGATTATTCCAATTTAGCATGCTCATTATAGGGTTCCAAGTACCAATATTCAGTACCTCAACATAACCCAAAAATAATAATAATAAAAATAAAAATAAAAATAAAAATAAATCCTAAAGCATAGATTCCATTCCTGGGTCGTAGTTCATGTGCTTGATTTTAGAATTTAGACTTTGAAACCAACGGAGGGTCTTCAGTACACGGCCGTGGATGTACACGGCCCATGTGCTGCACACGTGATGCCAAAATTAATGGACGGCGTTAGTGGATAGGAGTTGGTGAACAAGAAAAATGCGGAAGACCAAAAACTGAGAAAGGCAGTAAATCAAACAAAGTCTAACCATAACCAAATGCTCATCCATACACCTTCGAATTCGATCTGGACGCTCTCTCTCCAAGAACAACAGTCATTCGCCTTCGACCCTCTCTCCCACTCCAGAATCCTCAAGCGCTCTCCACTTCTCGGGCATCAACCTTCTTCTCGGCTCTCTCTCCTCCCCAACTTCATCGTCGTCGGCGGAGTTCCCGACTCCGATTCGTGGAAGCTCGGTCCTCCTCTCCCTCTCGCTAACCCCGACAACCCCAATATCATATAAAGGTTCCAAGTCGATCATCGGCGTTAGTTTTGTATTGAAACCGTACAATTCAATCTCACAATTTAATTGAAATTGGGGGTTTCGAATTTGCAGTTGACTCCGGACGACTCCGACATAGTAGTGAAGCCGATTGAAGGATTCGTCGTGTTGGTGACGGTCAGTTGGTTGGTGAAGGTAACCATCAATGATGCAAAAGTGTTTATATATTGGTTAAATGAAAGCCATCTTCAAATTTTTCATCTTCATTTCGATTCCCTATGATCTTATTTAGTTTCACATTATCAAGGCTTTTGACTTTTTTTCAATTGCAATTGAACAATTAGGGATTTGATTACAGAAACTGCTCTTCTTTACATGTTAAAATAGCTCTTTAGTTTTGCTGAGGCTCTTCAGTTCATTACTTACCTTATCAATTCTTTATGCAGATGTAGCATGTCTCTTAATGTATTATCATTTTGGAATTTAGTTACAGACCAGTGTATAGCAAATCTACAAATGACCACATCAAAGATCAGGCAGTAGCCCCAGGTGCTTTGTCTTGAAAGCCAACAAAGATCCAGCCGACAACTTTTAGTCCTCTCCGATTGCAGTCGTTCTTTCCTTATTAATGGCATATTCTACTTAAGAAACATCTGGGTTTTACATGCTGGTCTTCTGGATAATCAAAAAAATTTCACAATTGTAATATATTTGGAATCAAGATCAGTTTTTTCTTTATTAATGTCATTTTACCATTTGCAATCATTGAATGTAAAATTGTAAATTAGTTTTCCCTCGTTGAATTGTAGCAGCAGATTGGTTCATTGCTTTTGTTTATCAGTCGTGTTTCCACTGAGCAAGAGCTCTCACTGAAGTATCTCTATATGATCTCAGTACTATCCAAGCTTGAGGAAGACTGAGCTTTGTGCAATTGGAACCTAGATTGCCTTCCCATACACATTTGCATTGTTAGCTTCTGTTCGATTACTGTAATTAGAGATACTTAATTCAAGGCCAGCATCTATGAGGTTGGTTTTCAACCTTGAAAATTAGAAATTTGCATGGCTCATAATGTATAACATGGAAAAGAAACCTCTTAAACAACCATCTACTTTTTATATTTGGCAAGTTAACTATCACTAGGAGGGGAAAGAAAAAAATCAACATACAAGAAAGCTCTGCTATACTTACACCTCAGAAGAGGTCAGAGACAAGAAAAATTCAGTGAGGACAATCTTGCTAGTCCAAGTGAAAAGCAGAACTAATGAACAAGGGAAGCTAGTGATTTCAGGTTTGAGATGACGATAAGGACGTGTAAAACATTGCAGATAGATTATTACATAAGTGACTCTGTATCTCTTGGAAAATTGATCTTGTTTGCCTCGGAGAATCCTAGAGCCTTGCAGGGGACCGAGAGGAACACAAAAAGGCTGGAGAACCCATCAGTTTATAGCTTGGCAAGTATGTAGACACAAGTGGCCATCTGGAATCTAGTTTCTATTAGAAGAGCAAAGGTACAAGAAAGATATCATATTTTAACTAACACCTAGAATTTTACAAACAACTGTCCACTTGATCCAGAGTTCAAAATCATTGATCTGACAACATCATATCGTTCGTATTCATAAGAGAGCATTACTACAATTGGCAGCAAAAGCATAACATGTCCACCTGTATGCATTTCTCAAGTAACTCAATTTCTGGAACATATTAGGAATGTACCTTGGGAGGGGCAAGAGATCTGAGACATCATTCCTCGAAGTGACTGAAACTAGGAGTGCCTTCTATCTCCGAAACTTACTGAGCCCACCATGACAACATCCCATTACATTTGAAATCCCTGCAATTTCAGCCAATAAGGATTTTCAGATTGTAGAGAGATTTATGAATTCCACAGCTAGGGGAAGAAGAGAGATTTGAGAGGCAGAGACGCTTTGGTTTTGCTGTAGTAATTGAAATCAAAACCAAATTTGAGCAAACGCAATAGATGGGATCAATGGAATCTCCCAAATTAGGTTCCCCAAGCGTGTAACTGCAAATTTGACAGAAAGAAGCCCCCAATTCTATGTAAGACTACTCTCCGTTTTCCAAAATGCAGATTTCTCACAATCCTTAAGCCTACCACACAGAATTAGCATACAGAGGAATGAATGAGAGGATGAGAAATACCACCAAAACCGATGACGTATATGCGATAATCTTTTGTGCAATCAAAGAGATGACAGAGACGAGGAAGTGGAACTGTGGAACTAACTGGGTTATTCGGGATAGAATGATATATACGGGTGGGAAATTTTAAGTTTGGTTGAAAGTTTCGGCGGGATTCTCTAATTTTTGGCGGCATTTTATCTTTTGATGAAGGCGGGCTTCTCTCTGGCTGAAAATAAATAGTGTGCAACAAAAAAACAAAAAAAAAAATTAAGATTCTAATCTTTTAATGTCTATACTATAAGCAGAAATGAGTATAAACATGAAAAATAATAGGCCTCTTCCTATTTATTTAAAGAATACGTGTCTTCCTATACAACAACTACATAGATAGAAGCTGTTAAATTGATCATTTTTGGATCAAATAAAATCCATATAATAACAAGTTCATTTGTATAACAAGTCCGAATACCTTTCCAATATAATAATATGGAAGCAAACAGTTTTTCGCATCCCTGACCATATATATTGTTATCAAATCAGCCGATTTCAGTGTTGTTTTGGCTTTGGTCAATGTAATCAACCTTATTTAATGGCCGTTTACAGAATATCTTTTTTTATTAAAACACGGGTATAACCTCTTCATTACTTATTCGGTTTTAGCACCTCTTGCAGCAACACTTACATGGAATACAAAAATTCAAAATTGAGGATAGAAAGAGTCAACATTACTCTTGTATTTATTGCGCTATATGAAAATATTAATTTGGTTAGTCGTAGTTTCAACATTGATCAAAGTAGTCAACCTTATAAATGCTTGTATACTTCCTTAAGGACAACCGAATGAGGGGGAAATAAATGTCCCGATTTTTTACATGGATAAAAAAAAAAAGAACCACAGCACAAAATCAGATAGATGGTAAAATAATTACCTTATTAGGTCATCATTTCAATATCGAATCACATGGTCAACCATATACCCATAAGCAACAAGTTGGAGGAAATAGATTTTATCAAAATCGACCGTTGGATGTTCATATGATAAGAATAAATGGTTATGGTCAAAATTTCAGCGGTTTTTGTCATCGTTTGGGTCTCTGTCTACTAGATCAACCTTAAACTCTAAATATCACATAATACTAATATGTCCATCACCGCTCATTCGCAACTTTTTTTTTTTTTATCTGTCAGCTCTCACACTCTAGTGAGTATGAGCTATATCAACCACTGTAAAAATTTTCGGAAGTTTATCTCCTCGTGGTTCAACTCCCTTTAGAGAAGTATTAGCGCAAAGGGTAAATTGCTTTTTTATTTTGTTACCTCAAAATTTTGTTGGTTTGCCAAAAACACTAAATAGAACATGACAAACAAAAATGGAAAAGAAAATTAAAAATGAATTGTTAAATTAATTTTTAAGTGGACGTTGGCCCGTTCATTATTTTTGTTCTAATTTATTAGTTTGGTGGATATTTACCAACTGCAGTTGAAATTCTATGTGAGCTGCAATTGAAATTTAAGAAGAAAATCTCATAATTCAATCAGAATAAGTTATAAATATATTGGTAATGTCAAATTTATCGATTCCCAATTTTAAATTTTTGAATCGCACAAATTTTTTACATGTCTACTAATGTAGTCTAACTTGTTTATTAGTTGTATTGAAAAGTATATCCTTCATGAGCAACAATGTGGAGGAAATAGACTTTATCAAAATCGACCATTGGATGTTATCATAATAAGAAGAAATGGTAATTGTCAAAATTTCATATGTTTTTGTCGTCGTTTGGATTTCGATCTACTAGGTCAACCATAATCCCTAAATACCATATAAAACTAATATGCTCATAGCCACTCATTCCCAACTCCTTTTTTTCGATCTGTCAGCTCTCACACTCTCGGTATGAGCTATATCAACTAATGTAAAAAATTCTGGAAGTTTATCTCCTCATGATTCAGCTCTCCTTCGGGAATATAAGCACATAAAAGGTTGACCGCTTTGTTTGATGTCGAAATGACGGCGGATCGGATTATTTTCTTTCACACAATACATACGAATACTCCTATAAATAGATGGTTAATGTCAAATTCATCGATTTCCAATTTCAAATTTTTTAATCGCACAAAATCCTTACATATATGCTAATGCGGTCTAATTTGTTTATTAAATATATCGAAAAGTATACCTTCTATGAGCAACTATGTGGAGCAGATAGACTTTATCAAAATCGACTGTTGGATGTTATCATGATAAGAAGAAATGGTTATGGTGAAAATTTCAGTTATTTTCGTCGTTGTTTGGGTCTCGATCTTCTAGATCAACCCTAAACCCTAAATACCATTAGTTTTATAACCGCTCAATCCCAGCTTCTTTTTTTGATATGTCAACTCTTCCACTCTCGTGGATAGTAAAAATTTCGAGAAGTTTATCTCCTCATGATTCAGCTCTGTTAAGGGAAATATAAGCATATAAAGGGTTGACTGCTTCGTTTAATGTCAAAATGACGGCGGATCAAATTTTTTTTTTTTTGTACACAATACATATGAATACACTATAAAGAGATGGTTAATATCAAATTTATCGATTTCCAATTTCAAATTTTTGAATCGCACAAAATCTTACATGTCTATAATGCGATTTAACTTGTCTATTAGTTGTATCGATAAGTGTACCTTCCACAAGCAACTATGTGAAGGAAATAGACTTTATCAAAATCGACCGTTGGATATTATCAATATAAGAAGAAATGGTTATGGTGAACTATTTTCGTCGTCGTTTGAGTATCGATCTACTCGGTCAACCCTAAATCCTAGATACCACATAAAACTAATATGCTCATAACCGCTCATTCCCAGCTTTTTTTTTCGATCTGTCAGCTCTTACATTCTTGTGGGTATAAGCTATATCAACTGATGTAAAAATTTTGAGAATTTTATCTCCTCATGGTTCAGCTCTCTTTAGGGAAATATAAGCCCATAAAGGGTTGACCGTTTTAATTAATGAGGGATAATGACAGATCGAGAGGCTCAAATAGAAGGAATCGGCGGGGAAATTTTGTGTTATATATGGTAACCTTTCTGATGATAGCCGAATTATATGCGGATCAATTTATTTATTTTTTTACACAATACATATGAATACACTATAAATAGATGGTTAATGTCAAATTTATCGATTTTCAATTTCAAATTTTTGAATCTCACAAAATCCATGAGCAACTATGAGGAAATAAATAACTGATAGAGTCTATTTCCTCTACAAAATCCTTACATGTCTACTAATGCGGTTTAACTTGTTTATTAGTTGTACCGAAAAGTATAACTTCCATGAGCAACTATGTGGAGGAAATAGACTTTATCAAAATCAACCGTTGGATGTTATCATGATAAGAAGAAATAGTTATGGTGAAAGTTTTAGCTATTTTGGTCATCATTTGAGTCTCGATCTACTAGGTCAACCCTAAACTTTAAATACCACATAAAATTAATATGCTCATAACCGCTCATTCGCAATTATTTTTTTATTTTATTTTATTTTTTTCAATATGTTAGCTCTGACACTCTCATGGTTATGAGCTAGAACATCTAATGTAAAAAATTTCAAAAGTTTAACTTTTCATGGTTTAGCTCCCCTTAGGGAAGTATAAGCATATAATTAAGTTGACCGCTTTGTTTGATTTTGAATGATGACAGTTAAGATTATTTTTTTCTACACAATACTTATGATTACGCTGTAAAATAGATGAGTAAAGTTAAATTTATTGATTTCCAATTTCATTTTTTTGGATCATTAAAAATTCTTATATATCTACTAATGCGGTCTAATTTGTTTATTAGTTGTATCGAAAAGTATACATTCTATGAGAAACAATGGCAACCTTAAGTCAAACACTTTTTTAAATACTAATACGTTTAACCGCTTCGTCACCTTTCAACTTTTTTATTTTTATTTAAAAAAAACTATTTAAATTTTTTGTCTATTACTGTAATGTAATTTATTATAGAAAATGCAAAAACGAAATAATTAAAAGACCAATAGGCAACATGCCTCGAGATTGGACTCCTGTCCTTTTTATTTATTTGTTTTTCCTGGTTACAAACCGGATCTAATTGGACTCCTTTCCTTTAATATAGCTAGAAGCTTACACGAAAAAATATTTTAATAGAGAAAATGACTTTAATTATTAAAACATTGAATTAAATCTAATCTAAATGGAATTGTAAATATTTTCAATTGTCAATTTTCCTTACTTATTTATTCTGACAATTTAATTAAGTAAAGGATAAATTCGACTTAATAAAATTTGACCTTAATTCTTATTTAATTAATTAATACTGAATTACTGATATTCAATCCTCCATAAACTTAATCAAAATATTTTCAATTCTTATATTCTGTTTTCCAAGCCGATCAATGGTCAGCTCCAGACCCGGCCCAAACCGCTCCAGCCAATTTCTGAATCCAATTGCTCCCCGACACACCATCTGCGCCGCCCAAATCTGCAGCTCCACGGCAGTGGGATTCACAGCTTCTGCCTGAGCTGGATCTGGTAACATGACGAGGCGCGAGAACAGGCTGGTGGCGATGTAGTCGAGGCCGTCGCCGACCTTGAAGGTGTACTGGCGATGTAGTTAAGCTGTGGACAGCAACACCTTCCTTTCTGCACAACTTCTACCCAGACCCAAAACTAAAATCGGTAAATTGACTGAGCTATGTAAGAGTTAATGGCTAGTTAGGATTATAGGGGTTTGAAATTTGAATGTAGCCGACCTACTCACTCAATTAGAAAATGGCTGACTCGGTCGGGTAATGATCTCTTTCTCTATATCTCCATCCTCGTCTTCCTCTAAAATAGCAACCCAGGCAATTTAAAGGCTTAAACACCTGCTTCCCAACATTTCAACTTCCAAGAGCTCAAATTGGTAGAAAATATGAAGGACTCACAAGATAGGTGCTCCCAATCTCTCAAAAGTAGAAAGCCACGGAGATCAACATGCACAGGAACCAGAATCGATGAGCACAAGAAAGTGAAGAAACATGTTTCGCTTTCAGCATGGGTATTTGGTTTTTACCGTCGAACCTTTTTAAACCAGTAGTACAGGACTTTGTTTTTGCATCACAGGCCACGTTGACCGTTAAAAGAAAGTTAGTTTCAATTGACGGCTCAGATGACTTGATTACTGTCCCCACTTGTTGGATGGCTCAGACTGCACCACGTGTCTCTCAGACTTGTATGTGTACTTCCACCACCGTGTACTGAAGAATTTTCGTGAAACCAAATGTTTATTCACAAAGAAAAAGGAAAGGAACAGACCAATAGTCATGCCAACTATTGTTGCCAAATGATTGAATGGTACTTCCTTTTCTCTGCATGTTTCACTATCAAACTATTGCCTAGTGCCAATTCGCAGAGACATGATGTTCCAACTTCCAATCATACATCTCTATCTTGCTTCACCTAGCATGAAGATCATATAAAATTCCTCGATCATTAATTATCGCTTATACAAATCAATCATGCATGGTAGCATAGCATATCATTTCATCGTGTGTAGAAAATTCGTTGTATGACGCAATTGGAAAAAACATCCTAGGATTTGATGTAACTTATATCCATTTGTTTTCCAGTTAATGAATGAAAATGTTTACATTCTATTTTCCAAATCAGTTAAACAATGACCTTAACATTTAGTCATTCACCACTTAATATTCTCTAAAAGTGACCGATTGTCTTTGTGTCTTTGGGTGAAAATTCATTTTCTCCCAATAGTTCGGAAATGCCTAATGCAACTTTTTGTTTTTCAATGGAGGATGTCAGATATTTAATTCAATATGCAAAAGCAATATTACACACAATGATAAGTCATTGTGGGGCTATAAAAAACACAAACCGCTATACACAATATCACTCCACCTATTGACTGAAGCTCATGGGGGAGTAAACTAATGAGACATTGATAATAAAAATTTTCTGCATCCCTTCAGAAGTTCAGATGCCCCCCACTGCCATAGACAACTGTCCAATCACACACCAGACATAGTGACAAGACACCACAAACGCCACCATACAAACTCGTGTTGTATAAAACCACCACCCCATAAACAGACGGGCAAACCACACGACCTCCGCCAATGAAAGTGGTGAGGGTAGTAAGAAGTAGGCAGCAACCTAAAGGTATTTCCATGAGGAAGAGGTGCAAGGGTGTCGGCATGTCCACACCGCGACGAACTAGTGTCCCACGATGCAGTATCTCCGATCTAGCACCTCCAACATGTCGCCGTTCCTGGAAGTGCCTCGATGAAGTGCGACCTCCTTGTGCAAATGCCCACAACGCCCAAGACTTCGTCCAGTACTCGTCGCCAAACTATCTAGCCAACCTTTGAGCCAAACATCACTCTCAAGAGACTTCCAGGCACATAGTGTTCAAACACCCATCTGGTAGCAGCCAATTATCGACGAGGTGAGCCAACGCTGACCATGAGCGCCGCTGGACAAGGAGGAATTTGCAAACCCTAGACTTAAGACAATTCGAATTTTTTGGAGCGATAGCTCATGGATAAATGGTAATTGAAAACAATATTTTCTCTTAATAATAGTAAAGATGTGACAATTTATTTGAATAATTTTGGTTTGAGACTTTGAAACCATATAGCTTGTAAAGCTTTAGAAGCTGCAATTGGATTTCTTCAATGTCCATCTCCAAGGCTTCTTTGTCATCCTTTGCAACCACTGCCTTATTCAGCCTTTTGCTCTCCATCGCCATGAGGATCTTCTCAAATATATTACGGATGCAATTTGACATTTAGATTCTTTGCCTTGTGATGTTATTAAGAAATTTTATATGCACATCCCTACCTACTTAATACACACTCCCTAAAGCTTTTTGTTCAATTTTTCTCTTAAAGTTTTTTATGGCCCTATTTATGGGCAATAGTTTTCTCTCAAAGACTCAACCTATGCCTCCAAACTCTTTCTTCTTCTTGCTCAGATTGACCTCTCGAAGAAATTCAAGTAGTTCATGAATATTGGGTTTTCTGCCTATGATGTTTAAGGTTCTTCATTTTATAATTCTTGGTACATAGAGTTTCAAGGCTAATTTTTTTTATTTGAACATGAGTTTTAAGGCTTATGAATTATTATGATCGTCTTCTTCTGTGATTCCTATGGATTCTTAGAAGAATGAGACTGTTTGTAATAATTCCAGTATCAACAAGATTTTTTTTTTTTCATGAAAGAAATTAACAAGGATGGTTGTGGAGAATAAGAATGTGATTTCTATTGGATTATGATTTTATTATGAGGTCAAGCCTCTCTCCCCCACTTCAGCCTCGTCATGCTATCCTTCCTATGTATCAATATTCCTCAAATTCATAGGAAGAGAAGTAAAAAATTCATGTTGTGAAGACATTTTGCTTCCTTAATTAAAGTTGTTTTTTTTTTTTATATTATATATATATATATATATATATATATATATATATATATATATATATTAAAATTTGGTATTTTATTCATATGATAGAAGCGCATTTGGGGATTATGAAAAGTTCAAAAAAGTTGAGAGAGGAGTGGGATGTGTATTTAGAATATTGAGGTGCGTATATATAATTTCTTAGTGTACGTTGTTGTGTTGGTAAGAAACTCTTCCGAAAAGCTAATTGCTGGTTATTATAAGTTTCATTTCACTCATCGCTAAAAGCTCAAAGTTCATAAAAGGAAGATAATAATGACTCCAACTTCTTCAATCTTCTCTCTTCTTTATTAGCGGCTACTAGATTTTGAGGTGGCTGTTATGGAGATTGGGGAGGTTGGCATCGAGCTGGACAAGGCAGTTGGCACTCCTGCTAGTGCCCTTGAGTAGGGTGCTTGTTGGGACTAGAAATAAATTAGGCTAGCTCTTGAGTTGTTTCGGAACATTCTCTAATAGTGTCAGGAAATTTTTTTTGTTTGGTCGTATTATTCCTCTAGGATAATTTGCACTTTATGTTACCCTATTTTTTCTTGTACCATCTTGGTTTTGGCCTCAGGGTTCCCTAAGAATGGCTCAATTTTGTCGTAACCCTTCTATGGGTGAGCCGTTTTGGTGTATTTTAATGGATTGTCACCCACATTCTCTAAAAAAAAAAAAAAAAAAAATTGATATTTTATTATTGAGTTTTTCATAATTCAATTTTGGTTCACAAAACTTTTAGTTGGAGTATGTTCATTAATGTGCTATGTAATCTTTATTTTAGGTTCATTTAATATATATATTTTTTATTTTGGTTAGTTAAGAAAAAATATTTCGATGTACAAAAAGGTCTCGAGCACCATAGATTTACTTTTAGCTCCAAAATTCTCAAGGCTAGCCTTGGAAATACCCTCATCATAGTGGGAAAGCTGGTTTTATTGCTTTATGGCTTTGTATGAGCTTTGTCTTTCCAGTATGTCACTTTTGTAAAGCAAATGGTGTTGCCCAGATAACTGGTATGTCAACCCTTGCTAGTTGGTGCATGTTTGAATACATAGGATTAGTGGGAGCTCTTGTTATTCTTCAGGTAGTTCTTGTGTTACTAATTGGTCGGGGTTTAGGCTTTACGTCCCCCCCCTTTGTATTCGGCAGTTTCATTAATGAAGGCTTGAGGGTAGCCGCACCGACCCTTCCTTTCAAAAAAAAAATATAGGTACCCAAGCAACCGCCACCACTATTAGCAAAAACATCTAATCCATAAGGAAAGGCGGCACAAAACACCCTTTAGAAAAGGCTAAAAGCCTAACACCCAAAAGTTCCAGTGCCACCACCAGAAAGACCACGACCACCCAAAATAGAACCAAACGCCACGACAACGGTATCAAAAGACCCTAACAAAATCACTAATTAGAGAGAGAAGTACCATAAAAAAAATATAAAAAATTAAAAAAAACCACGTTGGGAAGGAGGTAGCTGCTCGTCCAAAACCTCAATCCCCAACTGAGAGAGATGGGATGAAAAATGACCATGCCAACACTGCGAAAACGGATATGGATCTAGGTGGTTTATACCTAATACTTATGGACGAGGGAATATGAGGAGAAACCAATGACCGACTGACCACCAATAAGCGACCCACAACAATAAACATTGCCCTAGACCCGTAGTAAACACAAGAAAATGTTGCCAAAGAAATTCACCAAAAAAAAGGAACATAAAAAGATCCTAAACACAAGTGCCTAGGAAGGTTCACTCTTGAGAACAACAAAAATATGCTAAGAAGAATAGCATATGCTCCTCGGTGTCTATCATAGGGGCAAGGGCTGGAGATCGAATAGTAATCGAAAGGAGAGAGAGAGGCTAGAGTTGAAACCCTAGTAACCAATACATATAAAGTTTACGTCCAAATGCGACACTAATATTTTTTATTTTTTTTAATAGAAATTGATATCATTAGAATCAATAGCCAGCAAACTGCCAATGGCTAGAGTCTATTTGCACTTACAACAAGATAACCGGCAAGAAAATCCAGAAACCCTATTCTAAGCAAAGTAAACTCATTACAAGTCGATGACAAGCTCGCTAAAATTAGTGAACTTATAAACAAAGAAACTCCATGTCTGCTAGGACAAAATCATTCACTAGCCTCGCACTAGCCAATCACGCAATTGTAGTACCAACAGAAAACCACTTCCTAGCAAATAAATAAGAGAAACTCCTTATTCATAAGCCACTTGAAAAAACACCGATCTTATTCCAGATAACTACCAACTCCCATAGTAGTCTTGATCCGAAAAATGATTGGTCATTGACTATATATTGACCCAATAGCTCAAGAAGGTCTACCCTCATCACTAAGTGATAAATGAGAGTGGCAAGGCACTCTCCCTACTGGCCCACAAATGAGAACCCAACAACCCAAGCTTGAGCCCAAGCCCTGAACCCAAACGCAAGCCCAAAAGGCAGCCCTCTGCCAGGCTACCGCAGTCACCTTGTCCACCACAACATCAAAAAGTTGACCAGATCCACTAAAATCTAGTCATGTTTGGCAAAACCTAATGCACCTCGGTCTCGATGCCCGCGCCCTACTCTTTCCACTCACCGACACACAAGATCAGCTGGATCCCGACCTGTGCGTCTCCACTCTATTGCCCGCTGCCTTACTCCGTCTCCCTTGGAAATGTTGATGAGCAACAACATCGCACCCTACTCTTCTTCTTCTTAGCACCACCGCTTGTCGCCCCCTGTCCTTGCCGGATCCGATATCTGACCAATTAGCCAGAGGAGATGTCACTGCTGCTAGATCTGACGATGTCCTCAAAGGTTGTCGCCGTTCTCTCTAACAACCTCTAGGGTTTCTGGTTTTTCTATAAGATGTTGGGGATCTTATGCGACACTAATAATGATAACAACTTAGTTGCTTTATTTCTTAAAAAATTGCAACTAACCTCCTTATTTTCATAAATACAACAGGCATCGCGACAAATATGAAAATTTCCTTTCTTAATAGTCTACGTCGATAAACAACAAATATCAATCATTTTGAAAGATTGCAACTACCCTATTATAATTGATACTCATTAGATATTTTTTACTTCACTAATATTTTGTGTTTTTCTTTCCTATAATTGTCATTTAATTTCTATTGATCAATCATGTAGATACAACATCTACTGTGATTCAAAATTTGTATATAACCACTACAAAGTTGACTTTCAAATACAACACTGATACGACAACAACTAGCTTTAGTTCTTAAAAATTTGTAACTAACCTCCGTAGATCAATGGATATAACATGCAACGTGACAAATATGAAGATTTCCTCTCTAATAGTCTACACGTACATCGGTAAACAACAAATAACAATTGTTTGAAATCTGGAATAACTAAAACTCATTAGATGTTTTTTGCTTCACTAAAAGTTTGGCATTTCTCTTTCCCATTATTGCGATTTATTTTCTATTGATCAATCATGTAGATACGTACAACATATATTGTGATTCAAAGTTTATATATAACCGATAAATACAAAGTTGACTTCCAAATGCAACACTGATAACAACAACTAGCTTTATTTCTTAAAAATATGCAGCTAACCTCCATAGATCCATGGATACAACATGCATCACGACAAATAAGAAAATTTCCTCCCTATTAGTCTACATCGATAGACAACAAATATCATTCGTTTAAAACATTGCAATTAATACTCATTAGATGTGTTTTACTTGTTTCTCTTTCCCATCGTTGCAATTCAATTTATATTGATCAATCATGTAGATACATGTATGGTGATTGCAATACAAAAAGCCATGAGAAACCCTAGCACTCTATTCCCCCTAGCGGCGCTCACACTCGCGCTCATCCTAGCATCGCCATCGTCCTACGGTGACAAAAATGATGGACCTGGCCATCCAAATTCCGAACAACTTCGTTTATCACCATCCTCTGCTCATCCTAGGCATACATGGTCCCCTGCATCTTCTAGGGACGACGATGGTCGGCTTTGGCCATGGCGGCGTCTCTTGCCCGTCAATGGCCGACAGATTTCTTGGTTGCTCCTAAACCCAGACGATGGCCTGCGTTTCTTGACAGAATCATCTGATATAACTAACAAAGCCAAACCCAAGGGTGATACTATTCATTCCATCGGAGACTTCATTGCCGCTCGTACCCTCCCCATGGAGGCCATCAATCTCGACGCTGTAGCTGCCAGTATGCCGCCTGTCAGGTCGGTTCTTCTTGGCAATGATAGGGTCTCCTCTGTGACGTTCATGAGTGGTGGTACTATTGGTCATCCTCCTGCGCTCGCGGATTGGTCGTGGCCGGAGTTGCAGATACTGCTGAAGCTGCAAATGGAGTGCAAAAGAGTTTGGGTATCCAGATCAAAGAGCATGTGGTCGGGATGTCTTTGGGCTCAAATCCAAGCCCAGACCTTGGGGAGTTCGACGAAGGAGGTGGATGTGTGGCTACCCTCGAAGTGGTCGGCATGGATGCTTGGCCGGACAGCGCCAATATTGCTGATGGCGGCAAGAACAACTTGGAGGCAGCTAGGGTTTGTTCTTGATGGGCTTTGTGGGCTCATGGTTGGGCCTAGGGCTGTGGAACTGATTTTGGGCCTGCTCTCTCTTGGGTCCAGAATAACTAATGGGTTTTTGTACCCATTATTTAGTTAGTCTTTTTTTCGGATTTGCTTGCCTATTACTATGCATTACTGTTCATAGTTAAATAGGTTTTCTTGAATAAGTGAGCATGGGTACCGTCAAATGATCGGACCTAATCTATGTATCGCTGTGGTTTTACCACAAACTCTTTATCTGCCCAGAGATGGTAGATGGAGGATATGTAATGGTCCTTTCTGGCCTGAGTAATATTAATATATCGACATGATATTCTTCAAAAAAAAAAAAAATACATGTATGGTGATTCAAAATTTATGTATAACCGGCAAATACAAAGTCTACATCCAAATGTGACACTAATAACGTGACAACAACTAACTTTAGTTTTGAATAATTTGCAACCAACCTCAGTATATCCTTAGATACAACATACATTACGACAAATCTAAAGATTTCCTTCCTAATTTGGCATCGGTAGACGACAATTTCAGGTTCATGCTGAAAGATTTGCAACTAACTTGGGTATAACTAATATCTATTAAGTGTTTATTTTTATTTTTTTGGATAATATCTATTATGTGTTTATTACTTCATTGAAAATCTTACGTTTTCTTTTATCCTAGTTATGATTTTTAATTAATCTGTTTATTTTTATCAATCACTTAGAGCATCTTTAGCAGACTCTCTATTTTGGTTTTTTAACTATTTTGGAGAGCATGTTTAGTTTTTTATCTATTTTAGCAACTGCACCAGACTCCTAAGTGGCTCTCCATTATAACTTTTAGCTATCTCACTCCTAAATATAGAGAGCGAGACGAGGCTCTCTATAATTTAAAATATTTATTTTAAGTTATTTTATGTAATTTATAAATACATTTAAACTATTTAATATTCATTTAAAAAATAATATAAATTTAAAACTAGCAAAAATAGAGAGCACTGATACAAACGTATTTCTAAGTAGCTAGCTAAAATGACTTTTTAGCTATTTTAGCTAAAATTTGACTCAAAAATAGCTAGCATTGCTAAAGATGCTCTTAAAATCTTAAAACTTTAATCGGAATATTTTTGGAAATTTATCGACTAACCATATACAACTAGTGATAAGGAAAAATTACTCAACCTACAAGGCTAAGCATCTTGCATCACCATTAATTTGCAGACAACCACAACCAATAAATCAAAACTTCGTGACTTTTGGGAATTTGAGCAACTCCTGTCCTGTCCTCTCCAGCAGAGACTCCTTGAGATGTAAAAATGGGAAACTCATGAACTAAAACGGTAGTAAAGGGTTCAAAATCATTCAATTCCAGCAGTAAATGTTGTATTCAATGTTGCAGTCTAATCAAATAGGGACTCGAGATTTAAAGTGCAAAGAGGTTTAAAGAAATATCAAATATGTTCAATCTCATGTTCCTTGGTGGCAATAATTTTTTATTTTTATTTTTTTCTTCATAGGAACCATGAGTCCATGACATTGTTCTCCAAGTACTAATTCTGCACTCATGTTCTCCACTATAATATACTATTGTCCCCTCGGTGCGCAATTTAGACATTCCCTCTACAAATCCATTAGAAATGCGCATCACCAAGAAAAGCTACAAAAGAAGAACACAACACAGATTTTGCATTGCCATAGTGCTAAAGACCAAACACCACACACAACACACACCACCATCGCTTGTATCCAGGAAAGGCTAAACTCTCATGAGGGGAACAACCGAAGTTCAAAGAAACTCAAACTAACCAGGTTTAAGCACAGAACAAAATGCCATTAATGCCCTCCAACTGTCACAAATTACACTCAAGACTGTCCTCCATAGTTTGTGTTCTAAACAATGTGAGGTACAACCAAAACTATGGGCTACATTATCACATACATAATGTGATGGGGGACAAAACTAGTTGGATTCTTTTGGCCTCAAACCAGGAAGCAAAGAAACTACAAAAGGGGACAAGAAGGTCATTTCGAAACAAACAAAGGGGTACAAAGGGGATACAACAAAGAAACCAATTTCTCAGTTCCAACTGGTTTTTCTTGCTCTCTCAGTAGGCAAATCCACCCGCTCTGTTTCTGCTCCCTTTGTTTCGGTTTGAGCCTCTGGAAGAAGAAGCTGAAGAAGAAGAAGCAGAATTGGGTTTCATGGCCACCATTGAGCAGTGCATTTCATTGCGAACAATCTCCTCCTCATCCATCAGAATCTGATTGTACCTGCACTCCACGCTGCAAAAGCCCCTATCTCCCCTGCATTTTTCAAACCAAGATTTCCACTTTAGTTAACCATGCAAATTTACAAAACCAAAATCTGGGTTTCTACAGAAAAAATAAAATCAGAGATGGGTTTCGGTTGTTTTTGAGAAAGGTGTGAACTTTGACACTTTGTGCATGCAGAACCGAAATAAAAATCTGGGTTTTTGTAAAATTGGAAGAGGGCTGTTGTTCAAGGTGTGATTTTTAACTTACTTGTACATGTAGATGTCTTTGCCAAGCAAGAGTTTCTGCTTGCACAGAAAGCATTTTTCAAGGAAATTGGGATTGGGTGGCAAATAGGGAGAGTGGTTAAAATTTTTGGGGTAATAAGGCAGAGCAGAGGGAGAGAAGGGTTTGGTGTTGGTATTGATCACCATAGTGGCCTTGTTAATAACTTGCGGGATTTTCTTGCCATCACCACCAACAGCAGTTGTAGCAGTAGTACTACTACCATTTTGACCTTCCAATAATACACTAAGTCCCACCATATCTCATCCTCCAGTATAATCACCCGCTCTGTTAAGCTCTCTTTCTCTTGAAATTCAGAGAAGAAGAGAGGGGGCTTGGCTATCTGATGGAGAAATTCTGAGCAAAACTAAATAGAAGGGAGAAACAAAGGGCAAGAGGGGGATGGTGGGACCCAACCCATCACACAGCTATGGAGCAGTAACAAGGACGATTAGCGTAGCCAACGATTTGACTCCTTGTGCTGGTTAACTGCCACATACCCCTCTTCTTTCAGCGATTCAAATTTTTCCCAATTTTGTTTTTTCATAATTTACTTTGTTTTCGATTTTTGGTTTGGCTGCTTGTGCTTACGGTTTTAGGCTTTTGTTTGCTTGCATAACTGGTTTTGTTGCATTATTTATGGTGGAGTTAAAGAAGATTAATAATGGTCAGTAATGGTCATGTGAGCATCTTTCAATTGAGGAGGGGGTTGCATGGGTTGTGTGAGTTATACATGAACCATCAACACACTGAGAGCATGTTGCTTCTTTGTCTCTATGCAAAATTGCCAAAATTAAAACTCAGAGTTTGTAACTTCCTTGTATTGTTTCTATATAAAAATCCTTAATCTCATAATTAGTTTTATATCCAATATATACAATGTACTAATTATGATACTCATATTAATTTTATATCCAAAAAATATAGTATGTACTAATTATGATACTCATATTGTTTTATATCCAATATAAAGTATTATGATATATACCAGTTATGGATGATATGGGGAAAACAGTTCAAGCCTTAAACGGTATCAATTTGTATAGATGAAGATGAGTGGCCATTGTTTTGGTTAATGTTGAAAGCTCTATCCCAACCCACACTCTGGTTTGTTTATTTTTTCTTTACCTTGTCTAAACCAATGGAAGGAGAAACTTCTAACCCAATCCGAACCCACTAACAGATAGGGTGGGCTTTATTAATTGCTTTCTAAAAGGTTCTGATCATGAAAATGTTTATATATAGATTGATATAGATGTACTTTCTAAATGCTTCCTAATCTTGATAAAATAAATAAATAAATGCTTCCTAACCCCTCAATAAGGTCACTAAAATGATATTAATTATTTTGCTTTAGCATCCTTGATAAAAGAAAATAGGATTCGCTCATTTGATGTTGTAACATAAGTCTCTTCTTTATAAATGACTAAGTGTGAGGTTTGGAGTTTGACTCGGATGACAAGTTTTCGTGTAGTAACTAGAGAAAAAAAAAATATATCTCTTAAGGTTTTGTTCTATGTCTAAACTCACGTGTGCAAACGTATAACTTTAACTGTTAAGAATGTTTACTTATATTGTCAAGTTTGAATATCATATTTTTCTAATATTGTTTCAAGTAATGTCTCTTCTTTTTTAAACATGTTTATTTACTTGGAATTGGTACCGAGTCTATTCACACACTCTCTCTATTTTCCTATTACTTAAATTCAATTTTTTTTTACAAATTACCTTAAGTACCCTCCCTTGCAATTATGGTTTTTTTCTTTTTTCTTTTCTCTATTTTCTATTCGACAAGTCAATTATCTGACGCAACCTACAGAGTTTTTAGGTGGGGTTAGCGTCTCTCCGCCATGTGTTGCCTCGCCAACCTACCTCAAACCGCACCACTCGTATAAGAAAAACCGAAAGGCCAAAACCAGCAGAGAGAAGCAATCAAAGCCACAGAAACACAGTTTGGAAATTTCAATTGGGTGGTGAATCAGTGATGGATCATCCTCTAGTTAAAATCTAACCCTAAGGCCATCTTCAATAAGGAGGTCCAAAGGGCCAAATCCTAAAATGTAGCCCTTATTTCATCTCCAACAATAAATTTTAAATGGGCCAAAGGGCCATAAAAGGGCTATCGGGCTGCTAAGAGGGCCAATTTTAGCCCTTTCGCTAGCCTAGTCCAAACTGGTGGTCCCAACAGAAGACCAAAACGTGGAGAAAATGGGCTGCTAGAAGAAGACCAAAAGGAGGGCATGTGGCAGCTTGCCATTGGTTGAAATGGAACCAATTTGATTCCCAACGGTCAAATGTTCATCAATGGCTGTCAATTAAACATTGATCACCATAATTGCAAATTAATGGCCAATATTATATGGCCGTTTGTTACATAACGACTAGTTGTTTTTTTTTCTTCATCTTCTTCGTCATCTTCCTCGTTTTCACGTTGCCTCTCATTCCACTGAGAAAACCAGTTGGAATTCATTGCAAAATATAATAAAAGTTATAAAATGAATAAACAATTAGAGAAGAGATAGATGAGATAGTGAGATATGCAATCGAAACTACTCTTTTTATTGAGGTTTGAAACTGAAGATAGAATAGCCACGTATGCATAAAATCTAATTGAAAATCTAGGGAGTTGATCACAACACGACACGTGGCATTCACAAATGCTATCCGAAAATTTGATAAGGTCTATAATGATTAGTTTTGCCACGTCGACACTATATCTAATCGGGAATCTAGAGATTTACTTGCGAAGGGGCACGTGGCACTTAAAAATGCTATCTGAAAATGTTATAAAAAATACCACATAGATACCTCATTCAAACATACGCTTTAAGAAAATTAATTTTAGTCTAAATTAAAATATTATTATAATACAATAAAATGATAAATTTGAAAAACATAATTTAAAACTATAAAATACTTGAAAGGGCTAAAATTTAGCCCTACCTTGCTGAAGATGGTTCACTATTTCATGAATACAAAATAATATTTTTGGGGCTAAATTAAAGCCGTGGCTCTAATATAGCCCTCTCCTACTGGAGATAGCCTAAGGTTTGGAATCCCAGAGGTCTCCCAATTCGTCGTCTTCGTCCTTTAAATTCATGATCTCGATTTCTATATCATTAGTGTGGTATTGGTGTGGGCTCGTTAGCCATGGCTGTTAAGAAGGCATGTGATTCCTTCTGGAAGAGCTTGATTGATGAGTGCAAAGATGAGGGTGTATAAAGCAGACGGGGGTGAGCTTGAGGTACATGATGTAGTTTGGGTCCGAGCCCATGTTGAGGATGAGAAATAGAATGATGATGAACAAAAAGGTAGGGATGATTGATTCGCCAAATAGAAAAAAGAAAAAAAATAAAAATAAGGCTGGTTCTAGTTGGACCTCCAACTTTTTCCAATTATTAATAGACTTTGTCAAGTTATATGAAAAGACAAATAAGGACAAAGAGAGAAAAATAGAAAAATAAATAAATAAATACTCTTCTTACCTCCTCTAACCAAATATAACATTCAATTAAATTATTATTTTTTTCCCGAAATTTCCTTATATTGCTTATACAGTTTTATAATTTACCTAAAACAATTAAGTAAAAAATAATAATTTTTATACATGGCTCATCATTTAATACAAAAATACATTCAAAACAATCGGATTTGAAATTTTCTTAAACTAAATTAATTGAATATTATGATATATTTATTACTCGATCTTCTAACCCAAAACCCTTGAAATTAATCCTTCTTTTAGCAAATTCTAAGGGATTCCAACAACATATCAAGATGGTGAACCAACTCTCTGATTAATTTTGGTGGAGGACAGACCTATTCATAAGAAAGCAATATCATGTAATTTTGATTCATTCTTCTTCTCATGGTTGAAGATAGAGATAAAAGTAGAGTAACAAATTATTGTATTTCATGTTCAAGGGCGTTTTGGTAAAAATAAAGAGGTCTACTTAGCTTTTCAAGTATTCTAAAAAGCCAATTAGAGGTATACTAAGTATGGGAGGTCCAATTAGAGGTATTTGTGGGTTTTGTTGATTGATGAAAACAATATGGATGAATGGTGCTTTTTATTGTTTTGGGTGTGGCTTTTCGGAAAACAAATGATTGTGGAAATGTTGATTTCTATTGTTTTGAAGAGCATTGAGATTTGTGTATGAAAACAATATGCATGATTATGCTCAATTATTGTTTTGGGTTGTGGCTTTTCGGAAAACAAATGATTGTGGAAATGTTGATTTCTATTGTTTTGAATAGCATTGAGATTTGTGTAACATTTTGAGTCCTGAGCGACTCCTTTAAATGTTTTATTCCGAGAGACAGTGAGGCCCGAGGAATTAAGGGTGACCTTAGGCAGTATATCGAGTAATCACGTCTTTGGCCAGACGAGTGGTTACGATTTCAGGTAGAGCTCTAGTCTGTCTGCCAATGAAATTCATGGGGTAACGGTGCGAGGTTATATCTAAACTCATGAATTTATGTTTTTAGGAAATCAAGGTGTGAGTTGCTTTCCTTATATACGATTTATAAGAAATCAAGGTGTGAGTTGTTTTCTTTATTTCGTGATTTGAATAGGAAATCAAGGTGTGAGTTGCTTTCCTTATATACTATTTATAAGAAATCAAGGTGTGAGTTGCTTTCTTTATTTCATAATTTGACAGAAATCAAGGTGTGAGTTGCTTTCTTTTATTACGATTTGAAAGGAATCAAAGCGTGAGTTGTTCTCCTTTATTTCGTGTTTTAAGGAATCAAAGTGTGAGTTGTTTTCCTTATCATTTGGGTGAGTTGCTTCCTTGAGTTTCATTACTATGGCTTTGGTTATCGTGATTTGGAAATCCGCCTTTGAGCACCAAATATGATTTCAAACATTACTTGAAGGGTTTTGTTTTGGACAAGGATCATGATTTTGAATGCTGAATTGAGACATGAGCATATAGATTCCTTTATGAATAGCCTTGTTGATGCATGCTATTGAAATAAGTGGAAATGATAGTTGATGCTGTGAAATATGCTTATTGACTGTTAGGTTGAGAGGACTTAAGCATGTTATTATTGTTGCTAGTATTGAGTTTACTCATACAAGCTTGCAAAAGCTTACCGGGTTTGTGTGTGCAACCCGGTGCACTATTCCATGGTGTAGGGGTTTATCCTGCAGGTTAGGGTGAGCGGGGTTGAAGCCGTAGATTTTCCTTGCTGTTGCAGTGGTAGGTTTATTACCTAATTGTGCTACACACTTATTAGTCTTCCGATGTAATGAGCGTAGTGTGTGCAATTACTTATTGAATTGATGTTTCAGTTTAATTTGTAAACTTTGCTTAGTGTAATATGTGACTCTAAAGATTGAGTCTGTATTTACATTGTGGGTTCGGGACATCGTTGGTTGCCTTGTTTAAAGGAAAAATTTCTTAGCTAATTGTATTGGTGTCCGAACCATCATGCTTGGTGCTCTGTATTTGTTGTAATTGTATTATTATTGTGTTTGAAATTCGGGGCGTGACAGTTTCCAACTGTATCCCAAAACTTCTGAAAGAAAAATAGTGACATGCCATCCGGACCCGGGGCTTTGGACGGATGCATTTGAAACGCAGCAGCTCGGATCTCGTCATCCGTATACGAAGCTAACAAGTCATTATTCATTTCAGGAGTCACTTTAGGGTGGACTGATTGCAAAATGAGGTTCATTGCAGCCTCATTTGTACCCTCAGTAGAGAACATTTTGCGATAGTAATTACTCACAACTTTTTCAATCTGAACTGCCTCTGTGACCCAATTACCTTGTTCATAATGCAGCCCTTTAATAGTGTTCCTCTGCCTTCTATTCCATGCTCTTTTGTGGAAATAAGCAGTGTTTCTATCCCCAGACTTTAACCACATCTCCTTAGAACGTTGGCTCCAAATAGTCTCCTCCTGCGTCAATAATTCTTGAAGACGGACATGCAACTCTTGCTTCTCTTGATTTTTACTAGGATCAAAGAGCTCTTGCAGTAGGTCATTTAGTCGTTCTCTGACCGCTCGCATCTCAACTTGTCTAAATTGAAAGGTATTACGCTGCCATGTATTGAGACAGGCACCTGTTTTCTTGATCTTCTGGCATACTTTGCTCATAGGGTCCCCATCAGCCATGTTTGCCAATTTGACCTAATAACCTCTTCACACTCACTGTGTTGCATCCAAAATTGCTCAAAACGAAAGATCTTTTTCCTTCTGCCAGTTTGCACAGGTGGTGCATTACAAATCTCTACTAATAAAGGGCTATGATCCAACGAACTAGGGTGCAAATGAGTCATCGTAGAATGACTGAATGACTGAATAGACTATGCAGTCCAGTTGTCCATAAACTATGATCTAGCTGCTCTTTCGTCTGATAATCTGACCAAATGAAAGGGCTTCCCCGAAATCCCATATCAATTAAAGAACAATCTACTACACATTCTCTGAAAGCTTGCATTTGTACAGGCCTTCTCACCCCTCTTCCCGATTTCTTCGTATTGTCAAGAATTTCATTGAAATCTACACATATTAGCCATGGTAAAAAAGATTGAATGGCAAGTTGCCGCATCAAGGCCCAGGTTGCATGACGATCACCCGTCTGTGCATATCCATAAATCCCAGTCAACCGCCATTCATCAGCAAAGCCTCTGTCCCCAATCGATACGTCCATATGGCTTACTGAATAATTACGAACATGTAAAGGAACATCGTTCATCCATAACATAGCAATTCCTCTCGACTCATCACTCTTTGGTTCGCATACACAATTATCAAACCCAAACTTGATGCGCAAAGTCTCCATTTGTTTCACATCACATAGGGTTTTAGCAAGAAACAATATACACGGTTTTTCTTATCTAATAAGATCGACCAGTGCCCTACGTCTGTAAGCACCCACAATTCCCCGACAGTTCCAAACGAGAATCCTGAAAGCCGCCATGGGAGATCACGGCCGCCGTCAAGCGCCGTATTCCAACTTGCTCAGAAAGCACGGCGCTCTGCTAGGGTTTTTCGTAGTATCAGCTTTATATTTATATATAATTTGACATTTTGATGTAATAATCTGACATATATTAGGTGCACATAAAAAGGAAGTCAGAAGTTGTTTTAGTGTTTGTCAGTTGAAAAAAAAAAATCTATGGGAAGTTGGGCACCAATATTTTCTTCACCCAGGGCATCAAAAACCTCAAAACTGGCTTTGGTCGCAATTGTGGTGGCAAGGAAATGGTGTTGGGCAGCATGTAGCATGATGTACAATGGTTGTTCAGGGGATGTACCTAGACAAGGGGTCTAAGACGGTGGCATATTGGTTCTCTAATAGGTTACGAGGTGTTGTAAACACGAGTTATGAGTTGGTGCTACACATGCATGCTGGTTTAGCGGGTGGTCGCATAGTGTGTGATGAAATGATGCATGTTAGGTCTGGTGTTTGGGCCTCGAGTATCCTGAATTTTTCTTTGATGGGAATTGCGTAGTCCGTAGGTGTGGTGGGTTAAGAGTTGGGAAAAATTTGCTGTAGTGTTATATATATCTCATTATTTCTTAAACTTAGAGATAGTACAAACATTTATAGCAAAGTACACATAAATATCTTTCTAAGACTTATATTATCAATTAAACTCTTAAAATTACAGAGAGAGAGAGAGAGAGGAACACATCCGCACCGGTCAGTAGAAAAGAATACTTTGATTTAGGGTTTTCAATAATGATTCTATTCATCCCACAAAGGGGTATATATACAAGGACAAGAGGAGTAGTCTAACCCTAATAGGAAACAATCATTCCTATAATTACATGATAACCTAAATAAATAAGAATCATAATTACATAAGATTTACAGCTATTCTACACTCCCCCTCAAGTTGGTGCATAGATATCTATCATGCCCAACTTGTCAACTGAGCTGTCGAATATCTTCCTGGACACTCCTTTAGTAAGAACATCAGCTAACTGCTCTTCTGAGTTTACAAATGGAAAACGAATAACCTTTCTGTCAAGATTTTCTTTAATAAAATGACGGTCAACCTCCACATGCTTTGTCCTATCATGCTGAACTGGATTATGTGCAATCTCAATTGCAGCTTTATTATCACAATGCAAATCCATAGGTTGTTTAAGCTTGTAACCTAGATCTTTCAGGACATTACGAATCCATAACATTTCACAGACTCCATGTGTCATACCTCGAAATTCTGCTTCTGCACTTGATCTGGCCGCAACTTTCTGTTTCTTGCTACGCCAAGTGACAAGGTTCCCTCCTACAAAAGTGAAGTACCCAGATGTAGAACGCCTGTCAGTTTTATCACCAGCCCAATCTGCATCTGTGTATCCCACAACTTCCAATTCATCCTTTTTCTCAAACAGTAATCCTTTACCTGGCGCCATCTTCAAATACCTCAAAATCCGAAAAACTGCATCCATATGTTCTTCACTAGGACAATGCATAAACTGACTGACAACACTCACAGCATAAGCAATATCAGGTCTAGTATGTGAAAGATAAATCAACCTTCCTACAAGACGTTGATACCTTCCTTTATCAGTTGGAACTTGATCAGGATAAATGGCAAGTCTGTGATTCATCTCAATGGGTGTCTCAATTGGACTGCAGTCTAGCATCCCCGTTTCAGCAAGTAAGTCAAGAACATACTTCCTCTGTGACAGTGAAATTCCCTTCTTAGACCTCGCAACTTCAATACCCAGAAAATACTTCAGTTGCCCCAGATCCTTCATTTCAAACTCCTTTGACAGATAATTTTGCAACTCATTCATCTCTTTTGGATCATCCCCTGTAACAATCATGTCATCAACATACACAATAAGAGCTGTAATCTTACCATTCTTGCGCTTGATAAACAAGGTATGGTCAGAATTGCTCTGTTTGTATCCAAAGGCTCTCATGGACTTTGAAAATCTCCCAAACCAGGCTCTTGGAGATTGCTTTAGGCCATACAACGATTTCCTCAACTTACACACCTTGCCAACTTCACTTGGGTAATTCTTAACACCAGGAGGCACATCCATGTACACTTCTTCCTCTAAATTCCCATTAAGGAACGCATTCTTCACATCAAACTGGTGTAAGGGCCAATCTTTGTTTGCTGCAAGTGAGATTAGAATCCGGACAGTATTAATCTTTGCCACAGGTGCAAAAGTCTCCTCATAATCAATCCCATAGCGTTGTGTATATCCTTTGGCAACCAACCTCGCCTTGTATCTATTAATAGTTCTGATGTAGGACGAGAATGGACCCGACTCAATCAGAAAACCATAAAAGTAAAAAAGCGGCATAGAATCAAGAAAAGTGATTGGAAAATAGGTAACTCACGTGTAAAGAGGTTATTAGCTGCTGGAATATTCAAGAAAAATTGGTTTTGGACTTTTCGGGTTTCTCGTGCGAAAAGTCTGGTTTTGATTTTGAATCAAATTTGACTAACTTTTGGCCAGAATGTCCGTTTGAGACGCATGATACCTTTCCAGAATGGGAACGACGAGATCTTCAAGACTCACTTTAGTGAGCCCTAACGAATTTAGGCCAAAATATGTCGTTTTAATTATCCGATTTGGGATTTAATATTTTAGGTTTTCTAGTTTGTTTTGTTTTTACCCATGGGCTTTAGGGTTCAATGTTAGTCGCCCTAGGGTTTTATTTCTCTTATTTAAGCAGCCGTATGTGGCTGCAGAACGCATCTTTCAACTTTTAATCAATAAAATAGAGATTTTCTCTTTATCTCTGGTGGACTCCAGAATCCTTTTGTTAGGTTTATTGCTGGTAAACCTAGGTTATCAATCCGATCATTCCGACTGCGTCAGGTGGTATCAGAGCAGTCGGAATGATCGGATTGATAACCTAGGTTTACCAGCAATAAACCTAACAAAAGGATTCTGGAGTCCACCAGAGATAAAGAGAAAATCTCTATTTTATTGATTAAAAGTTGAAAGATGCGTTCTGCAGCCACATACGGCTGCTTAAATAAGAGAAATAAAACCCTAGGGCGACTAACATTGAACCCTAAAGCCCATGGGTAAAAACAAAACAAACTAGAAAACCTAAAATATTAAATCCCGAATCGGATAATTAAAACGACATATTTTGGCCTAAATTCGTTAGGGCTCACTAAAGTGAGTCTTGAAGATCTCGTCGTTCCCATTCTGGAAAGGTATCATGCGTCTCAAACTGACATTCTGGCCAAAAGTTAGTCAAATCTGATTCAAAATCAAAACCTGACTTTTCGCACGAGAAACTCGAAAAGTCCAAAACCAATTTTTCTTGAATATTCCAGCAGCTAATAACCTCTTTACACGTGAGTTACCTATTTTCCAATCACTTTTCTTGATTCTATGCCGCTTATTTACTTTTATGGTTTTCTGATTGAGTCGGGTCCATTCTCGTCCTACATCAAGTTCCATCTGCATTAAGCTTCACAGTAAATACCCAACGACATCCTACAGTCTTCTTTCCAGCCGGCATAGATACTAGCTCCCATGTTGCATTCTTTTGAAGAGCTTCCAATTCTTCATTCATCGCCTTTGTCCATTTTGGATCCATCAATGCATCCTGCACGTTACTAGGAATAGATACAGTAGATAATTGATCAACAACAAGTGCATGTGACCCAGAAATCCTATGGTTAGACATAAAATTAGCTATAGGGTATTTAGCTTTGGCTTTGATATCTGGTTCATATTGTTTCTTAGGAATTCCCTTGGTAACCCTGTGTGATTTCTTAGGTTCGACACTTTCTAACCCAGAAGACTCATTAAAGTTTAGGGGTACCTGAGGTGGATCATTCTGAGTGGAATCTTCGGTTGGTGATGTAGAAGGGGGAATATCTTGTGTGTGAGCTTCAGATACATCTTGATTTTGATTCAAACTATCCAGAAAAGTCGTCACTTCTATCTCGGAATTCACAACGCTCTGTTCGGCAGTTGCGTTCTCGGTTTCGGAAGTTACAACACTCTGTTCGGCAGTCGCATTCTCTGTTTCGGAATTCACAACACTCTGTTCGGCAGTCGCATTCTCTGTTTCGGAATTCACAACACTCTGTTCGGCAGTTGCATTCTCTATTCCAGAATTTCTACCTTCAAATTGTTCCTCCAAATTTTCCAAGTCTTCAAAGACATCAAAGTCAATAATAGAACAAGGATTCCCTTCACAACCTTTCTCCCCCTGAAGGGAAGACTGAGAAGCTCCCCCTGAGTAATATGGCTCAGATTCACGGAATGAGACATCAAGAGATATATGTATTGTATTAGTGAGTGGATCATAACATCTGTAGCCCTTCTGAAACTCGGCATAACCTACAAACATACACTTCGTTGCACGGGGATCAAGTTTGCTCCGGTGTGGCTTTGGTATATGAACATAAGCAGTGCACCCAAACACTCGGGGTTCCAAATTAGGCATAGAGGGGATGGTCAAGAGTGTATGAAGCTGTTGATGAGGATTCTGAAACTCAATTACCCGGGAAGGAGTACGATTGATGAGGTATGCGGCTGACTTCACTGCTTCTCCCCAATAAGACCGAGGTACATTCATGCCAAACAATGAAGCCCGAACAACTTCCATCAACTGCCTGTTCTTCCGTTCTGCCAAACCATTCTGTTGAGGAGTATAAGAGTTGGAGGTTTGATGACGAATCCCCTGTGACCGGCAAAATTCAATCATAGGGCCATTCACAAACTCTCCACCATTGTCAGATTGAAACACTCGGATGGATTGTTGATACTGAGTGGTCACCATTTTGTGAAATTCGGTAAACAACCCAAATACTTCACTCTTATTCTTCAGTAATGACACCCACGTCATGCGAGTACAATCATCAATAAATGTGACATAATATCGAGCTCCAGAAAGAGAAGGAATCTTTGCAGGACCCCAGACATCAGAGTGAATTTTCATAAAAGGAACAGGACTTTTATTAAGACTTGGTGAATATGAAATACGGTGGCTCTTGGCTAGTTCACAAATGTCACAATGGAAATCCAAATCACTGACAACCGAAAACAAATGAGGTTGCAGCTTCTTAAGATAACTAAAAGATAGATGACCTAAACGGCGATGCCATAACCATACTGCTTCCTTTGCATTCTCTACCCCATTAATCTGATTAGCTTGCCCCAAAAGATGCTTCTGGTTTTCTCCAGTCTCTGTCAGATCCAGGTAGTATAATTTTCCCCTTCTAACACCATAACCAAGAATCCACCGAGTCAGAATGTCCTGAAACACACAGAAAGATGGATAGAAGGTCACAATACATGCAAGTGCTAAAATAATCTGACCAACAGATAGGAGATTATAAGCTAGTGAGGGAACAACAAGAACAGATTCAAGGGTTAAGGTATCAGATACAACAATAGAACCTTCTCCGGTGACCGGAGTTGGAGTACCATCAGCAGTAGAGACAATATTTTGAGAGGAACGTCTAAGGTTTTTCACAAGACTAGGGTCATTGGTCATATGATCAGATGCACCTGTATCAATTATCCATGTATTATTCAAAGTAGCCTTACCCTTCATACCTGACTGCGCTACATTAGCGGAGGCATTGTCGAGATGCTCTTCCTCTGTAGTAGCAATAGCCGCCTTGCCCGTATTCTTTTGTGGTTTCCTGGTGAAGTCCCACCAATCAGGGTAGCCAATCACTTCATAGCATCGCTCCTTGGTATGACCTACTTCCCCACAGACAACACATTTTTTGTTTGCGTATGGGTTTGGTTTGTCATGAGGACGGCGTGGAGAAGGACCTGAGAAGCCTGGAGGAGGACCTGGTCGGCGTTGAACGGCCATAACAGAAGATTCGGTAGGTATCGAACGCCCCATAGCTTGTTTCTCTGATTGCACCTTGCGAATGTAAGCATAGCTCTGCTCCAAGGAGAATTTAGGCTCCTTGCGTAGGATTTCTCCACGCACCTGATCATACTCTGGGTCAAGTCCACTCAAAAACAAGTGAACACGCATTCGGGACATTGCTGAAGTTTCTTGAACGACAGCTGCAACATTATCATGTTGAGAGGCCACCCTTTGATCAATCTCCTGGAACATTGCCACTAACTCCTTGTAGTAGGTCGGAATGGGCCTTCCATTCTGCTTTGCTTCAAAACACTTTTTATTCAATTCAAAGATTCGGGTTTCATCAGAATCATCATAAAAGGTTTTCTCTACAGCTTCCCAAATATCTTTCGCAGTAGGGAGACGAATATACCGGTTCATGAGAAAGGATTCCACGGAGTCAATTAGCCAACTTTTCACCTTTTCATTGTCTGTGGCCCAAGCTTCATACTCTGCAGAATTCATGGCGGGTTCAGCCTTTACTCCGGTCAGATAACCAACCTTCCCTCGTGCTCCAATGCGCATTCGCATAAGAGGAGCCCATATGGTGTAGTTGGATTCATTCAAGACAACACTTGTGGGGAAAGCAGAATTGTCTTGTTGGGTGGTGTAGTGGTGATGGATGATCGGTGAGGCTGACACCATTGTCTTCTCGGGATTTGACTGTTCGCCTTCAATTGCAGGTCCGGCCATGGAGGAATTTGGGGTTTTTTTTTTTTTCAGGTTTGGTTTTTCTAGGGTTTCAAAAAATTCAGGGATGACTTGATTTTAATGGTGGTGGTACGCAGCGGTTTGTGGTGTGCTTTGGGATTCAGGATTCAGGATTCAGGATTCAAAGGATGCAGGCAAGTTCAAAGGATTGAACCTGCTTTGATACCAAGTAGAAAAGAATACTTTGATTTAGGGTTTTCAATAATGATTCTATTCATCCCAGAAAGGGGTATATATACAAGGACAAGAAGAGTAGTCTAACCCTAATAGGAAACAATCATTCCTATAATTACATGATAACCTAAATAAATAAGAATCATAATTACATAAGATTTACAGCTATTCTACACGGTCCACTATCAAAAGGTGAACGGATAGCAGATTTCCGGTCGGATCAGGTTTGGCCTAAAAATGGGTTAATTAGTATTTTTTCAGTTTGCCAACATTAGCTTTTTGGTTCATTGACAATAGCTTTTTCAAAATATGCCATTAGTTTTTTAAAAAATGATTATGAATGATAGTAGCTTTTTTTTTTTGGAGAATAACAGTAAATTTGTAGGTAGTCGATAATAGCAATTCGGTTTGGGGTAGTATCTTTTTGAAAGATAGTAATGACTATTTAGGGATTAAGATAAGTCGCCGGGGGAGGATGGGTTTTCTCCAAGATTCTACTGGACTTATTGGGAGGTGATTGGAAATGAGGTAAGTAATCTGTGCCTACACGTTTTGAAAGGATTAAGATGGGAGGCCATAGAGTTTCAACCATGCTCATATAATGCTTAACGACTGCAATTGTTTCTTTCCGATAGTACAAGTGTAAAGATCTTGATACTTGGATTGGTTGGTACCAGACTCGTTTTGTTTAGGTGCATTTTGTGTAGAGATTTGTTAGTAACTATAATTTAGGCCCGATGAATCACATCTAGATTAGGGTGCACATTCATAATTTGTTGCTGACATATGTGACTCCAACTGTTTCCGTGATTGCCTGATTGGAGAGACAATGTCACTACTACAATTCTGAGCAACATCCACACTTTGTTAGCTAGGCACGGAAAATCTTTTGTGGGTATGTTTCCCTTTTCTTCATACGAGGGTGTTGCCCTAAGTTTTGTTGGTGCCTTAAATTCCTACTATCGCTTATATGGGTGGCACAACATTTTTTATTATTATAATATTTTACCCCCTATTGCTGAACTTGGCTTGGGAAAAAATGAACTGATGTGTGATCGAGGATGAGGCTTTTCTAAGGACTATCTCTTTCCTTCTTCAATTCGATCTCTTTCCTACTTAAAGAAGAATGAAGACCTAAAGCTGGGGGTCATAGACTTACCCAAATCATGTCTGGTTTAGGCGATGGCAGAAGCCAAGCCGACATTGTCGCTCAACCTCATGACCCAAAGTTGTTGAAAAAGATCGAGATAGATCAAGATGAGAAGAGTGAGAGCCGTCTATCTCCCTAAATCAGCCAGATCTTTTTCCTTCATCCCTCGGATGTCTCTCGCTCTGGTGTATACTATATACAAAGGTATTTGTTATTAGATTTGGGTTTGAACCTTTTTTTCTCTATTATTTGAAAGTGGCTCCGAACATGCTAGACATTGATTTTGGGCTTAGGATTTTTTAACTCAAAATCGAAATTTTTTTTTTTATCAAATAAAAAACTCATATACAACAACTAGTCTATTAAGAGTCGAACTCACGACCCCAAAACAAAACGATTTACATTGGGCTGGTTCCGTTGAGGTTAGTTGCGGAGGATTTTGCGCTAACTTGAAATGAAGATGGGTCGGTGCAGGTGCAGGAGACAGTGGCAAGAGAAGAAAAGAGAGGCCGTGAAAGGCCGTAGGGACAGAGGAACAAACGGAAGGAAGTGGAGCTAGGAAGTAACCCACATACTCTTTCATCTTCTACTTCTCATCTTGGGTACGGTACAGATGGTGCTTAGTATCACAATTGCGTTTATTAACAGGATACCGTTTCGCCTTACCTAGAGTTGCATAGTTAGTCAAAACATGTTTTATTTTTTATTTTTTTATTGTTATTCTTAAATATATAAGTGTGCATTAAGTTGTATAATATATGGAATTTACTTGTTAGGGTTTTCTTTCCCCATTTAGACTAAATAAGCATAGCTGCAGAGACTTAGACTTGATATGTGCATTTTCTTGGTGGTGACTCAGTGAAGCTATGCGAATATATGAGTATTTATCTCCCTAAAAAAGAATTGTAAATCATTCTTAAAAAAAAAACAAAATGCAACGTCAACGTCAAATTGAGATACAAATGTCCATTTTTCTGTATCCTGATCACTTTAATTTTATATGGCATTTATGTCTATCTCATTATCTCTTAGACTTAGAGCTAGTATAAAGGTTTATTTTATGTTACTTTAACCACATCCACATGACCACATACTTACTATGAGCTTACCAGAAAATGGTTAATCATATAAAAGGCAAAAGTTTTGCTTAATAGAGTTATTGAAATCTAAGCTTCCTAATAAAAAAAAAGTACGTCTGAGACTTGATCAACCCATGCTAGCTTTCACTTTCATCGCAATATCAATAATTAAGTTTATCTTAATCTTTCCGACCTAGTGTATCATGGCATGAAAAAAGATTATTGCAAATTACGGATGTACGTAAGATATTTACCGACGCTTAGTATCTCAATAAAGTCCAATATGACATGTCACCACATGTGACATTAGTTTGGATACTAAAACAAATCGATCGTCAAAAAAAGATGTAAAACGAACACATTGATTTGATTGAGGGCAAGTAAAGATTGTAATGAGATTAATAATAGTCGTTCAGTTCGATCTCACACAGCTGATTCTTACTATTCCAGAAACTGTTAGAAGAAATGTGATTAATGAAGATGTGCATTTTTTACTTGGGTACTTTATCTTGGAATAAAATGGTGGAAGAAGGAAAGCTGACGCAGAGCTCATCTAACAAGTATTTTGAGAAGCTGATTTTGTTTCTACACATTTTTTAAAGTTTTGTTTTTTAGAGTAATAGTCAACCATTTTAATAATAATAATAATAATTACTTGGGTACTTTTTTTTTTTTTTGAAATAATTACTTGGGTACTTTATCTTGGAATAAAATGTCCACCATGAAAGCTGACGCAGAGCTCATCTAACAAGTATTTTGAGAAGCTGATTTTGTTTCTACACATTTTTTAAAGTTTTTCTTTTTTTTAGAGTAATAGGCAACCATTTTAATAATAATAATAAGGGGCCGTGACCACTTACCCGATTTTAGGCTAAAAATTGCCCACTTACTCCACTAAGAGTTTTTTAACCCCATTTACCCAATCTAACATTCATTGATAGTTTTGCCCATATTTTAATTAATAAATTGCATCTCTCTCTCTCAGACTCCCTCTCTCTCAGACTCTCTCTCTTCGATCTATTTTCTCTCTCCTCCCCCCTCATCGATCTCTCCCTCCCTCCCACCTCCGGCCGGCGATATGTTGACCACAGACCCGATCTCTCTCTCTCTCTTGCGGCTCAGACGGCACCGGACGGCTGCAGAAGCTGCCGCCGTGGGAGAAGAAGATGGACACCGTCACCATGCTCGTGGCGGCGCACCGCTACGTTCGATTCCTCTAGCCTCAGGTCGCCGCCGTCCGTGCCATGCGCATCGTCGCCTCCAACTCCGTCCCCGTCTTGAAACAGCGGCGAGACGAGAGAACACGCCTGCGAGATCGGCGCAACCTCCACTTCGCCGGTCTCCGATTTCACGGCTGCCTCCAGCTCCTTGAATGCCTCTGCAATTTTCCTCAGCGGCTTCTCGTTCGCCATTGCAAACTTTCTCTCTGTAGAAATTTTCTCTCTCTTCTCTCTCTCTTCTTCTTCTTCTTCTGTGAAATTCTCTCAAGTTCTTTTTTTTTTTTTGGTAAATTTGGCAGAAGGCTTATAAGGAAAGAAGAAAGAAGAATGAAGAATGAAAAAAAAAGTTTTATTGAGTAGTTATACATGTCTATTGCGGGGCAATAATATGATTATTGGGAGGCAATAATATGAGTATTGGGGGGCAATAATATGCATATAAATTGATCAATTGTGCCTGTAGTGTATTCATTTTGGTTTTGGGACTTTATACAATTCACTGGACGGCAATAATATGATTTTGGGAGGCAATAATATGAGTATTGGGGGGCAATAATATGCATATAAATTGATCAATTGTGCCTGTAGTGTATTCATTTTGGTTTTGGGAGTTTATACAATTCACTGGACGACAATAATATGATTTTGGGAGGCAATAATATGATTATTGGGAGGTAATAATATGATTACTGGGGGGCAATAATATGGTTACTGGGTATTATTAGGGGCAATAAATTCAGACGCTGGAATCCGGTCATCAGTCGACGGAGTCCGGTTGTCAGAGTCGGCGCCCGGCCACTGGTCACCGGAGCACAGCAAGGTGGAGGATGATTTCTCTCTCTAAGTGAGAAAGAAGGAGAGGGCAAAAAAGTCTCAAAAATAAATAAAAAGAATAAAAAAAGAATTAATTGGGTATTAGGGAAATAATCCCTTAGAGTGTTTTGGGTAAATGGGGTTAAAAAAACTATTAGTGGAGCAAGTGGGCAATTTTTAAGCTAAAATTGGGTAAATGATCATTTCCCCTAATAATAATAATAATAACGATTACAACTTATAGATGTAGAGACTACATCAAAATCAAAAATAACAGAAACAATACTAGATAACAAGGCATCGGAAATAAAACCTAGCAAGGATAGGAAATGATGCTAAAAAGCATTTGATGAGGCACCAAACAATAATAATAACGATTACAACTTATAGATGTAGAGACTACATCAAAATCAAAAATAACAGAAACAATACTAGATAACAAGACATCGGAAATAAAACCTAGCAAGGATAGGAAAGGATGCTAAAAAGCATTTGATGAGGCACCAAACAAACCCCGGACTATGTAAAATGGTACCAACAGTATGGTCAACCATGCTTCCACACAAAAACTATGCGTCGAATAGAGGGTAACCTTATATCAAGGTAACCGGCGGTAGTGTGACCGACCTTACCCACTCCACGCAAATTAATACGTCAAGTAGAGAGCAATCTTCTACCTAAGTAGTCGAAATTCCAATTTCAGAGTGTAGCAGAGAAAGAAGTCCACAAAAAGTCTCCTGGATCCTATATGCAAATCCAAACAGAAAACAAGGCCCATCTTGAGTAGCCCAAACAGAAAGCAGCCCAGGCCTACAGTCTGGACACCCAGACCTGCTCTGCCCTCAACCCCAGGCCCTGCACCATCATTCCTCCCCAAAGACCTCCCTTCCCAGACCTGTTCGCTCGAATCAAAACGCCGCCACCTGCCCCATTGGTACTCGGATCCACCGACTGGAAACAAAGCCGGCCTGCATCGTTCGCCTTGTGAGGATTGGAGCTCTTCAGAGATGGGGTTGAGGTCTTCATATCAGATGGAGAAAATGGTGTTGGCGAAGTCGGTGATGGAATCCCATCACCTGTAATCATGGTCAAGCAGTGGCGTATCGTGCCTAGCTTTACCGCCCCTGGACCAAATCTATCCAACAAGCCCAGCTTCAGACGTGCCTGACATGGTCGGAGTATAGTCTGTTAACAGCCGGTGCCGTTCCAACCCAGCAAGGCGGCACAGCCCCATCTTCTCTCCACCAACCACGATCAGATAAAAGTTGGGAACAAAAAGTCGTCGCCGGGAAGCATGCTTGCCGCGGCTAATAATTAGGCACAGTAGAAGCCGTGCGCAAAGGTAACGACGCCGAGGACAATGTTGGAAAAGTGCTCCATCGATGATGGAGGAAGGTACAGAGAGGCCAAAAGTGGCGCTCTCCCAACCATAGCAGAGCGCAATGTATTTTCATCACTCCGAATTGAAATAGAGGGACATTCTTATAGTTATTTCTGCACATTTTTTAAAGTTGATGAAGCGTTGAATGATATATATTTTAGTGAGTTCCATACATATTTTTTAAAGTTTTTTTTTTTGAATCGAAATAGGTCATCCAATATATTAAAGTTCAGCAAGCAGTACCAGAAACGACACACCCTAGAGGGGCAGACAGAAAGAGCCGTCCTTTAGGACATACAACGGACCTATTCTAGTAAAAATAGATCCCGCACTCCCGGGTACACCCACCTTTTAAGGACAGATACGCACCTTTATTCTAACAAAGCCTAGAAAACTCAGAAACAGTTTAAATAAATATAACAACCGAGCACCTAGACTTTGCGACCTTAGAAAAACTAAGCATTATTAGTAGAGGAAGGGGATGGATTAACCTCCCCTACAGCTCCACACTCTTTTGGTACCTCCACCATGTGATCCGGATTAACATCTCCACCTGTCTCCGCCTCAATCGAAACATGGGAGTCCTTGTCACTATCACGAAGTTTCTATTTCTTAGCCTTCTTACCCTTCAAGTCCTTCTCAAGGACCCGAGCACACTTAGGCTTATTCTTACTTCCCTTGGGCCTCCCTAACTTCTTCTTTCTTGGCGAAATCACCAACTTACCATGCTTATGTTGCAGAACAAGCTGCATACCATCATCCACCTGAAGCAAAGGTTCAGAGGTAGACACAAACCTCTTCCCAACATATGTCAGCATGTCCACCGGCTTCCTCTTGATTCCCAACACCGAACTAGGGCCCGACTCCATTACCAGCGAGTCCACACCTCTCTCCATCCTAGCAGTTTGAAAACAGGCAATGAAGGCATAGTAGCCCCATTCACAGGACCGGTAGGTGTGTCCATCTGAGCTTTCCAATTCTCAAGGAAAGCTGATAAATTCAAGCCCTCAAACAGGATGGCCTTATGCTTCCCATCACTCACCACCGACTGCCCCACCGCCTGCATAGTAGTCTCCACAAGGTTTTGTACTCCCACCCCTCCGGACTGATCCGGCACCATCAATTGCAGCATTTCCAACCCACTTTCTTTGCACTCTCCTCCTCCCTAGCAGGATCTTGGCTTTCCGACAACGACAGCCCAACAATCACAGTCTGCATCTGCACCAGAAGTTCATCCTTCTCTTTCATCAAGAGACCATCACACCCTGCCTCCCCATGTTCAAAAAGGCCACAACTCTGATAGAACCCCTTCACCTTTTCAAAGATAAACGCCAACTCTGGCATCACCACCGGCGAAAACTCAAAAAGCTTCCAAACCCTAACCCGTCTCCTAACATCAAAAACTAGACGAATCCTTTGTTCCTCTTCTTTTCGGAATAGGGGTATTCGATTGAAGCGAATAACCCGGCCAAGAGTCACGCCGACTAGATGCAGCGTCGTCTTATTGCGAATAATCCTTTGTTCCTCAAGAGCCACTGATCCTATTCCATCATACTTTCCAAGCAACAACATAGTGTTCCTATAGAACCATGGTCCTCCATGCAAATCTTATTACATTTAGATTCGCGGGAAAATTGAAACACAAATTGATCTCCTTCTTCTTGTATTGTCAAACCAGACTTGATACGCTAGATTGTAGCAATAGTCCCTTTGAAGCCTGGGAACTTGGCTTTGGAGTCAAGAAGACGCCCCACCATGTACCACTGGTCTGCTTGCAAAGCTGCAAGCCCTGCCGAACCCAAAGTCACCTGCGCTAAGTTTTGGTGGTGAATTCCTGCCGGATCCCTAGCCTCCAATGACGCCATTGCCTCAAGGTTCGAAATTTTTTGTTGAAGGCAAGCAACGAGAAAACCCTAGCTAAGGCGGCTAGGTCGAGTCTACATATTTTTTTAAGTTGATGAAGCATTAAATGGTATATATTTTAGTAAGTTTTATCCAAAAACAGAAAAAAATATATATATAAAAATAAGATTTGAAAGAGGCCATAATTGTAATCTCTCACCAAGATAACTTGTTAGGGAACGACAATGAGCTTCTATACAAGCTTGTCACTAATATAGGAGAGGCTGATTCTCAAGCTGCATAGAAACTCATTACAAAGGAAACTTGGCCAAACGGCATGCACACCAATTAAAATGCTAGCACCGCTAAAGTTAGAGCCCTAGAAAAGGTGAACATCACTCGATTTTCATATATTTTAGATAATACCATTTTGCTATGGACAATTTTTAGATTCACCCCTAGAGTGAACGAGTATATTCACCTCTATTATCGATTAACATACTTTTACTTAATAAATTTCTCATTCAACGATCTATATCTTAGATTAGTCTTTAAATATCATCTCTGTAAAAAATCAATCGAATCAGAAATCGTTTAATTATCTAATTGAATCAAACAAAATGGATAGTTCTAACATGCACTTACTACTATTATGATGAATCATCCATATATTTCATAGAAATGAATAACTAAAAGGTATTCAATTTGATTGATTTTTTACAGAGCTAATCTTTTATGATGTTTTGCAACATGAATGGTTAAATTAGAAAATTATAAAGTTAAAGTGCATTAATCACGATAAAGAGTGAATATGCTCATTCACTATTCACTCTAGGAGTGAACCTAATAATTGTTCTTTGCAGACCCATGAAATCAATCAATCAATTTGTAACCAGAGAAAACCAGGTAGTTCATATATTCTTGAACCAGGTGCACGCAAGTAACTTTTTACAAATAATGCAGTTATTGTCAATTTGAAGTGAGAATTATGCTTACTATAGTATCAGTAGGAAAGTAGTTGTTGTAGATTAATTAACCGGCCAGCTGGGTTAGTAGTAGCAGTACTGAAGCAGCTGAAGGTTGCTAGGTACAGGTAGCAAGCTAGAAAAGAATACCATCTGTTCCAAAATGGTAGAGGAAATTAAAAGGAATCTGGTTATGGTTTTTGGCAGTAAAGTCTACAGCGGCCTAGCTAGGAGAGACTAGAGAGTCCAGGACAGAGCAGAAACTGCACTAGTGTTTAATGAAGAAGATATAGCGATGGACTTTGATATACATTTACTCCTTTAACTAGCAGGCATATATCGGCACCTATATATGTATATATATAGTAAACAGTCTTTCCCTAAACACATAAATAAGCACAAAAGAGATGAGAGTCTTAGAGATCCGATCGTATCGATAACGAAGTACAGTGCCAGCTAGAGATGATGAGCATGGTAAAAGATGGAGCCAGAGGAATTTAAAGCTACGTCCATAATCCACATACGAACGAATAGCAGTACGTAGCTGTGTAGCTTTCCAGGTGGTCATTTACTACTACCCCCTCTCATTCATAAAGAGTAGCAGTACTTCTCCCCCTCGATCGATTCGATTTTCTTTACTCCTGGACCTCCTCCATTGAAAGAGAATGGAAACAAAACAAAATACAAAGGCAAGTGCTTTGCTTATTCCTGCTGCGTAGTGCCGTACGTAGATCCTTCATATAAAGCCGGCACCACAGCCCATAAGGCCAAGCACAGTTGGGGACAGGTGGCCTCCGTATCTTACTTTTCAGATATGTCTTCAATGTTAATGTGCCATGTGTGCTACTAGTACTACTCAGTTTTACCCCTCTCTGGATTTGCTTTGGTGATCTTCGATAATGATTAAAATTTGTTTAGTCCCTGTACTATAAGTCGGTCATCGTTTCAGTCCCTGATATTTTCAATTAATCTAAAAAGTCCCTAATGTCACAATTTTACTCTAATCGGTACAGTCCGTTGAATTGGTCCGTTTGTAGGCTTATGTGGCAATAAAATGTTGGCCAACTCAGCGCCACGTAAGCCTTCCTAATAGCAAAATGTCCATAATGTCCATGGCCTCTATTACGGGTGTTAGACCCCAGACCCCAGACCCCTAATCCCAAAACAAACCCCAAAATTAAAATTCCCGTTCGTTGCTCCCAACCCCGTAATCCACAAACCCAGAAATCTGATTGCGTTCCCGTCGAAATTCAAAAACCCGAAGCTAGAAATTGAAATTTGGGTGCTATAGGGAAGAAGACTCGCAGCCCGATTTGAAATAGAGGCCGACATCTAAAGGTGGAGCCATTGTGGTGAACGACGGCGACGTCTGGGTTGCTCGAGTTGTAGGAGGCGAGAAGGATGACATCCCTGATTATGGTGAGTATCGAATGCGCCCGATTTGCCGCATTTGTTATCCGATTGAGTTAGGGTTTAGGTTTCTAGGGTTTGTTTGAAAAAGTTGGGGTTTTAAAGTTTTGGGTTTTCTTCTCTAAAATATCATTTTCGAGTGATTGGTTTGTGATTTTGATGATATGGGTTGATGGAATTGATTTATAGGGTTTCAAAAAAAAATTGGGGTTTTGTAGTGGTATTTCGTGCTGGGTTGTTAGGGTTTAGATTTCTAGGGTTTGTTCGAAAAAGTTGGGGTTTTAAAGTTCTGGGTTTTCTGCTCTAAAATATCATTTTCGAGTGATTGGTTTGTGATTTTGATGATATGGGTTGATGGAATTGATTTATAGGGCTTCAAAAAAAAAATTGGGGCTTTGTAGTGGTATTTCGTGCTGGGTTGTTGAAATTGGGGGTTTTAATATTGGGTTTTAGGGCTTAGGTTGACCAAGTTGTTGTTGTATATCCTTGTATAATCTGATGTTGAGGTTTTAATATTTAGATTTGGGTCTTAATGGTGTGAGTGGTCCTAGTAAAGAGTAATGCAAAGAGTAAATAATGATGGATGATGGGTCTCCCATGTGTGAGTGCAGATGTGAATATATGTGTGCTGGGGACCCTTTGTTTTTTTTTGGCCCTTTCTGTTTTGGCTTGTACCTCTTTATGGAGGCAAGCCAATTGGTTGTGTAGACTTTATGAGGACATTCTTTACATTTTATGGCTATATGTTTTTTGTTTTTGCTGCAAAAGTATGTTTGAATAGTGGATTTTGAACTTGGGAACTTGTATGGCTAAAGGTTATTTACTGTTAGGGTTATTAACTCACTTTTGGAACTGACTTTTGCAGCACATCCGGACTATTTCACAGTGAAGGTTTGGCATGGAGGCTGCAAAAGGGGAGAAAAATATGTTGGGGGGAAGGCAGATTACTATGACAACGTCGACAAAGATCGGATGTCTCTTGTAGAGGTGGATAATATGGTGACGGGGATTAATCCAGCTTATGCTGCTCAAAGGATTGACTATTGGTATAAGGTAGGCAGTGAAGATGATGAGTTCATGAAGCTGGAAACTGATCTGGATGTAGTTACAATGTGTACAGCAGTGCCACATTGGAGGCTAATTATTCTGTACTTGGATCACATGGAGCTACATGAAGCATTTGGGGATGAAGATGAAGACGTCTTCATGTATGAAGACTTTTTTTTCAATCAAGGTGGAAGCAGCGGTGTCGTGATAGAAGAGCTGCTGCAGGAGCCCAGAAAAAAGGAAACTTGTGTAATTACAGAACTTCCTGATGAGCCAAGACCTGGTAGGAGCAAGGGCGTAATAATTAGGGAGGTTGAGGACTGTGTTCCTACTCAAGCAAGCACTGCTTGTGGCATTGGTCGAAATGACAAAGGAAAACAGAAGTTGTTAGAGTATTCTTCAAGTCCAAAGCAAAAACAAAGTGGTGTAAGTCACTCAAGTTTAGGGCAGGTTTCAAGTGGTGTACGGAAATCAAGTTTAGAGTTGGAGTCAAGCCAAGGAAATGTTCAGTCAAGCTTAGGTCAAGGATCAAACATTATAGGAAGCAGTGGTGTATATGAGGGAGGTGAGAGGATGCAAGATATTGATGTGATGGATTATTTGCAAACATTTGGAGGGTTGTTGGAGTATGAATGTGAAGATTATCAAGAGCATGAAAAAGGCAGTGAGGATGATGATTACAACCCTTTGGCAGAAGATGAGGATTATGACCAGTATGGGGTAGATGATGATGAGTGGCTGGAGGATGTGGAGCAAGAAGAGCCTTCACGAAGAACTACACATGAAGCTGCAAGTGTTGGTCAAGTTCCAGACTTTGAGGATAATGAGGATATGTTTGCTGAAGAAGGATCAGATGAAGAGCAGACATGAAGAGGCCTGTTTTCAAATTAGGGATAAAGTTTGGTACAGTCCAGATCTTAAGGGATGCTTTGAGGGAAATGGCTATACAAGGAGGCTGGGAATATGTTTACATTAAGAATGAAAAAGTAAGGTTACAGGTTGTCTGCAAGGAGGATGATTGCCCTTTCGAGCTGTTTGCTTCTAAACTGCAGCATGAGGCTACTTTGATGATCAAGGGGTATAATTCAAAGCATACTTGCATAAGAAAATTCAACAACAAAATGGTGAAGCTGAAGTACTTAACTACAAAGTTCAAGGACCAGATAGCCATGAATGAAGCATGGAAACCAGGTATGAATTTTCTGAAAAGTTCTTATTCCATTCATGATGCTATGAGGATATTGTATTGATGCTTGTATGATCATTTGACTGTTGTTGTATGTTATTGCAGATTCACTAGCTAAGACAATGTTTGCCAATATTAAAGCAAGGGTATCAACTCAAATGGCTTATAAGGCCAAGAGGGCAGCTTTGCTGGAGGTTGAGGGTTCTATAAGATACCAGTTTGCAAGGCTGAAGGATTATGGCAGTGAGCTTAAGAGGGTGGATCCGGAAACTACCATAGATATAAAGTGTGATTTCAGCAACACAAGCAAGGAACCACTCTTCAAAAGAAAGTACATATGCTTGGGAGCTTTAAAGAATGGAATAAAGGCTGGTTGTAGAAGTGTCATTGGATTGGATGGAGCACACTTGAAAAGCTGTTTTGGAGGGCAGCTTCTGACTGCTGTTGGTGTAGATGCCAACAACACAAGTTGGGTTGTCGCATATGCAATGGTGGAAATTAAGAGCAAGGACTCATGGACATGGTTTCTGGAGCTTTTGTGCAAGGACCTAGACATCAAGGAAGATGGAGCAGGATGGGTGTTTATTAGTGACAAACAAAAAGGACTGAAACCGGTGCACATATAAGGTTTTGTGTAAGGCATATGTGGACTAATTTCACAAAGTTATTTCTTGGAAAAGTAATGAAGGATCAAATGTGGAAGTGTGCCAAGTCTACTACTTTGCCTTACTATCAGAATGACATGGAGGAAATGAAATCCCTTGATAAGGATGCTTATGATTGGATGACAGGTACTCCTACTTCAGTTTGCACTTTTCAATTAGGATATGTTTCAATGGTTTTAATTTCTGTTTTGTTTTGTAGATGAGGAGAGGCCTCCAAAACATTGGTGCAGAGCTTTCTTTAACACAAGTGTCAACTGTGACATTATGGACAATAACTTATGTGAGAGTTTCAATGGTTGGCTTGTGGAAGCTAGGAAGAAGCCACCTGTGACCATGTTTGAGGAGATAAGGGTCAAGCTTATGAAGAAGATTCAAATGAGAAAGGAGAAAATGGAAGCTTTCCAAGGAAACATCTGCCCCAAGCCGAGGAAAGTGTTGGAGAAGAATAAGATCAAGGCTGCAACAGATTGTATTCCTACTTTCAATGGTGGTAATGAAGCTGAGGTTGAAAATATAGAAGGAACCAAGAATGTTGTGAACATGAGGCATAGGACATGCAGCTGCAGAAGATGGGACTTGACTGGAATCCCATGCAAGCATGCAGTTTCTACCATACACTTGAGGAGGCATGACCCAGATGATTATGTGGCAGATTTCTACTTGAAGAAGACCTATTTGGCTATCTACAACAATCTTATAAGGCCTGTTAATAGCATGGATATGTGGCAAAGAAGCGATGATCCACCAATCCAACCTCCACAATATTCAAGGCAGCCAGGAAGGCCAAAAACAAAGAGAATTAAGGATGCTTCAAAAAAGGCTCCAAGTGGTGATGGTAAGCTTGGAAGGCAGCAAAGATCTCTTAGGTGTGGCAATTGTGGCCAAGTAGGGCACAATATGAAGACATGTTAGAGGCATTTGCCACCAAAGGAAAAGAAGACTGCTGCTGTTTCTAGGAAGAGGAAGGTCAGCAGTGAAGACGGCCAAGGTTCTGAAAATCAGGTAATTTTGAACCAGTTGATTGTTATTTTGAAGTTTGGTACATATCTCTTCATTTGTGTCATTTGATTCTGTTTTTGCTTGCTACAGACTAAGAAAGGGAAAAATTGTCCTTTGACTGCAAATCAGTTGAGGATCAAAGCCAAAGAAAGAGCCGAGTATCAAAAGGTAAGAATTCAGTCCAAAATAAGGGAAAAAAATGTCATTTTTGAGTTCAGTTTTAACTTTGTTTGATCTCCTTTGGTTGACAATGGCTTATTGCTTAAATATGACCAGAAAAAGCTTGCTGCTGCCAAGGCTGCAAAGTTGGCAGCAAACAGGTCTGCCCACACAACATCAACATCAAGGCCTCAACAAGCTGCAAGCAGACCTACAACCTCAAGGACTCAACCAACTACAACTGCCCCAACAAGTTCCAGGCCTCCACAAGCTTCGACATCATCAACCAACAAGGCAGCAACTTCAACAAGGTCATCCCAAAGGATCAGGGAGAGATCAGGTACGGGAGATGGAAACTAGTGGTTCAATAGACCTGTTTCGATTAGATTAATGCATCAATTGATTGTGGACATCCCTTTTTTTTTTGCAACTATGTGTTTTCTCACTTAGTTGCTAGCTCTAATCTTTTGCTAAGATGATTAGAGCTAAATTAATGTCAACCTTGAACTACTGATGAGGGATGTAATTAATGCTCTAATTTTGTTTTTGGTTAATTGGATCTTTTTCAGAGCTTGCTGCACAATGCATTATTTTCAATGAAAGTGAATGCTTTTTAGTTAATGGAATGCGTTTTGGTTAGATTACTGTTTGAATGAGGTTGAATGCTTTTCAGTTTATTCTATTTGATGAACTGTGATTCTTGTTGGTAGAGTTTCAATATATATGCTGTGTTTGTTGCTGCTGTAGTTGGGGATTTAGAGTGAAAAATTCATTGACTTTGGAGTTATTTTTGGTGAAGAATGAGGGAAAATGCAGGGGGTATATTGAACAATTTACAGCTTACCTGGCATGCAAACTGCTGAGTTGGCGTGGCTTCGAGTGCCACATCAGCAAGTTAACGGTCCAAATTAACGGAATGTTAACGGAGTGTACCAATCAGACGGAAATTGTGACGTTAGGAACTTTTCAGATTAATTGAAAGTGTCAGGGACTGAAACGAAAAAAAGGTCGTAGTACAGGGACTAAACATAATTTAATCCTTGACATATTGTTCATCCACTTACATCTACTGTACTTATTGGACTGGCCGCGCGGTGAGGGTTAGGGTAAAGCAAATAACAACGTTATTATTATTATTATTTTTTGTCTCGGTTACTTTCGAGGGTTGATTATTGTTACTATATAATATGTGATGAGCTCGCTACATTCAATTTTCTAACTAGTCGGTTATTTAGTTAAAGTTGTAGTAATTTCGTACATTTGTCTCTTTGACAATCAATTTAATTGTTAATTTATCATGGATAAACTATGAGTAATGTTATGTGAATACGTAATAATTCATGTAATATAGCTACATCATTTTATAAAACATTCTGATAGAGCAGTTTCTAAATGACATGCATGAACTATCAAACAAGTTAAGAACTAAGTGAGATCCAAAAGATGCTGAACGAAACCCGACCATTGTCGGTGATGGCCAGCGCGGCCGTAAACCTAGAAGAAACCTCCTTAGACATCTGAAGGCAGTAAGGTGCTGAACGAAGAGAAAGCAAGAAACCCTAGATCCGAAACCTAGACAAAAGCCCTAGCCTCTCTGTCGCTCTCTAAATTATGTGTTATTTAAAAAAAAAATATCATAGCATAGTCTAATTTGATTACGTTGTCTACCGATCGAAGATAATCAAGATCCAAATGACAATTATGCTATACCAAATATTTTTCAAAAGAGACATTTCAAGCATTGATAATTTTGAATAACTACTTTCTACAAAATGAAAAATAATAAAACAAATATCACTACTAGAATTTTGCTCTTAGACATCACGCCAATTACATCGGTGAGGAATTCACGCGATGTAAAAAAATGTCATTAACATCGATTCCTCAAATTCCGATTTATATGCATATAATTGACATCGTTTATTACTATTGACCGATGTCTACAATTTGATTCTGAAATTTAAAAAAACGCGGAAAAGATTAAGTTAAAAATTTTGAGAGGCGGGGAACAAAATTTCCATTCCACCCACACTTTGTCAAATTTCCCACTTCTATCTCACTCACTTTTATCTCCCAATTTTCACACTCTCTCTTCCTCGGAACCTTGGCTCTCTCCTCCTTCCTCTTCCGCTATCTTTCCACGCATGGCCACCACCGCCTCCCTCTACTGTCTCTCCCTGATTAACGACCTCCTCCCTCTCGCCGGCACCATCACCTCTGCCTGCAAGCTCGCTCTCTCTCTCTCTCTCTCTCTCTCTCTCTCTCTCTCTCTCTCTCTCTCTCTCTCTCTCTCTCTCTCTCTCTCTCTCTCTCTCTCTCTCTCTCTCTCTCTCAGATCTCAGAAGATTGAAAGAAGGGGAACAATCCTTCTCTCAATCCGCCATGATCCACATACTAGGGAGACCGCCAGCGAAGCGGCCAGATTCTGATCAGGTCAGACCACGGAGCAGCTGGAGGGGAAGCGTTCGAAGATATAGAATTAGAAATCATCCCTGACCTTGAGCCTAAACGCACCGTTTCGTCATCTTTGAAATCTCAGACTCTCAGTTTTTGAAGTTGAAACTTCGATTCAAAATGTCCAGCGATTCAAATCTGTCGAAGCTTCACCGTCTGATCGACGATTTTCTCGGTCCTTACCCAGTGAGTTCACGATTTAGGGTTTTCAATTTGGGGCTTTTGTTTTCTTGTTTGTTTCAGCAGCTCAATTCGCTTTTGCAGGAACCAGATGTTGTTTGGGTGACCAAAGAGAGAGAAATTTGGGTTAGTCTCTCTCAGGTACTTCGGCAAGTAAAGCTTTGTATTGGAGAAGTTGATTCTGATTATGATAATGTGAGTCTGTTTCTCTTTGAAAAATGTAAAAAGTTACATTGTTTAACATACTTATAAGAGCATGAAGGCAATAAGGAGATTGTTTAACATACTTAGAAGAGCTGAGTGGACTTGGTTGTAAATTTGAGTGATCAATTCATGTTTGCTGGTTAAGAAGTGATTTTTATAATAATTCATAAACAAAGCTGACTTCATGTTTGTTCTTGGGTGGGAAATAGATTTGTTTAATGAAGTACTAGACTTGGTTATCTATTTCCTCACTCTCACATGTGTATCTAGTTTCTGTGTTTTTAGATTTGAGCGTGAGGTCCAATTGATGAAAAATCTCTTAGAAGGCTATAGGAAAGCTTTAAAGGCAACACAAAAGACATTTGCTAAACATAGAGCACATTGTCTACAGGCTGTTAAGCCACTCTGCAGGGATAGATGTTTCGGGATCGGGGGGCCTTGTTTTAAGCACCACAGAACTGGAAAAGCTACGCCTAAAGCAAGAAGAAGAAGAGAGGATGAACAAGACTGGTGATTGAAACGATGATTAAGGACTTTGAAGCTGGGTGGATTAGCGAATATGAAACACACCAAAAGAGTGTTGAATTAGCTAGTAGCAGGTTGATGGATGTTGAGAAGGAAGTGAAACTTCTCAAGGAAGGGCTTTTAAAACAGAGGCTTCCAGAAACACAAGAATCTCCAAATGAATCATGAGATGCTTGGTTAGTCACCTAAACATTTTCATTATGTATAGCAGATACAACTCTTATAAGTATGTTAAACAATGTAACTTTGCCTTCATGCTCTGATGGAGTGCCTCTTTTTTCAGGTATGTGGATTAAAGGGTCCAATACCCAGATACCCAAGAGCCTGGAAAGCCAATAAGGAGATTGGGACCATTTCGAAATCCCTCAAGCTTGTTGAGTGTGTAAGTTCTCTTTTCTTTTTTTGCTTATTTTATCAGTGCACCCTTTTGCATATATATATATATATATATATGTTTAGTGTTGAAAGTAGTAAGTACTCTTTTTTTGTAGATTAAGGGTCTGTCAAATGTGAAAGAGGAGGTTTATGGGGCCCTTGATTCTTTCATTGTTTGGGAATTGGAATTCCCTTTGATTATAGTGACATTATTCTGCTACAGACGGATGTTTTCAATACTTTCACTGAGCTCTTGCAGCAAACTGGAAATGTCACAAAAGGCCAAATTACATGTTGGTTGGAGCATTTGCTCATGGCTTTTATTTGGTGTAATTTATTGACATCGAATTTTGTTATGATTGTTATACTGGTGAGATCCATGATAAGCATTAATACCAATCTACTCAATAAAGTTTCTACTCTACTATGTAAATTTTTTATTTTTTGATCAGTTATGAAATTGGTCTCTTGCGATTAATTGGTTATTATTTGATTATTCCGATCCCCAATACCTAGACCTGTTCATTTTAAATCCTTACCCTATGTAGTTCTTCATTATAGTAAACGTTTATTTTTCAGTGTTTTTAAAGTTTTATTTATGATGGTAACCTTTTTGACAGTTTCCTCTGCCATGTCTTGAAGTTGGATATCTTATTGCACTACCAGGACGGATACCAATTGCACCTCCTAGTGATTGGAAACAATCAAAAATTATTTTGAACCATGAAGAGCTTCAACAGGTAATTCTTTATGTTGATTCGTGATTCTGCATTTATTTATAGTGTATTAAGAAAAGAAAAATTACCTGCACACCTAAATCCCTTCAGCAGGTCAGCAAAAGCTACATCAAACCCCTGGTGACAGTAGTTCTAGAGCACATCTCGGAATGGAAGGGCTGTGTATATGGATTTTTTTTCTTATCAATCAATTAACAACTACTGGGAGATGTAAAATTTTGTGCATTAGTAATATGGTACAGGGTGGTTCTTTGATACAATAAGGAGGCTGCCGTCATAAGGCAATAACATACAGAAGCTAAAACAAGTAAACAACACTATATTTACTTTTAATTTTGATCTTCACCCATAGTTTATTATGATGATATACTTTGTGACATTTCATTCAAATTACTTAATGCTTGCAGGATAAGTGATTTTGAGTTTACTCCAAAATTTGCAGTATTGGATCTATTAGACAGCCCACTATATCATGGCTGGATAGTTGATCCCTAGGTTTGTTTTTGAAGTTCTCAAAATCTTACTTGGCACGAGTAAAACACTTTTCTTACACTACAAGAAAATGACTCTTTTACCGCGCACATTTTACGGCGTGCATCAATGCATGCCGTAATAGACATACATTTACGGCGCACTTTTAAGGCATGCCGTTAATATACTTTTTGATATGGTCTTTTACGGCATGCATTAGATGCATGCCGTTAATGGCTATTTTCGTTTGGTCTTTTACGGCATGCATTAATACACGCCGTTAATGTCTATTTTCGTTTGGTCTTTTACAGCATGCAAGTATGTGCGCCGTTAATGTGGTTTTTAATATGGTCTTTTACAGCCTACATTGATGTGTGCCGTAAAAGTGAAAGGCGCGAAATTTTCACCAAAATTTTATTTCCCTCCATCTTTTTCTTCTACACTTTCTAATTAATTCTATTTTTTTTCATTTCATAAAACAAAAGTTTTCTCTCTCCCCGATAGACCTCAGTTTTCCATCTCTTCCCTATCTCTTCCCCACGTCTCTTCCCACCGCTGAGTCGCCGTTCAGTGGATTTGCTCCACTGCCGAGTCGCCGGCCACCTCCCACCACCGGCCACCACGTTTTCTGCTCCTGTCATCGAGATTCCGTGGATCGATTGAGCTCCAAATTAAAGAACATTGAAGTGATCACTGCTCTCGGAGATTCGGGCCACCGGAATCCGGGTCTTGAAGTTGAAAATACCCAGAGCGCTTTCTTCCTATGTGCATGCCTTCTGCTGTTAACTGCTAACTCAGGCCTTTCTTCTTGTGCGAAACCATAGCCGGCTTCACTTTTCTCACTTCAATCCAACACTCTTAGTGAAAACCCAATTCCCAAAACTATCTGAGCACACCAAAGGTGGGATCTTTCTTCTTTTTGAATACTGTTCTCTCTGTTTGTTTTCATAAAGACCCTGAATTTTTTTTTTTTTTGATGTTTATCATGTTTTCTGAGTTTGTATTTGGATACACCTTTTGCTATTGTGACTTGTTTTACTTATTGATCGTTTTGTATATGTTTGTTGTCGAGGGAAGAGAAGCATGGAGGAATCAAAAGTGTTGAATTTTGTGTTGTGCGGTTGGTTTATGAAAATGTGTGAGAATTATGAATTCCAAACTTTGATCAAGTATTGAACTTGTTGATGGATTTGAGTTTTAGATGAAGATTTTCTTTGTCATTGTTGTCGTTGTTTTGGGTCATTGGCAAGTGCTTCCTGTATTGTTGTATGACATGAATAGATAAAGGAAGAAACTCGGTAAAGTTTCAATGTTTTGATAAGGGGATTGGAACTAAGTTTCATGTTTTTGCATAAACTGGAAATTTGATCGAGTTTGGGGGATAGTTTTCAGCAGGAAAAGAGGTGAGTGTTTGGTTTGGGTTTGTATGGGTTGTCTGAAATTGTGGTTTCACACCTTGCGTACTTTCACACCTTGCCTCTAAACATGCCTTAAATGGGTACTTCCAATCTCTAGAGTAAAAGGAATGTGTATAAGTCTGTTGCCGCAATCTGCTGTTTTCCATTTCTCACTAATTAAAGTTTTCCATCATATTGAGACTTAATTATAAAAATTTAAGATACTAAGAATAATTGCATGTTTAGTAAAGCAGTTAATATATCAAGACAAGATAAAATTGTTGATACAACTATAATTTCTGCTTCCCCTAATGGTGTTAATTTATCTTTTTTAATGCAGCTCTATCAGAAAGGAATTGGGGTGACCATTGTTTGTCCTGGTCCAATAGAAACATCAAATGGTACAGGTGCAGCAAGCTCAGAGAATAAAGCTTCTTCTGAGGTTAGTTTCTTACAATGATGTTGTGTGTGTATCAAATCTGTTCCTTACGATCATGCCCATGAATTTCATCTTTTTGATAACTTGGGGTGGTATCTGTAGTTTAGTGTGGCCGTGCATGTTATCTCTAGGGCATTCCTTTTCTTACCGCTTTATTGTTTTTATCCGGGGTAGTTGAGCAGTCAAAAGAGCTTTAAACATCTCTTGTAAAACATTTCTTGTTACCTTTTTGTTCATTTCTTGTTATCTTATTTGTTTTGACAGAAGCGTGTGTCATCAGAAAGGTGTGCAGAGTTGACAATAATTGCTGCCACCCATGGTCTAAAGGAAGTTTGGATATCATACCAGGTATTGTTATCTGTATTTGTTGTTTGCTTTACAATCTCACTATTTGTTTCTGCAAAATCAATTCATATTAGAGATCGATGTTTGGACTCTGGAGCTTTGAGACTGCCAATATAATTAAAGTAGTGTCTAGCTTTTGCTAGAGGTCAAGATGTACATTGGTGTGTGTTTTGGGGTGCTAAGATCTGTTTGATTTTCTGGAGCTTTTTTATTTGCAGATTATCTGCTGCTTTGACAACTATGGTGTTCCTCAGGGACAGTTGTTTGAATTTCAAGTCCATCTGAATAGCAATAGAGTATTGATGGGGGTACTGCTTTTGTTTTTCTTTTTTTGTATCTATTTCAAATGGCAAGATATTATCACCTCTTGGCACATTGAAAGTCCTCCCCCAGCCCCCATTGACAAATATTTCTGCATCCTCCAGTGCCTATGACTCTTTCAATCGATCTATTTCAGAACTTGGTTTTATTTAACTAGTTTGGTGATCATTGCATTTGATCAAAATAGATAAATTGGATGCTGAAACCAGTTGTTCATAGTTGAGACTGGTTGGTTTATTACCTGAACTTGCATCCCATGTCTTACGACCCTGCTTCTCACTCTTGGGATGAATTTCTCGACCAATTTTATTCTTTCTTATTCCCTGAAACTTTTTGAGATCTGCCTAATACTGATGTATTATATTTCTGTGCTTTGTTTGTTGTTGATGGTTCTATGATATATACCTTTGTATCACTTGAGTGTTTACCTCCTTGTGAAGATATTTTTGCTTGCTACCAATTTTCTTTGTTTTTGCACCTCTGATGTAAGAATCTATTTGATTGCATTTATAATACCTAAATTGCAATATGTTTGGTGTCTAAATATAAGGTCAAAAGTAGCTCCAGGAAAACAAAGCTGAAAGAATATGGATAAAGAATGGGCTTATTGTAAAAGCAGGTTACATCTAAAACTAGAAACTGTAAGGTTATGATGATATAATTCATAAATGTATTGTAAACTCTTTTATGTTGTTGTTGTTGTGTGTTATTAGCAATCCTAGAGCCTTTTATGACGGAGCAAAAAAGTTTGTTAATAGCATTCATGCAAGTAAGGGGTATCCTGAAAAGATCCAGTGCCCATGTAGTAGTTGCATAAACGTATGGTCTTATCCACCACGTACTGTATTAGATCATCTGACCTCAAATGGGATATATGAGAGTTATATTAATTGGACATTTCATGGAGATGAGCCAAGAACTACTGTACAGGAAGAAACCATAGAAAACTTTGAAAACTTGGAGACATATAGAATGTATATAGATGCACAGCTAAATGATGATTTCATGGAATCTGCACCTGAAAATATAGACCAAAGAAAAGGAAGGTGCAAGGACCAAGGGCATTAAGAATGATCATAGTAGAGTTGAGTTATTAAATTGGTTTCAAATGGGAGAAGAGGTTGTTGCAAGTGCAAAACTTGAGTCAAAGGATCCGACTGCAATGGTCCATCACGTGCCTCTGGGCCAAGAATGTTGGAAAGTTTGGGTTCTTGATGTTTTGGAGGATATAGCTTTGTATCGACCAACGAGAGAGTTTGGAACGCTAAGTATGGCTCAAGGAAGTACAATTGCATGGCCTATCAAGTACATCAAGCTAGTTTAGCTAGTATTGAAACTTTGAGGTAATTTATTCTATCATCTCTTTTTGTTGTGAGGTATTGGATAATTGAACTTGTTACTATACTGAAGCATATCATGTGTACTAACTGAAGCAGTTATGAGGAAAAATTTACAGCTGACAGCACTAAACTGAAGCATATCATGTGTACTACACTAGTTGTAGAAGAGCAAATTACTCAATGAATGTTGATCCACATTCTGGCATGGTTTGCTGTTGATTTATCTTCTTTTTCTCTTTTGGACTTTTCTTTGGCAAGTCTAAGTAGAATATGGCAGTTCTGGAATTCAAATTACATGGTTTAAATATATGAATTGCTTTCCAATTTCCTGGTTTAAAAACTCACTTACTGTCTGCGTATTAGTTTCACAACGACTCATTTTTCACTCAGTTGAGTGAGCGAGCTGTTTATTTGTATGAGTTTTTGTTTCTTAGTTTTTGTTAATCATTTATGTATCATTTGTTGTGTTTTCAGATCAGTTGTATTGTGCATATCTATACACCATCCCCAACTTGTTCTATTGTATGGGATTTTATCCCTGGATGCTGATAGGAAAGGGCAAGTGCTGCTGGTTTCTTTGTCTTGATCTTCTTAGCTATCCGTCATTTTCCACATTTGCATCAAGTTTGACCCATCTGTAGGAGCTGCTGCGATGTTTGGACTGTGGAGATTTTCTAGAGCCTTAGATTCATGTGTGGAACATATTCTTGCACTGGATGGGAGTCGGATGCAGGCAGTTCTTTAATCAACTGAATATTGCAAGTATTTGAAGCTTTGTCTAGCTTTATGGTTTGCTTTCATTGCTTTTAATCAGTTCATGAGAATGATTTAGAGCTTTTATTGAATCACTTATTTTCTAGCTTTATTATGGGTTTATTATAAGGATTGTTTGCTTTCATTTTCATTAAGTAGTATATTTTGTAATACGCTATATTCTGAACATAAGTTTAAACTCAAGTTTGTTAGAAATTGTACTTGGTCTGTAGCAGATTGGATATAAAAAGTTTGTTAAAACCTTTTCCATTATCTATGATATATATGCTGTTTCACCAGCTCTCCTTTGAGGTTAATATTATTCTTGCTCAAGTCATTTTGTTAGTTGATCATTTTTAGATTATGAGCAGCCAAGAAACCTCTTTGCCACAAAGACTTTTATGGCAGGTTATGTGCGTCGTGAATGACATATAAAAATTGATAGAAAAGCTTTTTACAGCGTGCAAATTGGGCCTTAAAAATTGGGCAACTACTTCTTTTACGGCATGCAAGAGTGTGCCATAAAAACAGTGTTTTACAGCATTCATTGTAAGCCGTGAATAAGGTCTTTTACGGCATGCCCAGTGCGCCGTAAATAAGTGGTCAGAAAGTCATTTACGGCGTGCTTTCTTGACATTCACGGCGTGCAAACATCCCATAAATCAAATTGGATTATTGAGGAATGTCTTTTACGGCCTGCATGGATGCACAATTACGGCCTTCTTATGCGCGCCGTTAAAGAGGAACGTCTTTTACGGCTCCGGCATTTACAACCTACTTTTGTGCGCCGTAAAAGGCTGTAAAAGGGTATTTACGGCGCACATTGTGGGCGGTAAAAGGCTGTTTTTGGCGTAGTGTTATTGCAATATGAAGGTTGCTGATTCTCAGTGAGCTTAATTGTGCGGCTTTGTAATTCACATTTATGGTTAATGTACATCATGTACAAATGTTATCCCATAGTTGTGTATTAATGTTCCAGATTCAATTGTGAATAAACAGCTGATTTGAACTACGTTCTTTGTTGTTTGCACTTCTCTTATATATACTATGAAGCAATCTGGATACTTGATGTTTCAAGAAAGGTTGTAGTTTTACTCAATTTATGATGTACTTAAGGAAATAAGATGTATTGATTCGATTTTGGCCTGGTTTGTATGTCCAAAATCTGTTCATTGGCTGATGCTTTAAGATTGTGTATAATCAGATTGCTTGAATTAATGCAATGCCCTATATTCAAGAAGCGATGTTAAAAAAACTAATGGACATCGATGTAAACTACAGGGAACGATGTCTAGTATCAATATGAACATCGATTTACAATTTGGAAAACGATGTATAGCATCAATATGGAAATCGATTTACAATTTGGAAAACGATGTATATCATCAATATGGACATCGATTTACAATTTGGGAAACAATGTCTAGAATCAATGTGGACATCGATTTACAATTTGGGAAACGATGTCTAATATTAATATGCACATCGTTGTTAACCTAAAACCTGATGTAATATAGTAAAATGGACATCGCTCCATAAAAGGAAACGATGTTTATTATAATAATGCACATCGTTTATACAATACTAAGGAATGTAGATTGAATCTTAAATAGTAGGATATATGGAAAATATGCGTGAACCTCACAAACGGCAGGCAAAATGAAAAGAATCTGATGTCTGATACCATATAAAACATCGTTTCTAATATGAGTAACGATGTTAAAATGAATACTTCTGCTATTGGACCTATACTTCATTAAACATTAAATGCCAAAATATGAAGGTTTAACAATATCTAAACACACTAATATGTCATCATAATAACGGTTTTACATCGGTTCCATAAGCTTATTCGATGTCTATTGTTGAACTGGACATCGGTTTTTGACCGATGTCTTTTTGTTCGTGATCTTTAACATCACCCACTAAGACATCGGATGGTTTTTTTTTTAACATCGGTTTCTGGCCGATGTCTAAGGCAAAAATCCTAGTAGTGTATGATGCATGCATTGCAATAAATTAAGGATGAAGTTCAATTCGTTTAAGACATAAAGAAAGAACAAAGACTATAAAATGATACTTTGAGAAATAGTTAAATTGAGAAAATAGAAATTGTAAAAAGTTACTTAATCAATATGTTTTTGAATATTATATACTATTGCTTTTACATATTTCATTAATCATTAATATCTTTTGCGATATTTCTTTCATCAATTATTACTTCATATATTCGCTGGGTCCTTAAGGATGTCTGGAAAAATTATTATCTTATGCATTTAGCGAGGTTCTTAGTAATATACACTGGTCCCAGGTCTGGATTGGAGAAATTTATTATTTTATCAAGGTTATTAATTTATCAAACATTCATTTATCGAGGTTTTACTGTATATTGTAGCCTCAAAGTCCAATTACTGTAAATGTTTATTTTTGAGTTTTTATAAACCTTTTAGCATATGTTCAGAGTTGAGAGTGATGATGATTTCTTGTGATCCTTGAAATTACGTACACATTATTTTATTGATATAAAACTCATGTCAAGAAGACCACTACATATCCTCCCGCTGCCTTGCTATGAATAGATCAATGATTCGTGGTGAAGACCACAATGATATATAGGGATACACCCGCTATACTTGAATTGAGCGCTCACTTATTTAAAGTAAGCCTATAACTATGTAAAGTACACATAGTATCTAGGCATAGAACAAATAAAAACTATACATTTTCCTTGCCCTTCAAGCTAAGGCTAGGAGTCTTTCCTGAATACAACATACTCAAAACCTCAGTAGCAGACACCTTCTTTGACTTTGGAGGATTCTTGTTTTTGGAGCCCAGAGGCCTATCTCTTTTGTTTTTTGGCTGCTCCTCTTGCATAGCCTTTAGCAGCATCACCTCAGCTGGAAGCAACATACCTTCTGGTGTTTCCACAAGTCACAAAGTGGCTGTGAACTTGGCATTGAATTCCGGTACTTTCACATTCTTTGTGGGAGCAGCTGCACTTGGTTTTCCATTAAATACATCCGGTATTAAGAACTTTAATTTATTGGGGGAGGAAAATAGAGAAGCAAGGCGTTCTCACTTAGCAGCTAGTTGTTGCTCAGTTTCTACCGGTACCATAGCCAGAGCATCACTCTCACTAGTTATTCTCAAATCGGCACTGCAAATGACAATAGACTTTCTGGCCTTGTTTGACTCGGCACTACCAAATAAGGTTCTACCCATAAAAAGTAAAATGGGAGTAGTGACACCCTGAAATCAAAAAGTACCCTTCTGAAAATGGTTCTTACCTGTGAAGCTGTGTAGAAGGTGTCCAGTTCAAGTCGGCGTGCCACAAGTTTGACGACCTTCATAGTCTGAGCTTTTTTAGGGGTTATAGGACAGAGCCCATCTTCATGGAACACAAGATTGCACTGTTTACATTTACCAACCAGATTTTCAAAACAGAAGTGTACCTCCTGTTCAATACCTTGAGCAAACTTGAGAGTTTTTTCAAGAAGAACGGTATCAAAATATCATGCGAAAACCCTAAACTAGGCCTTACCGTTTGGCCTGCGAATCAATTGGGCTGATGGAGGCCCTCAAGGCCCGTAGGGTAAAAGTCCGGCCAGTTGGGTAGAGGGTCGCGCTTGGTTTAGGGGTTTGAAACCCGGCCCAGCCCGCCAAAAACCTGCCAGGCCCGGCCCGTAAATTAATATATATTATATAAAATTATATACAAAGCCCGAATAATTGTTGCATTTTTTTAGAAAAGGACTTTTAAATAGCATGTGAATGGAATGAGAGAAATACCAAGTGCCAGATTATATCAACTAGAGTGGCTATAATATACACTAACAGGTGCTGATATAAAGCAAGAACCTCTGTATAAACGAGTGAAAATTGGTCTACTTCGAATAATGTTGATTGGTAAAGTATTTTCTAGAACCTGCATCTTCTCCTGATCAATATGCGTTCTGAAAATCACAAGAACACAAATCGAAAGATGCCTCTTCTGCTTTATTCATAAGACTACTATTTGGGTGAAGAATTGGAATTGATCACGATCAATTTTGGCGACGACAATAGGGAATATACTACTATAAGGAATTTTTATAATTTCATTTTTCACCTTCATACGTAAGCCTAATCAGCTGAGTTATGGTGGAAACAAAATATTTATCTTCTTCTACACAAACAGTCTTAAACTACCTAGCAATCCAATTTATAATATCTTTATATATATATATATATATGCATTACTAATTTATCCATTTATTTACCCTTTTCGGCGATTATATTTCACAAATGGTCACTCAACTATGACTCATTCAACACTTTGGTCACTCAAGTTTCAAATTGTGATGCCCCGGAAATTCGTATTTATTTTCCGAGGATTTTCCGGAATCTAATTTGTGGTTATTGGACGATTTTGTGGCTCGTGGATGGAGCGGAAGTGTTTCGGATGAATTTTTATTCGAAAAGTATGACTTTAGGGGGGTTGCTAAGGTTGACTTTTGATACGTTGAGATTCTCCGAAAACTTCTTTCACGAAAGTTGTAGAGCGCGTCGATACGAGTTCGTGGACATGTGGAACGCGAGAATCAGAGTTTGTATGAGAAAGTTATGGCTATTGGAAGAAATTTCCATTTTAGTATAAATAGTAGTTTCCCAAGTGGGAAACTTACTATTTTCATTTCCTTCCTTTTCCGGAAACCCTTCTATCTTCTCTCTCTCTTCTCTCTCGGCTGCACCTTCAGAAACAAAATAATCCGACTGACCCGACCCGGCTTTTTCGGCGAACTGCGGCAGTCTCCGGCGACGAAACTTTCCAGATTGGATCGTCTCCTCCGTCTGGTGGTCCCTGTGGTGTCCTCTAGCGGCGATATCCACCGTGTGCGGCGCAGCAAGGCGGTGCAGTTTGAGGTTTTTCGACCCGACCGGAAATAGTAGCTCCGGCGACGGCACGGCTTCAAGTTTCCTTCCTTGGCTTCGTGGGGGTCGTCTGAGTCGATCTATGGTGTTTGTTTATATCGATTTACGTGGAAATCAGTTCAACTCAGATTGGATTACTGTTCACGGTTTGTGAGGTAGTTTTCGACCCTTTATGCTTGTTTTCTGACTTCGAGCTAGTTATGAGAATTCACAAGCATGCTTTGATGAAGCTTTTTTATGTTGGGAGTTTTGGGAAATATTGAGTTTTGGCCGGCGGCGGTGCTCCGGCCATGTAAGGGACTGTTTTTGGTATTATATATGTTCTACTCGTTGATACGAGCGTTTCGATATATAATATGCAAATTTTGGAGTTCGTATGGAATTGTTATGATTTTTACGGTTTCATACCGGTTGATTTATTCGATCAGTGAGGATCCGAGCGTCCGATCGACTTGTGGTTGGGACGTATCGATCGTTGATGTATTCTGGAGACTTTGGGAGGTCTCGGATGTGGTTTCGCCTCGATTGGCGCCACTTTGGGGATTTTAGTTCAAAACAGGGGTTTCGAACTTAAATCGTTTGTGAATCGTTACTAAGTTGAAACCATATGTGATTAGGTACTTGAGAAGTATTCTTGGACGGCTGCTTTGTTCTGTATTGAAGACGCAGCGGAAATAGTCATACTGAAGGACAAGAAAGTGCCTACAGTAAAAACAAAGAAAACTAATGGGTTCAAACCATTAGAAAGACCAGAGAAGAATCCTGTTCCAAACATGATTTTTCTGGAACCATCTACTAGTCATACTAGTATTCGGTGCGAAAACCCAAAAGAAACCAGAGATGTCAAAATGATGAGCATCTTCGGGAAAAAGAAAGGAGTTCAACTCCTAAATGCAGAAGAGTTCGAATACAATGAAATCGAACATGAGGTAAAAAAACTCCTCAATTCCTAAAGGGGAAAGTTTGACCTGATGGACAGCCATCATTTCAAATTATTGGGATTTACAACCTCCTCTACAATAAGAGAAACAGATCTCTTGATGATCATTCTTGATGAAGTTGCCAGAGCAAAAACAAAAAATTATCAATTTATGCATATTGGAACAGTCCAAGTAGGCATAAAACTTCTTGCCTGAGAAGGCATAAACTGTTCAGTTCTATGTGTCTTACAAGACAATAGACTAACATATTTTCAAGCTAGTCTGTTGGGAACACTTGAAGCATCTTTATGCAATCAAGTGGCATATTTCAACTGCTTTCCAAACTTCTCAAACAGCTTGAAAGATGCAGCTTACTGTCTAAGACTGAGAGTCAAGACAAACGGCATATCAATGAAAAAAGATATGCAAGAACTTGCTATAGTATACAGAATATACTATAAACTGATGAGTACCACAGTAGAACCTAAGACAAGGATATCAAATATCCCAGGTCTTACTACTGGTTTCCTCACCAGTCAGAAGAACCATTCACAACAGATTCACAAGGTTACTTGGAATGAAGTAACTTTTCCTATTGAATGGAAATTATCTGGTCCGAAAAAACCAGCAAAAAATGCCAAAGCGGCAATTTATGAAAACAGAAAGACTGGAGATATCAGTCTAAAATTCGACGATCACAGAAAAAGTGACGTCTGTCCTGAAAATGTCAGGATAAACAAAAATCTTCTTAGAAGAATCTACAGCACTAGAGAAGCTAGTGTTAGTGGTACCAAATTCTCTGTTAAAGAACCAACAGAGCCAATCACTGAAGAAGAATTAGAAGCTGATCTGAACAGACCAGTTAATATGCTTAGAGCAGAAAAACTCTATGAACTCTATGATGAAGCATAATCTTGTGAAAATCCTGAACGATTAGAAAAACTAATCGAAGAAATGAAAATTTTCAAACCAGGAAAGATGAGAAAAATCCTTCCTTATCAAGATATTGAAATGGAAGATGGAGAAAGCTCTAAAACTTTCATCATTAAAGAAAAGGGAAAACTGAAACTCCCTGTGCAGAAAGCCCCTACGGGCAGAAAAGAAGAAAGAAATTCTCAAAGATTTGTCCCAGGGGACAATATACCTAGGGTGCCAATCACAAATTATGTCATATGGCTAAATCTAGACAAAGCCCTAGATAAAAGAAAAGCCATTGATCAATGGGTAGATAGCCTGATGATGGCCTCTGCTCTCAACCTTGGAAAATTTGAAGCACCAGATCTTCAGGTGTACTATGAAACTACTCTCGCAGGAGTAGCTAAAAAGTACTATCTGTCTTTCAAAGAGACTGCCAGAGGAAGAGACTGGTTAGAAGAAATCAAAAATTCAAAATCTCCGTATGATTTTGCAGTACCCTTGTACGATCAGTTCTGTGGAGATCTCTCAAATCTGAGTGACATGAGATATCTATGCTCTCAAAATTTATGCTCTCAAAATTTGTGACATGAGATATCTATGTTCGTTGGGAGTTTACCTAAAGAAACGGCCAAATCACAAGGCTAAAGAAACGGCCAAATCAAATATCTATGCTCTCAAAATTTGTGACATGAGATATTTTGAAGAATACTTGAATGAATTTCAAGAATACTACTGTACGATTGGTGAACTAGAAAATACTGATCTAGTCAACCTATTGCACAGAAAACTCCCTGAACCATGGAGAACAGTTGTGAGAGAAAACATAGCTGAAAAACCAATTGAAAATTTTTCAGTTGGAGGAATTGCTGACAGAATCAGGCAATTATTAAAAGAGCAATGCAAAGCCAATCTTAGAGCAAAGATGGCTAAGAAACAACTCAAAGGAGTTGAAATTTCTGTTATGGAATACTGGATTTGCCAACTAGCTGGGGATGTCATGAATCTAAATTCCACAGAAAAAGAAAAGACAAATATTACTCGAAAAGATTCAAAAAGAGTAATGAGAAAAAGGATTGGAAATTCAAGAAAAGTTGTTCCAATTTCAAGAAACAATAGGATGAAGATCCAAAAAAGAAATTCTTCAAGAAAAAGAAGAATTACCAAACCAACCATCAGAATAAACAACCAGGCAAGAAAGCTTGCAGATGTTGCTTATGTAAAGCTGAAGGGCACTATGCCAATGAATGCCCAGAAAAGGGTAAAAGATCTACTAAAACTCTATTTGAAGAATACGAGCCTATAATAGAAACAACAAACATGAAGGGCTACAAAACAGCCTATTCTGATGATGAAGAAGATAACAGGTCAGTTTACTCTGCCTGGACTGACGAAGAAGAATCATCTGACTCTGAGACAGATTCTGAAGTAGATTACTTAGAATCCAGACAGATGAATGTTCTGAAAGTCAAAAACTGGGAAGAAAGCAAGACAGAAGATATACTGTCTTCTTATCAGGTGAACCCTGGTACTTTCGTTTGTGACTACTGCCTATGTCACGAAAAGAATGGACTTCCTATGTTTTGTGAAGAGTCAAAAAAGACTTATCACAAAGAATGCTTCATAGCTGAAGCAAGAAGAAAAACCAAGAATGGCCTTATCAGCCAATTGGTAGAGCAAGAATATGAAGAATATTTCTCTGAACAAAAAGAGAAAAAGGTCGAAGCCTTGTTCCAAGAAATTATGGAACCATCTTCCTCAAAACTAAAGGAAGAAAAAATCGATGAAGAAAAAATCGATGAAAATATAGTACTGGTTGAACCACCAGTAATTGTTCCAGAAGAATGCAAACCATTCATACCACAGGAACAAGCTCAAGAAAATGAGCTTCAACAGTCAAAAATCATCTCTACTAGTAGATACAGCAACTACATAGAGATTGGATTAAAATTCCCTTAACACAAAAAATATCATCTACATGCATTTGTAGATAATGGATCAGGATTCACTGTTGCAAAGAGATTTGCAATTTCAGAAGAACTCTGGAAAAAAGATAAGAAAAGAATAGCTACTGGTGTCCAGTTTGATGGAAGTCACCTAACCATGAGCAAGGTAGCTAAAAATGTTCATATCACCATTGGTGGAGGAACATTTATCATCCACACTCTTTGGCAATCAGAAGGCCAAGGATCAAATTTCTTGTTGGGAAATGATTTTATTCTCCAACAAAGATTTATTCAGGATGAAGAAGCAATAGGCTTCAGAAAAGGAGAACGGGTGTTCTGGGCAGACAGACTTACACAAGCAAAAAGTGTCGTAGGTTCAAACTTTACTACTCAGTATCAGAGATCGCAACAGAATAGTGGTGATCTTACCCCCTACAAACCCAAATTCGAACCGATACTCCAAATCAAACAACAACAAGAATTACTTGTTGAAGAATCTTCTTCTTCTGAAGAAGAAACTAGTGAAGATGAAGAAGCTAGTTTCATCCATGACCATAACCTCAAGCAGTTCCAGAATAAGCTTGAGTCTCAGAAAATTCATACTCTTGATAAAATCAAGAAACTACTCGAACATAATATCGATGTAGACCCTCAGAAATTTTGGGTAAAAGACCCAGTGGTCTGTGAATTGAGATTACATGACATGAATGCTATCTGTCATGTCAAAGCCATTCCTCAGTACAAAGAGGAAGATCAAAAAGAATTCAGAAAAGACATTGAAGATCTCCTGAACAAGAAATTAATTCAACCATCCACTAGCCCTCACCATGCTCCAGCATTCTACGTGAGAAATCATGCAGAAAACCTCAGAGGAAAAGCTAGAATGGTAATTGACTATAGAGATGTCAATAAGAAGACCGTTAAAGACGGTTATCAAATTGCTCAAGTAAGAGTACTAATCAACCAGCTCAGAGGAGCTAAAGTCTTTTCAAAATTCGATGCGAAGTCGGGTTTTTGGCAAGTCAAGATGCATCCAGATAGTGTTCCTCTCACTGCATTTGGAACACCACAGGGACATTACGAATGGTTAGTAATGCCCTTCGGCCTAAAACAAGCCCCTTCAATCTTCCAGAGAAAGATGGATGACATCTTTAAACATGTTGCTAAATTCTGCATCGTCTACATTGATGACATCCTTGTCTTCTCCAAAAACAGAGAAGAACACATGAAACACCTCCATGAGGTTGTAAAGCTGATAGTTCAGCATGGAATTATCCTAGGAGAAAAGAAAATCTTATTTATCCTCGATGAAGTTGATTTCCTAGGAATAAACATAAAAAATAGAGTGATAAAACTCCAACCCCACATCCTTGAGAAGATCTGGAAATTCCCAGATAGAATTCTTGATGCTAAGAGTCTAGAAAGATTCTTAGGAGTCATTAATTATGGGAGAGGTTTCATTCCCAAAATCTCAGGACTAACATCAATGTTATCTCCTAAAACAAGTTCCAAAAGAAAATGGAACTTCACAGAAGATGATGAAAAAATTGTGAAGTAGAAAATAAATCTCTGCAAAAATCTCCCTCCTCTCCAACAACCAGAAGAAAATGATGAAATCATTCTCCAAACAGATGCTAGTGATAATTACTGGTCCGGTGTTGTTCTGGCAAAAACGTCTGAAACTAACATTGAAAAGATCTGTAAATTTTGTAGTGGCAAATTCAGCCCTGCAGAACAAAATTATCCTACAGGAGAAAAAGAAATTTTGGCTGTCAAGAAAACGATTTTAAATGCTCCAGCTTTTCTTCGAAAACCTTTTACTGTACGCACCGATTGTGCTAGAGTAAAGAATTTTAAAAATTTTAAACTTGATAAAGCTGCTGATAGAGGAAGATTAGCAAATTGGCAATTATTTCTTAACCAATATGATTATAATGTTGAGTTGATTGCAGGAAACAAGAACTATCTTCCAGACGCCCTAACCAGAGAAACGGCAATGTTCAGCCGAAAAGATGACGACGAAGGTCGCAATCCCAGAAGCAGAAGAACTGGGAAAGAACATGAAACTACTGAGGACCCTAAAGAAAAAATCTTCAAAAGGTTTCTGTTGAGTCCAAAAGGACTAGCCACAACTGATCCATCCCAGGGTAAAGGATTGGCTAGCCCGTCTCAAACGGCAGACGGTAAAGGCTCATCAAGACTGTTGACGGCTGTTGCTTTGCCAAAAACCAAACCAACTTCAACTGGAGTTATAAATGTTTTTAATTATGAATTAAGAACCTTTGGTGATCCTGTGTTCAGAACTGGCAGGAGGCTAGGCTACCACCAGAAGGCAATCCTGGATAACCTCTTATTTGCCTTTCAAGAAAGAAACAGTGGTCTCATGTTCCCAGCTCTGTTCACATTAGCTAAAGAACTCCATGAGAATGCTAGGCCACAGTTTGAAGAAGTTCATACACAGCAGAGTGTTGTTCGAAATTAAAAAATTCACTATCTTGAAGATCCAGAAAGTGCTAGAGTTCCTATCATAGCATTAAAAGAATCAGATTGGTTTGAATTCCATAATCTGATAAGAAGTCATAATTCTGAGGCATGTATTCCTCCAACTCTCTTCATTATTGCAGGACCTTATGTTGGAAGATACTTAGTTAATGTTCAAAGTGAACATCCTCAAGAACACAAGCTTTAGCTTGTTGAAAATGGTTTTGTCCATAGTCTATGGACCAAAACGAATGATGATCTCAAAGGCCTGCCCCTTATCATCGTCAACACAGTCAAAAGCATCAGAAAGAATGACTGCACTCTTAGACTGAAGTTCAGATCCACTCCACCAGAATGGATTCAAAAAGCAAACGGTGAAGTTGAATACATTTCTCCTTATCATTATGTGAGAATTATTCAAAAGAGATATATTCAGCCCGCCTGTGTTGGATACAATGGCCAGCCAAATTCAAGCATTCCATGGATGAAGGCCATGTCTCTAGAATATATCAAAAAGATCATCGAGGAAGATACAAGAAATACATTCCTGGCAGCAGGAGAGAAAATAATAATCACTGCTTACGATCATCCTGACGTAATCAGCAGCGACCTCTTCCTATCTCTCACGAGAAAGGAAATAGATTCGACATTGGCATGCTTACAGTGGGTTGAAAAGCTTGAAAGTGATAACCACTACAAAATGTATGTAGATACAGATGTCGAAGACAATGAAACTACTGCACGCATGGCCCGGATGGTAACAACTCGTTTGTCCCTGGCCACAATTCAGAAAGAGACGAGAACATGTGAAGCAGTAGGTGTCGAAAGCAGCGAAAGTAACTTTGGATTGTTCCCAAAAGATGCTTTTGCTTTTCAAAAAAGAACAAGGTGAAAAACATTTCAATTAAAGGAATCTGCTTTTCACCAACCGACCTCCATCATCAGGACCACTCACGAAAGCAGAAAATAATGGAGTTGTGCTGTACATTTTTATGTTTTGAATTCTAGTTTGAGTTCCGCTCCCTATATAAGGAGCCTTAGTTTCATTTGTAGAGGCATCGAAAAATCCCACCATCAGAAATTTTTTTAGTTCTAGATCAGAAAATTGAGCAAAAGAGTCTTCTCTCAAGAAAGTCATAGTAGCAGTGTGCTCTTTCCTTTCTGTCTGAGTGTGGAGTACTTTGTTTTCAAGTAAGTATCTGTAAATCATTCTTATAAGTATCTGTAAATCATTCTTATGGATAGCTAAACAGCTTCTTAGCTGTTTACCTGAGAATGAGGCTCTAAATTTTAGTCTGTAATTATGTTTGAATAAATAATTTTAGATTGCTCATCCACCTTGTCATTATGTTTTAAAATTTTAGTTTGATGTTTAAATAATTATATCTATTTCTGCCTTTACTCCTGTACGATTTCTAGGTTTAAACTTTCTTGTTTTTAGAAAAAAATTGCTTCGGCTTAGGATAGAAACAAGCAGCAGGGAGCTGTTAGGTGAAAAACTTGGTCATGTTGAAGGCTAGTTTTGTTTTTCTCAAAAGTTAGAACAAGATTTTCTTAGAAAAAGCAAAGGTTAGACTCAAAAGTCAGCATATGACATATTAGGCACTAGTTTAGAAGGATTTGGCTCCTCTAAAGTGAAGAGTCTGTAAATTTACTTGAATTTCATAAAATCTTGACTCTTTATCTAATCTAAGGGCTCTGAAAAGCAACACATCATTCTTGGATCAGTTTTTGGTTTTCTACTCTAACTCTGGTTAAGGTGACCTTAGTTGTGGTTAACTCCATCCAAAAAAAAAAAAAAACTATCCTCTGCGTTAAAGACTCTGCTTGGCGTCAAAGCCTGCTCTGCTCTTCTCTGTGCTTTCATGGAAACTCGCCTACGGATACAAGAAGGCATACATACAATCTGGGTGATCGAGAAATAGAAGAACTTTCCTTAAAGTTCCTTTGGTGTGCAAGGGTCCGTTCTTCCTTTTTATCGTTTACTTTGAGGTAATTTGATTTATTCAAACACGTAATTTTCAGATTATAGGAAGCGCAGACTCAAAGATGCTTGCTGAAGTATGACATCGGCTGTTTGGGTTTTTTGTTTTTGAATAGCTGGAGTGACTGGTAGTGGAGACTGATAGATGCACATAACGTGTTTGATGAATTGCCAAGCTCAAAATTTTTGTATTGAAATTAAATTTTGTTCAGGTGAATATGGAGTATGATTTGGTATTAGTTATTAAAGGCCAGAAAGGTGACTTTTTCTCTTCATCTTTACTCATTTTTTTGGGTTGGATGCTGTAAGAAACTTTGAGTGCTCAAGCCTTATATCCAGTGGTTTGGATGCTATATTAGTGGCTTGTTTTGGTTTCCTCAATTGAATATTAATCCATTTCCTCAACCTTTGATTCTCTACCACTCTCATCATGCTATTCTTATATATCTAGCGATTCTAGCCATTAATCCGTTTATCACAGCACCAAGCACATACATTAAAGATCAAAACATAAATTATATAAGGTATTGATCGATTCAGACCAAAAAGAAAAAGATATAATTTACCGATCAGAAGTGGTACTTTTTTGTGATTAACTATTGGATCTGCATTGATAGACCAACATATCGGTATAGTTCTAGTCTAATAGTTGAGTATTGATCAATTATCAGGCAAGTATGAAAGATTAATCTTCTTATTCAACTGAGATAAAATCGTCTGATTGTTTAAACATATATTATTAATGAAGTTGTTAAGATTGGTAAAGATCATCAGTTCATGAACTGGCAAGTTAAGGGGAAACTTAACCAAGGCCAACCTGCATAAGAGTACTACTTCTTAGATACATTTGATCATAGAGCTTAACACAAGAGCTAGCATTGATTAATGATATAGAGATAAAACCCCATCATTCAAATCATCTCAACAATACTTCCTTCTAGATTCATGAAACTTTTAACAGCAACAAAAAATAAAAATAGGGGTACAACCATCTGCATCTAGTCTTTGACATTTATAGAAGATTACTATGTATGATAACCAACTAAACGAGTAGACAATTGTTTCTTTCTTTTGCTTGATGGTGGAGCTCCTTGATCCTATATGACAAGAAAAATAAAAAATATTACATTCTGTTGCATATATCATAAACATATGACATGTTAAGTCACAAACATTGATACTAATATCTTTATTACCTGAGAGTCTTGACGTAGTGATTGATTCTCTGTAGAGGATTTCTTATTTCTCTTTCTTGAAGGTTCAACTTCTTGATTCTATATGACAAGAGGCAAAGGTTTGACCTTAGAAATCAGTTTCAATAAATAAAGAGTTGGTAATACATTTAAATTTTGCCGCTTACTTCTTAAGTAATTTTTTTGATCTCTTTCCGTGTATCCAAGATTTTCCTTCCCACCAACTTGTTGACTGAAAAATTGGTGTGCAGCCTTTGGTTTAAGTCCAGAGTCATCGGCAAAATCAATATGAATAGCTTGGCTATCTGTTAGATTCCGTTGAGAATTTGAGATGGAATCATGTGACACGTTTCTGGGGTATGCAGAAGATGATTATGCTCATGTACAAAATCATGAACCTCAAACTTGCTACTTTCGATCTCTATTGAATTGCAGTCCCAATCGTACAAGACAATTTGTTCTTGTTTCTTCTCTATGGTTCTTTGTTAGATGATCTCGTTTATCTGCTACTCAATTACCCTCTTTTGAGCACACAAATCTAACTGTAGTAATTTGTCCATCTATTCGACTCTTATTTGCATACACTTTTCGAACCCCAAAACCAGTTCGGCATCCGTACTTGTGCCAAAATTGAAATGCAGCATCTACTGTATCAAATTACAAACCTATTCGAGGAATCCAATCAAGAGACTTATTGATGCCCTCATCCAAATTACTTGTTGTACTGTCATCCGTCCCACTTCATGTGTAATAATACAAGACAAATATTAACTATAAGATACAACAATTCACAAGTATAGAAATATTAATAACTTAATGGAAGCTGCAATCTTTTATTCATTAGGATTATTAGATTGACAGCAAGCTATAGATGAGTTTCTGCAATTTCTGTTATATATTGTTTAAATATGAAGTTTTCAATATGAGTAATATTGTTTTAATGGAATAGCAATCCATATTTTTCTCTCTTGTCCAAATATGCACTTTGTTCATAGTAATAGATAAACTGATAAAGAAACCAAACTGATATAGTTCTAGATACATAAAAAAAAAAAATATATATATATATATATATATATATATACAGGCCGGTTCTGAAGCGGACGGCGACGCAGCAGCAGCGTTCCAGGCGGCGACGGCGGCTCAGGGCTTGGCGGTCGGAGGCCGGAGGCTTGGCGGACGGGTCTGGGCAGCGTTCGAGGTCGGAGGAGGTCCGAGTTGCAGGTTCTGGGCAGCGATGCAACGACGTCGCCGGCGACTCCACGGACTGCAGACCTCTCCGCCCGACCCCTGGCGTCCTTCCTGCAACCCCCGCTGCTCCGTCGCGCCCCGAGCCGAGTTAAAATGCGGACGTCCTCTTTGGAACGCCTCCGTATGTATATATATATATATATATATATATATATATATATATATATATATATATATATATATATATATATATAATCATTCTCAGGTGCGGACGTCCGTACCTAAGGATTAGGTATGGATTTCCATTTTTCCCTCCTTTCCGATCACACATTTAGATCTTAACCGTTCAGTTTTTAGGTCCTAATGTATATATCATCTCTGTAAAATTTCAGCCAAATTGGTGATCGTTAAGGCATTCAAAACTGCAATTTACAACAACGAATACGAACGGTTCCGAATCTGTCGAACCGGAACCGTTCGTATTCATTGTTGTAATTTTGCAGAGATGATCTATACATTAGGACCTAAAAACTGAACGGTTAAGATCTAAATGTGTGATCGGAAAGGGGGAAAAAATGGAAATTCGTACCTAATCCTTAGGTACGGACGTCCGCAACGAAGAACCCCTGTATATATATATGATGTCCACACGATTGAAGGATCCAATAGCGAATACTTCTTTTCTTTACTCAATGCTAAAGCTGGTTCTGAAGGATCAAATAGGTCATGGCTTGGGGAGTCATTGAAAGCAAGACTTTCAGTTTAGTGTGTATGTCAAAGAACAGAGGAAGGAGCCTATTAATAGATTAGAGTATTCGGCCTAACTCACAGGAAGATCTATGAAGTTTTCAAACTGATGTAGTTCTCGACCTCAAGGATTATTAAATATGAAGTTTCAATTTTAACTAGATTTTAACCTAGTTCCTGTACAAATAAAAGTATATGAATTGACGAACTAGAGAGTTTAACCTAATTCATTCTAAGTAGAACTATTTGACTTTCAGAAACCAATAAATTATGTACTTCATAAATCAGTGGACATAACAATTAGTTCATATATCAAATAAAGTATCAAGAGGCCGTTTCAAAAGAGGAACCTGATTGTATTCATGCCTTCTTGTAACCATGGACGATTTTCCATAGAAGCGCAGAGAAAGAACAACGTAGCAAGTCACGCATAGAAGAAAGACTTTGACATCAAGCAGAGTCTTTAACGCAGAGGACAGTTTTTTTTGTTTTTAGCTGGAGTTAACGACAACTAACGTCACCTTAACCAGAGTTAGAGTAGAAAACCAAAAACTGATCCAAGAATGATGTGTCGTTTTTCAGAGCCCTTAGATTAGATAAAGAGTCAAGATTTTATGAAATTCAAGTAAATTTACAGACTCCTCACTTTAGAGGAGCCGGATCCAGTTTAGAAAAGACTACCCTCCTAGGTCTTTTCCTCTAAGATTTGTGTAAATGGGCACAAAACAAAATTTTTGGTGCAAGTGGGTAAAATACTTGTGATTTCTGGCTAAACAGGAATTAACCCTTTTCTTTATTCATAATTGTGTTGCTTACTAGAGTACAATTACTTACTATTTGCAAAGAAAGTAGGGAAAAATTGCTAGAAGAACAGAAAAACCATTGAAGAGTATTGAGATGCTCTCCATCTAGTTCAAAAAAAAAATGTACAAGATTGAAAATAATATTAGAATAATTGAGGAAACTCTTGAAGAGTATTAAGAGCATCTTGATTACTTGAGCATTGGTTAGATATGTCCCAGTTGGTATCAGAGCTTGTTTTACTCAAAAAACAAGTAAGAAAAAACTTATGCCTAAAATTTGGCATCTCTTAACAAATAAAAGAGAATCCAAACCTAAGCCATATCAAAGCTTTTGAGTAAAAAAAAAAGGAAAAAATATTGTTTTAGTCAATCAACTTTCGCTTGATTGACACTTTGGTCACTCATGTTTATAAAATCTCACTTTAGTTACCCAACTTTAACTCCGACTATCACTTTAGTCCGCCAGTGAATTTTTTCGATAAAAAAAGTCGCATGACGCCTAACATGCCATTTTTTAAGGGTTATTTTCATCCTATAATTTCAGAGAATTTCAACCTATATTCAAACCAAAGGTCTCACATCTCTTCAACATCTTAAAATAACCCTTGAAAAATGGCATGAGAGGCGTCATGTGACTTTTTTTATTGGAAAAATTCACCAGTGGACTAAAGTGATAGTCGGAGTTAAATTTGAGTGACTAAAGTGAGATTTTATAAACATGAGTGACCAAAGTGTCAATCAAGCGAAAGTTGAGTGACTAAAACTATATTTTCTCCAAAAAAAAAAAAAGTGAGAAGTTGTAAGTATGTTTTCATACAAGACACATCCACAAAAATCAATACTCCATTGAATGCGTGTGTAGAGTTCTAAACACTCTTTAAAGGTTACATATATCTAGAGAGAAGAGCTCTGAAAAGGTTACATATAGCAACTTGAAAGGTTTAATCTAAGGATTAACCGACTCGAAGAAATAAATTCAAAGTAGCAAGGCTTGAAGTCAAGCAAGATTATCTTAAAGAAAAGCAATATCTTTCTTATATTAAAAAGAAGTTCGAACTGAAAATCTTGCTTACAACATCCACCAGCAAGTAGTTAAACTAAGAAACACGCAAGAAAACTTCAGAAATCTTTTAGAAACTTTTATATCCAGGATAGGATGAATCAAAGAGTAGATCTAAAAGAAAGACGGGTAGATAACAAACCTTTAGGATTTTGTCTCCCTACCGAAAAACTTGCTGAAAATGTAGAAACAATAATACATAACTAGAACTATATTATTCAAGAGATAGGTAAAAATCTCAAAATCTAATTTTGAGGGCTAAATAACAAAATCTCAGGTCCACAGAAAGCTGTAAAGAATTAAGCATTATATTACTAAATAATTAAAGCAACATGTATTTTCAGCATTAAGTTCATATTGGTCATTCTACAAGCTCACAGTACTTTTAGTTTTAAGTATACCAAATACTCTTTCACTGTTTTAATACTCACAGTACTTTTAAAAAACCAGTTTACCAAATACTCAGCTGCTTTACTTTGCAGCCACTATTCTCACAGCAAGCAAAAACTAACTTTTCTTAAAACTATAGTTGTACCACACTAACCCATAAAGTAGTCAATCTAAAGGGGCTATAACGCACGTGGAGTAGAGGCGTTCATGCCATAAGTAACTGCTTGAGTGAGAAATTTAGAATCTTACTCCTATTGGAGATAATTATATAAATAATAAAAATATAAAAAATAATATAATTTCTATTGGGCCGAGATATCAACACATATATCCATATATCAAAAAAAATTTTGATATCGATGAACACTAAATGAAAATAACAATGATTTATCAAATTAAATATGTACAAATAACAGAGATTATTATAATCTTTCCCTCAAAGGTTTTGTCCAAGCCGCAGCCGCTCTCTAACCTAGGGTTAGGGTTTCTTTGCAGACTGCGTAGTTTTTCTCTCTTTGTCACGTCAATGGCAACGATCGATGCAATGGCAGCCCGCCTGGACTCCTCCTTAGCCCTAGCGGATGGGAAGAACCAGGTGGATCTGCGCCCGTCCAAGGGTTTGAGACAACCCGAGGCTTTCATGATTGGCAAATTACTGACGGCGAGGGAATACTCTCGCAGATCGTTCCTGGGAATGTTCCGGGCTGCATGGAGGATTAATGGTAACCTCAGGGTGGAGGAAGTTGGAGAAGATGACAGAGTTTTGTTCTCCTTCACAGACGCAAACGATGTTGACCGTGTTTGGAAAGGCGGACCATGGGGCTATAACCGAGCTCCGATAGCCATTGCACCGTATGACGGTGTCAACCCGGCGGTGGATGTACCCCTCAAGAAGTCATCATACTGGATGACGCTGCAAGGAATACCACCTGCATTCAGATCGGAGCAAATCATGCGCCTCATTGGAAGCACGCTCGGCGACCTCAAGGAAATCAATCGTCCGGCGTTTAGGAATCGGGTTATGCACATCCGAGTTGAGATCGATTACGTGAAACCTCTGTTATTCCGCCGTCGCTTCTGGGTCGAAGACGAAGTCCAGTTCGTAGTGCAGTTCAGGTATGACAAGATCTTCGGTCGATGCGGCACATGTGGTTTGGTTACTCATGTTGGTCTCCCCTGCTCCGGGCCGGAGCTAGTTGAAGATAATGATACACTGGTAGGGGCAGTAGCGCCACCCACAGCCTTGGCTGTCATGCGTGAACAAACAGTACCAAACCCTAACGTTAACAGGGTGGTGATTAATAACCAAACCCTAATTTTCAAAGCTCGATCAGGTGCCAAGGAGTATACCAGAAGCCCTCCTTCCTCCATCGGTGATGAACATGCGACGTCAGAAGAGACAGGTACAAATTCGGGAACTGCTCGAACCAAGACACAATGAAAATCCAATTACCGGACTGCGTAGGATCAGAGAAGATGATGAGGTAACAATCTCCTCCTAAGAAACTCGGTTTGAGTCTTGCTATTGGAAAGAAAATTTTGGATGCAGTGAATATGGGTTTGCTAGAGGGATCTTCAAATGCCAATGAACCATCTAAAAGAAAGAGGGGGCGCCCAATTGGTAGTGTCAACAAACTACCATATGGGACAGCAGGAAAAGGGAAGAATGCAAAGAAAGATGGAGAATCTGCCAAGACGAAGAGCAGGAAGACCAACCCTGATGCCGAGGTTGTTGGTTGCTGATGAGTCTGAGGCAAGTACTAGCTCTAACCCTAAGGGGAAAGAGCAGGTGCTTGCTTAAGGTATCAAAATCTCAAGACATTCTGAACTTCAAGCCTTCTCAAGTGGGAGTGATTTCTATATGCTTCTCTAAGATGTTTCTAGTTGATATGTGTACCCCAATTGAGTGTTTGGCAGATTAGACTAGATGATTGATTTTGCCTTAGAAAGTGAGATTATTCTTACTTAATTTGTTGGCATGCTGTTCAGCGAGCGACAATTTAGATTTTAATGAGTTTAGGTGTGACTTAGATAGGGTATCTGGTTTATGTCTGGATTTTCTTATGTAAGTTTCTGTTAGACTCTGGCCTGTATTCATGGCTTTGATTTCTAATAATATCAAATCCTATTAAAAAAAACAACAGAGAATATTGAGATATATTAAAAACTGAAATTTCAAGAATATTACTGACATTGAAATGCTTTGACCTACAAAGACAAAGTAAACGCAGAAACGAGTACAGATAATAATGTACAAGGATGAATGATGACACTATAAATTTGAGTATAAGCTGTCCCATTCAATCAAAACATGCATTACTTCCATCTTCACAAATCGTTTTCCCCATGCAAAATCCTAGTCACGCTTCCCTCCTACTCATGCTTCCCTTTCACCATTGAGTTGACAGTTTGGTTGGTCGTGCATGTGCAATTCCATAAACATTCTCTTTTTCCCGTTAAACCCCTTATCACTTTTCAAAACGATCTCCGATCAATTTCGAAACACCCTTACCTAGCTAGTTAGGCCTCGATCTTCAGATTTGATTGCTTGATGATCATCTGCATGTGCAAATCCATCCCTTCCATTCTTTCCCACAGAGCCTTTAGCCTTGAGCCACTCCCTCTCCCAATCTGTCTTGTGCACCACTGCCAATATCGACACGACGCATGTGATTTGAGCCGCTAGAAGCCCGTAACAAAGACCCTTGAAACCTAAACTCCAAACAAATCCCATCACTATGGCCACAGGCGCACCCACCACGTAGAATGAGAAGAAATTGATCCATGCCCCAATTCCAGGCCTAGCACTGCCCCTCAATATCCCACAGCTTGTGGTTTGTGGACAATTGGCGAGCTCACATAGACCAATAATGGGTAGGACAGCCACGGTTAGCTCAAGAACCTCATTATCTTTTGTGAAGATTCTCCCCCATGTCTCTCTTCCTAGTGTTGTAAGTGACAAGCCCGACAATGAGCTCACTAGTGCCATCCCCACCGCCACCACCGCAGCTAAACGGGCCTTCTCGGGTTGGCCTGCCCCAAGCTCGTTGCCTACTCTTGTAGACACCGACGCGCTTAGGGTGGCAGGCAATGTGTACATGAGAGAGGTGGTTTGGATTACTATGGCTGATGTTGCAAGGGCAATATGAGGTTTGTCAAGGTAACCAGCTAGAATTGTCATGAACTCGTACCACCACCATTCTAGGCAAACTGCTAGACAACTTTGTATTGATAGTCTGATTAGCATCCCCAATCCGTCTCCGAGTAGTGAACTCTTCAATGAAAGTGGAACGAACGGTTTGGGTAACAATGGTGACAATATGGGTGCTGGTTCAGAATTAGTCCTACTTGTAAGTTCAGGTTTATTTCTTATGTTATAATACAATGCTCGTTCAGAACTAGTAGTGGGTTCACGCTCGTCCGTTACCCAGCAATACAAACGTGCTTTAGTGGTGTAGGTATACAATATGTAACCCAAAAGAAAAAAGAGAGTGATGAAATTGGTGAGGAAAGTGGAAATGGCTATTCCTTTGACTCCAAGAGAAAGAGTGAAGGTCAAGAAAAAGGTGAGAGGAAGGTGAAGAATGGTAGCTAGTAAAGTGCACCACATCAATGGCCAAGTTATGCTTTGACTGCGCAAGAAAATACGCAAAGGGTGAAGAAGACTATTGGCTAGGAGATCAGGGATGGCAAACCGGCAATACAAGCTTGCAATTCGGGTTATATCTGGGTTCTGATGGAGAATGAGCATGAGAGGTTCCAGATTGACCCAAAGCAAGGAAATAGGAAGAGAAGCGAGTAGTAGCAAGAGAATTGTTCTTTGCAAAGTGAGGAAAGCCATGGAGAAGTTGTGGGATCCAAAGGCTTGGCTACAGAGGGGTTCCATACCCATGGCTAAGCCAGAGAGGACCGAGTAGCCTGTGATGTTGGTGAAGCCAATGGCTAAAGCTCCTCCTGCTAGCTCCAAACTTCCTAGTCTTCCCATGCATACAACTAAGACCATGTTTTTGAGGTAGCCAACCAAGCTCATGGCTGCTATGGGGAAGCCAATATCTGTCATCCTGTGAAGCTCCTCCACCACCTACGGAGAATAAGAAAAAGATGTTCAACTTTGGAAAAGATACGAAAAAAGAGTTTGAAACTTTGAGAGTTGATAATTGAGATATTTCGTACCTCTGGCATTGTCGGGTACTTTTGGGATTGCTCTGCTGCTTCTGCAACCATTGTCGACTAGGATTTTTTTAGCCTTGTTTTCTTTCCTTGAGAGAGAGAGAGGTGTTTCTGTTGGAAATTAACAAGCGTTGAAGGTTCTAATTTATAAGGACATGGGAGAACCGGTGGGCGCGAAAATAGCGTTATAGATCCTTTATAAATATTGTATCGACTTTGTGTATATGTCTAAAATGACATTCATTTAAAGAATTCAACTTTACATTTTAAATTTAATTAATTCACGTCAAAACTATTTATAATTTGGCGTAATTATTAACCGAACAAATATCAAAATATAAATATCTATGTCATGGAGTTTGATGAATTCAATCTAAAGAGAACATAGTGTAGTGTAGGTATGGACCAAACCAGAAAGATCATGCACATGATGAGCCTAGCTAGTTTAACCGGCCGATTGGATATTTGAGAATTAAATGTAACAATTACTAATGCCTAATGCCCACTATCCCTTATTACTCGACCAAACTTTGTCAGTTTTCAAAATAAACTACAAACATATCCACTACCTCTTCCCACAAAAACACGTTTTACTAGTTGATCTTTTCTTCACGTGGAAATATAAATTGGGGCCTAATTTTTTCTTTCAGATTTCTCGAAGGGAACTTGTATTATACTACCTTTCTCAATTGTTAGTATTGGGTCACTCTCTTCTTCTACCAATGTCGCCTTCATGTGCACATGTAGTACTCAGAGAGTCCATGCAGGGATTTAGGTTGTGATGGAAGCAATTTTCTTTTATTTCATGTGCTTTATTATATTTCATAAGAGATGAAATATCGGTTTACCTAACCAAGCAAAGACCCTCCTCCCACGTTTTGTTATAGAAGCACATACCTAATTTGTTCATTAAAGATGGTGCAACCGACCCTTCCTCTCCATATCAGGTTTCGTTTTCTTCTGTTGCAAGCTCTTGTTTGGTCATTCTAGCTCGAAAAAGAATAGGCTCTTAATTGGTCTCTAAGCGAAAAGAAAAGGAGCTAGTTTAATGTCGCTAAGATGGAACCTACAAGATCAATGAAGCAAGCTTAGAACTAATTAAAAGATTTAGATCGATCTGCTAGTTATATTGTAGATTTGTAGTCACATCATTGCCATATTTAAAACATTGACATGAGGTATGGTGAGAAATAACTTAAAAAATGTATTGTGAAACTAACCGGTGATACTAGTTTTTTTTTTTTTTGTTGGATAAAAGTATTTTTCTTTGTAACATAACTAATATCTGGATCCAACGCCAATTACCATGTGAGAGCAGTCAGATCCCATTGGCCTATAGTTTTTCACCTAAAATCTCGCAAGCATCCTATAATAGGGTCATGTGATGACCTGGACTCTTTGAAAGCTGACACCTTCACCAGCGTCACATGGATCCTGCAGGATTCCAGTACTCAGCAACCTACTAATGAGGGACTTGTAAATGCTGGGACTCAAATTTGGGTGCGGGATTCACTCAAACAGAAACAGGTGTATTGCCATTCTTGTCAACCCTCATTGGCGGTGAAACTAGTTCTTAATTACCACACTTCTCATGTGTGTATTAAGGCTAAGCCAAATTTATAATACAATTATGATGAGTAATGTGAAATATGTAAAATTGGTAGATTTATACGTTATACGTGATTTAATTTATGAATGACACTGATTTTAATATCATAATATAGTTTCATCCTATTGAATCAAATCGTAACCAATTAACGGTACGTAGAGTGTTAAAATGTAATATAGTAATATTGATGGTACATAATCCGTATAACGACCATCTTTCTTATCTCTAGTGGAAAAAAAAAAAAAAAACTATCTTTCTTATCCGAGTGACATATGCACTTGCATGGAACCATGCATGTGCGTCTAGTTACACCAAATAAATAAAGGAACCCTTCTTCCACATCCTCAATAATTACACCCACCTTTACTTCAAATCCATTATTTTTCGTGTCTGGAGGGATTGCATTTCAATCACTTTTTCCCATCATATCAACCATTTTTCTAGGATGGGATTTTTCACCTTCGCCTCTTATTCCCATATTCAACCAATATGACCAAAGATCATGGAGTGGTCTGTTGCCTGTTAAGGGGAACAGATAGCGTATCCAACGGCTTCTGATGGCTTTTAAGAACTTGATTAATTTGTTTTCTGTAACAATTATTCTTATATATCTTAATTGGTTCCAAGGTCCCAGGCTTGTAGGGAAGAACTCAAACAACCGACACTATCCTCACTTGCCCCGCCATGAGTGACATATTGTAAAGTACTCATTACATTTCCTTTAATTGAGTTTGATCGATTAAAAATCAAGCAACTGTTTATGAATTGCATGACTCTTGTGGAGCTCAACGGCCACTTGGTTTTGTTATACAGAACTAAATCAACTAATCACTACCCCACATAGCGATTCAATAACTTAATCTTATTATTGTCAAATTTAAGTATACTCTTTAAAGATCAGCCTTATAAAAAGATCGACTAAATCTCGATCAAACAGTTTATTACTTTATTGTTCACAGATTTTAATAATTTATTGCATGTTCGTAACTTCGTATGGCACTAATTGCTCTTGGTTCCATCATTTGTATCAGACCACCAACTGTGATACTAGTACTCTCCTGGAAATCCGAGTGGAGAGAACCTGTGATCTGCCAGATTGTGCACATTACTTGGTCTCTTTTAGTGCCTACTGCCTCGTACACATTGAGATGAAGAGTGGAGTAGACAACAAACCCTTTTATCAAAGAAGTCAAATCGGTGGAATGAGTCCGGATCATGGGACACGTACATAAATTTGAAATTTTCTTAAGTACTCGGGTGTTTGTCATATACCTATTTTGTTAAATATTTTGGACTATTGGATTAGTAATATATCCAATGGTCTAAAAAATTTAAAATTTGGTAACCTGTTTTAGCCCTTAGCCAATTGATTATCAATTGACAATTACGTTTTTTCATTTCTTAAAAAAAAAAAAAATTACAAAAATCTTCTAACTTAGGCTCACCAAATTACAATTAGTTAAATAGTATTTATTACTAATTAATTTTATCATTAGCCAATTAATGTTTGATTAATACTTTATTATCAATTGACAATTACATTTTTTCCTTATTAAAAACAAAAACCTTCAAACATAGCCTCACAAAATTTGTATTAGTTAAATAGTCTTTATTTCTAATTAATTATATCATAAGTAGTTTTCTTAACCAAATATAATTCTTTTTACATGCATTTTACGTACGATAACCATAATCATTAATGTAAAAATAGATTATCTTTGTTATAGATGTAGTAACTACTTCACGTACAATGTAAAAGTAAAATGGAAATTGGTCTACTCATTTCATTTGATAGTCCCTTTATATAGGGAGAGAAGTACAATGGAAATATCAATTACAATAATGACAGTAAATGCTCATTGAGCTGTAATTGCTAATTCCTTAATTCCCTATTCGTCAGTTACTTTGACGAAGGCACATAATGACGAAGGTACATAATGTGTTTTTCCTTTAACACTCCCCCTTGTGCCAAGTCAAAGACGAAATGGTGCATGAATTGTTGCCTCACTAAAAACCTTGGCAAGTAAAACCAAAAACTCTGTGGGAAAAAAAAAAAAAAAAAACACCTTGGTTGAAGGAAAAGAGCACAACGCACCTATTACATTTAATGATGACATGTGTGTGTTAGACTCTCCTGATGTGTACACCTCCCCCTGATCCATACGTTAGTCAAGGGAGCTTGGAAAGTCTTCACATTCCTATGTTTTTCACATGTCTCTCAAATATGACCTTAGGCAATGATTTGGTAAACAAATCTGCCACATTCTCCTCAGACCTTACTTGATTCACTTGACTATTGAGGAGAGCCTGTTGTTGCTGATTGTAGAAAAACTTTGGCGATATGTGTTTTGTATTATCACCCTTGATATAACCTACCTTCATCTGTTTGATGCAAGCTGCATTATCTTCATAAATGCAAGTAGGCTCTTCAATGATAGAACTCAAACCACTAGTCCCTCGAATATGTGTAATGATAGCTCTTAACCATATACACTCACGAACTGCCTCATGTAGAGCAATGATCTCAGAGTGGTTCGAGGAGGTAGCTACAAGGGTTTGTTTGGTTGATCTCCAAGATATCGCTATGTTGCCAATGGTAAATACATAACCAGTTTGGGAACGACCTTTGTGTGGGTCAGTGAGGTGCCCAGCATCAGCAAAACCAACCAAAACATTATTTGGGGTTTCGGTGTAGTGAGTGGAGTTTTCGCCATCAATATTTCCTTTGGGGATTGCAGTTCCATCTGCGGCCCCTCCAGTATTGATTCATGGACATAACTATAATCAGAGACAATCTCATGAGGGGGATTCTCTACATTGATGATTAATGGATTGGTTTATGCCTTACTCGCCCTCTTTTTTCTTGGGTGAGTGTCAGTCGAACCAAGTGGCCTCCCACTCTTCCTTTGGGGAGCCACGACCTCAACCACACCTCCACTAAGTGTGGTTGCAGCACCTCTACCTGCGGCGCCGTGCCCCTTGTTGGGGACTTCTAACCTTGCAGGCACATTTGCATATGATCTTGTCACTTTTGCGATATCAGTAACGCATCAGGCATCGAATCTGCTATGTTCTGAAGATCGATTATTCTTTTCACTTCACTTTCACATTGTGAAGTGCAGAGATCAAATTGAGACAGAGTGGGGACAAACCATGACAATTCCTGTCGTTCCCTTGGAAAATCCTTTTTCCTATCTCCCCCTAACGACGGGAAGACTGTCTCATCAAAGTGACAATCCGCAAATCTAGCGGTAAAGAGATTGTCTGTCAAGGGTTCCAAATAGCGAATAATGGTTGGCGATTCATATCCAACATAAATACCTAATCGTCTCTGAGGACCCATTTTGGTGCACTGTGGGGGTGCAATAGGCACATTTACTGGGCAACCAAATATGCGTGAGTGTGAAATGTCAGGCTCATATCCAGTTACCAACTGGTATGCAGAAAATGGTTGGCTAGCAGTGGGTCTGAAACGAATAAGTAAAGCTGCGTGCAATATTGCATAACCCCAGGCAGACACAGGCAGGTTGGTGCGCATAACCAGTACCCTAGCCAACATATGTAGCCTTTTGATGGTGGCTTCTGCGAGACCATTTGGTGTATGCACATGGGATACACGATGCTCTATATCGATCCCAATAGACATGCAATAATCATCAAGTAAAATCTCCAGCGTTATCAACCCTTATAGACTTGATATTGTGATCAGGGTGGTGAGCCCTTAAACGTATAATTTGTGTTAGGAGTTTTGCAAATGCAGCATTTCTTGTGGACAATAATGCGATGTGTGATCAGCGTGTCGAAGCATCCACCAGAACCATAAATTACTTGAATGGTCCGCATTCTGGATGGATAGGTCCATAGATATCTCCTTGTATCCTTTGTTAGAATGGAATGTTTTGTTTTGTATCTTTAGCATAGGATGGTAGGATGGTCTCGATCCTATTTTTGCTAAAGAGGCATCGTGGGAGGGAGATGGTGCTTCTGGTACTTCAGAAGGCAATGGCTGCATTTGAGCAGTACTAGGACCGACACCTTGCAGTGTGACGGATTTTTGTCCCATTTTATTTTTCACTCGAAAGAAGGGATGTCCGTGTGAGTTCTTTAAAATACGGATCATCATGTCACGACCAGGGTGCCCTAGGCGGTCATGTCAAAGCCTGTATGAGTCAGTGTCCAACAATTCATTGTTGGTGACAGCATAGGATTTAATGATCCGAATAGTAGTGAGGTACAGTCCACTAGATTGACTCATTAGTTTCTCTAAAATGCGTTTCCTTCCACATTCATTAGAGGTAATATAAAGGTATTCGGTTCCATTCTCACAATGTGTTTCTACATGATAACCGTTGGCACGAATATCTTTAAAACTTAACAAGGTTCGATTAGCTCTTGGTGCATACAGAGCGTCTGTGACTTTAAACATTGTGCCGTTAGGCAACAAAAATTTGGCAGTTCCTCACCCTTTTATTACTTGTGATGATCCAATCATCGTAGTCACAGAGGAATTATAGGCTATTAATTCAATGAATAATTGCCTATTCCTTAATATGGTGTGGGTAGTCTGTCACGCCCCGAATTTTGAATAAATAAATTCAAAACCGAAACGCGAAAACATAACAATCACAAGAAACACATAGAGAAATTTTCATTTTAAACTAAACCATAAAGCATCCGAGCTCACCGACAGCAATACAGACTCGTTCTTTAGAGTCACATATTACAAAGAGTTTACAAATTAAACTGAGTTACAATTCAATAAGTAAACACGCTCACCAACTCTCTACACAGCGGAAGACTAAAACCAATACACTTCTACATCCAAGCTACAGAACGTACACCTCAGCTTCGACGACGATCACTCGATATTCTAACCTGCACAATAACCCCTACACCATGGAATAGTGCACCGGGTTTGCAAACAACAAACTCAGTAAGCTTGTGAAGCTCGTATGAGTAAACTCAAATAACCACAATTGTACTCACAAATAAACTAGATAAAACAGTAATCCCTGCATAGAAAATTAGTTCAGGAGATCACCCAAAAGCACTCAATCCAAAGTCATATTAATCCCTGCATATATTTTAGTTCAGGAGATTATAATTAAATCAAACAATAGAATTCATGGAAATCCAAATCTCAAGTAAACACTAAGGAAGAACCCCAGAAACCTTCCCCGAAACTACGACAGACTAGAGCTCTAACTGAATCGTAGCCCGTCACCCGGCCAAGGTTATGGCATTCGATACACTCGCCTCAATTGTAGCCCGTCACCGCCTAGGGTTATGGCATCCGATACACACTTACTCAATTGTAGCCCATCACCCGAACAGGGTTATGGCATCTGATACACTCGCCTCAATCGTAGCCCGTCACCACCTAGGAATATGGCATCCGACACACCTACTCAATTGTAGCCCGTCACCCGAACAGGGTTATGGCATCCGATACACTCACCTCAATCGTAGCCCGTCACGACCTCGAGTTATGGCATCTGACACACTTAGTCAATCGTAGCCCGTCACCCGAACAGGGTTATGGCATCTGATACCCTCGCCTCCATCACTACCTTGACACTAGATTCATAGACCGAAAACATTTACAAGTCCTACGTGACCCAAAATGTTACTCGAAAACTCAAATACTCTTTCTCACAATAAAATCAACAATTCATACGCATATCACAATGTCACGCCATCAACATATATATTCCACGTATATATATATATATATATATATATATATATATATATATATATATTAATGTCTAAAGTTCAGCGGTAGCTGCACTTTGGTTAACGTTGATCCGATGGGCGGACCGCTACTTGTGATATAGTCGAGACTCCTGCTACCTGTCAAGTAAAATACAAAGAGGCATCAAAGGGAGACCGCGCTGGGCGATCTTCTCTTCTCTGATGCCTAAGTTAGTCAATGTATTTATGTTGACAACGTAACAGTAGGTAAGTAGTAAATGCGTAATTAATGATGAGAGAGGAGAGAACCTTTTATAGGTTGGGAAGAGGCTGACCTCTTCCTTGTTTTCGATGTGGGACTGATATGCTTCAGTTCCCAGCTTCTGGAGCTTCTGATGCTATCTTGGCACAGCGCGTGGCGGCGCGTTAGCGGTGATCTGGGGGTGAGCCGGGGCTCAGGCGGTAGCCTGCTTGGTTGTGTTTCCGTAGGTCACACAATTGGTGGTAGTTGGTACCGCTGGCGGTAGCATGAGCGTGGCTCATTCTAGCTAATTATGCTTGGCAAATACTCATGTAAGTACAATATATATATATATATAGTCATCCACTCAGGAATGCCTACTAATACCAACTATAGTTCGCACGCACCAAAAACCGAGAAATTCATTTTTATACTTAAATTCATTTTTTTACCTGTGAGCCGTAGCCCTATGAACTGTAGTCGATCGAGTTCATATTATTTCAAACAAATCTTTTTTTTTCCGAAAACGATTTACAATTATCAATCAATTCTGACAATTAAATAACTCGGTTCGTAAATGAACCACGTGAGATTTACTCACCTCAAAATCCCGCTGTGTCTTCTCTTACAGCAAGGATAAGGTATTGACTAGTCTTCGTCAATCACCCAAGGAATGTACGTCACAACTTAGTATACAAATAAAAAACGATTATAATTCGAAATGATCGTATCAATGTGTAGAATAAAAAGAGGAACAGAAACTGTTCCAGGGGTGGCCGGAAACCACCACCACAGTGGCGGCGCCGCCCCCCACCCAAAGTCAAAATTAGACAAAACTTCCAACACAAAAGATCTTCATCTCAACTCCAATTACAACTTTCATAACTAGCACAAAGTCAGATTAAAAGCCATTTGGCCGGAATTTACCTCGCAAGGTTTGAAAACCGAAGAACCCTAGATTCCCAATCTTCAAAATTTGATCACCACGAGTTGAATCGTTGCAAGCCACCTTGGGAGAAAACTTCTACATTCTCTGGGCTCCAAAAGCCCCCAAGAATCACTGGCTATGGTGGCCGGAATCGGAAGTTCCGATCTGGGCGATTTGCAGCGCCACCGCAAACTTCCCGGCCTTACTGCGCCGTGCACGGGCAGACCCACGCTGTGAAACTTCCCAGACTTAGAGATGGGACTGAGGCGAAGAGAATGGAAGAAACGATTCTTCGATTGGTGGCTGGAGGAGTGAGAAATCGCCGGTCGAAGTCGGTTGGACGATCTGGGGTCGGGACCGAAGAGAGAGAAAAAGTTTCCCTTTTCGGAAATTCTGATTTTCAGATATTTTTTCGGATTTTTCCTATATCTCCCAAAATGGAAACTTTTTTTTATGGCCATAACTTCTTCATATGAACTCCGATTTTTCGCGTTCCACATATGCACGAACTCGTACCGACGCGCTCTACGACTTTCGTGAAGGAAATTTTCACAGAATCCTAACGTATAAAAAGTCAACTCTTGAATCGAAACATTTCGAGCGAATAATAGTTCGAAACACTTCCACTCCACCCTCGAACCACGAAATCGTGTTATCGAACACCTTAATAGTTCCTGAAATATTTAGGAATTAATAACGAATTTTCAGAGTATTACATAGTCCCATTATCAACTAAGCACTCAAGTTCTCCTCGATTCATTCCTACAAGTAAATGGGAGGTATTATTAAATAATTTGAAAATATATCTCATATTCTTTAGAGTATTTCTATTTAGGTAGAATGATAATCTTTTCATTCTGAATTTTTTTTCTCTCTCTAGATGTAGTGCTATTTTGAACCATGTATATATGTGTAGTAAATAAAATCGAACAAATTCAATGCTTCAGAATAAAATCTAAAATTTATTAATAAGCCAACGATAATCAAATCAAGGTCATTTGTTCAGAAATCTAATTCATCAAACCATTATTTAAATAAACTTTAAGACCAAGCAATAGTCTAATTAAAAAAATGAGACATATGCCTTCACAACTGTCTTTGGAAAATAAATAAATAAAGCAGATCAGTCAAAATCTAGAGCATCTATTGGCTGGGCAAGTTCCTCGTTGCCATTGAAGCCTGCAATTGTGAGGTTGACGTCTGGGTCATGGCTTCCTTCTTCCATATAGTGAGCCTCTTGTTCATTAGACTCCCTATACCTCTTGTAGGTGGCTGCTACTCTGTTGCTTGCTTGGCAATTCTTGTACCAATGCCCAATAACTCCACACTTATGGCATGGTTCATTGCCAACTCTTTCCTTTTTGACTGAAGGGTTCTTAGGTGCCTTTTGCACCTTGTTTCCATGACCACTAGGGCCAACACCACCATCTCTGCTCCATATATTAGGAGGGCCTCCACGGCCCATACCACGAACCCCATGTCCCTTTCCACGTGGTTCATTGTTACCACGTGGGTAGGGATCAGCACGTCCAACCCCCTTTGCTTTAGGGTTCTTTCCACCTTTCACTTTGCCATAATTAGCCTCAGGAATTTTCTTTGTCCCAACGGGCCTGACATTGTTGTTCAAAAGAACCTAATTATGCCTCTCAGCTACTTGCAGTAGGTTGATTAGCTTATTGAAGGTTGTGATTCTTTTGTTGTCATACTCTAGCCTATACGGGTTCGCTAGTATAAGTGCTGAAGTAGGAAAAGTGGAAAGAGTCTTCTGGATCATATCATCTTCTGTGAGTTCCCTTCCACAGAAATTGTGACGTGCCTTTAGGCGCAACATGTCCTTGTTGAAGTCATTAACCCTTTTGTAGTCAAGCAAGCGGATTTCATTCCACTGAACGATCAGTTTTGGGAGCAAAGTGTCATGAATGTTCCCAAAACGTCCCTTAAGGGCATCCCACAGTTCTTTGGGTGTCTTCAACTAAAGGTACTCCTAGCGTAGGCTAGGATCAATATGTCGCCTTAGAAACATTAAGGTACTTGCTTTCACCTTGTTAGACGGTCTATTGTCTTTGGGGTCGATGGGAGTTACGATGGTTGCAGTGTAGTCTTTCGGCACAAAGGCGATTTCCACATCGGAAACCCAACGATGGTACTCAAGTCCAGTCCTTCTGAGTCCAAAATATCAAATTCAGGTCGAGTTGGATCAGCCATCTACATAAACAAGAGAGAAGATATATAAATTATGAAGTCATAAAGATATCCACGTGAATTATTTTCCAAGAATATGAGTTAGATTTCAAGGCCAAGATTCGTAATGGTCACATTTTTTTTTTCGATGCTATCTGAAAATGTTTTATCACGGTAAGTATGTATTTATAATGAGCATGAATTTTCATTATCATGGCAAAATACAATTTATATATAGCATTCTAAATAAGGAATAACCATAGCACATTTAATAATGAATAAAACATAGCATATAAAAATCACAATTATATAGGGCAGTAAGCAATAGTAAAACTTGCTAAAACATGCTTTAGTAAGCAGTAGTAAAACTTGCTAAAACATGCTTTAGATATAACATGCTAAATAAAATAATTGTAGAAGATAGTAACAATTATAATATAAAGGTATGCATATGAATAATTATATAAGCGTAAATAAAAATCACGAAACATGCTCAAAATTTCATAATAAAAATATAAACAATAAAATATAAAGCATGCTTAAAGATAGTAAACATAAATAAAATTCACATGCTTTAGATTCCACAAATATATATAACATATATAATAAGATATATGAAAAATGGAATATAAACAAGGCAGCCAAAATATATATATATATATATATATATATATATATATATATATATATATATATATATATAAAATAAAAAGAACATACTTGAAGAGGAAAAAAAAATTTCTCAGTGCAGAGGCTGCGCAGGGGAGCAGGGCTGGGCTGGGCAGCGAGGTGCAGGGCGTGCAGGCTCGGGGGCGCTGGGATGCAGGCGCGGGGGCAGTAGGCTGTGCGTACGAGGGGCCGCGCGGGCTATGTAGGCAGGCGGGCGGCGCAGGCGGGTGGACTGCTGGAGTCTGGAGGTGTGTGCGCAGAAGGGGGGGGGGGGAGCCTGAGGCTAGGCGAGGCCCGTGTAGGCTGGTGGTAGAAAGAAGAAATTTTTTTTCTAGGGTTTTGGTTTTTTTTTTTTCGAAGTTAGGGCTAGAGACTCGTGCTGATAACATGTAAAAGTAAAATGGGAATTGGTCTACTCATTTCATTTGATAGTCCCTTTATATGGGGAGTGAATTACAATGGAAATATCAATTACAATAATGACAGTAAATGCTGATTGAGCTATAATCGCTAATTCCTTGTTTCCCTCTTCGTCATTTACATTGACGAAGACACATAATGTGTTTTTCCTTTAACATACAACTTATTATTACTGTTTTTTGAACTAAATTACAAATGTTATCACATTGTGTTATCATATAGGCAAACCATTATATTTTGACTAACATCACGTATGTCCTCATTGGTGTAATGAAGTTCTCCCTTGCGTAATTAAATAATATATTGTGTAATTTCCATCGTTGAAGTTATAATTACTTTCAGACGACAAAATTTACCACGAACTACAACAATTGACATAAAAACGATACTTTTTGTTCTAATTGTAGTAGTTACTCCACCTACAACCTATGTACTAGTTTATGGACAATTTAACAAGTGTGATAACAAATTTATTGTCAGAGTGGTAAATCTTTTTGTTTTTATTATTAATGAAATTATTACTTCAATGACCATGCATTTTATCATAATCCACGTCAATTGATGTAAAAGCGGTAATTTTTGTTCTATTTGTAGTAATTACTCCACATCAACTAATATACTAGTTCATGGACAATTTAACAAGTGTGATAACAAATTTGTTGTCACAATGATAAATTTTTATGTTTTTATCATTAATGAAATGATTACTACAATGACTACACATTTTACCACGACCCCCAACAATTGATGTAAAAGTGCTCACTTTTGTTCTATTTGTAGTAATTACTTCAAAAACTGCATTATTTACAAGATTATCAACCATTTTACAATTCTGACAACATTTGTGTTGTGAACATGGTAAAATTAATATTAAACCAAAAGATATGTAATTAAGTACTCAGTATTATAAAAAAATTCTCCAAAAATTGGAACAACGCTCTCCACGCGCTGAAAATTCAGATCTAGGCTTGTCGATACTTCTGTCTGCTCTCGTCCGGCTGCGCTGCGGTGTCGGCCCAGGCCTTTGGCCTCGCCGGCGTGCGTCGAGTGCGGCCGGATGGGATGGTGGTGTAGGTGATCAAGGATTGGGGCTGGGAGGGACTCCTTTGCTGTGGTTTCAGTCGCTGGCGGTGGCTGCACGGGTGTTAGGTATGGGGCTGATGGTGGCAGTCGATCATGTGGCAGACGGATTGGGGGTGTGGATCGGTCGGATCTGGATTCAGGGTTTGGGTTCGGATCCGCTCGGATCTCGTCGCAGACGGAGCGATGCTGGGGTGTGGCGTGCCTGGTGTGTTCTTCTGTTTGTGCTGTCGAGATTGGGAGTTGTTGTGGTGGTTACGATCTACGGCGGTGCTAGATATGATCTGCTTATGTTCTTCTGCCAAAGTTCTGTCGACGGCAACTGTTCGACGGTGGGCGGCGTTCGAGAGAGGCTGCACGACGGGATTGGAGGTGCGTTGATGGTGGCTAGCTTCTCTGTGCAGGAACTGTCTTGGCCTGGGTTCACTGCTTGGGCCCTTCGGGCCTTGGTCTAGTTGTGGGCCTGTTCTTGGCCTGGTGGCTCTTGGGCCTGGGGCTTCACCTTAGGTCCAATAAGTTTTATTTCCTTTATTGTTGTTTTTTATTTATGTTACTTAGTTTGTTTGCGCTATTTGCGAGCAATAAGTCCCTACAATTGCTGTGTAGGGCTAGTCGAGCTTTGTGCCTGTGTGTGCACTTTAAGTGCCTTGTCTGCTCTAGGTATGCGGCGAGCTCCTTGCTTTGTCAAATGGTCGCTAGCGCCTAGTGGCAGGGTGAGACTAAGTGTCGCTGGATCTATTCTCCAGCAGCAACATAGTAGGAAAGTTGTGCTTATGGTAATTATGCTACGTTGTAATCGGGTTACATATCGAGTTATCTTTCCGTTATGTCACCGCTATGTCAAAACAAATAGAGTAGCTAGTAGAGCACTCTTTGCTAGTTGGTGCTTGTTTGAATACATGTTTTCTGTAGAGATTTCTGAAATTATTTCAAGAAATACTCTAGATGCTTATTGTAATCAGGGGTTTAGGCTTAATGTCCCCCTCTTGTATTCGACAGTTTCATTAATCAAGGCTTGAGGGCAGCCGCACCAGCCCTTTATTCAAAAAAAATAAAAGTTCTCCATTTGATAAATAATGTTCTCTATTTGATAAAAGTTGTCAAACTATGATATTTACATCTTTGACTACTCAATTACAATAACCACTATAAGTGTGGTCATAAATCGTAATTTTAGTTCTACTACGTGTAATTTATTATTTTGACAATATATGTTATATGTTTCTGAATAGTATTGCATATCAAGATAGAATGTTTTGTTAATATAGTAAAATTTATTTTTTAAAATGACACATGTCAACAATCAAGTGGATAACCTGTTAACTAGTTCAGTAGGTTTCCACTACATTAATTTGGACCGAACCTCATCAACAGGGCAGCGGGGATTCTGGGATGAATTCCTAATACAAGTTTAAGTTTAACTTAGGGAATTTTCAAGTCGACTTTTGGCTCTGCTAGGGTTTCTTTGCCCTAGTCGTCCGGATTGATCGAGTTTGTGAAGTGATGGCAGAAGAGACGGTGGCTCCTCCTACACCTTTTGAGGAGGCTTTTGTGAGCCTTGTTGGAGGAGAAGATGCGATGCATGATTCATTTTTCTACCTTTGTGGCCGGCTGCTGTCTAAGAAGGTGGTGGTGCTCCCATCGTTCTTGGCGGTGATCTCCAACGTGTGGGGGCTAAGGGAGAGAGTTTTGATCCGACAGGAGGAGGATGACATCTTCGTCTTCCAATTCAAGGACAGGGCTGTCAAGGATAGGATTCTTTCAGGGGGTCCATGGTTCTATAACAATTCCATGTTGTTGCTGGCTGACTATGACGACGTTTCTGATCTCAAGGCAGCTCCGCTGCATCTCCTTGAAGTATGGGTAGCGGCGAAGGGTTTGCGCATCGTTATACGTAATGAGAAAGCTTTAACTCTGATCGGACATGCGTTGGGGACCTTTGTTCGGGTTGATCAGGGGGAGGTGCAGCGGAAGGAACCGATTTAGAGGGTCCGTGTGTTGCACGATGTTTGTCGGAGGATCTGGGCAAAACGGGTGTTTGGGTTTTCACTGGCCGTGTCGGTGTTGGTTAAGCTCCAATACGAGAAGTGCCATAGGCTCTGTGCTGCGTGTGGTTTCTTTGGACATGGAGGAGGTGTGTGTGACAGGAGGTTGGAGATGGAGGCACTGCCGCTGGCAGTATCGGACTGTGAAGGTTCAGACCGTGGGAGGTTGAGTTCGGCGCAGTGTTCGCCGACTTCTATGGCGGCGTTTAGCGGTCTGGGGACGACCCATGGTGAGTCGAAGGGGCTGGCGGTGCTGGAAGTGGCGGAAGCGACAACGGTGGCGGGCTTGGGATTGGTGACTGCTACAAGTGCAGCTAGGGTTATTCAATAAATCTCGGCGGGAAACCCTAATTCAAAATTACGGTTGACCGCTGGGGTGGCTGGGTTGACTGGGCCAGAGCTGCAGATTGGTGGGTTGGGCCTCAATTCTGATGGTGTAGACATGGAGGGCTATGCTATTGGGCCTGTTTCTGCTGAGAAACATTCAAAGGTAGCTTTGGGTGTGAAGAGGAAGCAATTTAAGCCAAGTTTAGCTATTATACCTCGGGAGCTTCAACTGGGTGAATTGGTGGAGATCCCGGTTTCTTTGGGGCCAACTCCAAAGAAAAGGGGTCGTCCTCGCAAGAAATTGAAGGTAATAATGCAAGTTCGGATATAAGCTCCAACTCGATAGGGAAGGAGCTGTTTATTGTTTAGTTGTTCTAGATGGGGTTTTAGCCTGTGTGAGTGTGATTAAGTTTCTATGAGTCTTTTATGACGTTTCTAGTTTCTTGCTTGTACCACAATTGCGTGATTGGCAAGTGAGGGCTAGTTGAATGATTTCTTTCTGTAGGAGGTGAAGCTTGGTCATTCTTGGATAGGCTTGCTTAAATGTGAGCTTCCCAATGATTTTAATTTGTTTGCTTTAGCTTGGATAGGTTTTTCCGGATTTTCTTGCCGGAATTCTTGTGTAAGCTTTGTAAGCTATGGTCTATTGGCTGTTGGTTATTGAATAACAATTAACTTCTATTCAAAAAAAAAAAAAAAAAAAAAGGTTTCTACCACATTAATTTATTAAAAAAAAATTAAAAAAATAAGGGTATGGCATACATCAAAGTATCCTAGACGACCCCATAAATTTATACAATTTTTGACACTTCTTATAGGCTTAGATTTTAAATCTTTCAATGATTAAAATTAGTTGGGTGAATGATGTCAAGATATCACAAGATTGTATGACATATGACGTGGCATCAAGTTGATTTCACAATAACAAAATTAGATTAGATTAAATTTTTCTTTTTATAAAGAAAAAAAAAATGCAATTAGATGAATAGCTCTCTAAAAACGAAAAAACATAAACAATAAAACGAAGAACCCTAGCTAGCTCCTGTATATTTGTGTCATCTTGATCCAAGCTGGTATCAAAAGCATGGATTGGATTCTGTTTCTCTTCCTAATTTCATTTATACAATTATTCAAAGCAACTACCCTATCACTATTAGTAGTTAACTTCCCGTTTCTTTTAATAAACTTCTCATTTCCATTATTTTTCTCACTTTATATCTTAATTATCATATTGTTAGCCTCCATTCACTTCTCTTCGTACTGATCAGGAACCTCACCTATATAGGCCTTAAGGTACTTCGTCTCTTAAGTTCCTAATGAGATGTGTTTTGTTTTTCTTCAAGAGGATTTGATTAAGTTCTCAGGGCAGTGATCAAACTATCAAAGCTAAAATTTTGTTACGCAACATGGGAGACAAAACAAGATTGAACTATTTTAAATTGATACCTACAAGTTCATGGCCGGATGAAACTAGTTTTTTTTTTTTGTTCATATGTTTTTTTTTTTATGGTCTTATCCTGTTCATCTACTGACATTTTTTTTTTCATTATAAATAGAAAAATTTAATCTAATATAATTTTGTTATTGTGAAATTAACTGGATGCCACATCATATGCCCAATCATCTTGTGATATGTTGACATCATTCACACAACATATACTCGTCTTCTATTTTATCAAGAAAATAAAAAGAAATTGCACACTGTTGTAGAGAAAGAGATTCGGAAGATTGATTGTTTATATTGATTGATAAAAGGGGCATTTTTATATAGATGATTACATGCAAGTACAGAAATTGAATCATACAAGAAAAACCTAATCGAACATTGATTATCTTGAAGATTCTACCCTATTACAACTGAAACAAGTAATGAGGATTATTCAGGATTCGATTCCTGATAATGAGGTGGGACCCACACTAATTCTAATATATATATATATATTAGTAAACGCAGGAAATCTCATATACCGAAATCATTCCCTTCGTTTCCATTCTTATTCTAGGTAAGTAAACGTGCCAATAATTCCAAAATCTCACCCTGAAATCCAAGGTGTCCCTGCGGGGCCTACTTTCCTAAAAAATTCGACGGAACTTCCCCTGAAAGTGGACAACCCAAAACCTGTTAAAACAATTTACACTTCTAGACAATCACCCTTAAACCCTGGAGCCACCTTGCCCCCAAAACCGAACAACTCCACAATTCAGTTTATCAAAGTAATCCAAATATCTCAAGTTTACAACCAACTCAAAGTTTACAGTATTAATACAAAAGTCCAATGGTTATCAGAGCGGTCTAAAGATAAAAGAAAAACGATATACAAAGTAGGTTAGCAAGTAACCTACGAAGTTGCTAACTTATGAAGGATAGATGGCAGCGGTGGTGTTAAGCCTCAACTCCTAAAGCCGAACAGCTACACTGCGAACTGGGCATTGGAAACCAAAGGGCCCAGGGGAAAGCACATAAAAACGTTAGCGTGAGTGGACAAAAATAAACAATTGTAAAGAAAAAGAGATTTTATACTTTCCCACATTTATTCCTTTAAAAACCCGATGTAGGCAACATTTAGACAAACATAATCCGATTGAAACTCTACTCAAGAAAACTGACTAGCCCCGGTAGTCCCAAATTAAGTTGTTAATGTCTAAAGTTCAGCGGTAGCTAAACCTTGGTTAACGCTGGTCCGATGGGCGGACCGCTACTTGCGATATGATCGATACTCCCGCTACCTGTCAAGTAAAATACAAAGAGGCATCAAAGGGAGACCGCGCTGGGCGGTCTTCTCTTCTCCGATGCCTAAGTTAGTCAATGTATTTATGTTGACAACGTAACAATAGGTAAGTAGTAAATGCGTAATTAATGAGGAGAGAGGAGAGAACCTTTTATAGGTGAGGAAGAGGCTGACCTCTTCCTTGTTTTCGATGTGGGACTGATATGCTTAAGTTCCCTTGGCGCAGCGCGTGGCGGTGATCTGGGGATGAGCCGGGGCTCAGGCGGTAGCCTACTTGGCTGTGCTTCCGTAGGTCGCACCATTGGTGGTAGTTGGTACCGCTGGCGGTAGCATGAGCGTGGCTCATTCTAGCTAATTATGCTTGGCAAATGCTCATGTAAGTACAAGTCCCCCAAGTCCCCAGTCAAGGAGGGCAATCTTGGTTGGGGAGTTGCCTAACGGTTTGAAGCGTTATTTCCGCTAGACTTGCAAGAGCATAATTAGCATCAGTGCGTTGTCAACCATGGACTTACTGAGCAAACACTTTATACCCTTTCGAGTGGGCCCCTGCTAGGCCCCCCAGGGAATCCCCCACTCCCCGGCTAAGATAGACCTCCGTTTGGTCGGTGTATTGTTTGTTGAGGGGAGTTGCGTGGAGCAGAGGGTGTTGGGTAGTGAGCCCAATCTTTGATACCCGAGTAGCGGGGGTCAACATGCCTGATCAGGGCCGTCGTAGACTGTTGACAAGTCCTCGTGTCCCGTAGGGACGTAGCTTCTGCGACACCATGTGGCGTTCGTCGTAGGTTTGACTGTAACGCCGCTTGGCGGTTGTCCTCAAAATGAGGCGTTACTTCGGGAATCACCGTTGGCGGAAGTCCCTCCGCTGATAGTAAGCGGCAAGAACCGGGGACCTGGCTGGTTGCCGTTCAGCGGACTGTCTTGCTTGCGGGAGGGAGAAGTTCCGCTAGCGGAGTTGCGCTTAGCGGAGACTCTCGCTTGCAAGAAGAAAGAGGAGAAGTTCTGCTAGCGGTGTTGCGCTTAGCGGAGACTCTCGCTTGCAAGAAGAAAAGGGAGAAGTTCCGCTAGCGCCGTTGCACTTAGCGGAGACTCGCTTGCAAGAAGAAAATGGAGAAGTTCCGCTAGCGGTGTTGCGCTTAGCGAAGACTCGCTTGCAACAAGAAAAGGTAGGAGTTCCGTTAGCGGTGTTGCACTTAGCGGAGACTCGCTTACAAGAAGAAAAGGGAGTTCCGCTAGCGGTGTTGCGCTTATCGGAGACTTGCTTGCAAGAAGAAAAGGAAGGAGTTCTGCTAGCGGTGTTGGGCTTAGCGGAGACTCTCGCTTGAAAGAAGAAAATGGAGAAGTTCCGCTAGCAGTGTTGTGCTTAGCGGAGACTCGCTTGCAAGAAGAAAAGGGAGAAGTTCCGCTAGCGGTATTGCGCTTAGCGGAGACTCGCTTGCAAGAAGAAAAGGGAGGAGTTCCGCTAGCGGTGTTGCGCTTAGCGGAGACTCTCACTTGACGGTTGGTATACCTGCTTTGTGGACGGTTACTTCGGATAGACACTTCATTTGACGGCGCTCGACACGTGGCCAGCCTTCATTGGGTTAGCGTGTGGGATAACGTCTCCTCAGCACGCCCGCATCCTCACCATTAAAGCGAGTAATTATGGATTTTGTAACTGAGGCGATGCCTCGGTTAATCCAGAGAGTAAGTGTGATCGTGGGGCACGTGTACAGCTGTCGTACAATGTCGTTTTGCAGCGGACGACCTAGATTAGTTTGATGCTGACATAAAAGAGAGGGAAACTGAGTGGTTCAACACTTTGCACCTTGAACCAATATCGTCGTCTTCAAGCTTCGCTTTGAGATCCGAGAAGAAAGTTCTGCAATCTGCGTGAAGTTATCGATCTTTGGAGGACGGAGGCCTCCTGAAGCGAAGACGAGTATCATCAAGCGCACCAGAGTTCCCATCTCTACAGGTTGGTGATCTGAACCTTGTTCCTGTTTCATTATTTCTATCGGTTTTTTGCTTTTGCGATTTGAAGCGAGCTTTGTCATTTCCATGTGTGTTTTGAGGGTCTAGGATGCCTTTTGGGGATGGGTTTAGGTGTTTGATAGAGAGTTGAGGTTTATGGAGTTTCTAGATGGTTGAATTTGGGTTTTGGATGTATATGCGCTGTGTTCTTGTTTTGGCACTTTCTAGGTTTTCTGGGTATGGTTGTTCTTGGCTAAAATCTGACATAAGGATGGTTTAGATCTTGTTGGAACTGACTGGTTTGGGTTTTAGGGTCTGTGATGGCTAGCGACGTAGAGATCTCGAGCAATGAGGATTCCAGGTCTGACGCGTCGTTCAGTGTGGCGGATAGGATATTTATTGTTTCGTTGCATCCGTCTGCCCATGCAGAAACCTCACTGTCCGATCCGCTAGATATCGAACCATTACAGACCATACCCTGGGAAGTGGCAATGGGTCGTGCCGGGCGTCCAGAGAGTTCTAGGGCAGGGGAGGAAGCTACCTCCCGCAATCAGCGTGATGAGCGGTTAGCGAGAAATAACGCCTCTAATGGTTCCGCTGATGGGGGAGAGGTTGGCGGGGAGGAGATCGAGTTAGCATGGGTCCTCCGCGATGATACTCCTGTTGACGAGGCGGGAGGAGCGATGACTGTTGCCGTCGTGAACCGGTTGAAGCGGGTGTATCGGCTCCCTGGGGTTGTGAAGCTGCGACCGCCGATGAAGGATGAGAGGGTGTCGATTTTGCCAGCGGGGTATGCTGACGTGCACGAGGCGATCTTCCGCCAGGGAGTGACGTTTCCCCTACTGCCAAACCTCCAAATTTTGGTTTGTGAGTTCGACCTTGCGTTTGGGCAAATTTGTCGCAACATGTGGCGGTTGTTGATGGGCCAACCATGGCGGAAGTACTTCACTTCTACGAGCTTGTGTACGTGAAGCGCGAAGGTTGCAGCGGGCAAGTGAACTTGAGCCGCCGCCAGGGGGCACCCAAGCTAGTCGAGAATCTGAAGGATTCCATGTTTCCTTGGCGGGGGACCTTCTGCATTGCGACCGCGGGATGGGAATATCAAGCCGGGTCGAATAATGGGGCGCCGACATTCAGGATTAAGTCGGAGTTCCAACCTATCCGAGGTTGTGGCTAGCTTCCGCTGATCGGAGTTGCTTGTATGATAATTCTTTTATTTTGTTCTAACCATTACTTCGTTTTTCCTGTGTAGCGGGCTTGCGTTTTAACCTGATGCGCGAGGAAGAGTGCCGCGTGGCAAGGATTAAAGGCTGCTGGCGGAATCGCAACCTGCTTGACCTCCGTTTGCTCACTGGTTGGGAGTTGTTGGTCGATCAACAGTTGAAACAAAGCCTCACCACTCGCGCGCCCTTAGTAAGTAACTTCTATTGGTCTGAACCCTAGCTCACCTTGTACCAGGCTAACTCGTTGTTTTTATTGTAGATTCTCCGCCTGGTAATAAAGCGAGCCGCGACGCCTTTGCCAAATCTATGGATCGCGCGGAGATTAACAATTACCTGGAGAGTATGTATGCTGCTGGGCTGGCGGAGCAACAAACTGTCCTTGATCCACAGACACTGGTGGTGAGCCAGTCAGCGGTCCCGGTGGTGATGCCAATGCCTCACCACTCGCATCTTCCTCCTGCTGACCAGACCGTGGCGTCAGTTGAGGGTGGTGACGGGCAAAGGGCTGCTGGAGGGAGCAAGGCCCCTGCTGCTTCTGTGCAACAGACAAAGAGAGGGCCCGCCAATCGGCGTGGGCCCCAGAAGGAGAAGGTGGTGCCCGCGAATGAACCAGTTTCCATTGCGGGGCTGGAGCCGCAGATGACATTTAGGCCTGTCGCCGCTAGTGCGACTCGAGCGGTTCTGCAGAGGAAGCGGCGGCAGAATGACGCCGATGAAGAGGCAGAGGCCGCTAATGAGACCATTGGGGCCCGCCAGCGGAAGAAGGCAAGACAGACTCCACCGAAGGCAACTGTGGTCGTTGGCGGGGAAGTGAATGCGAGCGGTCAGGACTCCTTCGCCGCATACGCTCAATTTCTGACCGACCCCGAGAGGGATTTTCTCTTCCACCTCTGTGAGCGGTTGGGGTTCGGCGGACTGGAAGGGATTGTGCGCTCGACCGCCGTTGACCAATCGCCCTTCAGCTTGGCCTTCGGGCATCTGTCGGTAAGGCTACACGAGTTGTTCCTGGAGGCGTCGACCCAACCTCGGGTTGAGCGACAGCTGGGGGAGGAGATCAAGGGTCTCCAGAGGGAGTTGGAGGAGGCCAAAGACAAGTTGGCGGATGTTGAACGGCTCCTGATCGCGGCAGAATGCGATGCCATGGATGCCCGCGGCAAGCTGAATATCGCCATTGAGCGGGACCTCGAGCGGAACGACCATGTATCCCAGCTAGAGCAAGACATAGCCCTGCTGAAGGACCAACTAGCGGCGAAGGTTAAGAAAATTGAGATCCTTCAGCGGGACTCTGCCGCCAAGTCCGCTGAGGTGAAAAAGTTGGGGGATGAGGTTGCTCAGCTGGAGACTGAAAGGAGCCACGCGGAGGCCGCTGCCGTAGAGTCGTTCAAGTATTCTGCGGCGTATAAGCAAGCGATGATGGAGGCAGCGAAGGGTGGTGCCGCAGCTAATTTGGACTTGCTGAACTAGAAAGGCGCCATTGACTGGGTTAAAGCGTCTCAGTCTGCCAGCACTTCGAGCCAGCCGCCGGTGCCAGTGGGTGGGTCTGCTGCTGGCCATACTGGGGGTGCGCGCTCTGGCAGTGGTGAGAGTGACCACGTTCCGGCGGATGATGGTCAGCGGACTCCCCTGCCAACCTAATCCGAAGTGTCTCGTGCCAAGTTTATGGCGGCCAACACTAGGGAAGATGGCACTATGGTGACGCCGAGCCCCACCGCTCGTGGCTCGGACTAGACGAGTCGCCTGGTGCACCCACAGTCGTCGGTGGTCGAAGAGAGTGCCGCTGCTACGCCCAACATCCGTGAAGACTGCATCGTAGCTTTTTGTAATGCCGCTAGGGCCTTTTTTTTTTGTAATTTTAACAATACCTTTTGGGCGGGTAGTCCCGACCCTAGATATATGAAACGTTGTTTCTCTGAAATTTTCTAAGTGTGGGATTGTTTCTAATGATTGTGTTGTTTGCATGTTGACATACCGCTAGAGTTTTGACTTAGGCTTTTGTCGATCAACGAAACATTAAAGGAATTAAAATTGTTCCAAGTGCACGATGTAGCAAACGTGTTCCCCCGAATATTGTTGGTGTTGCCAGTTAATTCTTGTGCTTGGACTTGGTGACAATGGTTTGAATAATTCCTCGTTTCACTGATAGCTGACATATCAGCGTTTACAAAAGCGGGGTTGTACCCATTGGGTAGCTTCCCTTAGCTAAATATAGAACAAAAATTTAGCTAAGTCAAGATGCTCTTGGGTAGCGGTATGACTATTTGTAATAATACCGAAGGTGTTCGGTATTCCAAGGGTGGGTCGTTGTGACGCCATCCTTGTCCATTAAGTAGAAAGTGCCGGGGCTAACGACTTCCACAATTTTGTATGGTCCTTCCCAAGTTGGGCGGAGTGCCATTGACGGTGGAATGACTTCCTTCATTACCCAGTCCCCCAGTTGGAGGTTCCTGGCTTTGACTCTGGAATTGTAGAAACGTGATACCCGCTGCTTGTTTTGCAAGTTGTGCAAATGGGCCTTGTGTCGTTGCTCCTCGAGGAGGTCCTTGTCGAGGCTAACTCCCTCGCCGTTGGTCTCGGAGCAGTAGCCCTCGACCCTAGCGGTAGGTTGGGTGACCTCAATGGGTAGGACGGCCTCAGTACCGTACATCATACAGAATGGTGTTTCACCAGTGGCAGAAGTTGGGGTAGTCCTGATGGCCCAAAGAACTTCCGGGAGTTTCTCCGCTCATAAACCCTTAGCGTCATCGAGTTTCTTTTTTAGCAGCTTCTTGATTATCTTGTTTGCTGCTTCGACCTGGCCGTTGGTTTGGGGGTGAGCGACAGATGGAAAGCTCATCTTGGTGCCCAGGTTAGCGGTGAAATATATGAGTTCCTTGTTGTTGAACTGCGTGCCATTGTCTGTGATGATGGTATGGGGGACACCGTAGCGGCAGTAGATATTTTTCCAGAGGAAGTGAGTTACCTTGGCGGTAGTTATTGCCGTCAGCGGTTCTGCTTCGATCCAGTTGCTGTTGTAGTCTATGGCGACAATGATGTACTTGAACTGACCCCTGGCGGTTGGAATTTGCCGAGCAAGTCTAGGCACCACATGGAGTGAATCCATGGACCAATGATGATTGACAAAGGTTCCGCCGGTGCATAGGGGAGGTCAGCGTACTGTTGGCATTTGTGGCAAGACCTGGAAACCTTCCTGGCTTCGTCGCCGAGCGTGGGCTAGAAGTAGCCCTGTCGCATTGTGCGGTTGGCCAGAGATCTGGCACCGGAGTGGTTTCCGCATTCTCCTGCGTGTATCATTTCCTGAACAGCCCTTCCCTCCTCTGGGGTGAGACACCGGAGGTTAGGATGGGTGAATCCCTAGCGGTACAGCTTGCCATTCTAGATGTTGTAGCGGGTTGCTCTCCGCTTAATCTGCCTTGCTTCGACTCTGTCGGTTGGCAGTGTTCCATTGCGCTTGTGCTCGATGATTTCATCCATACAGCTGGGATTGACCTCAATGTTGAAAATCTCTGCCAGGGTTTTTGTGATGCTTGGCTTGTCAAGGCATTCCACCCTTGTGTCCGCTGGACTTTGGTGAGGTTGGGCGGTTGCTAGTCTTGCCAGTGAATCAGCCTTGGAGTTCTTTTCCCTGGGAATCTGTGTGATGGTGTGAAATTTGAATTTTTTGAGAAGCGTCTTGACGTACCCCAAGTATGCCGCTAACTGCTGGTCCTTGGCCTGGAAGCTGTCGTTGACCTGGTTAACGACTAGTTGGGAGTCTCTGAAAATGTTGACGCTATCAGCCCCTGAGTCGATGGCGAGGAGTAAGCCTGCAATGAGCGCTTCGTACTCCGCCATGTTATTCCACGTTTAGTCCCCGATAGTCCCGTCAAGATGACTCCGGCGCCGCAGGCCTTGGCGCAAGCGGAGCCGTCCACATGGAGGTTCCAGTCTGACTGCTGTGGGGCTGGTTCTTCAGCGGTTACCATTCTGTGCTGGCCTCTACCCTTGGGTTGGGTTCATCCTGACGCTCGGTGAGCTCATCTATGAAATCTGCCACCGCCTGGCCTTTCATGGAGGTCCTTGGCTTGTAGTCAATATCGAACTCACTGAGCTCGATGGCCCACTTGCTAAGGCGCCCGGAGTGCTCAGGATTCTTCATTAGCTGCCTCAGCGGTTGATTTGTTAGGACATGAATTGTGTGGGCCTGAAAGTACTGGCGGAGGCGTCTAGCGGCGACAATGAGTGCGAGGGCTAGCTGCTCCAGGGGGGTATATCTTGTTTCTGCCCCATTCATGCCACTGCCGGCGTAGAACACTGGGAGCTCTTCCTGGCCCTCCCGTCGAACAATGGCGCAGCTTACCGCTAGCGGGGATACTGCTAGGTAAATGTACAGTACCTCGCCTTGTACAGGAATGGAAAGAAGTGGGACTGCCGCCAAGAATTCTTTCAGGCTCTGGAATGCCGCCTCGCAATCTGGGGTCCATTCAATTTCTTTTTTGTGGGTCCTCTTCAAAACTTTGAAAAATGGGAGGCATCTGTCAGTGAGTCTAGAGATGAACCGAGAGAGGGCGGTTAGCTTTCCCTGTAGGCTCTGAACGTGCACCTTGTATTCTGGGGCTGTCATGTTGAGGATGGCCTGCACTTTGTCGGGGTTAGCCTTTATGCCCCGCTCACAGACGATGTAACCCAGAAATTTCTAGCGGTGACGCCGAAGAAACATTTTTCTGGGTTAAGGAGCATGTCATAGGCCAAGAGGATGGCGAATATGATGCGGAGGTTCGCCACGTGTCCGCTGGCTTTGATGCTCTTGACCAACATGTCGTCCACATAGACCTCAATAATTTTTCCAAGGTGCTCCGCGAACATGGCGTTCATCAACCGCTGGTATGTTGCCCCAGCGTTCTTCAAACCGAAAGGCATGACATTGTAGCAGTATAGGCCCTTGAAGGTTGTGAAGGTGGTGCATTCTTGGTCGCCGGGGTGCATCCTGATTTGATTATAGCCAGAGAAGGCGTCCATCATGCTGAGCAGCTCGTGTCCAGCGGTTGCATCGACCAGTTGATCAATGCGGGGTAGCGGGAAGCTATCCTTGGGACACGCCTTGTTAAGACCCTTCAAGTCGACACACATCCGCCACTTGCCACTAGGCTTCTTGACCATGACCAAGTTGGAAATCCACTGAGGATAATTGACTTGGCGGATGAATCCAATGTCCTGGAGCTTGGCGACTTCCTCCCCTATTGCACGATATCTCTCATCGTCAAAGGCCCTTCGCCGCTGCTTGACCGGATAGAAGGATGGCTTTATGCTCAACTTGTGCGTGATGATTTCAGGGGAGATGCCTGGCATATCAGCGTAGGACCATGCAAAGACAGCGACGTTGTCACGTAGAAACTGAGTGAGCTCTGCCGCTATCTCTGGGGCTAGCTGAGCGCCTATGCGGACTGTCCGCTTAGGGTTGTCGTCGGAGATGCTGATAACCTTCAACGATGTTTCGGGGTTGACAGGCTCCTTTTTTACATATTTATCCTCGTCATCCCTAAGGTTCTCAAAAAGATCTGGAGTTGGTGCATGGCTTCCTACTGTTAAGATCTCATGGCGGTGCGTTGACCGCGACACAGTCGTTGAATAACACTCTCGTGCCAATTGCTGACTTCCTTTCACACAGCCTATCCCGTTGGGAGTAGGGAACTTCATGAGAAGCATATACCCGGCTATGTTGCACTTTAGTTTGTTGAACGCTGGTCGACCAATGATGGCATTGTACGAGCTGAAGCAATCGACAACGATGAACTCTGTATGTATTTCCTCTGTACATGGGCTTGCGCAGATGACCAAGCGCATGTAATCAGAACCAAGCGGTTGCGTGACGTCACCGGAAAAGCTGAGCAGCGGCTCATGATCATGGAGTAGCTTTCTATTTCGCTGGAGTTGGTTGTAGCAGCCATTGAAGATGACGTTGACAGCGGAGCCGCTGTCAACAAGGACCCTTCCCACGGACCATTTATCGAGCATGGCGTCGATCAAGAATGGATCGTCGTAGGGTAGATGCACTCCGCGCTCTTCTTCCTCCGAGAAGGTGATGGGTTCCCAACCAGATCGTGGGAGCTTAGCGAATCTCTCATAGCGGATGTTGCAAACTTCCTTGGGGTGGTTAGCGTGTGCATAGTGCTTTTTTGCCCTATGAGACATGTTGGTGATTGGAGTGCCGCCGTCGATGGTGTTGATACGGCACATAGACTCGATGTTGGCGACCACAGGTGGCGGCTGATGTACCTTGACCTGTTCCAACTTACCATCGCGATACAAAGTCTCAATTGCTGTTTTGAGAGCGTTGCAGCTGTTGGTGTTGTGACCGCTGTCCTCGTGGTACTTACACCACTTGCTAGTGTTTCTTGGTTTTCCCGCTCTTGGGTACTTTCTTGGGGGTGGCGGTGGGATCTGGTCTTTACACTGGTCATATATGTCTTCATACGAGGCTGTGAGCACTGTAAACATTGAGTACCACTGGGATGAGCGGTTGCCCTTGTGGTAATGCTGGTCCTTCTGCCGCTTGCTCTGGTAGTTGCCTTGTTGCCACTCTCTCTTTTTATCAGTTGGCGGCGTAGCAGGGGCTTTGTTAGCGGTCTCCTGATGGCTGGAGGAAGGCTGAGTGGCCTTTGCTGGTGTTGGCGGAGGTGGTGGGGTTTCTCCATATGTGATGAATTCTGCCTGTGCATGGATGACGGCCTCGCCCATGACGTGGTCATATGCAGCATTTGGGTGGTTATAATTGAGATGATAGAGGAATGGTCCATTTAGGAGTCCTTGCTTGAAGGCTGCTAGCGCCATTGTTTTATCAAGATCTCGACATTGAGATGCCGCCGCTCGCCACCTGGTGGTGAATGACTTCAATGTTTCCTCGGCGCCCTGTTTGACGTTGAACAACTGACATGTGTTGTGGTGTCTGGCGGCCAACAGGATGAACCGAGAGAGGAAGGCGTTTGATAGTGCGTGGAATGAGTCAATGGATCCTGGCGGGCACTCAAAGAACTAACTCATTGCCTCGCTATCCAACGTTTCGATGAATAAGTGGCAGAGGGTGGCGTCATCAAACCCCTTGTTGTTAGTGGCTTTTTTGAAGGTGTCCATATGGACAAAGGGGTCAGTCATGCCGCTGTAATGTGACATCTTTGGTGTCTTCGCATGTGCCGGCCGGATGGCATGCAGGATCCTGGCGGTGAATGGTCCTGGCCTGGACGCAAAGAGTGAATTTGGAATTGGCGCTGGGGCGCCTGCCTCCGCCGGTATTGGGTCGACTGCGTCTGGTGCTCCGCGATTGCTCGCTCTGCGCTGGGTTAGCGTTTGCTTCCAGTGCCTTCTTCAGCTCGTCAAATCTTGACATTAGCGTGGCCACCTACTTTTGGGCCTCGGCCTTTTCTCTGCGCTCCTGCTCACGCTCCCTGTTTGCCCTGTGGAGGTTCGCTAGTGCCAGCTCATACATAGTGGCGAGGTCCTGCACCGGTGGGCGACTGCTACTCGGCCGAGCCTCCGATGTAGTTTTAGTTGGCGGGACCTGGGGAGTAATCTGGGGTTCCACGCTAGGGTTGACCGATGTGCTGAATAGTGCACGGTTAACGTTTACCGCTGGGTTAACGTTAGTCGTTGGGTTGGTGGGATGGGGGTTGGCAGATTGACTGGCCAACTTTAGCAAGATTTCGATCACCGGGCGCCGCCCACAGGATTTTTCTGAAAACCTCGCCGGAGATCCCCAAAGAGGTCGTTGGAGATTTCATAGTGTTAATGTCTAAAAGTCCGGCGGTAGCTGAACCTTAGTTAACGCTGATCCGGTGAGCGGATCGATACTTGTGGTGTTCTCAAAGCCTCCGTTACCTGTCAAGTAAAATACAAAGGGCGTCAGAGGGAGACCGCGTTGGGCGGTCTTCGACTCTCCGATGCCTAAGTTAGTCAATGTATTTATGTTTACAAAGTAACAGTAGGTAAGTATTGAATGCGTAATTAATGAGGAGAGAGGAGAGAACCTTTTATAGGTGAGGAAGAGGTTGATCTTCACTTTGTTTTCGATGTGGGACTAATATGCTTCAGTTCCCAGTTTCAGAAGCTTCTGATGCCATCTTGGCGTGGCGCGTGGCGGCGCGTCGCCGCCGATCTGGAGGTGGTCCGACGTTAGGGCTGTAGCCCGCCTGGCGGTGTGCCTGCATGTCATTCCTTTGGTTGGAATTAGTACCTTTGGCGGTACAATGAGCGTGGCCCATTATAGCTAATTATGCTTGCAAATGTACATGTATGTACAAGTCCCCCAAGTCCCCAGTCAAGGAGGGCAATCTTGGTTGGGGAGTTGTTCGGCGGTTTGAAGCGTTTTCTTCCGCTAGACTTGCAAGAGCATAATTAGCGTCAGTGCGTTGTCAACCGTTGGTTTTACTAAGAAAACGCTTTATACCCTTTCGGGTGGGCCCCTGCTGGGCCCCCCAGGGAGTCCCCCACTCCCCGGCGAAGATAGACCTCCGGATGGTCGGCAAATTGTTTGTTGAGGGGGAGCTGCACGGAGCAGAGGGTGTTGAGTAGCGAACTCAATCTTAGTACCCGAGTGACGGGGGTCAACGTGCCTGATCAGGGCCGTCGTAGACTGTTGACAAGTCCTCGTGTCCCGTAGGGACGGTCTGACGGTAACGCCGCGTGGCGGTCGTTGTCAGAGTGAGGCGTGGCCTCGGGATTCGCCGTTTGGCTGATATCCCCCCGCTGAGTGCAGCAGGAAGCAGCGTCCGGTAGACGTGCCTGGCGGTATTTTGTTGAGCGATAGTGCTGAACAAAATACGCAGCTAGCAAGCTGAAAAAAAAGGGGTTCCGCTAGAGGTGCATAGCGGAAGATGCCCAGCTTGTAGGATGGCAAGGGAGAAGTTCCGCTAGCTGGGTTTCGCTCAGCGGAGACTTCGTCCCTTGGAAGATGTCAAGGGAGAAGTTCCGCTGGCTGGGTTTCGCTCAGCGGAGACTTCGTCCCTTGGAAGATGTTAAGGGAGAAGTTCCGCTGGCGGGGTTTCGCTCAGCGGAGACTTCGTCCCTTGGAAGATGTCAAGGGACAAGTTCCGCTGGCGGGGTTTCGCTCAGCGGAGACTTCGTCCCTTGGAAGATGTCAAGGGAGAAGTTCCGTTGGCGGGGTTTCGCTCAGCGGAGACTTCGTCCCTTGGAAGATGTCACGGGAGAAGTTCCGCTGGCGGGGTTTCGCTCAGCGGAGACCTCGAACGGTTGGCGAACTCATCCCAAGTGGTTACTTCCACCAGACGCTTCGTCTGGTGGTGGTTGACACGTGTCCAACCCGTAGAGGGTTAGCGTGTGGAGGCTTGTCTCCTAAGCCTGGCCGTCTTCTCGCCATTAATGATAGTAATTATGGATTTCGTAACCGAGGCGACGCCTCGGTTAATCCGGGGAGTAAGTGGAGACTTGTGACACGTGTACGGCTGGTGTGTGATGTCGTTTTTTAGTGGACGGCTTAGAACGCGTTGATGTTGACATAAAAGGGGGGGAAACCGAGTGAGATTTGACACTTTGGTAAAAGCTTCAAACTCACAGTCGTCGTCTTCTCGCTCTTTTCGTCCGAGATTGAAGAAAGAGGTTGCCGGAGCTTAGAGATACCGTTCCCGAAGAGACGACGATCGCACCCCCCTAAGATTACTGTGCACCATCGTATCGTGGGCTTCACCACCGAGGTTGGTATTTGGATTCCCTCCTTTCCTGTTTCATTGGATCTGCTATTTTCTGGGTTTTGGTGTTTTTGGTTTTTTTTTGGGATGATTTCTGTTTTGCTTTGGCGTGTTCTGATGTGTAAAGTGAGATTTGGGGGGTTTGGGTTATGGTGGTTGGCAGAGAGTTGGTGTTTAGGGATTTGCTAGATGGTCGAATCTGGGTTGAGTGCGTTTGTTCTTATTTTGGCATTTTCTGGGTAAATTGTTCCTGATGCTCTTGGCTATAACTGATGTAAGAATAGGCTAGATCTGTGTTTGTGCTAACTGGTGTGGGTTTTAGGGTTTGGGATGGCTAACGTCATAGAGATTTCGAGCAGTGAGGATTCTGGGTCTGACGTGTCCTTCAGTGCGGCGGATAGGATATTTATTGACTCGTTGCGTCCGTCTGCCCATGCAGGAACCTCACTGCCAGAACCGCTAGAGGTTGAGCCGCTACAGACCATACCTTGGGAAGTAGCCATGGGTCGTGCGTCACGTCCAGAGAGCTCTAGGGCGGGTGAGGCTGCCGCGGCCAAAGCTAGGCGCGACGAGCGTTTGGCGAGCAATAGCGCTGCCAGCGGCTCCGCTGGGGACGAGGAAACAGCGGGGGAGGACGCTGAGTCAGCGTGGTTCCTCCAGGATGGCACCCCTGTTGACGAGGCAGGGGGCGGATGAATGTCGCCGCCGTTACTAAGATGAAGCGGACGTTCCGGCTGCCGGGCTCGGTGAAACTGCGCCCGCCGACGGTGGATGAGAAGGCGTCGATTCTCCCAGTGGGATTTGCGGCCGTTCACGAGGCGATACTCCGCCAAGGAGTGACACTCCCGCTGGTGCCAAATCTCCAAATCCTGGTGTGCGAATTTGGCCTAGCCTTCGGTCAGATTTGCCCCAACATGTGGCGGTTGATGCTGGCAATGAACTCGCTGTGGCGGTTGTCCGGGTGCGAGGGGCCCACTGTGGCGGAAGTGCTCCACTTCTACGAGCTGGTGTACGTTAGGCGCCAGGGTTGCAGAGGGCAAGTGAACTTGAGCCACCGCCAGGGAGCGCCCAAGCTGATCGAGAATCTAAGGGATTCAATGTCCTACTGGCGGGGGACCTTCTGCGTCGCCACAGAGGGGTGGGAATATCAGGCTGGGGCGAACGAGGAAGGGCCGACGTTTAGGATTAAGTCGGAGTTCCAACCTATCCGAGGTTGGTAAGCAGTTTCCGCTAGACGTAGTTGGCGGGTTCCTGTATTTTGCAGACTTGGTACTTTTACTAATCCACTTGTGTTTGTGCAGCGGGACTGCGGTACAACCTAACGCGCGAGGAGGAGTGTCACGTGGCGCGGATCAGAGGCTGTTGGCGGAACCGCAACTTGCTGGACTTCCGACTTCTGACTGGCTGGGAGTTGTTAGTCGAACAGAAACTTACTCGCTCCGTTGGTAAGAAATTTCCGCCAGACTGATCTCTGTTTTTTTTATTGTAATAAGTAGCCGAGACTGACTGGTTTATATATATATTTTTTTTTAGAAACTCCGCCAGGCAATAAATCGAGTCGCGACGCTTTCGAAAAAGCAATGGACTGCGCAGAGATAGACAACTTTCTGGAGACCATGTACGCCGAGGGGCTGGCGGCCCAACAGACGCTGGTGAACCCCGAGACACTGGCGCTGAGCCAGTCCGAGGTTCCGGTGGTGCTGCCAATGCCGCACCACTCCCATCTTGGTGAGGATGGTCTGCCGGTAGTGCAGGCGGGGGCCCAAGTGGCCGGCGGGAAGAGGGGAGGCGCTGCAGCTGGGCAGCAGAAAGAGCGGATGCCTGCCAACATGCGTGGCCCCCAAAAGGAGAGGGTGGTGCCGCCGGCGGAGACTGTCATTGCGCCAAGGGAGGAACTGCCGGTGAGGGTGACGAGGACCGCCGACGGGAACCAAAGGGCGTTGGAGAGAAAACGTCGGCAGGTTGACTCTCTTGACGAGGAAGAGGGGGAGGACGTAGAGGTGATCGGGGCCCGCCGACAGAAGAAGGCCCGACAAGCTCCGTTGAAAACTGTTGTGGTGGAGGGAGAGGCGCCCGGCGTTAGTGAGCTGGACTCATTTGCCGAGTATGCGGCGTTCATGACAGATGGAGAGCGGGAGTTCCTCTTCCATCTCTGCGAACGGCTAGGGTTCGGTGGCCTAGCGGGTATCTCGCGCCTCACGGCAATTGACCAATCGCCCTTCAGCTCGGCGTTTGGTCAAATATCGGCGGGACTGCACGACATGTTCGTGGCGGCGTCAAAGCAACCCCTGGTCGAGGGGGAGCTCAGGGAGGAAAACCAAGGTCTCCAGAGGGAGTTGGCGGAGGCGAAGGAGAAACTGGCGGAGGCAGAGCGGCGGCTGGCCAAGGCAGAATGTGACTTTGCCGACGCCCGCGGTAAGCTCAACGTGGCCATCGAGCGGGACTTGGAGAGGAATGAACGCGTCTCCAAGTTGGAGCAGGACGTCGCGCTGCTGCAGGAGCGGATTGCCGCTAAGGACAAAAAACTTATTATCGTGCAACGGGAGTCCGCCGCCAGGGCGACGGAGCTGAAGCGGCTGGAAGGCCAGGTTGCCCGTCTGAGAGCTGAAGGGGATACTGCCGCGGCCGCCGCTGTTGAAGCATTCAAGCAGTCGGCGGAGTTTAAGAAGGCGATGACCGAGTCAGCGAAGGCTGGGGCCCTAGCAAACATAGACATGCTGAAGCGGAAGGGCGCCATCGACTTTGCGAAAGTGTCACAGCCTGATGCGCCGCCGGCCAAGAGTACCCCGCCGGAGAAAGATGTCGTGCCTGCCCCAGCGGGAGGCGCCCGCTCAGCCAGTGGAGAAAGTGGCGCACATCCGATGGAAGGGTCTCAGCAGACTCCCAACCCCACCCCGTCGGAGGTGTCGCGCGCTGGATTCCTGGCGGCGCACACTCGGGCGGATGGTACCATAGAGACCCCAAGTCCGACAGCGCGAGGGTCCGATCAAACGAGTCGAGCGATCGTGCCGCCGCCAGCTGAAGCAGAAGATGCCGAAGGCAACCCCTGAAGCCAGCTGGGACCGCTCTAGATTTTCTGACTTTTTTGTGTAGCCGCTGAGGCATAACCATTTGTAATGAATGTTGTGAAATGAAATTTTGAATTGGTGTTTGCTATGATGTGTTTGTACCGCTAGTACTTTGAGTTATATTTTCTCGTCCATCAATGAAACATTAAAGGAATTAAGATTGGTCCAAGTGCACCACGTAGCGGACGAGGTCCGCTGACGATTGCTGGCGTAGCCAGTTGCCCTCAGTGCTAGACTTGGTAACAATGGTTTGAATAATTCCTCGTTTCATTGATAGCTGCTTGATCAGTGTACAAAAGTGGGGTAGTACCCGTTGGGTAGCTTCCCTTAGCTAAATGTTGAACAAAAATTTAGCTAAGTCAAGATGCTCCTGGGTAGCGGTCTGACTATTTGTAGTAATACCAAGGGTGGGTCGATGTGACGCCATCCTTGTCCATTAAGTAGAAGGTGCCTGGGCTAACGACTTCCACAATTTTGTATGGGCCTTCCCAAGTTGGGCGGAGCTTTGTTGGTGGCGGAATGACTTCCTTCATTACCCAGTCCCCCAACTGGAGGTTCCAGGCCTTGACTCTGGCGTTGTAGAAACGCGATACCAGCCTTTTGTTTTGCAAGTTGTGCAAATGGGCCTTGTGTCTTTTTTCTTCTAGGAGGTCCCTGTCCAAGTTGATGCCGTCACTGTTGTTGTCTGGGCAGTAGCCCTCGACCCTAGCGGTAGGCTGAGTTACTTCAATAGGTAGGACCGCCTCTGTGCCGAACATCATACAGAAAGGAGTTTCACCGGTGGCGGTAGTTGGAGTTGTCCGGATGGCCCATAGGACTTCTGGAAGCTTCTCCGCCCACAAACCCTTGGCGTTTTCAAGCTTCTTTTTTAGCAGCTTCTTGATTATCTTGTTTGCTGCTTCGACCTGGCCGTTGGTTTGGGGATGGGCGACAGATGCAAAACTTAACTTGGTGCCCAAGTTGGCGGTGAACGATATGAGTTCTTTGTTGTTGAACTGTGTACCGTTGTCTGTAATGATTGTGTGTGGGACACCATAGCGGCAGTAGATGTTCTTCCAGAGGAAGCGAATGACCTTGGCGGTAGTAATTGCCGTCAGTGGCTCTGCCTCTATCCACTTGCTGTTGTAGTCGATGGCTACAATGATGTACTTGAACTGGCCCTTGGCGGTTTGGAACTTTCCCATCAAATCGAGGCCCCACGTGGAGTGAATCCAAGGGCCGATGATGACTGACAGTGGTTCTGCCGGTGCATGTGGGAGATCTGCAAACTGTTGGCATTTGTGGCAAGACCTCGAAATTTGCCGGGCGTCATCACCAAGTGTGGGCCAGAAGTAGCCCTGTCGCAATGTGCGGTTGGCTAAGGATCTGGCGCCTGAGTGGTTTCCACATTCTCCGCCATGGATTTCTGCTAGGACTACCTTTCCCTCCTCTGGGGTTAGACAGCGGAGGTTGGGATGGGTGAATCCTTGGCGGTAAAGCTTGCCATTCTGGATGTTGTAGTGGGTTGCTCTCCGCTTGAGCTGTCTTACCTGGACCTTATCTTCTGGCAATGTGCCGCTGCGCTTATATGCAATGATCTCGTCCATCCAGCTGGGGTTGACTTCAATGTTGAAGATCTCCGCCAGGGTCTTTGTGATGCTTGGCTTGTCAAGGTACTCCACCCTTGTGTCCGCTGGACTCTGATGTGGCTGGGCGGTTGCCAGTCTCGCCAGTGAATCAGCCTTGGCGTTCTTTTCCCTGGGGATTTGTGTGATGGTGTGAAATTTGAACTTTTTTAGCAACGTTTTGACGTACCCCAAATATGCCGCTAACTGTTGGTCCTTGGCTTGGAAGCTGTCGTTGACCTGGTTAACGACTAATTGAGAGTCACTAAATATGTTGACGCTGTCAGCCCCTGAGTCAATGGCGAGGAGCAGACCGGCGATGAGTGCCTCGTACTCGGCCATGTTGTTTGAAGCTTTGAAGTTGAATTTCAACGCGTACTCCGCGTTCAGTCCCCCGGGTCCTGTTAAGATGATTCCGGCGCCGCTGGCCTTGGCGCTAGCGGAGCCGTCCACATGCAGGTTCCAATCTGACTGTAGGGGAATTGCCTCCTCAACGGTTACCATTTCTGTTCCGGGCTCCGTCTCAGTACCAGGTTCTGGCTGACAATTGGTGAGTTCAGCAACGAAGTCCGCCACTGCCTGGCCCTTCATGGCGGTTCTTGGCTTGTATTCTATGTCGAACTCGCTGAGCTCAATGGCCCACTTGCTGAGGCGCCCCGAGCGTTCAGGGTTCTGCATCACTTGCCTCAGTGGTTGATTGGTTAACACATGGATCGTGTGAGCCTGGAAGTATTGGCGGAGGCACCTGGCGGCAACGATAAGTGCGAGGGCCAGTTGCTCCAAGGGAGGATATCTTGATTCTGCTCCGTTCATGCCTCTGCCGGCGTAGAACACTGGGAGCTCATCTTGGCCTTCCCGCCGGACAATGGCGCAACTTACCGCCGATGCCGAGACCGCTAGGTATATGAATAGTGTTTCTCCTTGCACAGGGACAGAAAGGAGAGGGACTGCCGCCAGGTATTCCTTCAGGCCCTGGAACGCCGCCTGACATTCTGGGTTCCAGTCGATGACCTTTTTGTGAGTTGTTTTGAGGAGTTTGAAGAATGGGGCACACTTATCAGTGAGTCGAGAGATGAATCGAGAAAGGGCGGTTAACTTGCCCTGGAGGCATTGGACGTCCACCTTATACTCGGGGTCCGCCAGGTTAAGGATGGCCTGTACCTTGTCTGGGTTAGCCTCGATGCCTCGCTCGCTGACGATGTATCCCAGGAATTTGCTAGCGGTGACCGCAAAGAAACATTTTTCCGGGTTGAGGCGCATACCATAGGCCAAGAGAATGGTTACTATGACCCTGAGGTTTGCCACATGTCCGCTGGCTTTTATGCTCTTAACTAGCATGTCGTCCACGTAGACCTCGATGATTTTTCCCAGATGCTCAGCGAACATGGCGTTCATCAACCGCTGGTAAGTTGCTCCGGCGTTCTTCAGACCGAAAGGCATGACATTGTAGCAGTAGAGGCCTTTGTCAGTGGTGAAGGTGGTGCATTCCTGGTCGCTGGGGTGCATCTTGATCTGATTATATCCGGAGAAAGCGTCCATCATGCTGAGGAGCTCATGTCCGGCAGTTGAATCGACTAGCTGATCGATACGAGGTAGCGGGAAACTATCATTTGGGCATGCCTTGTTGAGATTCTTGAAGTCGACACACATCCGCCACTTGCCGCTGGGCTTTTTGACCATTACCAAATTGGAGATCCACTGGGGATAGATGACTTGGCGGATGAATCCAATGTCCTGGAGTTTGGCGACCTCCTCTCCGATTGCCCGGTATTTTTCCTCATCAAAGGCCCTCCGTTTCTGCTTGATGGGATAAAAGGAGGGTTTGATGGTCAGCTTATGAGTGATAATGTCAGGAGAGATACCTGGCATGTCCGCGTAGGACCATGCAAAGACGGCGGCGTTATCACGTAGGAATTGAGTGAGTTCTGCCTCCACGTCTGGGTCTAGCTGGGCTCCTATGCGGACTGTCCGCTCAGGGTGCTTGTCTGAGATGCAAACAACCTTCAACGACGTGTCCGGGTTGACCGGTTCCTTCTTTACATATTTCTCCTCTTCATCTCTAGGATCCTCAAAGATGTTTGGTGGCAGTGCCTCATTACCCACCGTTAGAATTTCATGGCGGCGCGCTGACCGCGCTATAGTCGTTGAATAACATTCTCGTGCCAGCTGCTGGCTTCCCCTCACACAGCCCGTGCCGTTGGGCGTGGGGAACTTCATGAGAAGCATGTACCCGGCAATGATGCACTTGAGCTTGTTAAGCGCTGGTCGACCAATGATGGCGTTGTACGAACTGAAACAGTCGAAAACAATGAATTCCGTATGTACCTCCGCCATGCATGGACTAGTGCCAATAACCAGTCGCATGTAATCCGACCCCAGCGGTTGTGTGACGTCGCCGGAGAAGCTGAGCAGAGGCTCGTGATCCTGGAGTAGTTTTTTGTTCCGCTTGAGATGGTCGTAGCAACCGCTGAAGATGACGTTGACAGCGGACCCGCTATCCACCAAGATTCTCCCCACCGAGAATTTGCCAAGAATGGCATCGACCAAGAATGGGTCGTCATGGGGTAAATGCACTCCGCGCTCCTCCTCCTCTGAGAAGGTAATAGGTTCCCAACCAGATCTTGGGAGTTTGGCGGATCTCTCGTAGCGGATGTTGCAGACCTCCTTCGGATGATTAGCGCGTGCATAGCGCTTTCTTGCCCTGTGAGACATGCTGGTGATTGGAGCACCGCCATCGATGGTGTTGATGCGGCAAAAGGTCTCAACGTTGGCAATTACTGGTGGTGGTTGGCGCACCTTGAACTGCTCCAACTTGCCGTCACGATACAAGGTCTCAACGGCCGTTTTGAGAGCATTGCAGCTGTTGGTATTGTGGTCGCTATCCTCGTGGTATTTGCACCACTTGCCAGTGTTCCTGGGTTTACCCGTTTTTGGGTACCTTGGAGGGGGTGGCGGTGGGATCTGATCCTTGCACTGATTGTAGATGTCCTCATACGAGGCCGTGAGGACTGTGAATACTGCATACCGCTGCGAGGACTCCGCCTGCTTGTTGCGGTTATCCCCATGGGTTGGGGTAATGTTGGTCCTTCTGCCGCTTGTTCTGGTGGTGGCCCGGCTGCCACTCCCTTTTCTTGTCAGTTGGCGGTGCTGACTGGATCTTGTCAGCGGTTTCCTGATGAATGGAGGATGGCTGTGTTGACTTTGTTGGAGTTGCTGGTGGCGGTGGGGTCTCTCCATATGTGATGAATTCCGCCTGGGCGTGAATGACCGCCTCACTCATGACGTGGTCATACGTCGCATTGGGATGATTGTAGTTGAGGTGATAAAGGAATGGTCCCTTGAGAAGTCCTTTCCTGAAGGCCGCTGATGCCATTGTTTTGTCTAGGTCACGGCACTGAGACGCTGCCGCTCGCCACCTTGTGACGAAGGCCTTCAGTGATTCGTCCTCCCCCTGCTTGACGCTGAACAGCTGACTCGTGTTGTGATGCCCGGCGGACAATAAGATGAATCGGGAGAGGAAAGCGTGGGATAGCGCATGGAATGAGCTGACAGACCCCGGCGGACACTCAAAGAACCAGTTCATTGCCTCGCCATCCAAAGTTTCGCTGAACAAGTGGCACAAGGTGGCGTCGTCGAATCCCTTGTTGTTGGTGACTTTCTTCAAAGTGTCCATGTGGACGAAGGGATCAGACATTCCGCCGTAATGCGACATCTTTGGGGTTTTTGCATATGCCGGTCTGACAGCCTGCAGAATTTCAGCGGTGAAGGGCCCAGGTCTGGAAGCGAAGAGCCGATTCTGAGTTGGCGTTGGGGCGCCCGACTCCGCCCTGATCAACCTCTGCTCCATTTGGTGCATCCTTTCCAAAATCTGGGCGGTTGCATCGTTGGCGGAATCAGCCTGAATGATCCGCTGGGCCGGTCTGCGCCTCGGCACAGGCGGATTGCCTTCAGTCCTCGCCCTAGCTTCCGAGCGGTTGGTGTGCGGGAGTGATTCCGCCTCCTGCTCTAACATTAGTTGAGGTATGGGCGGTGGCCCCATTCCCAACAACTCAGGTGGGTTCAGCGGTACTTGCATCTGTATGACCGGCCCTGGTACCAATGTGCCGGTGCCGGGTCGACTACGCCGAGTGCTACGTGACTGCTCGCTCTGTGCTGGGCGGGCGTTGGCCTCCAGCGTCTTCTTTAGTTCCTCAAAACGTGTCATGAGCGTAGCCAACTGTCTTTGGGCTTCAGCCTTTTCCTTGCGCTCCTCCTCACGTTCTCTGTTTGCCTTATGAAGATTCGCCAGTGCTAGCTCGTACATAGTGACGAGATCTTGGCCCGGCGGGTGGCTGCTGCTTGGATTTGTCTCACCGCCGGGGTTGGCTGGGGTTGTGAATAGTGCGCGGTTAACCCCTACCACTAGGTCGGAGGGTTGGGGGATGGTGGACTGGTCCGCCTGTTCCTCAACGTTTCCTCCGCTACCGTTAGTCATGGTGGATGTGGTGGGATGACCTTTTGTTCAAGGATTCCCACAGACGGCGCCAATGTTAATGTCTAAAAGTTCGGCGGTAGCTGAACCTTAGTTAACGCTGATCCGGTGAGCAGATCGATACTTGTGGTGTTCTCAAAGCCTCCGTTACCTGTCAAGTAAAATACAAAGGGCGTCAGAGGGAGACCGCGTTGGGCGGTCTTCGACTCTCCGATGCCTAAGTTAGTCAATGTATTTATGTTGACAAAGTAACAGTAGGTAAGTATTGAATGCGTAATTAATGAGGAGAGAGGAGAGAACCTTTTATAGGTGAGGAAAAGGTTGATCTTCTCTTTGTTTTCGATGTGGGACTGATATGCTTCAGTTCCCAGTTTCAGAAGCTTCTGATGCCATCTTGGCGTGGCGCGTGGCGGCGCGTTGCCGCCGATCTGGAGGTGGTCCGACGTTGGGGCTGTAGCCCGCCTGGCGGTGTGCCTGCATGTCATTCCTTTGGTTGGAATTAGTACCTTTGGTGGTACAATGAGCGTGACCCATTATAGCTAATTATGCTTGCAAATGTACATGTATGTACACATAGGTCGCCGAAAAGGTTTATTGCCCCAATAGACGTCTATTGCTCCCCATTGCCCCCCAATAGACGTCTATTGCCCTCCAATAGAACTTTCGGTCATCGGAATAAGAATTAATCTTCTTAAAATTAGACAAATAAAACTTAGATTAAAGGAAAAAAAGAGGAGATTACATCAATTCAAAACATCTATTGCCCCATAATATACGTCTACTGCCTTCCAATAGATCTTTAACAGACCTCTATTGCCCCCCAATACATTATTTTTTTTCCTTTCTTTCTCGAAGTTAAGCCCACAGTTTACAAAAAAAGGAAGAAAAAAAAAATCAGTCGACAATTTATTCAAATCTGAACAAAATCAGCCAGAGCTCTCGAAGGGCTCTGCAACCAATTTGAACAAAATCAGTCGACAATTTGATTCATGAGTCCTAAGCAAAGTAATCATAGTGGAGTATTTTAGCCTTCTACAGAAACGTTTCACTCTGCCCTGCAATCATCGAATCACAATCTCAGTCAAGAATGCAAATTTGAAATGAAGAATCTGCCATTGATGGAATTTTGAGGACATTAATGAAATCTTACCGGTGGAAATGAGGAGGTCGTTGACGATGGAGATCCTGGTCCGGTTAGACAACGATCCCAGTCTGCAACCCAGCAGGCTCTGGTTTGCGGCGTTGGAGCGATCCAGACTTTGGCCTTCTTAAGAGCGAGAGTGACGTCAGCGTCCATGCGAGATCAAAGGTCCTTGATGGTGTTGGCGCTATGGAGAGATTGATGTCGCCGGCTGCGTTATCGCCAAGAGGTCAGAGGTCAATGTCGCCACTCGTCGGCGGAAGTCGAAGGTGATTTGAGAGAGAGAGAGAGGCGCGGTAGTGCCGACGTCATGCAGGGAGGAGAGAGAGAGCCACAGCAGGCCAGCGTTGTGCTGGGAGGAGAGAGAGATCGGGATGAGAGAGTGGCAGTGCTGTAGTTTATTAATTAGATTGGGGTAAAATTGTCATTTCATTTCAAACTGAGTTAGTGGGAATAAAAATATGTTGGTGGGGTAAGTAGGATAATTTTGGCTCATTTTGGTGCTTTCAAGGACCCTATTTTATAAAGACTCTTGATATCATTCGAGATGTTTTCTGGATGGTTATTGTAATAAGGGGTTTAGGCTCACCCCTTGTATTTGACAGTTTTATTAATTAGGGCTTGAGGGCAGCCGCACTAGCCATTCTTTAAAAAAAAAAAGAATATATATTATGTACTTAATGTGTGGCATAGCCAAAAACTGTAATAAGGGACTGAAGAACATAATTGGAATAACTTACTAACTAAATAGACTGGAGAATTGAATTTTTGAAGTAAAAGTTTTATTGCTTTATTTGAATAAAATGTTCATTTACCCAAATTTGAGTTACACTAACCCATTTACTTAAGCATCTTATAAGATTGCACACTTACCCATAAAATTACATATTATTTGCCTTAATACCCAATTAAGTTCTTTTTTTTTAATATTATTTTTAGGACAATTTTGCCCTCTCTCGTTGTCACTTAGAAAGAAAAGTCATTGGAGACTTCGCCAGACTCCGATCACCGATCGCCGGAATCCGGATTTCTCTAAAAACCACGCCATTCATCGGAGGTCACCAGAGAGATCGCCAGAGGTCCACAGGGAGGTCGTCGGATATCTCATAAAAGTTTTCGGAGGTTTTTTGACCCCTAATAAAAGCTGTTATTGCTCGCCAATAAAAGCTAATAAAAGTTTTATTGCTCCCCAAGTAAAGGTGTATTGATCCCCAATAGAGAGTTATTGATCTCTAATAAAAGTTTTATTGCCCCCAATAAAAATTCAGGAATAAAATTTTTAAACCCAATAAAAATTTATTGCCCATACAAGCTCATTAAAACCAAAAATGCATTGCTAAAAAAAGAAAAATTCAAAACCAAAAATGCAAGAGTCCACAGATTATTGCTTGACCACATGCTTGTGCAGCTCCAACTGGCTGTAAAAGTGGAGAAACTTTGCAAGACAATCGGTATAATTATAACATAAGCTAACTACCAGCTTTCTGATAATAGAAATTAGACAATCGAAAACATAGCAAGTTTAAGCAAAATACTAATGAATATGCAGAAACACACTATGCCATGAACTACCAAGGGAACAAAACAAAGACACAATGCGTATAACACGTTGAATTTCTACAGAACTAAAGTGAAAGCAAAGAACCAATACCAACTGCATGCTCAGTATGAGTTGCATCAACTCCCAAACCAAAACGAATACACTCCAAGCACAAATGATCAATTTATATGTTCAATTCTACATGTTCACTCGACGTGTTATCACAAGCTTAAATCCATTATCAAACTAACCATCAAGTGTTCATCCAACCATGCATCAAACTAACCAACCTACCATGCGTGCCGACCTCAAAAACATAATTTTAAACGATGAAAGGCAATGTAAAGGAATTGAAGCACGACTTGATCGAAGGAATTACATTTTCTTGGTCATTATATTAATGGGGAAATTAATTTAGTTTCAAATCAAAGGATCGAAATATGCCAAACAGCTTGTTCGTCCATTGCGGAAAAAAAATCTTCGGACTTAAGCTACTGACTTGCACAATGGAGAAGTACCAAACCCTGGAAATTGATTATACCCAATTCCCAGTCTTCTACCTCTACCTGAATCACCCAAACCACCCCGCAACGCCCTCTCATGTGATTTCTTCACTGAATTCCAACAAAATGCCTCATTAACTTTTCATCGCTCCGCTTCGGCGACGGGTCCCTAGCTCCGGCATCCAGCCTCAGAAACTCCACCTCATACTCCTTCATTGACCTCTTCTACTCCAAATTTCACACGGCGGTGATGAGCATCTCTAGCAGAAAGAACCTCAAAAACTCGTGTCGGAAAATAGATTATGTAGGTATAAGGTTTACACTTGATGTGTTGGCATCGCTATACAAAGCACTGAAGAAGCCTACAAAGTTCATCAAAACTGATCTAGGAGAATCTCAGGTAAATGCATCTGCATAAGCATGTTGCAATCCCCGAGTCAGTAGTCAGTTCCATTGGGAGTCCGTTTTTGGGAAGTAGGTTTTGGGTTTTATGTAATTACGTTTTTAAAGATATTTTTAATTGATAAAATCGTGGTATTGAAGTCCTAGGCATTTTAGGATTTGTCGATCTATTCCTAATTGATTTTCTTTAGGATTTGGTGGATATCTTGTATTAAAAGTTCCTTTCCTAATTAAAGTCTAATTAGGGTAGAATCTTGGGGCATTGAGTATTGGCGTTGGTCTATGATATATTCAGAAATATACACGGTCAGAAGGTGCACTTGGATCGCAAGAATTAGTTGTGAGTCTTGCTTGGTTAATATTAGTTTTGGTCATAAGAATCAAAGACACTTGGTCCATGTATAAGTGTTCTTGATCATCTTTCATATGCATATATTCTCTTGAGAACAGTAGAGAGGCTGTGAAGAAAGAAGAGCTGGTGATCGTTCAAGTGAAGAAGGAGTTCAAGACGGAAGACAAACTTCGTATTAGTTTTTGTCTAATCATTATAGCCAAGCTAGTGCTATTCGAGTTTGTAAAGAACATATCCTTCATCATAAGTTAATTTTTATTTTGGGTTCTCAAGAGTAAGAGCCCCGCAGTGTTTTTAATCTCATATTTGAGGTTTTCACTGCGTAACCAAAAATATGGTGTTCTGTTTGTTATTTTTGGTTTCTGCCCAGTAAGGATTGATACTTGCCTTGCAATCCCCGTTTTCCAGAAAACACTTTCTGTCCTTGTATTTTCATATTATGGCGCGCTCGACGGGTACCGAGACTCGTTCAGGTTCATTACCTTGCTCAGCGAGCTTGTCCTACCTGAACTGACCGCCGGCAACCCGATCGTCACCAAATCCGAGCCGGACTACCAGACTCTAACATTGATGAGCACTACTCATTCACCGACGGCCCTGATTCAGCCTCTGATCCCGTGTTGCTTGGAGAGAGAGAGAGAGAGAGAGAGAGAGAGAGAGAATCTGACTGTGAATGTTAAAGTTGTACGTAATTTAATAATTGGGTTAAGGCTAAAAAAAAATTTTGTACTTTCAAATGGGTAAATGAACACACAAATTTTTTAGTAGAGTAAATGAGTTTATGTTAAAATGGGTAAATGAACACACAAATCTTTTAGTGGAATAAATGAATCTCTGTTAGACCAAATTTACTTTAAAACATTTGTGGCTTAAATCTATTAGAACTTACAGGGTTTTTTTTTTTTTTTTTGCTACAGCTAGTCTTTCGTGAGTCGAACTCACAACCTTCTACTTATAAATAGGAGACTATGCCACTAGACCAAATGATGGTGGACAGAACTTAGAGGTTATGTGAATCTAGAAACATTGCATAAGTGAAACATAAAAGCTATTGTCAAAGGGATCAATTCAGTAATTGATCCCCTCGAGCACCGTTAGCTACACCATACTTAATGGGGACGAATGCTCAATATTTGCTTTCGCTAAATATGTAAAGCAATATTCAGAAATCGAGCGAGCTAGCTAGCTGTTGTTGAAAGATAGTTTCGTTTTGATATAAGGAAGGAGATCGATTATTATGATGTGAGGGATTGGTTGTGTGAGTGACTTAACAGATATTGATTACCTAATCAAGTTTCATGCATCCCCCTTGTAAAGATGAATACATTAACAAAACAAGATATTTCATTTTGCTATAAAATGCATTACTTTTGCAAAGCAATAATGGAGTTTGGTATCTGTTTGTTGAGATGATCAGAAATGGAGAAACCTTATCTGCATGAGAAAAACTTTCTAAATCGAGAGGGTTAGATTAGAAACCAGAAATCGATCAACTAACTAACATGTGAATGTGATGCACTAACTTCACTAATAAGAATTATTACATCAAAACGTGGCATGCTCACAAGCCACAAGCCACAAGCATATGAGTGTGTGTGTGTGTCAATGGTCTAATAAACTTCAACTGAGAAGCTTATCTATCGACCTTGGGAGATTTGGCGTAAATGATATTTTCTTTCAGTCTGTTTGGTATATCTATTATTTTAGGGGGAAAACTATGGTGGCGCAGAATCATCATTTGTTTACACACAATTTAAATCATTTATGTTCATATTTTGGTTCTATTGTAATACCCCAAATTATTTTTACGTCAACAAGTAGTTTTTGATATTTGAGGAACTTTAGTTTGTGTCAAATTTTATTTGCGAAATTTGTTACAAATTGCCATATTAGTTTTTAATTTAAACAATTTACTTCTCTCTACAATTGAGGTTTTCCTTGAGTAATGATTTTCTCAAGTATAGAAATATTATCCAAATGATGTTAAGCCCAGCCCATTCTAGACCTTAGAGAAAAACACTTACACCGATCATTCCATCTGATCTCTGACATGATCGATCATTTAGACCATCTCCAATGGAGTAGTCAAATCCACGTGGAGGCTTCAAACGGTAATAAAAGACATATGAAGTCACTCCATCCCATATGCCAAATCTGATGTGGAAATGACCTCTTCACTTAGGCTGTCAAATTTGACAGCACCAAGCTCATTTGTCTTTTATTATTTTATTATTTCTCTCTCCTTCTCCCTCTTTCCTTCCCTTCTCTTCTCTCTCTCTCTCTCGTTCTTCCTACCCACACTGAAACTTTCAGATTCCTACCCAGATCTCTTCTCTCTAGAGATTGGCTTTCCCATCTCTTCTCTCTCGCAGCTCCTTCTTCATCTATGACCTCACTGCTGCACCTCTTCTCCACCGTCATCTCCCCATCGACTCTAGCCCTCACCCCGTCCAATGGGCATGTTTCATCGCCGGCCAAGACCCACCGATCACTGGCCATCAATTCACCCCCCAAAAGCAGTAATCTTTCGGGGCATCTGATGTTTCTCATCAAAACAAAAAAACAAAAACCAGAAGAAGAGGATAAATAAGGAATTAAGAAGGAGAAATGGTGAAGGAGATGAAGAACCAGAAAGGAGAAGCAGTCGAAAAGAAGCAGGAGAGAAGAAAGAGATTAACAAGTCAATTATTTGTAGATAAAATAATTTTAAAAAGAAATAAAATATTGATATTATTTGACACATCTATTGGAGAAGAAGTTGAACAAAAATAACATTGCCAAGTCATCCTTTAAATTTAATTTTGACACACTTCATTTGAATACTCCATTGGAGATGCTCTTAAGCCTCATTCCTTCCTTTTTCAGTATTCTCTTACCCATGTTCGTGAGCCGATTTGCATGCCTAAATACACCTTGATCCGAGCCTTAGATCGAAAAACGTTCTTCATCAAAGTTGTTCATCATTGTCTTGTCCATAACATATCCGAAATCAAATCCTCTTGGAGGCATGAATTCTTTCCTTAAAAAAAAAACATATCCGAAAATCATCTCAATCGGATATGTATTGAGGTCTGTACGTTAGTCTGAGTAGTGGTTGCTGAGAAATCAGCAATCAGCATATTTCGGGTTCATCTGTTCATCTTCTTTTCCAATTCGAATTTGTCAAAATGTTAAGAAATTGATAATATAAAATCTTTGACAACAAACATGAAAGATAAGCAAGGGGGAGATCAATTGGAACAAGCTGCTGAGGCCCATGATACTGCAAAAGCCACCTAATAAGCTTGAGGTAGGGAAAAATTGTTTTTAAGCTATTGGGCTTATGATTCTCTTAAAGGAAATTTATTTGGTGATTTTTGTTCAACTTAGCATTTTTATTTTTAGGAATGTGTCTTGCCACAAAGCATTGGAGTCCCCAGATGGTGTCTCGCCCCAGAATGATGTTGTAGGATGAGGGGCAGTCGACAACGATGAAGTGCGTTGTCATTGTGGCGATATAGTGCTTCCTCAGCCGAGTGTTATGTGCAAGTTGTCCGACCCCAAGGGTTGTGTGATTTCCCCTGCAAAGTTGATCAAGGGCTCGTGATCCTGGGTGAGTTTCTTTTTGTCTCGGTTCAGGCCTTCGTAGCAACTGCGGAACATGACGCTAACCGCCGCGCCGCTGTCAACCAAGACCCTGTGGTATCGATAGTGGTCGATAACCATAGTGATCAAGAAGGGGTTGTTGTGGTGCTTTCTTATGTTGTCTTCCTAGCGATTGAATGCAATTGAGTCCCAATCCACTTGTGGAGTGTGGCATCCATGACTTTGTCCCAGTATTTCTTGCCCCCGAGGGCATTGGCGCTTTGGTTAGGTGAAGAGTCTCGGTGCGGGGGGCGCCACCATGTATGGTTAATATCTGTCCATAGACCTCAATGGCATTGGCTCCCGTAATGGGAGTGCGATACTGTAGGAGCTTACCGTTTTGGATGAAGTGTTCGATGGCATTCTTTAGCGCCCAACAGATGTTGGTGGGATGGCCGGCTTCCTCATGGTAGGTGCAGTACTTACAGTTGTCTCGCGGCTTCTTTTGTTCGGGTTTGTGTTTTGGTGGGCGTGGGATGATATCTTTGTGGTTGTTCCAGATGTCCTCGTAAGAAGTAGTGAGTGTGGTATATATCTCGTATCTGGGTGCATCATACTTTGGGGTTTCTTTGTATCGATTGCTGCTATATGGTGCGTCGCGGTATCGACTGCTTGACGAAGTATGCTTGGCTTTCTCGAGGCTTTTGTCATATTGCTTATCTCTCTTATTGCTGTAAGCGGGCGACTCCCTTGGTTCTCTTTCATTGTGTTGAACGGGTTTATCTCTGTTGGCATCCCTGTTCCTACTGTCGTTGCGACCGTTAAGGTTATTGGGCTGGGGTACATTAACAGGATTTGTGCTGGAGCCGATGTCGCGACTGAAGGTATCATACTCGGCCTGAACAAAGGCGGTGGCGACATTGAGTAAGTCATCATATGTTGCGGGAGGGCTTGCTTGAATGTCGATGCCACTAGGGCAGGGTCAAGAGAACGACAATGCGGAGCCTGCTTCTGCCACCTTTGAACAAAGTCTCTCAAGCACTTATTGGGCCTCTGTTTGAGTTGGAACAGGTCGGGCGTTGTGCGATAACTACTACCACATAAGATGAACTGTCAGAGGAACTTGTCCCCTAGTTCCGGGAAGCTATCAATAGAGTTGGTAGGCAAGTTGAGGAACCAACATAAGGCCTCGTCCATTAAAGTTTCCTCAAATACATGGCAGGCCATTGCGTTAGTGTATCGTGTCCCATGTAGCAGGGACTGGAATACCTCTAGGTGATGGTATGGGTCCTGCGTGCCATTGTATTTCTCGATTTTGAAAGGCTTTGCCTCCTAGGGGTATTTTTCGGCCTGTATCCAAGTTGTGAATGGTCCCATTTTCCCTTAGAATCCCACCGTTATCGGCTGCCATCCAGATCTGCTTTCTGCGTTCTCGATTTGTGCTTATAGGGCAACGATAGTCTCCCTCATTTGGATTAACAGTCTTGTGTTGGGATTAGGTGGGGGCACAGTTTGTGGTGGCGATAGTTGTGTTAGTGCCCGATGTGCGTGCCATGTCAAGCACGGGTTGAGGTGGTGGTGATGTGCCTAACTGGTTGGGGAAGAGGGATGAGTTTCGGTATACTATCTGTGGCCCTGTGCCTGTGTTCCCTGGAGTAGGGCTCGCGAGACTTCTAGAAGTTTCTGATGTGGGTGGGATGAAGGTGCCAGCTAGGCCAGTACTCGGATTTGTGGTTAGGATAGCCCCAGGTGTATTTACGCCGCCGATGGTAGATATCAGGGTCTCCTCATGGCGGGCCCTATCAAGTGCTTCGTTATTCGCGACTCTTCATTGGAATGCATCGCGAAGAATGCGGTTCTGATTGGCTATGTTTTCCACCTCCCTACGGGCTGCTACAGCCGCCGTGTACTCGATCTCTGCCTGCGCACGCGATTCCATTAGGTCACGCATTGCGATCTCGAGTGCGGTGGTGGCATCGTTCGTCATGACCGAGCGTGTTTCATTTTTTGGGCTGAGGAATTCGAGCGTGCGCTGAACCTCGCGGGCTGCTCCCTCTCGGGACTGATCATTGTCGTGCATATCGGAGGTGCTGGTAGCCATTGGTAGAGTGCGTTATCCTGCCAGCAAGGGTCCGAGGGGACTCCTTCTAGCGCCAAATGTTTCAGCTGTACTGAGGGATGTCTAATCCAGCTAAATCACGAGATGTCTTGCTCTGCCACTATCGTTATCGGTCTCGTTTATCTGTAAAACAAACAGAGGTTAGAGGGAAGACCGAGTGTGCCGGCCTTCGACGCTCCGATGCCTAAGTTAGTATCGTTATACGATAAAGATAATGGAAAGCGATAGTAAACAGTTACCTCCTTTGGGTGTTAGAGAAGATCCTTACGTACTGGATTTGGGGGAGCATGATTTCATTTCATTTGGTGTGGGATGACTTGGCTCCCGATACTGCCCCTGAGGGGTATCAGGATCCCTGGCTGGGAGTTCCTTTGTTACCCTTTGATAGCTAGATGAGCCTTGTGCTTCCGGTACTTGTGCCTAGAAGGTATATATATACCAACAATAAGAGTGTAAAAGAGTAAAGGTCTCACACATCTAACTCTTTATATTACTTTCTCTTTAACTTATATTCTTTGGATCGTGTTCAATCAAATATTATATATAAGCAATCAACAATAAACTTGCCATTTTTATTAATAATAATTACAATAGTAACTACTGTCAAAATGGTACACCATCAAAGCCATCCAGGTCCGAAACCCTGACCTTTACTGCGTCGTCTTCACCGGCAACCAAGACTCTTCCCTGATTCATTGACCACTTGAGTAGTCGATTGCTTTGGAGTCCATGCCACTTACTTCACCCACAAAATATACAGTGCTCTCTCTCGCACTCTATCATCATCCCTAATTCAATTTCCAATAATATGTAATCCAATTGGTTAGGTAGTCCATATGTACAAGCGGAAATAGATCAAGCAAACCACGTACCCTACACTATGCCAAAAAAGCTATCAGACGACAGATAAATTAAATGTGTTGTCTGAATACACAGACAAACCATACTTGTTTCATTTTGAAGATATGGTCAGATTCAGACAACAGTTAAATGTCGTTTGAAAAGATTGAAATTTTCTATATTGAACCCTAGCAGAAATTTCAGAATTCCCTCCAACAAGTTTTAGGCTTTTCCCTCTCAAATGCTCAAACCCTATAGCTGACTAGTCAATGGGGTGATATTCAAACAACACAGTTAATAAATTGTGTTGTCTGAATAAGGTAAGTTAAATCTTTTTATTATTTTTTTTGGCTTAATTGCGAAAGATCGACTTCACATTTTTTCCACACTAACTCATTGTCTTTCTCTCTCTCTTTCCCATCTTTGCTCGTTCGCTCTCACATTCTCTTTCTCTCCTTTAGAGACAAAATCCCCTTTCTCTTTGTCTCCATCTCTCCCATAATTTTCTTTCTCAAAACCCCGCAACCTCCTCAGATTCTCTCCGAGTCCCTATCCTTCATCCAAAAATTCAGGGCCAAGACCATTATAGTCAAGTACCATGGTGACGGCATGAAAGTGAACACCATCCAGGCCATGGACGACCTCATCTCTACATCGCCCCTCCTCTTTCTCTTCCTACTTAACCCTCTATTCGATCCAGTCCTTGGAAGGCTTCTCTCTCAAAGACAATGTTTTTTTTTAATTTGGGCTTGTAGGGTTCTTCTGGTTTTGGAGTTTTCTGGTTTCATTTTGCTCATGATTTTTATTTTTGCAGAATTGGTTAAAGAGGAAGTGATGGATTTGTTCCTCTTCGACCCGCTTTCAGAACACGATAAGGCCTCATTCTTTAACAATGACCTCCTAATTTTGGATGCCTTCGTGATTCCTAAGGTAATATGAAAGCAATTTGCAATAATAATTTGATTCTTTTCTCTCAATTTATAATTAGAAAATGGGATCTTCAATTTTTCTTTAGATTGGTACATGATAACAAAAGTCTGCTTTAAGTATGTTTTGGGTAAAACTAGAAATAAACATTGAAAATGATAAGCTTGGTGTGTGTTTATGCTATTGGATTCAGAGATAGCTGTAGGTCTAGACATTTGTATAATAGAAGAATAGAAATGCCATTACTTTGTTTGTTTGTTGGTTTTTCTTGTTGATTAAAGCAACTGCTACATTTGTTGATGAACCTAGCTACGATGACATTGATTGAAATAAATCATCATATTATGTATTGAGCATTAGAGAATTGCATGTTCAAACATCATGTAACATGTGCATATGCTTTTCAAAGTTTGTGGGCCTGTGAGCAATTGGGTTATTTGAATTTGAGTTGATATATGTGTTTTGTTGGTGGCAGGTTTATGGGAGTGGGGGCTTGGCTCCTTGGCATTATTTCATAGGTTGTATCGCCACAACTTTTAAACTGATTAGTCTTTGAGGCATTTAACTTTGATTAAAGTTTTTAAATGAATTATATCATGTAAGTTGGATTGTATAAATTTTTTGGATTAATTTCAGTTTACCCACTTCAACTTTAGGGCAATCTTCATTTTAGTCTCTGTTCTTTTAATTTCATTAGCTACACCCCTGAGCTTCCAAAATTAATCAACCGTGTCCGATTTCGTAAATTTCGTCCAAATTTTCCGTCAACTACTGACGTGGCAGGAAATGGGTAGGAGAAAGTCGATAATACCCTTGGTGACCGTTTTCCCTCCTCTTGGCGTGCATCCCCAGAAAAGTTTTCATCCCCAAAAACACAATTTCCATTACGCTCCCATTACCACTAATTCAGTCAAAACCATTGACTCCATTACGCTCCCATGACGGTCCCGAAAATTTAAAACCCTAACTGAACCCAGATTACGGTTTCGATTATAACTCCGTTTTCAAAATACCCACCCCAATATCTAGTTCAAGGTTGAAGGCACATGGCTGGTAATGAGATTGAAGAGTTGGTACCCAGAACGGAAGAATGAGGCAATGAAATCCCCCATTACGGTGAGTTTCGAACAACAAATTGTGTGTTAGAAATCATGATTAATGGTTTAGGTATTTAGCTTGGTTGATTTAAGGGCTATGTGGACCTGTTGGGTTGAGATTCGAAGCTTCTGATTTGGGCAACAGTGGACATCCAATGCGACTATAATAACCCTAGCCAGAAACCTGTTTTCAAGCGGATGTATGTTTGTCTTGGTGCACTGAAGAAGGGATTTAAAGCAGGTTGTAGGTCATTGATAGGACTAGATGGTTGTCATCTGAAGAGTCCTTATGGAGGTCAACTTTTGTCAGCGGTTGGAGTGGATGCTAACAACAGTACTTGGGTAGTTGGTTATGCAATGGTGGAGCAGGAGTGTAAGGATAGTTGGATATGGTTTCTGGAGTTGTTGGCTAATGACTTGGACATTAGGAGTGATGGAGCTAGGTGGACGTTTATATCTGATAAACAAAAGGGCCTTTTACCAGCATTTGAGGTGGTTTTTCCAAGTGCGGAGCACAGGTTCTGTGTAAGACATTTATGGCCGAATTTCAACAAGAAGTTTCCAGGGAAAGCTTTGAAGGACCAATTATGGGCCATCGCAAAGTCAACCACAATGGCTTACTTTACTAAGGAGATGGTCCTAATGAACCAAATGGAGCCAGGGGCTTATAACTATCTCATAGGTTTGTAATGCTACCATTATTATCACTTCATGTTCTTTATATTCTTGACATTGAATTTTCAATACATTAACTGCCAATGTTGTGCGTTTTGTAGAGCCTGAAAGACCTGCACTGGTCTAGGTCACATTTCAACACAGTGCTTAAATGTGACATTCTACTCAACAATCTCAGTGAAAGCTTCAATGCCTTCACACTGCCCGCAAGAGTCAAACCTGTAATCAGCATGTTTGAGGAAATGAGGATCAAGTTGATGAAGAGGATTCACATTAGGAGGGACAAGATGATGAAGGTTCAGGATACCAACTGCCCCAAACCAAGAGAAATACTGGAGAAGAACAAAGTGAAAGTTGCCACAGACTGCATCCCATTTGGCTCAGGAAGCTCAAAAATCGAAGTGGAAAGCATTGGAGGAGCAAGATATATAGTTGATATTGAGAGAAGGAGTTGTGCTTGTAGGAGATGGGATTTGAGTGGGATCCCTTGCAAACATGTTGTATCTGCCATCCACTACATGAGGGAAAAACCTGAGGATTATGTTGATACTTCCTACTGGACAAAGACATACTTGGCCATCTACTCAAACACCATCAGCCCTGTAAATGGAATGGATCTTTGGGAAAGGACTGATGATGCTGCAATTCTTCCTCCTCAGTACAACAGACAGCCTGGTAGGCCAAAAACCAAGAGAATTAAGGATGCTTCAAAGAAAGCTACTGAGGGAACCAAGCTGGGAAGAGTATAGAAATCATTTAAGTGCAGCAGCTGTGGGGTTTTGGGGCACAATGTCGAGACCTGCCATAGGCACTTGCCACCTAAGGAGAAGATGAGCAAAAAGAGGAAGCTAGAAACTGGAGAGGGCACCTCATCTCAATCCAAGGTATTTCAAGTTTAGGATATGTTTGCTTTCTATTGTTCAACTTGTTTATATCTGTAATATGACAACTGTACATTTGAATGTAGGCTAAGGGAACCAAAAAGCCTCCTTTGACAAAGAACGAGCTTAGGGCCAAAGTTATACAGAAAGCAGACAAGATGAAGGTAATTTGTTGGGGCTGTGTGTTGGAATTATTCTATGTTTTGGTTATTGTGGTTTCTGTAAATTGTAGTGGCTGCTAAAAAACCAAGGTTTCTAATTTGTGGTTTAATGTCTTACTGTAGAAAAAGAGGGATGCACAGAAGGCAGCAGCTTTTGCTGCTGCAAAATCAACCACTGCTAAAGCAGCAACAAAATCGAGCACAGCTTCAACCACTACCCGTGCTGCTACAGCAAACAGTAAAGCTTCTGCCTCTGCAAAGTCTTCAACACCCAACAAGATCATCACAGAGGATTAGAGTTGTAAAGGAGGCTGGAAAATAGACCTAGGAGGCTAGGATTAGCAAGCCAGGTTATTTTATATCAATTGATGAAGTGTTGCATTATTTTGTGCAACCTTGTGTTGTGTCACAAGGTTGATGGCTCTAGTCTTTTGTTATGATGATTAGAGCTAATCTGGACAAAGCAACTATTTCTAACTTCTTTTTTTGTTGTTTGGATGTAAAACAGTGAAATGCATCTTTATTGGCTGCTAATTCTTAAGACAATGTCAGTATTATTCCTATTATTAATTAAGAGTAGGTTGTGTTATTTTACAGCTTATTAAACTCTACGTTTGGTTATTACAATATCAGTGTTCATATGCCCAGCTTAACCTAAAAAAGTGAACTTTTCTTCCTCCTATCTGAATATGTAATATATTTGGAGCGAAAAAAGTATGGTTGTATTTGATTATTAGGATGTTTATTGCTTTTGTTGGTAAAAGATACAAAAAGTCCATTTTGTCCTTCTTGTGGGCCCATTTCTCCTACCCATTTCCTGCCACGTCAGCAGTTGACGGAAAAATTGGACGGAATTTACGAAATCGGACACGGTTGATTAATTTTGGAAGCTCAGGGGTGTAGCTGATGAAATTAAAAGAACAGGGACTAACATGAAGATTGCCCCAAAGTTGAAGTGGGTAAACTAAAATTAATCCAAATTTTTTTTTATTCCCAAAGTTTCAGTGCTGGATTCTATATCCTACATTTCCCTTAACTCTTTGTAATATTTAGTACAGTCTACTCATAATGGTACTAACTCTAGTGGAACAGCTCTGGTAGCGATTATAGCAATTGATCGCTATTGGGACAAGGTGTATGTTAACAATATTGAATATTGTTTCAGTAATATCTGCAAGGGTTTTCACCTTGCTTGTTTACCCAATAAAGTTAACATGTTTTATCATGCCTGCCCGGGATCGTCTACTTGACCCAATAGGTGACCTTGAGAGCTTATAGATTGTGTTCTCTTGAGCATTAGTAAGAGACTAAGAGCTGCATGTACTGCATTTGAGGCATGGGATAAGAATCTTTGTTTGTTTGTAATGGTTTATGCTTTGGTTGACATATAATGGATCGTAAATGGCTTGACATATTTGTGCAGGATGACTTTAGGATAAAGGAGATAGCTAAATTTAGCCCTCATTGCCAGGTTTGTCAAACTATCTTTAAACTTGTATGTTGCTCATTGCTTGGTCCAAACCAAGGTTTTGTATTTGCCTTTTCATTGTTCTTTCTATTTTCTTGAATGGTTCTTCCAACATGTTTATGATAAGATGTGCATCTATTTAAGTTTTAAATGGCTCAAAGATAAGGTAGCATGGTATGTCTAAGAGAATTTTATCCATATTTTATTTTGAGTACTATCAATTCTTCAATACCCTCTAATGGATGAGTAGGCAGTAAGGCACGATATTAATACATAAATGTATGGCTGGACTACCTTACTAATGAATGTTTCCCTTAAGTACATGTTGAGTTAAAAATTGCACAAAGTGTAAAATGTCACCCAACGTAATTTCACTCGTATTCATTAACAGAACAGAGTTTTAATTATTTCGGGTTCGACCCATTCAAGACAGAATGTGTCTCTTAATTACAATCCCTTGTTACAAGGAAACACCCTTTGATTCCATTTATAAAGAAACCAATGTGTGGTTGTTTGTTTTTACGGCTGCACCCGAATTTTGGAATGGGTTGCCTACGTACCCGGGAAGGGATCAAGCCATTCGTAGTTCAAGAGTTCCAATGAGTGAATGACCCATTGGAAGGCTTGGATTTTTGGGATAGGAATAGTGTTTAGGATGCGGTTGCATCTTTCCAGATTGCCTACATACCCTCGGGGGATCAAACCACACGTAGTTCCAGCATTTGGGATTTAAATGGGTAGATGACCTATTTATTTTTAGATTTGTGTTTGAGATATTTGTGAGGGTTTAGAGCCCTTGCATTTGCTTTTGGATAATTTGGGAATTATTTTATTTTTCTGGTGTTTGGGTGAATTTGACTGGTGGAGTCAGAGATTCGGATTGGCTGAATTTGACTGGTGGAGTCAGGGATTCGATTTGAATTTGTGGTTGCATCTAGTGAGTCGCTAGATTGCCTACATACCCTGTGAAGGGATCAAACCATTGTAGTTCTGATATTTTGTGGCTTTGAGCTTTCTTGGTTTTGTACCAAAAGAAAATTCATTTTGGGCTTCAAAGGATTTTTTTTTTTACGAAATTGACATTCGGGTATTTTTGATTTGGACACCCGTTGTGTTGAGCCTCGCCGAACTTTTTGAATGGGCCCAAATTTGAGATGGGCTTTGCATGCAAGTCGTTTCCTTGGTCTACATCCATCAAGGCCTTTTAGAAGCTCGGAGGCCCAACTGCTTTCCTTCTTTTCCTTTCTCCATTTTCTTCTTCTTTTCATTTCTTCTTTTTCATCGCCCCGATTCAGAACCCAGGCGAAGACAAGTTTTGGTGCTGGGATTTATGCCCAATCGATCTGAAGATGCAATTTGGAGATGGAAGCACCTATGTCTTCTGCGAGACAAGACTTCTCCACCTTTGAAGCTTGCTCTTGGCTTTATTGCTTCTCACTATGAAGAGTTGGGTAAGGAACCTCTTCACTTTTCCCTGCTTTTGTCTTCATAATTCAAAGACCCTAATTTCCATAACATTTCTATTGTGCTTCAGAGTGATTTCGAAGGAGTACCCACTACTTACGAGCTTATTTCTTCACCTTGGGTGTTCAATTTAGCTGCCGCATTTTATCGAACAGGTGTTGTGTTATCATTCTGCAGTAGCAAAGTTAATTATTCTTCTTTCTAGCTTCATGCATGTTATTTGAAGAAGAATATGTCTTTTGGTTTGAGACTTGATTCACCGAAACTCTTAGCTCCAGTTTTAACTCTTAGATAGAAAACCACTTGGCCTTCTATCGTGGCCTGTTAATCACTGCCTTGGAACCCCAGTATTGTTTTTGCTTTGATGCTTTTGGTCTGAATGTAAAAGCCCCCTCTTTTATCTGTAAAGAAACAAAACTGGCTTATATTAATTTTGCTTCTTTTGTCTTTTCTACTTTGTGGTATAATCACACTCCAGCACACTTTGCACAAAGAGAAGGCATGATTGAATTATCCTTGGAAGACCACAAACCAAGATCTTTCTTATTTTGCTTTCTTATGTCGGCACCTCTTCACAGCTTTTAATTTTGTTTTTTCTTTTGTTGGCCACACTCTCATACCAAGCACATATTAATTAAAATTCTCATACCAAGCACATATTAATTAAAATTCCTTCAATCTTCAACACTAGCACCGCATTCATTTTTGCTTTGTCAACTCCTACTGCTGCAACTTTATGATTTTAATTTGATAAACCCTCTGTGCAGGTGTAAGGCAAGGACAGCAGCTGCACTCAAAGTTCCAGAGTTTCAAATTGAGGGTGAGCCTCTGTCGATCTATCTGTTTATTTTTTGTGTTATTTGAGTTGGTGCTTTTGGGAAGAAGACATGGAATTTGGGATTGGCTATTTGGCCTTGGTGGTTGACAAGGAGCAGGGATGGTTATGGTTTTATTGTTGTTTTGACAGCAAAGTTTTATTGTTATTTGACAGCAAATTCGGTGAAGCCTGTAGCATTGATTTTCTTAATGAGTTTGAAACTGCTACAGAGACGCTGCTGCCAGGATTTGAGAGAGCAAAGCTGTCGCTGCTACAGTATGGGAAGGCCTGCTGCTGGGATTTGAGAGCGCAAGGCCTGCACCGGAGACGCTGCTCCGATATGTTCATCGGGACGCTGCCCGGCATGGTCATCGGGACGCTGCCCGGCATGGTCATCGGGACGCTGCCCGGCATGGTTCATCGGGACGCTGCCCGGCATGGTTCATCGGAGACGCTGCTCCGGCATGTTGTCTTTGACATCATTGACACCCGAAGGTGTCGTTGTGGGAGGGCCTGCAACAGAAAAGAAGAGGTGGTGGAGATCGATGGAAGGAGGTCTGAACCTTTTGTCTTCCGAGCTGCTTTCCCCTTCTGCTTTTCCACGCTGCTGTGCTCCGTTGTGTCCTCCTTTTTTTCTTTTCATGTAGTGCTTTTATATTGCACCGATCATGAATTTGATTTGTATAAGACATGGAGTTTTAGAGTTCAGCTTGAAGTGAACTAGCTGGACGCCTGGACACCTTATCTCCTTTCTCTTTTGACGTCAAGGTTGTAACTTCTTCTTTTTTTTTAACTGCTTGTCTAGACTTTAAACAAGCTAGAAGTCAGATGCTTCGCAAACCCAATATAAGCAGCTTAATTATTTCTTTTGTTTAGAGTTTCACTAGCTATCAAACTCGTCCCCTATTTTCCTCGAAATAAAAGGCTTTTAATTTTATTTAAATTAAAGCACTCATATTTCTTCTAATGAACAAAATTCATTGCAATGGGTCTGTATTTTTTTTCATTTCAACAGTACCTTAATGGTAGACCAGCTCCATATCCATTATAGACTAGGCTGATCCAACCCATCACTACATGGAGTTGGTCTACCAGTAGTACCACTACGTAGAATGTTTGAACTAGGGTATAGATACATTAATGTACTGCACATTTTTCCATGAAAATTACAAATGTGTCTAGTGTAATAGACTAATAGAAATGGTTATGGCATGTAGTTGAATAGTGACTTGTGCATACTATGAATGTTGTGGATTTTCATGAAAATATTGAATACCTTTTATTTTGTAGAATGTAACACAATTGTTTCCCTTATCTGATGCTTTCATTTTCTGTTTTTTGCTCGTAGGTTAACTGAAAGTGGTTTCCAGTTTATTGTTGCTCCTAGGTAAACAACACATATCTCCTCAACTACTTGCAGGCATGCATGATGTTTCTTACTTTGTTCTAAATAAGTAGATATTATTTCTGACTACTGTTAAACCATAACTGATGGATACAAATGCACAACTTTGGTACATCATCACTAGCTCAGAGGTAGAGAGTATGGAGTCATCATATATATTATTAATTCTGACCTTATTGCTAGAATCAAACTGAATATCAAAAAATGCTGAAATTACAATTACTTAATGTTTTTTTTTTCCCATATATGCTTGTCAACCACCATGGTGATGATTTGAAAATGATAAGTACAAGCAGGAGACTCAAGGCTGGTACATGAACTGTCAACTACTTCCCAAGAAGCACTTCTCGTTATTTCTGCCCAAATGCTACTATGAGTGTTTTTAGGTTTTAAAGAACTGAGACATGGAGTTAGAAGGGCAACCTAAGTAAAAGCTTTTGCAACTTATCCAACTCCTTGTAGCTGCTTTAGGACATGCATCATCCATATCCCAGATTAGTAGAGTTGCTATAGGTAGTGGCTTTTTCCCTTATGAGCTTATTGAACTGGCGCTCATTTGGTTTATATATGGAACAATTATGGATGTATTTGTTGTCTACAATGACATATTGAATAATATGTGACATTTGTGTAGTTTCAAATTACTTTGTAATTGTCACACAATAGGAATACGTGTCATCTAAAATACCATGCAACAACTGAATCAAAGCCAAAATATGTTGTAAAAAGCCATCTTGAATGGAGAAAATTCTAAACCCTAGCCGCTTCGGCATTGGGTCCCAACATCGGAGTAAGTCGCCGACCCTAAGCAGAATAATCCTCTCCACAACATGTAGCTTGTGCGCAGCTTTCCAACGTCAACCATGTTTGACGAACACCCGATCAGATCTGCAACATTCCGGGGCGTGAATGGTCTTGCACCTCTTTGAGAACAGCCCTTGCCGGAGTGAGTTCATTAGGGAGAACGATTGGCGGGCGGCGATTAGTTGGAAAATCCGACCGGCGAGGGGAAGCCTCAAGGCCCTGTGTGGATGTGGTGATTCTGATGAGTCACTGGCTATTCCGACCGCCGCTAGGTGGAGATTGAGGCTTGGGTTGCAGAGGATGACTGTCTCTGGTTGGGCTATGATGCAAGAATGGCTTGGGCAAGATGTCCAACGCAAAGTGCAGTGGGATCTTCGATCAAAGAAAGCGGCGGAGGCAAGATACTCGGATCTCAGTTCTAAGATGGTTATGGTGATGATCGTCGTGCACCGCTCTGCAAGTGCGACCATGGCGTCGAGTTCAGCGGTGGGGAAAACAGGTCACGTCTAAGGGGCAATCTGGTCTGAGGACCTGGCTGCGAGCAGTTCGGCAATAGGTGGACGATGGACGACGGCAGCGTCGGCCGTGATGCGCAACGAGGCATAAGTGGGGGTGCCCAGATCATTGTGGGTGCCCAATTGGATTTGGTGGCCCGAATTAGTCTGGGTGCCCAAATCAAAGGGGTTTGGGGTGTTCAATGCTGATAAAAGTACCCTTTGGTTGTGGGCTCTTTGGTGGACCAAACTGTTAGGCTCGGGTTCTTCAGGGTTTCGGCTTTGGGATCCAGGAAGATCGACTCAGAAAATCACTTCTACATTCCTTCCAAACCTCCTAGCCCAAGTGTTATGGGCAAGGAGAAAATTTAGTTTAGTTTTATTTTTGAACTTTGCCTAATTGCTATGTGTTAATTTTCATAGTTCTTAGGCTCGCTGAATAAGTGAGCACTGGTTGTCTAATGGGTGGTGTTAGCATACCACGTCCTAAACTTGCCCTTGAGTTTGGCAAGGGAAGGTATGTATCCGTGCCATTCTGGCTTGAGATGAATGAATTACTTGGTTAAAAAAAAAAGCCAAAATATGTTGTTGGAGCTATTTAAAAACAACAGAATTCAAGAAAAATCTATTGTTATTTTTCCACTCAAACAACAGAAAATTGTGGTCTTACCATAAAAACAAAGACAGAATCTACTGTTATTATTTTCACTCAAACAACAAAAAATTGTAGTCTTACAATAAAAACAAAGACAGAGATGTATAAACTTCTATTGACTCAAAACAAAAATGACCACATAAAATTGTAGTCTCAATAACATACTATCAACAATGATAACCAAAAATCTATGGTTACATATATATTCAAACGACATATAATTGTATCTTAAATAAATGTAAAACAACAAATAACTGTCTTGTGTTGGTAGTTTAACCGACAATTAACTATTATTAGAATACAAAACAAACAACAGAAAACTGTTATTGTAAGTCATTATAAACAATAGATAACTGTTGTCTGAATTCATGAAGCACATATCTTGATTTCATCAGACAACAGACGACCTGAAAACCTTCTGTCGTCTGATAAAATCAGACGACGGAGGAGATTTGTAGTTTGATACCCCCAAGAGACGACACCATACTAGACAACAGATTTTTTTTTTTATCAAACGACATACATTTTCTGTCGTCTGATAGCTTTTTTGGCATAGTGCTAGATTGATTATGATAGGGCAAAGCCTCGGCTCTATAATCATGGGAAACAGTGACCAAGTTCACTCCATCTTACTATTTCAACACCAATAGTTTTGAATTGAATAATTGGGGGTAAAATTGACAATTTGATGCTTGTTGTTGTTGGAATTGGGGGTTAGGTTTTGCTAGAATATGTAGTAGCTTTCGATGTTTGTGATAGTAGTTTTCGGTGTTGGTGAGACTAGCTTTTTGGTGTTGATGAGAGTAGATTTTTCCTTCTCATTAACAACTCCGTCTCCAAGTTCAAACCTTCTCAGAAAGGTCAGTTCTATTCTTCTGAGCCGTCCACCTCTTCTTCTGCATCTCTCCCCTTCCCTCCCTCGCAGACCTTGAGCTTGGTTTCGGCATTGGTTGCTTCCTCGACGATCTTGCCTCCGGTGGAATTTGAGGCCAGTAAAGGAGATGGAGACGAGAATCTAGATGTCGAGGGCTTCTGAGATGAAGAGCTAGGAGACGATGACGAGCGGATGAGAAAGAAGAAGCACGAGGCCACGGAGGAGGCTGCCAGATTCGATTGTCGCGGATGAGGCTACCGGCGATGAGAATGAGAGAGAGAGAGAGAATGAGTACTCGTGTGTGTGTGTGTGATTGGTGATTTTTTACTCTGGAGGAATCTTCGTAAATATGTTGATTTTTGATATCCAAAATTTAAGACAATTTTTACTGTGGTGACTTTTTGATGGAAAAAAAAGAGTTGGTGGCCTTTTGGATAATGTAAGACTAAAAAATGGCTCTATATATAATTGACCCGTTCCAAAATGGGGTGGTTATTAAGAATTTTTAACCAGGAAGAATTTAAAGAGAGAGAGAGAAAAAAATAACTAATAATTTGTCTTTAAGGGTGCGTTTGGATGAGAAAATTATAAAATCCGTAGGAATTTATAAATGATGGAATCTTTAACTCCATCAATCTAAAATTCCATTAATTGCAATTGTATCTATTTAGGATTTGAAATGTGTAATAAATTAAGAAAGTTTAAAATAAATAAAAAATAAAATAGAAAAAAGCCTTGTTTTGGAAATAAAAATTAAATACTGCAAAGGAATTCGTAAATGACACATATTTTGGTGGAAATTGAAGTGGGAAATTTAAATAATGAATTCCTTCGTTTTTTTTTTTCACATGGAAATTTAAAATTTCCAATCTGATAATGCCAAGCAAGGGAATTGGCTTTTAGGAATTATGAAATCCTCATTTTCAATTAAATGCCATCATTTTTTCCCTCATCCAAACACACTATAATTTTCTCCACTAGTATCTAATATAATATATAATATTTATAGTATAATTTAAACTATAAAATAGGTTACTGTTATAAAGTAGAGAAAAGATAAAGAGAGAATAGTTGGGAGGAAGTAAAAGTGTTCTCATTCAGTCTCATTAGCCTCCTTTATATAGAGGTAGGGTTTACATCAAAGTACACAACTAATGAGTATTTACGTGGACAGTCATATAGATAATAATATTTACAACACTCCTCCTTGGATGTCCACCAATGAATGATGATATTGGACGCGCTTATTGTTGCCTCGTTAAAAACCTTGCCAGGTAACAAAAACCCAGTGGGACAAAAATAACCCTGGTCGACGGACAAAAAGAGCACAACACGCATATGTCCTAGGTAGCATGCTTCTGGATGCTCCCCCTGATGAGAATCTCCCCCTGATTGTTGTAAGCCTCATTTATGTATGCGATAAGCTACGTGTACTATGTGCAGTAGTTTGATATGTCTATCACTGAAGTGAGACCATGTGTGCTTTGCATATAGGGGCTCATCACAAATTTTCATACCTGCAAAGGTTAAGCAATACCAACAAAGGTAGACGATTTTCATTAAGTCTTACCTCATATGATAAAGTTAGAAACAATCTCATATGCTCAAATTCATACACAAAGTAATAGCTAAACAATATAAAGAAATTGAAACATTTAACTTTGTATAGTTTAAAACATTGAAAAATCATCATGGCATACCTAGCCATACACATCAATATCTTTACGTATTGATATGTCTCATATAAGCTCTTCAAGAGCTCTAAGTAATTCATAACTTTGTGAAAGTTAGAATATGTTGCAACATTATAATCATAATTCGAATTCGATAGTAGTCTCGTCATAGTACTCATTAAAGCAATTTAGATCTCGTTGACTAGAACGAAATGAGTACATATGAGCTCGCTTTAGACTATTTGATTCAATGAGTGAGCTTCAGGCTCTTTCAACTTTTCATGGACTTGAATTATTCATGTATTTGAATCCCTTGAGGATTTGATAAGCAATACGCTTATTATGACACTTTGCTTTTGAGATTTTGCTTTTAGCAATGTGTCTTAAGATCTTCATAATATACAATGACAACATGCCATAAATCTCTCGTCAATATAACAGCTATATGTAACACTGTACTTATAGAAAATTGTCGTTCGTATAAGGGAAGATAATCATAATCTCATGTCTCTATAAATAGACATTGTGTCATAGTGATTTATCTTCACTTTTGACAAATACCCTTTTGTACCATGTAGGGTTAAAAATCCAAGTATTTCATCACGTTTCAAATATTCAATTTTATTGGAATTGCCTCTTTCCAATTTGGCCAATAATATACTTTGTCGACATTCATAATGAAACGTGGTATAGCATCAATACAGGCCTTAATGATTTTTGGTAGCTACCAAATGTAAATTATCATTGATATCAACAATTATAGATCCCACACATTCTTATATGCATGCATTAGCTATAATAAGCTTATTGATATTGGGTACCCATGCCACTTCTGGGGCATACATTGTCACTTCTAGGACAATCATCTCTCATAGATGAATTATGTAGAATGTGGATCTTTTTACGTATAATCTCATGTCGAGCACTATAGGGCTTGTATGATCTTCCCTTTTTGGGAGTTTAAAACTTTAGACCTGGTGGATATAATCCACACAAATTCACGCCGTTATTCAAATGACAGTAGTCTTTCCTCCCCCTAACGGCGGGAAGACTGTCTTATTTTGACCATGCTCAAAAGATGTGTTCAGAAATCTATCACTTTCTTTGGAGTGAAGATGCTCATTGGTTGGTGGCGAACCCAAACCAAGATTTAGGTCAAAACATGCTTTGTTTATTAGCATCAACCATGTTGATTTATTATTGTATCTCCAAGATATCATTTCCTAATGGCGTACCTATACCCTTTGTATGTGTAGCCATATTAGGAGCTGTGATATTGTTTAATGACATTCTCTTCAGGAGAACCATGTCAATTGGATACACTTGCATCCCACAAATCAAATGGAGTCTACATTGTTTGTATTAATATGGTTGGTCTCAAGGACTTTAACCCAAGCAGATGACTTTGCATTTAGCATATAAATTTGTCACTTTCTTTTAACAAATCACTAGCTTAGATATTTCTCAAAATCAAAATGAGACAGTGGATAAATATTTCACACTAATTCATGTCGTTCTTCAGGAACAATCTTTCTCCCCATCATGGCAGGAGGATAGTCTCATTAAAGTGACAACTCACAAATATGCGGTAAATAAACAATTTGCATGTGAGTAAGATTAATAGTCATCAAAACTTGTAAGTGATTCTACGCAACATGGTAGCCAAAAGATGACGTAATCAATCATGCCAAATAGTGTATTTGGTTCAATGAACTTCTGGGTCATAACATTATATGCCTCAATTTACTGTAGAAATTTGACACAGTATATATGAGATAGTAAAAAGTCTTCTCCAACTATATAGAAGGTACTTAATACGTCAATATTTCAAATTTGGTACCATGATAGTAGCTCATTTGGAGAGATAAATCAAGATCTACAACTCTTGATATAAATGTCACCTTACCTTTAGTAAACATCAATTGTGAAATATTGATAATTGCAATGGACCAAATTCATTTTGAACTGCTGGCCAAAATGATGTACTCGAAATTTCGAGTTAAAGACTACAATCCATAAAAAGTAATTTTATCACGTGGAGAACCTCAAGTTCTGTGTCACATATAAATGTGTAGTCATAAAGAGGAGGGACTTCAGGCCCTCATATAATTGGAGATCCAAGAAACTTGAGATTTCAATTTTTTTTCATTTATAACAACCTCTTAAGGGACATTAGGTTCCTCGATATATAATCGGATTAAGAAACATTTAGTTTCAATGGAAACTCAAGAGGTTACAATAAATCTGAGGAATAACTTAATAGTGCTTTCAACTTTGCTTATTGCAAGCAAAAGACATCAGGGATGTGTGATAATCTCAATGTTCTTATTAGTCAATGCTTTAATTTGACTAATGCCATTTTGAAAATGGTGTGATAACATCTATCATATAGTGTACCATAGGTGACACATGCCCAATTTAAAATTTCCTCACATGTGTGGATGGTAGGGCAATATTTACATTGACTCCTGATTTCTCTCTTACCATGATCCACTTCTGGTGACATTTCATGGTATAGCCATGTCAATCGACTTACTTACTTTTAAATTGGTGTCAAAATAATCCCCTCAAAGCTTCAGGTTTGAGGTTGAACCAGATTAAAACTTTATGATAAATTGTCTATATATTCACTCGAGACTTATGGCTCGAGTCTGCACAATTAGAACTTCAGGTTCTAAGGTGGAATGCTTTAAGCAGGCATAAAGACGAATGTATCAATCGACATATGAAAATTTACTCAAAACTTCTAGTTCGAGTTGACATAAAGTCAAATAAAGTATGAATGAAATATATGTGTAATCGAAGCTTCAGGTTCAAATTTTTTTTTTTTTTATGAACTGCAAGTTCTAAGATTTCGTAATTTGAACTTCGGGTTCAAATAAATTTGGTGCTCGAAACTTCAGGCTCGAGGTGACTAAAGTGAATCTTCAAGTTCACTTTTAACTAATTTATATTTTATACTCAAAGCTTCGGGTTTGAGTTTTACTGTTAGAACTTCAGGTTCTATTATGAAATTTTGAACTTCTGGTTCAAAAATATTACATTCGAAATTCATATGTTCGAGGTATAGGACTGCTGGTCCATATGAGTAACAAAAAAAATTAATTTGAAAGATAAGTACTGTAATTAAAGTACATAACAAAATAGAAAAATTGCAGGGAAGAAAAATAAATAGATAAACTATGCATTAAAATTAACTATGGAAACTTCTGGTTCCATTAATGAAGAAATTACACAGAACTTCTGGTCTGCTTAACTTCACAAAATGATCATCTTTTTTCTCTCCTCTAATCACACAAGAACATAATTTTATCTTGTGGAGAACATGGCTTCTAGTTTTAGCCAAGTGTTCAAAATTGAACTTCAAAATCACATTGTCATACGGAGGAGGGAACCCCAATAAGAAAAAAAAAATTAAAGGAACTTCAGGCCCTCTGATAATTGGGGATTAAGAAACATTTGAGTTCATATACTTGATTATATAGCTCTGAGGATCTTCTGGCCCTCATAATTGCATAAGTTCTGAAGAGCTTCATGTCATAATTTTCCAATTTACATTTCATGACCCTTGAGGAACTTCAGGCCCCATATGATTAGAGTTCAAGTAACATGTGATTTTGATCATTCTATAGTTCTGAGGAACTTCTGGCCCTCATTAAGCTTTGAGAAAATTTCATGTTGCAATTTGATTATGTAACTCTCGAGGAACTTCAGGCCCTCTGCAATCGAATCAAGAGACTTCAGGTCTCGATCTATTTTGATTACAAAATTACAACTAGAAATAGGTGTGAGTACACCATTTCAATTTTTAAATCAAATGAAAGAATAAAGTGAATCAAATGGTCAACATAGATAAATACATACATGAAGTTCTTCCAATTAAAATACTTATATATGCCCAGATCATATATATGCATAGAATTGTGTAACTGGATAAGTTTTTCCCTTAAAATTATATAAACTTGAGTATGCCAAATTGTTATAGCCTACAAGACAATAATTAATCATAGTAATGACATCCTGAGGACTAACAGTGCTATAAAGCTAGTAATTTATATATTGAATAATATAAATCTTATTAATTTGCTGTAAAACAAATTGAAAAACATGACCCAGTGGCCTTTCGTTATGAAAAATTTGACATAGAAAGAAAGGAAACACATAGGCATGCCAAAATATATGAATGATTATCAAGGTTTAGCAAAATTGTGCAGCATATGAATTCAAAATATAAGAATAAAAAGCAACTGAATAGTCAAAGTAACTTAATAAATGGAGACGACCCATTCCGTCACAAGTTAGAAACCAAGACCCCCATGAATCTTTAACAAACTGATCTAATATTGGTCTCTCAACCATACTGATCAGTTTACTATTTATTAGGGATAGACATCTTGTCTACTATAACGAACCCAGTACACTAATAGAATTGTCCCTTCATACTCAACATCTGTGACATGCTCTAAACACACAGATTCACATCAGCACATGAACAATTAATCTGATATTAAATTTGAAGGCATAAAACCCATGAAAGCAAGAGTTAGAGATCAGTTTTTAATCATGGACAAAATCGAATATTGTAAAATTATAAAGATACAACAACATTCGTTAAAGCTTTCTCAATCGAAAGCTTTATATATATAGTCTGCATACCAACAATAATATTAGCAAATAAAAAAAAACAATTGTAATGGGCATAATTAAGTATAAGAAACAGTAGCCATCGATGCCCATGATTAATAGCTAGTGATGGTATGTAAAGGAAACATAGGTAATTATGAAAACCTAATGAGGTATGGCGGAACCTCAGTAATCAAGGACGTTTCATTGAACATGAACGCTAACGGGTCATCATGGTATCATGTATATCCAAGCAATTCGATAGACACACATATATATAAGATCTACAGGTATACTCATATACTAGATAAAGAAGAACATGTAGATGATAAACCCAATAAAACAAATCATATGTATCATGCACTGAGCTATCGTTATTGATAATCCGAAGGTTTGATCAAACGAGTTTGCGATAAATAAAATCAATATACAAGATAAAACTCATAGATCAAAGTTATTGGTCAAAGCAATAGAATTGCACCATTAACCCCATGGATCATCATAGAGTTAAATAAAAACAAAATAGAGCAAAGCGTGCTGATAACGTGTTATAAAGTAGAGAAAAGATAAAGAGAGAATAGTTGGGAGGAAGTAAAAGTGTTCTCATTCAGTCTCATTAGCCTCTTTTATATAGAGGTAGGGTTTACATCAAAGTACACAACTAATGAGTATTTACGTGGACAGCCATATAGATAATAATATTTACAACAGTTACCACGGATCCACCTCTTATAGTTTTAGTTATATAATATTTAAGAGATTTACTGGAGATATTTTGATCAATGAGGGGTGTCAATCTATTAATATAAATGAAGGACTCACCGTACCAGGTTACTACAATATTGAGTCATGAAAGAAAATTCTAATGTAAAAACCTTAAAGCAATCTAACATAATGCAATCCTAGAGTAAAGCTCTAAGTAACCAAGTAACCTGACACTATCAGGGAAGATTTCGAACATAGTTAAGACCTTCCCCAATTTATTTATGTTCTGGAAAAAAAAAAAAACACCCAACACAGAGGCGGCTTTTCAGAACTCAATAAAAAGATAAAAAAATAAAAATAAAAATAAGAGGTCCAACCAATCAAGTAACTGCAGGGCGAGTAAGTAGAGATATTGAGTTCTTAGGCAAGAGAGGTTTGGATCGGTCTCAAAACTAGTCAAATTTGTAACTTTTTGTTAAAATAGCTAGCCTATTGGAGATAATTACTAAATATTTAATATATGTCATAATGGTGAGGTGATCACTAGATATTTGTTATACGGAAGTGAAATTCACACTTCCCATTTTATAATCTACAGTCCATGTTTCACTTTTCAATACTTAACATCACATATTTTACAATCCACAAACAAAAAGACAAAATTTAAAATACTAAAAAAAGAAATATGAAGTGTAGATTGTGACATGGGGAGTGTGAATTTCACTCTTCTTATTATAATCATTATACCTACCTACATTAGATAGGTATATAAGCTGCTACCTAACAATTTAAATTAGCACCCTAAGCTAAAACCTTAATACTTACTTTAATTATTGGGGACTATTTTTATGCAACCGGCCTAAAGTAGTAAACTTTAAAACCTAATTGATTAATTTGTTGTTGATAATTGAAAACTAGTATCATTTGCTTAAGAATTTAGTGTGCTCTACTAAACATATTCTAATTAGCAAACATAAATAGCTTAAAATCATTAATTTAGGCGGCAACTGATAAGTTGTTTGGTTAAATCATTGACCTCAAGGCCAGAGAGTTTAAGAGAAAGTCGAGTTCCAGGTACCTCCTGGCAGGCCACGTGGGATAGCTTCTCCATTGAACTTGCCAATTTTCTCACTGCAAACAAAGACTATTTATCCTTTCAAAAAAAAAAACAAAGACTATTTATTACAGTGTATCACAAAATCTAAAATCAGAACTAACCCTTAAATGAAACCCTAAATAACTGACGTGCTAACTAAAACCGCAATTATCCAATCGTCACTGAGTTATCAACTCACAACTGCAAAATCAGAAAAGAAAAGAAAAAAATCAAGAGCTGAAAAAAGAGAAGCGAAATACCTGGGTGTGTTGCTGTCTGACTGGTCAGGCTTAGAAGAAAGAGGATGAGGAGATCTTCGACAGAAAGGAGAAGCTCGTCGGTCTCGGCAGTAGCTAGGTTCCAATGCAGACCTCGTCGGTCTCGAGGGTAAGTTCCGGAGCTGAGCTCGTCGGTGCCGGCTGTAAGGTCCAAAGCTAATCTCGTCGATCTCGACAGTAGGTTTCTGTTCGAGGTGTTGCGGAGCTTGGGCGAGAGAGCGAACTGTGAAGTTTGGGGTTGCAGAGGGATAGATAGATTGAAAAGCGAGGAAAAAAAAATTAGGGCTGCAGTTTTGTTAATGGAAAATTTGGCATAGAGATCGGTCATCAGGTCTGTTTTTCTTTATGGGCCCTACTATATTTTTATAAACGAACAACGATTTGTGGTTTCTAACATTTTATTATATACATCGTTCTTTACTTACTTGCTGGCACCATTGTTTAATTGTTTTCACACCTAGTTGGGTAGAGCATTTTGAGCCTAGAGGACGAAAGCTTAGCCCTACAATAGTTTGTGGATGCAAGTACTGTGTACGAAGATAGGACATTTGGATGATGCTGGTTGGGTTAGTTACTTTGTATTTGAAATTGTGTCATTGCAAAGTTTGTTCCGCATGACCAGTTTCCTTATTTTCCCTTTTCTCGTATAATTTATTTGACGAGTTTCGATTGGTCGAAAAATATCTCTTTTGTAAATTCATTGTACTTTTGACTTTAAACTAGACTGTTATTTGTTAGTGGTTCTTTTTCAAGTTTGAAAAATTTTAAATTATTTTAACAGAGAAATTTGACGAAATAAATAGTTTTCACCTCATTTAAAACAAATGCTTCCGCGTTCAAGTTTCGTAATTGATTTACTAATGTATTTTAATTTCTTTTCTTTTGCCTTGCAGGTTCTTAGGAATAGTGTTAAGAAAATGTTAACTTAGGTCCTAAGAATACGCGGCACTGTAATGTGCTTGATTTGATAAGGTGCAAATCTGGGTGTTACAAATATGTTGATTTTTCATATTCAAAATTTAAGACAATTTTTACTCTGGCGGCTTTTGAAAGGAAAAATAAGAGTTGGTGGCTTTTTGGGTAATGTAACACTAAAAAATAACCCTATATGTAATTGGCCCATTTTAAAATGGGGTAGTAATCAAGAATTTTTAACTAGGAAGAATTGAGAGAGAGAGAGAGATAACTAATAATTTATCTTTAATTTTCACCACTAATATCTAATAATGGATAATATTTAGAGTATAATTTAAATTATAAAATAAGTTACCACGTATCCGCCTCTTATAGTTTTAGTATATATAATATTTAGGAGATTTGCGGGAGTTTTTTTTTTTATCAATGAGGGGTGTCAATCTATTAACCCTACATTACGAAATGACTCACTCGATTAACCGGGTTACAAGAATATTGATCCACGAAAGAAAATCCTAAAGTTAAAAAAAAAAAAAAAAAAAAAAAAAATAACATAATGCAATCTTAAAGTGAAGCGTCAAATAATCAAGTAACCTGATACTACTAGGGAAAATTCCGAACATAATTAAGACCCTTCTCCAATTTGATAACGTAAATAAAGAAACACTCTACACAGAGGAAGCCCCGGACTCAATAAAAAGATAAAAAATAAAAGTAAAACTTAGAGGTCCAACCAACCAAGTAACTGAAGGGCAAGTAAGTAGAGATATGGCCAGAATTAAAAGGGTACAAAGCCTTGAGCCCAAAAACAGCAGCAAGGGGTCCAAACTCCAAACCCATCCCATCCACGTAAGAGAAGTCCAAAAAGGAAGGAAATGCTCAAACGGTTATCCAATCTCCAGCTGAATCATCCGAGTCAATCCCACATCATCGTCATCATCCTAGAAACAAAGTACATAAAATCAATCAGTTCAGTTGCATGCATCCGGTCAGAAACGAGAAGGGTTCCTTCTCGTTCTCATAAACTCAAATACCCCCTTTCACAAAAAAGAAACTACTCACCACTGTGAGCAGTGACACATTATTTATTAGTTTCAGAGTTGTTGAACGGCAACCAAAACCAAAGATGATTGGTAGGAGGGTCTGGAGCAAGCGGGCTTGGGTCACCGGCCACCGGTGGCTCTGTTCGCGCACTGCTCCGGGCCTATCGCCGGCGACGGTGTGCTCAGATCACACCTCTCTTTTTCGTGTATTCTCATCTTCCACCTCATTTCGATATGTTGATGGGATACCCAAAGTGAGTCTCTTTCAGCAGATTTTGGTCTGGGTTTTGATAGAATGATTAGTCCAAGATCGAAAGTTGCCTGATTTTGTATAAATTTTGTAACTTTATCTGTGATCTTGATCGTTTTATGTATTTGGTTGTGCAGTTGTTGCAGTCTAGCATTACTCATCATGTGAAGAGGAGCTGGTGTTCGAGTCAGGCTCAGGCCTCGAGTGATGTAACTAGTGGTAGTGGTATAGTTGATGTGCCGTTGGCTCAAACCGGTGAAGGCATTGCTGAGTGTGAACTCCTCAAATGGTTTGTGAAAGAGGTCAGTGCTTGAGCTGCTTTTGCATATGTTTATCTTACCATACATGTCAAAATTAGTGTATATATTGTTGAGGCATCTATGGTTGTTGAAGGAGGAGACTATATTGTTTTTGTGATTTTGGCAGGGTGATCAAGTGGAAGCCTTTCAGCCAATTTGTGAGGTTCAAAGTGACAAAGCAACGATTGAGATAACAAGCCGTTATCAAGGAAGAGTTGCTCAGATTCACTACGTTCCTGGTGACATTGTGAAGGTGAGAATATGTACTGCGCCTTAGTTTCTTTTTCCACTATTGAGGGATTGTACTTCAGTAACTTCATGGCCATAGAGATATTAGTTTAAGGTATTGCCTCAAGATATTATTACTATCTGTTCTTTGAAAAACAGAAAGGATAGAAGACTGGTTGAGATCTGATATCTAGTGTTTATATACCAGTATGCATGTGTTAGTTATGTCAAGAGTATAAGATAATTGTTCCACAGTCTAACAGCTCAAGTTTTTGGAGTAAGGGGAGAACTAACAAAACTCATCATGGTACCAGAGCAAAAGATGCTGAATTTGAAAATTTGTAATTGCCAACAAGCTATTATAAGTTGCATTACAATCTTGAGTCTTTTGGTAATGAAGAGAGTGTACATATGCAGGAGAGGGTTAACGTATTGTTCGATCACACTAACATCTTTAATCATAGGATAAACCTATAAAACTAGACTTGCGTAAAGGGCAGAGTCAGAGTTGTGGGTTACTGGGATGTCTGGCAGAGAGGTTGGCATAGGGCTAATAGCTTTGCTATTGGTTATGCCCTTTCTGGGTTTTGCATATGCTGTAGATATGAACATGTAGTAACAATTACTGTTTTAAAATTTTAAGGAGTGACAGCATGGCATTTTTTATTGGTGACTTAAATCATTTAGCTTTTATCCTAATTTGACATTCTTATTTATGCTTTTGAGTTTAATGAATTCTTAGGTTGGAGAAATTCTTTTGAAAATGATGGTTGAGGAATCTGAGGTTCCAAAGCAGTCTTGCAATAGTTTGGAGAATACAAAGTCACTAGATTCTGACCGGAACACACAGAACATAGGTGGAGTTCTATCCACACCTCCCGTTAGGAACCTTGCAAAGAAATACAGTATCGATATCAATGAAGTCCATGGAACTGGTGACGATGGGAGAGTATTGAAAGAAGATGTCCTTAAGTTTGCTTTGCAGAAGGGAATTATTGAAGATTCATCTGCCTCTTCGACTTCTAGTTCTGATGAATTTTCCGGATTAGAAGAGAGCTACTCGCATCAATCAGCTAAAGCTGGGTGGATATGTGAAGATAAGACAGTTACCTTGAGGTAAGTATGCAAATATGAACTGGAATACCTCCTTTCATTAGTATGATCCATGGCTGGAACTTGCAAATTTTATTATTCGTGTACAGCTTGTGACTTTTAGTGATATTAATCAAAAGGAAGTGAAGTATGCATGCAACTTACTTCTTTTCTGTTCTTTCAGGGGCTTCCAGCGCGCAATGTTCAAATCAATGACTATGGCTGCAAGAGTTCCACATTTTCATTTTGTTGAGGAGATAAATTGCAATGCACTTGGAAAGCTAAAAGCGTCTTTCCAAAGGAGCAACTCTGATTCAAGTGTTAAGCACACCTTCCTTCCATCATTGATAAAGACACTTTCAATGGCCATAAGCAAATATCCATTAGTGAACAGTTGTTTCACTGAGGAGTCAATTGAGGTCATCCTAAAAGGTTTGTACATTTGTTTCTGCTTAATCCATTGCAATTATCTTTTGAATGTTGGCCACATTTCTACTTGAACTTGATCATTTGGTTTGACCGAGAGAACATGCTAATTACTTTCTTCTTAGACTCGACTTTCTGGAGTTATATTTTAACTATTGAAAATTTGACTAGACTTTCTGGAGTTATATTTTAACTATTGAAAATTTGTATAGGTTCCCACAACATCGGAATCGCCATGGATACTCCATATGGTCTAGTTGTGCCAAACATAAAGAATGTTCAGTCTCTTTCCATCTTGGAGGTCAGTTTTATATGACCCCTCATCCCTCACCCCTCAACTGTTAATCCCACTGTATATCAGAAAATATATACCCTGCTTGGTTCAATTGTAGGAGATCCAGGATTTGAGAATATATTCACGGTTGTAGCTTGAATTCAGGACTTTTAGATGATTGACTCTAGCAAATGCTTGCATTTTACCTCTATATGCAAAGTTAATGATCCTCTATGCTTGCTTAAATAGACTGATGACATTTGCTTATCATTACAGGACGTCTAATTTTCAGTAGCTTAATGGTGAATGGACTTCATTAATTACATGTATGATGCACACAGATAACAAAGAAACTTTCACGGTTACTACAATTGGCATTGGAAAAGGGTTTAGTTAATGGTCCTCTATGCTTGGTTAAATAGAATGACATATGCTTATAATTAAAGGACGTCTAATTTTCAGTAGCTTAATGATGAATGGACTTCATTAATTATATGTATGATGCACACAGATAACAAAGGAACTTTCACGGTTACTACAATTGGCATTGGAAAACAAGCTTAGGCCTGAAGATATATCTGGAGGAACAATTACTCTAAGTAATATTGGGGCTATTGGTGGGAAGTATGGTTCCCCTCTTCTCAACTTGCCAGAAGTTGCCATTATTGCAATTGGACGAATTCAGAAGGTTCCACAATATGCAGATGATGGAAGTGTATATCCTGCATCAGTTATGACGGTGAGCATTTAAGATTCTGTATTGATTGCTTTGAATTAATTGAAAACGTCTAAACTTACTACACGTTCCAAACAAATTATCATGTTCTAAGCATTGTGTGCCAATGCCCTTACTCAATTTGCTGAAGAAGCAAGAGAAGAATGGCCAAGTCCCTCTCCATTACAAATCCCATATCCATGTTGCCTATTAGACTTTTGAATGAATCATTCAGCAGAGTGAGTGAAATGTTTATCTGTAATGGTGGAACGTGAGGCTTTGGCCCGTCTAATGTTATGTTTGGTTGTTCTTGTCAGGTTAATATAGGCGCTGATCATAGAGTGCTGGACGGAGCAACTGTTGCCCGATTCTGTAAAGAGTGGAAACAATTAATAGAGAATCCAGAGCTGCTCATGTTGCACATGACATAGATGACTGGTCATGTGCTTAAATCTAATCTTGTGTTTCTGAACAGCTGGAGTTGGAAGGAGGATGCACCATTTGCAAAGTTCATTTTCTCAGGCTTTTTACGAAAGCAAGAGGAGGCCGCTCAAGAGAAGTTCTAGTGCTGTAGGTGCAAGTTCAGTAGGCCATCTTTCTCTGGTGCTTCATCTAATGCAAATCCTCCCTTATTTCAAGTTTGGATACTAATAATGTCGGAAAATACTAATAATGTCGGAAATAGCCGTATCATACCCACGTAAACTTTGTGACGATGCGCCAAAGAAAGCTATTTGTGACGAGGAGTTCGATCAACTGTTTATAAATACATGTGCTCTTTTTTTCTGGATAAATAGATGTGCTCTTTGACTTAGTTTGCAGAAAATGAAGAACGATCAGTATTACTCAAAAAAAAAAAAAAACACAACCCTTGAGGTTAAATTTTCAAAATACCTGAAATTGCCCTTCTTTTATTAAATTTCAAAATACCTGAAATTGCCAATGTAGGGATATTGACTCAATGCCCAATTTTGAGTCAAGTTATTCCCACTTACTCCACTAACTAAATTTTACTCCCATTTATCCAATTTAAACGTAAGTGACATTTTTACCTCCAATCTAATTAATAAACTACAAACTTCTCTCTCTCCCCTCCGATCAGACTCTCTCTCTCTCTCTCTCTCTCTCTCTCTCTCTCTCTCCGTCCATCCATGGAGGCTTCGTCGTTCCTCAGCAGATCCGCAACTGACCCGAACGTCAGGTGTGGCTGACCCGAAATTCCATCGATTGGAGCCGTCGCCGGAGCTTCTTCAGCCTCCAGAAACTCAAGTTAAAAGAATCGACGGTGTATATGATCATCGACTCGTCGTCCAGAACCGAATTCGGGTCGACCGGAAAGTCGTTGACTAACAAATAGGCTTCGGAAGCCGGAGACGAAGTCACAGTGAGTGAGTAATTGGGGAGCAGAGTTTGGATTTTGGTGTCGCGGTGGAGGTAGGGTAGGCTTTCGACAGAGAGTCGTTGCGGTGAGATGTGGTACTGGAGCAGAGGCAGCGACCTTCCTCCTGGCTCTCTTGGTAGCCCTCTCGTTCACAACCACGGTAGATCTGAGATTTGTCGAAAAAACCATGGTAGATCTGAGAGCCTAGCTTGTTGGTATTCGTGTCAATTTTTGTCTCAATATATGTTTGGTGTTTTGAATTTCAAAATTTTGACAGATTCACCCAAGAAATACATCTGTACAGAAAAAGAGTGAGGGGACTCACTTGTCTCTTAAACCCAGAAGGGATTAGGACTCTTTAGATAAGAAACAGAAGAGAAGAGGGCTTTAGATAAACCTCTGTGTATCATTTGTTTTGATCTGAGTTGCTGCGTTTTGGATTCCTCTGTGTATAAGTTATTGTTTTGTTTATTATGATTTGGTTGGGCAATAATAAGATCATTAGTGGGCAAGTATGTGATTAATTGAAAATACGTATTCTATGGCTCTGCTAGGGTTGCGCTTCTGCCGCCCTTGGCCTCCCCTCCATCGTCGATGGACACCTATTCCGATTCCCTTCTCATCGGACTCATCGGACATGACAGCTGCTGTCTCCTCCACGAGGCCAAGGCTAGGCTTCTCTCAATCCCAATCTGCAAGAGCCCCGATTTTGCTGGGGAATATGGATAGATCTCCTTCGTTCTGGAGGCGAGGGGAAAAGCTCCGATTGGGCGTTGCCAGTGGTGAAGCAAGCAAAGGCAAGCCCTCGATCTATAACTCTGGCGACGAGTGGCTATGCTTCTTGCCGAATGGATGCGGTGGCGATGCTGATCTCGACTGCAGCACTGAAGCGTGGCTGATATCCGCAGACGAAGCGGGGCTCTTGGCTGCGGTGGTGAAAAGTGGTGGCTGGCCCCTGCTCTGGTGGATGGTCAATGATCGGGTCTCTTCTGTGACATTCACGCGGGGAGGCACTATGGGTCATCATGCTGCGCTCGGGGATTGGTCATGGCCGGTATTGCAGATGCTGCTGAAACTTCAATTGAAGCGCAGTCGAGTTTGGGTGTCCAGATCACAGTGGAGGAGCATGTGGTTGGGCTGTCTTTGGGCTCCCATCCAAGCCCAGATCTCGGGGAGTCTGACGAAGGAGGTGGACGCGGGACTACCTTCGCATTGGTCGGCATGGATGCTTGGCCGGCCGGTGCCAATATTGCTGTCGACGGCAGGAACAACTTGGGAACAGCTAGGTTTTGTTCTTGATGGGCTTTGCTGGTTGATGACTGGGCCTAGGGCTCTACAATGGATGTTGGGCCTGCTCTCTCTTGGGTCCACAATAACTAATGGGTTTCTATACCCATTTTTTACTTAGTATTTTTTCACATTTACTTGCCTATTACTATGCATTACTGTCCATAGTTAAATAGGCTTTCTTGAATAAGTGAGCATGGGTACCGTCAAATGATCGGACCTAATCTATGTATCGCTGTGGTTTCACCACAAACTCTTTATCTGCCCAAAGTCGGTAGAGGGAGGATATGTAATAGTCCTTTCTGGCCTGAGAATTATTAATATATCGACATGATATTCTTCAAAAAAAAAAAAAAAAAGATCATTAGTGGGCAATAAAACGATTATTGGAAGATAATAATAAGATTATTGGAGGGCAATAAAATATTTATTGAGCAATAATAAGATTATTATGGGGCAATAATAAGATTATTGGGGGGAATAATATGATTATTGGGAGCCAATAATATGGTTAGTGGGTATTATTAGGGGGCAATAAATTCAGACGCCAGAATCCGGTCACCGGAGTCCGGCAATGTCTCCGATGACATCTCTCTCTAAGTGACAAAGAATGAGAGGGCAAAAATGTCCCAAAAATAAATAAAAAGGAATAAAAAAAAAAATTAATTGGGTATTAGGGAAATGATCTCTTAGAGTGTTTGGGTAAGTGGGCAATTTTTATCCTAAAATTGTGTAAATGGTCATTATCCCTAGTTTATAATAGTTTAAAACGAAAAAAAAAAAAATCACATGGGAGCAGTTCTTTCCCAACTACATTAGAACTGCAATTGCAGTTTGAAAAGGGTATAATATTTGAAAAAAAAAAATTCAGATTAATTTTACGTAAATCTTTATTAATTAAGCCAATTCTCAAGTAGAATGGTTAAATTTTTGAAGTACCTGTAATGCCCCTGGTTTATTAAAACTCCACATATATGTAGATATTGTACGAAGGATATGATGGTAATCTGGAAAATAAATTAAAAGGCAAACAAAAAGTAAGGCAAAAGGATTCTGCGGCAGAAAGAAGAAATTAGAAAAAAAAAAAAAAAAAAAAAAAACACAGTTGCACACGATCTCCAGATTAGAGGAGAACTGCCCGGGCACGATCTCAACACAGACAGAGGCTCAGGACGACGTGGGAATTGATCGGAGTACAAATGGATTATGCAAATGGAATTGCCCGGGCACGATCTGCATCAGTACTCATTCCTCTTCCAATTCACGGTTATTGCTAACGTAGAAAACAAACACAGAAAATATAACAGAGCGGAATCAAACCCAGATTGCTGTGCCCTACGGTACGCTTACCACATATTTAGGAACAACCCATTCATGTTAGTGAATTTTGATTATGTGTTTATGTATCTGAATTTGAATATTCTCGCTTATAACTAGAGATGCCTAATGCCACAGTGAATAATCATGATGATAACCGACATAGTAATGAGCCTATGAATAATCATGAGGATCATAACAACAACACTGAGCCAGAGAACAACCAAGAGGATCAGTGTGGCAGCAGTGTTAACCAAGTGCAGCGTACAAGGAGAGCAATAGTAAATCACAACTGTGCCAGAGATTTCAATGAGGGATGGGGTGTCCCATTTTGTCGGTTACCTGCACTAAGAACATGTCCATACTGCAATGCACGGTTATTTCATCGAGAAACCTTCAATTTGTGTTGTCTAAAAGGAAATATTGTTCTACCTGTAATACCCTCTCCACCAGAGATGATCCAGCTCTTTTTTGACCAAACAGATGTCGGCAGAAAGTTCAGACAAAATATCCGAGCCTACAATAATGTGTTTGCATTCACTTCAATGGGTGTGCATGTTGATGAATCCATTAATGTTCAAGGCTGTGGAATTTATACTTTTCGTGCTCAAGGTTCTATATATCATAAGATATTAAGATTGGTGGACTTTTACCAAGTGAAGGGACGAGACCACGATATCTACAAGCTTACAAATATGACAGCATGAATTTGACAATAGATTGTCTGAAAGTGCAGTTTTAGACAGGGGACTGGTTGAAAAGATACAACAGATATTGAATCACTATAATCCATTTGTCCACCACTTTCGAAGTCTAGGACAACGCGAAGACTTGCTCAACTGCAGGCTCATCATAAGAGAGCAACCTTCTAATCAACGTCAGTATAGTTTACCATCTGCATCACAAGTTGCTGCTATTATAGTTGGAGGGGCCGACATCAATCCAAATGGAAGAGATTTAATTGTCCAAACAATTAGTGGATGACTCTGGAATGTTAAAGACTCAGTCAGATATTACGACCCCATGCAGTATCCATTATTATTACCTTATGGAATATATGGGTGGGATATTAATAGTCATGACGAGAATGGAAGACCTATGTCATGTTGTGACTATTATGCATATATGTTACAGGTTAGTACCTTTTATCTACTTTAGTTCCTATTGCATCAAACGAAAACATCGCACTTAAGCACATGCTTAAACTTTACTTTGCAGATGCGCCCAAGTGATGAAAATCCTCTACTTCGGGGTGGACGCCTCTTACAACAGTATGTTGTAGATAATTACATGAAAATTGAATCACAAAAACTCAGATGGCTTCGAAATAATCAAGATACAATTCGTAAAGAATTTTATCAAGGACTTCAAGACTCTTTAAATGCAGGGGAAAACAATGCCGGTATGAGTTAATCTTTTGCTTCCACCTACATTACACATATTTAATTTTTAGTTTTACAATTCTAGAAACATATAATGTAAATTCACATTTTCTTAGGTAATGTCGGTCTTAGGACCATTCTGCCATCATCATTTGTTCGAAGCCCACGTGATATGTACCAACGGTACCAAGATGCAATGGCTTTGGTTCAAAAATATGGTAGACCAGATTTGTTTATCACTATGACGTGTAACCCGAATTGGGAAGAAATTAAAAGTGAGCTACTCCCTGGCCAGACATCACAAGATCGTCCAGATTTAGAGGTCAGGGTATATCATTCCAAACTTGAGCAACTGAAAGAAGACATCATCAACAAAGGGGTACTGGGAAGAGTTATTGCTCATGCTTTCGTTGTTGAATTCCAGAAAAGGGGACTACCACATGTACACATGTTGGTCATGTTAGATGAAAATGATAAGCTAAATAATCCTGAAGATTATGACCGCATTCTTAGAGCCGAAATACCAGATAAAGATGAAGAGACTCAACTTTATGATCTGGTGTTGAAACATATGATTCATGGTCCATGTGGAACTTTGAACCAACAGTCTTCATGTATGAAAAATGGGAGATGCAATAAAAAGTTATCCAAAAGCATTTGCAAATTTCACTGTGCAAGGAAATGATGCATATCCTATATATCGAAGACGCGCAAGTCGCTTACCAGTCCCTTTACGTAGATGTGGAGACACAATGGTGGATAACAGTTGGGTTGTTCCCTATAACCCGTGGTTGTTGCTACGGTATGATTGTCACATCAATGTTGAGATATGTGGGAGCATAAAAAGTGTCAAATACTTATATAAGTATGTCTACAAAGGTCCTGATAGAGTTGTAGTTGAAGTGCAATCTGACCTGGAGTTCGATGAAATAAGACAATTTGTTGATGCAAGGTGGGTTTGTGCATCAGAAGCTTTATGGAGGATATTTAAATTTGTAATGAACAGAATATATTCAACAGTCGACATATTACAAATACATCTTCCGAACATGCAACAAATAAGATTCGATGCAGATGAGACTATAGAAGACATTCTAGCAGATGAGCATGCACAAAAGTCTATGCTTATTGAATATTTCACCATGAACCGTATGGATCCGGATGCAAGGCGATATCTGTATCGAGAATTCCCTCAATACTATAGGTGGGATAGTAAGCACAAAGCTTGGGTGAAAAGAAGGAACAACTACAAGGTTATTGGGAGAATATACAGTGTTTCACCTTTCGAATGTGAGAAATTATACCTGCGAGAACATTTCTCAATCATATCAGAGGACCGAGAACATTTCGTGATTTGCTTACTATTAATGGGGTTCTACAACCAACTTTTAAGGAAGCGGCAGAGAAACGAGGTTTGCTGGAAGATGACAACAGCATCAGACAATGTTTGTTAGAGGCCTCTGCAGTTAGAATGCCATCAGCTTTGAGAAGATTATTCATCACAATTTTGGTGTATAGTCAACCAACTGGTGTTCGAAAATTGTGGGACGAAGTTTATCCTTTCATGATCGAAGATTATTCTTCTTCATGTGATATTGTCGATATTTCTGTCAGAAACAGACTACTTCGAGATCTAAACAGAATGCTGGAACAATTTAATAAGACCACTAGAGAATTTGATCTGCCCGAAATGACAAGTGAGGTAGAAGATAGTCTAGGAATGTTGAGAAGTATTGAAGACGAACTCTCTATAAATATCCCACAAGAAGATATTGATGCATTTGACCACCTTAATAATGACCAAATGATCGCATTCAACACCATAATGGCTGCAGTTGAGGGAAGAGAAAATACATTATTTTTTATCGATGGTCCTGGAGGTACTGGGAAGACGTACTTATATCGTGCATTGCTAGCAAAGCTGAGAAGAATGAATCATATAGTTTTAGCCACAACATCATCTGGAATAGTTGCAAATATATTACCCGGTGGGAGGACATCACACACGAGATTCAAGATTCCACTCAATGTAGATGCATCATCCATGTGTTCCATAAGCAAACAGTCTGCTCTAGCACAAGTAATCCATGATTCCACTGCAATTATTTGGGATGAGGCGCCTATGACACATCGACATGTCTTTGAAGCACTTGATCGAACTTTTTGAGACATAATGGATGTCAATTTACCATTCGGTGGAAAGATAATGATTTTTGGGGGAGACTTTCGCCAAGTCCTACCTGTTATTCCTAAATGAACGAAGTCTGAACTCATTCAAGTCTCCATTGCGAAATCTACATTTTGGGCACAAACAAAGATATTGAAATTGAGGCCGAATATGAGATCCATAAATGACCACCAATTTGCAGAATTTCTACTTCGTGTTGGTGATGGGAGTGAACGAGTCATTAATGACGAAATGATAAGAATATCGGAATGCATGGTGGTTCCATGGGAAAGTGACCAATCTATCAATCAAATTATTGATCAAGTTTTCCCCAATTTGGGTGATCATGTAAATGATGCAATATACATGGTGGATAGAGCATTGATTACTCCTATAAACGACGATGTGGACGTGTTGAATGACAAGATAATCAATATGTTTCCTGGTGAAGAAATTGCATTGTACTCATTTGACTCTGTTGAAGATGACATCAGGAATTTGTACCAACCAGAGTTTCTGAACTCAATAACCGCAGGTGGGCTGCCACCCCACAAGTTAACTTCGAAAGTAGGTGCTCCAATCATGCTTTTAAGGAATATTGATCCTAAATTGGGATTGTGTAACGGTACTAGATTGTTGTGTCATGGTTCGTACCAAAATCTGATTGATGCTGAGATACTAACGTACAGGACAGTTTGCTGGGACTAGAGTTTTTCTACCGAGAATTCTTTTGAAAAGTGCAGAAAATGCTGGGCTACCATTTCAACTAACAAGAAAGCAATTTCCAGTCAAACTAAGCTTCTCTTTGACCATAAACAAATCTCAAGGCCAGACTATTCCACATGTAGGTGTTTACCTCCCAGATCATGTTTTTAGTCATGGACAATTATATGTGGCATTGTCGAGAGGAGTATCAGAGTCAACCACAAAAGTTCTGGTTAAAAAAGGATACATATTTGGTGAAGAAGGCGTATTTACTAAGAATGTCGTATTTAAAGAAGTTTTGCTTCGTTCAAAAACAAATGATAGATCATCTTTATAGGTACTTCAACATTTTTATTGATTAGTACATATTTGATTGAAACTTTTTATATTACAACCTGTAACTTTTGTGTAATTCTTTCTATGCGTAGGAATGGTACGAGATCGTCGCCCTCAACAAAAGAAAAAATTTGAAAGAGGCGAAGCCTTTAGGAGACATGTTTCCAATATTTTATGTGATTGGTGCATGGGAAAATCAGTAAAAATGAACATTGCTTATCTCAGTGGGCTTATTTTGAAAGAGTAGAACAAAAAGAAGCATGCACAGTATGTACTCTTAAGCTCTGTTTCTTTTCCTTTAAGTATGTTTTTATTTTGTGGTAGTTAACCAATTCCAATAATAAGTAATTATCCAATTCCAATTACCTATTTGTATATAGCAGTGCATATTTTTGTACAAAGTTTTATGTTTTTCACTGCTAAAGACATATACAATATTTTATAATATCTATATGGGGTAAGAGTGAGGTAATATGCAACACATAATTATATTGCACTTTTCAAACATGCGTAGCAAGAGAGGAAGGACAATACGCACGCGCGAGCGCGGCCCTTCCGTGATGCGCGTGCAGGAAGGCTAGTATATAACAAAAAGAAAATGCAAATTAAGAGGCTAGTTCATAAAAAAAAATTAACGAAACGCTTTTACTATTGGTAGAGCAATAAGCACGCTGATAAGGTACGGTTTTTTTTTTTTTTTTTTTTTGAATGGATTGAATAAAGGGCTAATGATAAAAGAGGTCATTTTGAAGTGCCTTATTATAATTCAGGACACACAAATGTCTCCATAATAATTAAGGTCACCTCTTTACAACCTGCCACTAAAAGTAACAATAATTACAAAAACTGCCACTGACATCTCTCTTTTCCTCCCGTTACCCAAGCCCGGGTTAACTGAACCCTTATCCATTCGGACTCATTCATCTCTCTCTCTCTCTCTCTCTCTCTCTCTTTCTCTCTCCAATGGCTTCCAGTACGCCCGGTCTCCCTATGTCGTCGTTTCTGCGCTTCTTCGCCGGAGCGGGAGCTTCGAATCAGCTCTATAGAGATGGAGAGATCTGGTAGAGGCGGCGCCGATTTTCGGGACTTGCTTCAGAGATCCTCAGGAGGTCCGATTTCGTTCTTGAGCTTTACGAGAGTTATTCCTGCTTCGTGATTTTTGTAGCTAGGATTTCGATTCGATTTCGAACAAATCAAAACTCTGATTCTAGTCTTGTATTTATCTAATAATCCATTTGTACAGCTTTTGCTAGGTTCCAATGGCCACCGTTCCAGGATAGTTGATCTGGGAGATTGTTAAGAAGAACAACTCCTTGGTCAAGCAGTTCGGCCGGAGCCAAGCCAGCGTCCGTCGGTCCATTTCAACTAGGAGCCTAACAACCTCTACAACCTCCACTCCTAAAAGCATTCCGGTAATTTAACTCCACCTCAGAAAATAACAAACTTAGGATTGATTTGTTCTAATTCATCTAATAATAAACACTACAAATATGTGATTTTGTTGTGATTCGATTTGGATTGTTTGGTGAGTAGGTTTGGCAAACAAGAAGACTGTTGAGTATTCAGGCTGGAGGCAAAGACCAGTCAGTGGTGCTCGCCACCACTAAGACCAAGAAGCAGAACAAGCTAACCAGTTTGGTTCACAAGTCTGTGATGAGGAAGGATTTTCGTCGCATGGCCAAGGCTGTTACCAACCAGGTACCGAATACTCCATTCACTGTTCCGTGGAATGAAATGAATGATAATAGCAATGATGTATGTGATGCGTTTAGTTTTCTAATGTAAATGTACATGGTGTGGTACTCCGGTTGCCTTGAGTGTGTTGACCATTTGGTAGTTGCGACTGTTTTGCACCATACTAGCAGTGATGAGCAGCTAACATATAAGAAGATCTCACTTTGTGCGAGGTTTTCAATGAAATTTATTTGTTATGCTTGGCTTCTGAGCAGTCATTTAGGTATAATGATTATGATCCAAGGGATGATATAATTAAGAGAAGCGTTAGGGAATTTGGAGTTGAAAAAAAAAAATCTTATCTTGTTGCTATAGGGTCTAGCTGAATTAACTATTTTTTGTTCTTTTGTTGAATGACTAAAGCAATTTTGGTTGAGTTCCACTTATTATTTGTCTTATTGCTGGAGAATGAACAAACTGAGGTGCTTAGTTTGTTATTAGGATTGTGCATGAATTAGCTATCAATGTAAAGTTGTCTCGCTCTAGGTTCAATTTTTTGTTGGACTCGGATAGAATTTGGAAGTCGTTTGGTTTCGATGCATGTTTTGGTCAAACAGTAGTTTGTTTGCATTTTGTCCTTGACAATGGAGTTTGTTCAAAACGGAATTTGATTTTTCTCAAGGTCAACATTTTATCTCCCTAGGTGGAGTAACTTATATGTGTCAATATAGGAATGAAGTGATAGGATATGTGAAAACTAAAACAGAAAGTGGTTGTCAGGAACATGAACTATCAAAATGTAAGATGACTATGATTCAGAAAGTGTTTATCTACATGAACTATCAGATTACTTGGAATTGTTTTTGGTGAAGTATTCCTTGGCCTGGTGATGCAATTTAGCTCCTTTTTACAGTTTTCACTGTTGACCACGAAAATCCACAATCACAACACGTTGTGACAAAACTCCTCTATAATCTTTTTCTTCCTGATTCATATCTTGTTTTCTGTAAATGAAATATTAAAATGTCTTTGATTCTTTAATTATGCTAGGTAATAAGACTTTAGATTATGCTTGAATGTTTCCTTGGGTATTATCATGTTCTTTACATATGACGAATTCAAGTACCTGAATAATACGAGTCAATAAAATTTGAATAAGAAACATTGCCTCTTCTATAACAGACTTGGTTGAGGTAGTAGTGCTATTGTCTCTCTTAAATGTAGGTTTACTTGCCTAGTTGTCTGTAATGAAACTTTTCTTTTATTCCTGTTTGTTAATGTCACCTGACATTGTGTACTTGTCAGCAAAACTGAATTATTCCATTGTTAATTGCTACATTTGATAAAATTGGCAGGTGATTTCAAGCTGTTGAGTAGTTTGAAAGCTTTGTGGGTCGTAGAGTTACAGAGAGAAGTACATAAGCAAAGGAGCTAGCTAGATCAACAAGAAAATCAGAATGAGTGGAGGCGGCATAGAAGCGGTGTCGTCTAGGCCACAAGAGACGAATGGCCAGCATAAGAGGAAGTTTGCTATGGGAACTTTCTTGTGGTCCAACTAGTCCCTTTGCTGTTGTTCTTGTATCTAGTATGAGAGATAATACTTTTGTTAGACGACTTTGTTAATTGTTTTTCACTTAGTATGGTAATTGATTTCACTATCAATCTCTAACCAAGTCACTGTTAACCTCAAGTCACCGGCAAAGTCACTGATCATGTCACTGTCAATCCCTATAAGTCACTAACCAAGTCACTGTTAATCTCAAGTCATTGGCCATGTCACAGTTATGAACATGTCACTGTTAATCCCTGGCCAAGTCACTGTTAATCTCAAGTCATTGACAAAGTCACTGGCCAAGTCACTAATAATCTCAAGTCACTGGTCATGTCACAATTATGAACATGTCATTGACCATGTCATTGTCAATCCTTGCCAAGTCACTGTTAACCTCAAGTCATCGGCAAAGTCACTGACCATGTCACTTTCAATTCCTGGTCAAGTCACTGTTAACCTCAAGTCACAGATTATGTAATTGATCATGTAACTGACCAAGTCACTTACAATATATGTAACTGACCATGTAATTGATCATGTCACTGACATTGTCATTGACATGGCCTATGACTTCACTGGTCAGATCTGTAGCTGGCCAAGTTACTGGTCATGTAACTTGCAAACTCAATGCTAACCTTCTTATTTTAAAAATGGAACAAGAACATGTCAAGTCATTGGCTAATCATTGTTACATTGCAAGTCCTTGACCATGTCACTGTTATACAAGTCACTGACATATTTTGGAATTTTCAAGCCACAGTTATATCTAGGTCACTGGCCATGCCACATTGTCATTGGCCAGATCACTGGTCATGTCACTGACCAAGTCACTGTCAATAACATGTCACTTGTCGAGTCATTATTATATCCATGTTACTGACTTTGTCGATGACATGTCAATCTCCGGCCAAGTCACTGACTATGTCACTGGCCATATAGCTGGTCAAGTTACTGGCCATGTAGCTGGTCAAGTTACTGACACAATCACTGACCGTGTCACTTACCATGTCATTGTTATACACGTCATTGAACATAGGCAGTGACATGCAATATGGTATAGCCAGTGACAGTGGCTTGGTAAATTCAAAAGATGCCTAAAACTCGAATTGACACAAAAGATATATAAAAATAATGTTGCATTAAGAAAAACTAAACATAATAGTGACACCATAAAAAGATATAAAAAACTAATTGATTTAGTAAGCTAGAGTTTACAATTGGCCAAGTCACTATCCTAAGCCCTAAACAAATTTCTAAAATTTCGTATGTCCTTGCTACTCTTCTTCATATCCTTTTTCTTCCTCGTTGGAATTTCTGATTCTTCTTCATAATCTTCTTTTTCACTTTCTTCCCTACGTTTTCTTTTACCCCGCCCCATGTCTTCTATCTATAGATCCTGTACAAAATTGTGAAAATGAGAAAATCGTCAGTGACTTTGACAGTTACATGATCAGTAACATGGCCAGTGACTTAACCAGTGCCCTGAATTGGATGTAACTGACATGAATATCTCAGCCTATATGCATATTTCAGCATCAAACCTAGTATAGATTTAGTGTCTACTCAGTACATCAATAAAGAAAAAAAATGCAAAATAGGGGCTGGTTACGGCAAAGAGGGTTATTTGAAGGTGTGGTCATTCAACATACTCAATTACTGAAAACAAGAATGAGTACTTTGTCTGTTAACGTTAGAGATCCGAGGGGTCTCTAGTTAGTTAGCTTAAGAGAAAGAGAGAGCGAGAGATTGACACGAGATGTATAGTGGTTCGTCTCCCGCCTTAGCGGGAAACTACGTCCACTTGAATGTTACACTAGTGTGTTGAGCCTTGCGGCCCAAAGGGATTACAAGAGATGTAATGGGATGGATTCTAAGTGTGAGGAGGGGTCTCTTTTATAGGTAAGGGAACCCCTCTCAATTACATTTTCTTAGATGTGGGATGCAATCAACACTATTCTAGTGCATAAAGCCTAGTTGTGAGGGCATGTTGGCAAAGCCGGAAATGTGGCTTCCCGGCGACGGATTTGCCACTTCCGGATACCGTAACGTAGCTTGAACATTGGGCTACAAGATGCAAGTAGCGGTTGAGCCTCACCATGGCTTGTGGGTGTCTCAAAGAGGGTGTTAATTATGCTTGGTGAGATAGCAAACTAGCCTTGCTAGTAGAGGTATCTACAAGTCCCCGAAGTCCCAAAGTAAGAGGAGCTTCTTGGTTGGGGAGTTATACACATGATGTCACCAAGCATAAGTAACCGGGCGGTACGGAGCCCCTACAAGTCCCCGAACTCCGTAAGCAAGAAGGGACTCGTTAACCTGCACAACAAAGACAAAAAACAGGCATACGTAGAATGCTCGTTGCATTGGGCAACAAATGTGAGTTGCATTGATATGCGTTGTCACATATAAACGTATGGGGTGTGTGATACATGTTGATGCATACACGCGAATGGTGCCGAGTACGATCGATTATGACGTACAAACTCGAGAACGCTTATGGTCGTGTGAGCATATGGATTGCATATGATAAGTGTAAGTTGCATGAGCGGTGCGAAGGTAAGCGTTTGTAATTTGTGAATGATGAATACGTGAACGCTTGTGTTTGTTTGGTTGTCGCTCGTATTAATGGAACGCGAAAAGAATTCAATTTGTCGCAAGCGACAAATGGTAGAAGAATTCAATGTTCCATTAACGTGTGGTGTGTCGAGTAGACATGAGTGTGAAGCTTGGGAATGCCGGGAAGGCGTGAGTGGAAAACTTGGGGTTGCCGGGAAGGCATGAGCGGAAGCTCGGGGGTGCCACGAAGGCGTGAGCGGAAGCTCGGTGGTGCCGCGAAGGCGTTAGCAGTAAGCTCGTGAGCGGGAGTTTGGGGGTGCCGCGAAGGCGTGAGCTGAAGCTCGGGGGTGCCGCGAAGGCGTGAGCGGTAAGCTCGTGAGCGGAAGCTCGTGGGTGCGGCGAAGGCGTGAGCGGTAAGCTCGTGAGTGGAAGCTCGGGGGTGCCGCAAAGGCGTGAGCGGTAAGCTCGTGAGCGGAAGCTCGTGGTGGCGGGAAGTCACGAGGGCGAAAGCCTGGCGGTGCCGCTGAGGCACGAGCGCGAAAGCTCAAGGGTTGCCGCTGAGGCACGAGCGCGAAAGCCTAGCGGTGCCGCTGAGGCAAGAGCGCGAAAGCCTGGCGGTGCCGCTGAGGCTGAGGCATTAACGGGTAGCTCGATGGTGATGCCTTGAGGCATGAGCGTGGCTGTTGCTAATTATGCTGGGCTGTATGTACGTATAAGTCCCCGAAGTCCCCAGTCAAGGAGGGTGTTCTTGCGGGTTGATACCAAAGCGTAGCTTTGTGCCGTATATCAAGCATAATTAGTGCGAGTGCGTCGTCCATCTAGAATTGGTCGGAGCGAACGCTTTTGCCCTTTCGGGTGGGCCCCTATTAGGCCCTGCGAGGAGTCCCCCACTCCTGGCTATAGACCTCCGGATGGTCAGAAAATTGTTTGATGAGGGGAGCTGCGTTTAAGCAGTGGGCGTTAGGTAGCGAACCTAATCTTAGATACCCAAGCGTCGCGGTTAACTGCCGGATCAATGGCTGCCGTGGGCTGTGTTAACTAGTCCCTTTACTTTTTCTCGAAGGAGAAAAGCTTGACTGCAATGTCGCGTAGCGGTCATTGTCATTATGAGGCGTTGCCTTACCGCTTGGCGGTTGGTCGTAGACCATAGACTCGTAACGTTTGTATTTGTATGAAAAAATGACAAACAAATAGAGCAAGTAATAATATTTTGTCCCATGTTTATTTAATTGAGTTACAATTAAAATAGAAGCATGGCATATGTGTATAGCATGTACTTGTAGTAAAGTCGCTAATAACATTTTGCATTGAAACATGCGTAGAGATCATTGAGATCGATATGTCAAGCATGGCATATCTAGCATGTAAGGCCTAGAAAGTGTTGCCAAATCTAGGAAATGTTGTAGGCATGCTCAAAACTTATGAAAGCATGACATGGCAATAGCTCAAATTGCAAGAGCGGGAGAGATAAGATATAGTGACTTATCTTATGCCGATTTGGAGGCTAGCGGAGTTGGCCGAGCATGACGGTCCATTGCTTGGGGCGGATAAAGTATTCCGATAATGTTCGTCAACTCGTAGTTGAGGTTGAATGTTTGATAGAAATAATTGAATTTCCTTGAAACAAAATAGATGATTAATATGTAGGTTTGTAAAATCAACATCAATAATTTGCATATGTACTTCGATATCATTGTAAACACATGGAAGACATAATGGCTATGGTCAATAGCCATGCCCTGAACAATTGCTGCATGCACATGTGTAGATGTAGGTGTGGCTGATATGTGGTTAACAGCATAGGCTAATGATGTATGATCATTAATCATGGATTCTACAATATGCATGTGCATGCCATGTATCCAAAAGATGATAGCCTACGACGCACATGTGTGTATGCATGGCCAATTTATATGTGTTGAGTAAAGTGTGGCTAAGATGCATGGCCATGAGAATATAGTATATGTTTGGTCATGCTCGAAACACATATAAAAAACTTATCTCTACAATGAGGCAATGGCCTGCGTTTTGAGTGTTTGGAATAGATTGGGTAGCGCGGGAATGCACGAGCTGTGATCGATGAACTGGTGCTGACCAGTAACTCGGAGGACCGAAGCTAAGCGGAGCGGAGCTGCTGCATGGCGGTGCTCCCAGCTAGGTCAGTGGCTTCTCGGTGGCTGGCGGAGCGGAGGATGGAAACCCTCTAGGTGGCACGAAGCAGCTACGGAGTTGTTCAGCGGAAGTGCTCCGCTGAGTGTTGACTGGCGGAGGTGGAGCTGCAGATTCGGCTCGGCGGAGCTGGAGTGCAGCGGAGGCGGTGAGTTCGGCTGAATTTTTTGGCGGACGGAGCCCTTGTCCAGCGGAGCGGAGCTCTTGAGTGGCGGAGCTCCTGGCCGGCGGAGCGAAGCATTTAGCCAGCAGTGGCCTTCACCGGCGGTTAAGCGGAGCTGCTGCGATGCCTGTTGGAGAATGGTGCTCCTGGAGAGCGAGCTCAGCGGAGCAAAGTGCGGCGGGAAACTCGGAGCTCAGCGGTGGCTTTTCTCAGCAAAGGGAGTCCGGCGAGCCAAGCTAGCGGATGTTTGCCAGCGGCGGAGTTGCTCAACGGTGATTGACCGTTAGAGATGCTGAGGCGGGGAGAGCAGGTCTGGAGCTCGGCTGATTCCCAAAGTGCGGCAGAGACGCCGAGTTAAGCGGAGGCTCTGAGGTCAGTGGATCCCTGGAGCTCAGTGGAAGCTTTGCCGGAGGAGTTTCTCAGCGGAGGAAGTGCCGCTGATGGTGCTCTGGCGGAGCAGTTGAGCGGAGCCCGCGGAGCTTTGCCGCTGATGGTACTTAGCGGATTCTTGGCTGCTGGTGGTGCAACGTAGCGGGAGTTGTTGCCTGGCGGTGTCGGCTTGGGGACTTGGTTCTGTCAAATAACTCTCAGCGAAAAAGATGGTTCTCAGTGGAGACTTGGTGGGTTAGGCTACTTGATGCAGTTCCTGGCAGTTCCTGGTGGGTTAGCCAAGGAGGGAGCTGGGTGTCGCTGAAAAAAGAAGGGAGAGTGGCCAAAGTAGATATCTGAGTGTCCAGAGAGAATTGGCACCCAAACTTTTTTTATTTTTTTATGGTTGACGTTGACCAACCATGGTCAGCGTTGACCGGAGTTGACCCGTGCTTGTGAGCGTTGACCGATGTTTGGTCAGCGTTGACCTTTGAGTTGGGCGTTGACTTGGCGTTGACCGGAGTTGACTAGCTTTTTAAGTTGGCGGAGGGGCCTCATCTTGACCTGGAATTAAGCAAAGAGCCTAAGTTGCACTTGATGCAAAATTTGTTTTTTTGATTTACCGCTAAGATGGGTAGCGGAGGATGTAAGGCTTGATTGAGAATACAAGGCAAGGAAGGTTGAGTGCTTCTAGCGCCAATGTTAACGTTACAGATCCGAGGGGTCTCTAGTTAGCTTTAGAGAAAGGGAGAGAGAGAGAGAGAGAGAGAGAGAGATTGACACGAGATGTATAGTGGTTCGTCTCCCGCCTTAGCGGGAAACTACGTCCACTTGAATGTTACACTAGTGTGTTGAGCCTTGCGGCCCAAAGGGATTACAAGAGATGTAATGGGATGGATTCTAAGTGTGAGGAGGGGTCCCTTTTATAGGTAAGGGAACCCCTCTCAATTACATTTTCTTAGATGTGGGATGCAATCAACACTATTCTAGTGCATAAAGCCTAGTTGTGAGGGCATGTTGGTAAGGCCGGAAAGGTGGCTTCCCGGCGACGGATTTGCCACTTCCGGATACCGTAGCGTAGCTTGAACATAGGGCTACAAGATGCAAGTAGTGGTTGGGCCTCACCATGGCTTGTGGGTGTCCCAAAGAGGGTGTTAATTATGCTTGGTGAGATAGCAAACTAGCATTGCTAGTAGAGGTATCTACATTATCTAAACAGCAAACTGGACCATAGAGCCCCTGACTACCCAAGATTAATTGTGCACACAATACTATATGAAACAGCAAGAGAACTTTGAAGTGAAAGCCAAGTGCACAACTACTGTTGCAGAGAATTTAACTAAACAAGTCCAGCAGTTGCAAGTTTCATCTAATCAACCCCTTATCTAGCAGTGCAATTATATTTCTATTTAAAATAATTTGAACCATTCTATTAATGAAAGGCTGTCATGGCAATGATGATTTGTAGTAATGGGAAAACAAGATTTAAGATCCAAATGTCGGTACCTAGGAATTGTTTTCAAGAGAAAGTAAAAGGTTCACACTAATGCAACTAAATAGTAATCCTTTCTTAAGGAAACCTGTCAAACCTTGATACTCAAGAAGATTCCAATAGATTCTGGATGTCTTTCTGCACATACAAAACTTCAGAACCATATTGGCTCAAACCAAAAAGGTAAAATAAAATAAAAAAACAACTGACCTCAATTTTGAGAGGTGCTGTCACGGGAGCATATCTCTCCACAACCTTCCCTTCTTTGTTTACCAAAAACTTGGTAAAGTTCCATTTGATGCCATTTCCAAAGAGACCACCTTTCTCCAATTTTAAGACCTTGTAAAGGGGAGCCTCATTCTTCCTATATGAGCAACATATGATAAATTAATATTTCATTGCCGAGAGCTTTTCTTTCCTGGCTTAATTCCTGTTCAATTGTAAAGATTACCTTGTCAAAGATTGGAAATTCAGCTTTCAACCTCGTACATGCAACTTCCTGAATCTCCTCATTCCAGGAAACGTCTTGTCCTGCAAACTGGTTGCAAGGAAATGCCAGGATCTCAAAACCTGCAAGAAAAAGAAAACCAAAGTTTCACGGATAAGAATGAAACACATGAATTAAATAATGTATGAGATTTCTGCAAGTAGTCACAGGCCTTTTTTTTTGTACTTTTCATACAAAATATTCAATTCCTTGTAGTTGGATTATGTTAAACCACTGCAAAAGTTCAATTAAAAAAAAAATTAAGAACAAAGAAACAACAGAGCTCATAGAGTTCTAGCACAATATGATAAGAACAAAGGTATAGAGTTCCATTACAGGTTGAACACTTAGATTGAGTAGCAACATCTACAATGTATAGTTCATCATCTTCGCATAAAAAACATGTACAGTTACCACTCGAATCCTTTGAAGCTTGCAGGACGAACATATGATCTCAGATTGATTATTTTTTCTTTTGTGATGACTTTGAGATACCATCACTTCCTACACTTTTGTAAAGATCATTTCCAACTGAACTTTTTCTATAAATATAAAATGCCAGATGAAATTTTTTACCTACTAGGGGAAGGTCACTGTGACTTCATGAGAAGGAACTCATGTACTACAACCAGAAGACATGTACCACAATCTTTAGAAGGAACTCAGTTCCTCTATAGTTCTTTTTTTAACATTCTCACTACCTAAATTTTGTAAACAAGTTAAACACTATCATTTATACCAAAATAAAACAAGCTACAGAAATGCCAGGCGTTTCCAAAGATATTTTTAATACACATCCATGAAGTACTTTAAAACTACAAAAATCTTAGGAAGCATACATATCATCGCTAAGATCAGACTTTTGCAAGTACCCAATCTCTTCCTTTTATTGCAAACTACAGGTCAAAAGTACAGAAAAATTATGAATATTTAAGACCCTCTTAAATACTCTCCATATTTGTGTCCAGAAACCAGAAAGGAGGTTTGTTCATTAGAAACTATGGGGTAGACTCGCCAAACACCCAGGACATCAGATCCACAAAAGTGTTTGAGACGCAAGATTTGTGTCATAGATTTCAACACTTGTATCCATTTAACTCCAATTTGTCAGCACTAAATTTAAACAAACATGAAACCGGTAATGATCTACATGGAAGAAAGACGAAAATATCTAAGAAACTCATCCACACAATAGAGCAAGTTAATTACCATTTTGAAGCAACATTCACAATCAGAAGAACCTTGCCACTGTTCTCACTTAGCTTTACATCATTTCCATGAATATCTTGCAATCAAATGCATCAGTATACAAATTAATTCAGTTCACATCACAAACTCACTTTGCTGACATATCAGAGTCCGAACAGTTCCCGTTCCGGTGGTCGCCACACAGCCTCGAACACGGCTTGCAGTTTTTGTAGGTTCCCGAGGCCTTGAATGCCATATCCTTGATCTTGATACAATCTTTCGCCTCCACTCCAGCATTTGCTCCCAAATCCATGAAAACGAACACAAAATATCAACAATTAGCATCGAAACAAAAGAAACAGTAACAGAAACAAAATTAACCAGTGGAACGCATAAAAATGGTTCAAGAAACTAAAGGAAAAATACGTCTGAAATTGAAAATTGAGAGGACTCACTGACACTGGAAAAGCCGACGCAGCGTTCGGATTAGGGTTTTGGGAGCGGGAAATGAGAACGAAATCCGCGATGAGGAAGAAGAAGCTGTAGGCACAGATCGAGTCTCGAGCACCGAATCTCGGCCGCAGCTCCTACCGTCTTCATGATTGTCGTCACCTTCCATTTCGTCTCTAGGTAGCTTTCCAGTCGCAATGGAGGTCTAGTGGTCACCGGCGACTCAGCTCCAGCCGGATAAAGACCAGTGCAAAACGACATCGACTTCAGAGACGGCGAGTGGGTCAATGGAGAGGCGGAGAGTGCTGGAGGGGAGTAGCGTAGGGACAGAGAGAACTGATCTGGTTTTGAAATTGAAACACAAATCGGGTATACTAATACTAAGGGTAAAATGGGAAACGAAAATATTACAAACTGACATTTTTTAACATCACTTCATTATTAATAAGGACTAAATTAATATTGCTAACAATTTATAATAGACCTTTTTATCAAGTGGGAAACTAGGTGACATTTTTATCATTTCACATTTTAATGTGACATTTTCCATCATTTCCCTTTGAAGAAAACAGAAGAAAAGAAATGAGGAGGGAAAAAAAAGTGTCTGGTCTTCAGAGTTATTGGTGGACAAAGTGAGAGGTTTGACAAAGCACTGTATAAAACCGTTTTCAACCGTCACTAACCGCTCTTCTTTATCAAATTTCCAGTTTCCTTCACAAAAAGGAAGTTTACTGTTCCTCTGCAGAGCCCAAGCCTCTCACTTTTTCTCCCATGGCATTCAAAATGAACTTGCTCATATTCATCTCACTCTTGGCTTTCTCAGTTGGCTCCAAGCTTTCATATTCAGGTAACTCGCAGTCAAAAACTTCTCTTCCTTTCTTCAAATGGCTCATCTTTGTCTTTAGCCTTCTGTGTTTGTCTTTGTTTCAGACAACGCAGCGGTGCCGGAGTTCACATTCAGTTGGCTGGACGATAAAGACACATATCAAGCCGGCGAAATCGCCACCATAAGCATCAGAGCACTAAACAACTTTGACAAGCTTGACAAGAATGCGTTCAAGCCCACTCTTACAGTAGATGGAAAAATTGGGAATAGCTCTGTAGTATCTGGGGTTCTTTCAGATTTTGAAGGAGACCCTACTAGTTGGAAGCTTTTCTTTACTACAATAACAGCCGGGTTGTTCAACGTGTTGATCAATGAGGACCACTACAAAGTGTTTGATTCATCTCTGCATTTCCAAGTTCATCCAGGTTTTGGTTTGTTTAATTTCATTATAAGAACTTAACTATTCAGTTTAGCTCTTTTAGTCTTTTTGAGGTATGTGTTGAACTAACCCAATTGCTTTTTGCTGTTTTTGATTGAAGGTAAGTTATACCCATCTGTCTGTGTTGCTTCATGGATGGGTTTCGTCCACGAGTTTGAAGCTGGTGCGCAAGCTAGAGTACAGATACTTCCGAAGGATGCATTTGGGAATAAGATCAATGAAACCAGTGAAGATCCAAGGGTACATAATTTTACAGTGTCTGTATTTCATGCAAATGATTCCATTGCAAGCATACCGAACATCACCCACTTTGGTTGGAACCAATTTGGTTATATCATCATGGAATTCATTGTGGTAAAAGCTGGAGACCTCTTGTTGCATGTGGAAGGTGGTAATCAGAGCTTAAATGGCTGTCCACTACCCTTTAAGGTGAACCCAGGTGACGTACCATAGCAATATTTATAATTATAAGCTTATAATATTTGTCGAGGCAACTGCATAAATTAAGATGAGTTGGATAATCTCCAATTTAGGACTTAAACAGTTCTTTTTATGGTTTATAATGGCAATGAAGAAGCCATTCAATTATGTGATTATTTCACACAGATATGCTCTTTTTCCATAGTAGAGTTATTGTAAGTCGATTTTTACTGCAGGACCTCTTGAAGTTTCCAATTGTGTGGTGAAATGGGATTTTGAACCAAATGCATGGCAATTATATTCCAAGATGGAAATCTTTATATACCAGCAAGATCAATATGGTAACCTTGTTCCAGGACTATATGAATTTGATGCTGAAGTTGTTGAGACAGAGACGAATTTGTCAATACCTGTTCCAGATTTGCACTTTGAAGAAGTGGCGGCTGGAATTCAGCTGTTTTCTTTTACTAATCTGGAACCAGGCAACTTTTTGCTGACTATATCAGATATGAAGCATGATAAAAGCATCTCTAATATGCCATATGCTTATACCGTCTTTGTTGGTGAGTTTCATCTTGTTTTAGTAACATGTCGGTGTTAGTTCTTCCTCTTCCTTTTTTTTTTTTTTTTTTTTTTTTTTGATTTGTCAATCACACGGTGTCCTCAAAGGCTTCCTAGGCCCAGAGACTAATCCGTGCTCGGGGGATCTTGTCAAAACGCTTCCTTAAACATGCCTCTCTTGTGTACATTTGGATAGGCTATTGCAATGGGACAAAAAGTGTTGTTAATGGAACTGGTTTAAATAGCTCCGTGGCAGGAGAAAGATCAGAATTCTCAGTTTATTTGAATGATGCTTATCAAAATCCCTCTCCAGTTGAAATCGAAAGGCTTGAAATACAAATTGTAAGGGAAATTGACTCCTATCATGTGCAGTCGAGCATATTTCCTATCCAGATCATCAATGGTACATGCAAGTTAGCAAATATTGAGTTATTTCCCTTGTTAACTATTTTCACTAAATTTTGTATCTCTATGTTAGGCAGTGGACCTGCTCAAGGAATAAGATATGGTACAACCAGCCAAATAGAATTTGCTCCTTCACCATCTATGACCTTGACAAATTCTGTAAGAAGAGTGTGTAGATGCATACACAACACACAGACACAGATGCATTAACTTTTACACATTATTTCCCTAAGCATTTAGATTCTAACTTTATGCAGTTTCTAAATTCAGACTGTCGGGAGCTTCAGCACTCTGGCAACTGCTCTCAATGTGGTATATACACCTGACAAGAGTGGGATTTATAAAATTTATGTGTTTTGTGGAAATATTTTGCTGAATGGAGGCCGTCCCTTTAATAAGGAAGTTATAGCAGGTATGATTTCAGCTAACATTTGTGGAAAGGAACTGCCAGATAAAAATGGAAAATGAACTAAGCCAATGCTAATAGAGCATAACATGAGCTGGCATTTCTCTGGCATTACTGCACAAAGGTCGCATTTGATTTATACAGACTTAGAAAACTTTAACTTCTAATTAAATAGGTAAATGTCAATACCAGAGTCTTAAGAAATGTTTGTTTTCCGGCTTGAATCCTCTATTGTGTATAAGTCACATCATGTGAAAGGATGTTTATGGAAATGGTTTGACTTTTCTTATGACCTTGACGACTTTATTACTAATGTTATTTGTAATCTTGTCAGTCGTAAATGATTGCACGAACTACTTCACTGTTTCAGCCTCTTATTTCACCTGAGATGAATAGGTTCCCAAATTTGGTGCAGGGAGTGTTGATCCATCATGCTCAACCGTTGTCAAATTTTCTCCCAAGGTGGCAAGGACGATTAATAATGAAGTAGTAGTGAAGCTCGAGGATTCATTTTTCAATCCCGTCTTGTCACAACAATCTGGGCTGAAACTAGAGCTTGTTTCTGTAAACAGTTCTGGCTTTTCAAGTTCCTTGTTTGTGGACAATAATGATGGGTCATACACTGTACACTATCTAGCTAAGGAGGTTGGAACTTATGAGATGTGTGCTTCATTTGATGGCAAACGTATTTCTGCCTGCCCCTTTGGGGTCAATGTCTACAGTAGTAAGTTAAGAGTAACAAGATGTTAAATAAGCATAGCTCCTGTTCTTGATGAGGTCTAATGGTATATCGATTTGATTGCCATTCGTGCTTTTTTTACTTATCTTATAGGTTAATATTTTTGCAAGCATGCTAGACAGATGATACATTGGATATATTTCACTCATTTTCAATTTCTAGTACAATGAATATTAACTTTGCTTCTATTGTCATAGTATAATGGACTGAATGATGTGGTCATCTGCAGGTGAATATTTTCCCAGAGCCGAAAATGATACAATTTCTGTGTGGGAGGATGAGTCAACTGCTTTTGATGTTTTGGCCAATGACTACTTTGCTGGAAATAATGCTAGTGTTGTTGAATTCTCCAAGGTACAACCATCATGATCCTCCTTTCTATTCTCCCAGATAATTTGTAGGATGGTGCCTATTATGAGCAACTAAATTGATCTACCATCGATTTCACATAAACACAGCCTAAACTACAAAAGAATTTTCTTGGAAATTTGATTGGTTGATGTTTGCCAGCCAGGTCATGGTTCCCTTATTGAGTATGGAAGGCTCCTCCGGTATACACCTTATAAAGACTATTATGGAAATGATTCCTTTGTGTACACAATGTCTGATATAAACGGCAATCTTGCTACTGCTTTTGTAAACATATCTGTTCTCACCATCCCACCACAATTTGTTTCTTTTCCAAGTGAATTGCAAGCTACTGAAGACAAGATTAATCCAAAATTTGGGTAAGGTACTTGCTATTAATCTATAACACATTCTTAAGGATTGCTGTATAATTATAGCTTTTGGCTATTTGCAGTGGTTTCTCTGGATTTATGATAAGATATTCCGACATGATGGAGAACATCTCTGTTAATCTTAGTGCGCAATCTGGGACAGTATTTCTGTCTCCGATGCTAATGCAATTCTGGGAGCCCATTTGGAATGGACTTTCTGTGTACAAAGAGGATGGAGGAGTGAAGGGGTTGATATTACAAGGCAGTGTGGAAGTAATCAATTTTGCCCTTAAGTCAATACAGTACTATGGGTACTTTTCACAGATCTTATCCCCCAATCACAAAGACTCCTGTTGAATTTTGTCACCTTTGTTTGCATTCTTGTTTCATATCAGTAACATTATTTTTCATTTTCCTCAAGTCAGTAACGAGAACTTCTGTGGCTATGATACTATTCGGCTCACTACGAGGAATAGGAATGGAGTAAATGACTTGCATATTCCAGTTTTTGTGGAACCTATCAATGATCCTCCCTTTATTCATGCACCTGAGTTTATCATTCTGAAAAGTAATGAAGATGAGTCACTGATATATGACAGAGAAACAGACAAGTTTCAGTTCTATATTGGAGACCCAGATCTTCTTGCGTTCCCTGGTATGGTTAGATAAGATCATACTTTTATGTATTGAAGTAAACTGGAGATGGAAATTTTGAATCATATGCCTCACATGAATAATTCTCATATGGCAAGTTTGATGTTCTGTTGTTGAATTATCTTTCAGGTAATGAATCCCTTTTTTCGGTCATCTTCTCTATGGAAGTTAATGATGGATATTTGGTAACCAGCCTACCAGCTGAGCTCATCACTACAATTGAAGTGAAGACTAAGAATAGCTACCAGTGGCTACCACTTCAGACATATGTTACCATCTCAAAGCATTTCAAGGTCAAAGCTAAGGGAATCAGATTTTATGCAACAGTTAATGAATGCAATACTGCTATGCAACAGCTGTTTTATCATGTGTGTGAACTCCTAACTCAATTACATTTTTTTGGAATCACTTGTTTTGTTGAAACCTGGAATCATGTGTTGTGTTGAGTCCAACATATTCTGTTTTTGCACAGGGTGGAGGAGAGCAAGATGCCATTTTGACAGTGACACTGAATGACCTGGGAAACTATGGGTGTTATTGTAACTGTTCCGAAAAGATATCAGTGCCCTTACTTGCTGAGGCTTCTGTTAATCTAATAAGAAGAAGGCCGATGAGTTCCCTTGTGTCTCGTGGTGAGTTGAAATCGATCTATGGTGACTTATGAGTACTTCTTGTTGGTATTACCTTTGGATCTTAACATCAGTAACTTAGAGCTAAAGTGCTTCTGTCGAGACATCTCGTTAGTGCAGCTCAATTTGGTTCTTGAAATCTCCCATTTGTAAGCCGTCTGTTGTGTTTGATACAGGCTTAGGATCAGCTATTGTCATTGAGTCCGTTATAGTGTTTTCACTGGGAGCAGCACTAATGTTTTTCACATGCAAATGTGCAACTATCCTTGTAAATGAAAGAAGAAACAGAGCTACCAGGACTCCAGCTGACCCAGCAAGTGCACATAGTTTGGGCAAAGGAACTGTAAGTATGCTATGTCATGACTGTTACCAACTTGATATAGCACATTATTTTGCACCTATTCAAAAAGCTCAGCTCTCCATTTGCTGATTTGGCAGTCGAGTGAAAGTTTATCAGAGAATGCAACTCACCTTACCGCGTCTTGTTCAAGTCCCCTGCTTGGCAGCCAACGTCCCAACTTTAGACAACGGTAATGAATTTAAATACTCAAGTCAATAATGAACATAGCATAGGACTGTGAAGGATATATCTGACATGTAATTTGCTTTGGTTCAGGTCCTGCCGTCAATCTGGAAATGGGGAATCAAGCAAGGCAGCATATAAGGCTACCGGTGAACGCATTCAGCAGAATCCTGCGCCTAGTTTTAAGCCCTTTTGTGTTGAGAAGGAATAAAGTGCAACTGTGTGAGAGTTTATTAAAACAGTTACGTATTGTTGAAATTACTCAATGCAAGACCCTGATCACTAACCTTTCTGGTCATCAACTTGTAACATAATGGTGTGGTATTTACTAGTTGTGCCTATGAACACTTGCACATGTAGAAAAGGAAAGTGCCAGCAACCTTCTTCTTCTTCCTTCCTTCCTTTTTTTTTTTTTTTTTTTTTTTTTTTGTCTTGGGTGTAAATTTAGTTTTAATTTGTGTTTAGAAGGTCCATATTGATTAAATCACTCATATGTAAATGAGGGATACTACATGACGACCAATATTATGTACTTGAAAAATCAAAGTTAGATTAGCTACCAAATGGGTCTTATTAGCCCGCATGATGGAACTCAGAATTGTTTAGTGACCAAACATCTCTGCTTCCTCAGTATCCACGTTAATCTTAGAATGGTCCTTTGAGATAATTATTATGGATTATTGAATTTTAGTTATCAGTAATCCATATCTATATTTTTATAAGAATTGAAAAATCGACAATTTGGTATATCAACTTTGCACTTCTTCATACATTTTGGCTGTTGAGTGTACGAAACTGATACTTTTGAAAGTTTAGATATCAAAGTTTCAATTTGTCCAAAGTTTGTATACAATAAATTCGAGCACACCTATCCTGAAGAATTAGTCGTTGATAAAGCTATTCCTTACGTTTTTTTTTTAGAAATAGATAACTTCATTAACTTATCCATGGCCAGAAGGCACATACACCACAAGCTGTCTCATACCAACAGTTCTAGATGGCACAAGCTGCCAAGCAAATGACAAGTAACCCTCACTATAGACAAATGCGCTCACTTATTACAGTGCCTAGCTAGATGCCCAAAACCCAAAACTATCTAAGCGTCTTGTTATAGCAACCCCAATCGCCTAGAGACCTCAATTGCTGTACAATTAGAGAAGCTAACTTACATAGCACTAGACTCTAGAAAGCAAATACTAGGCACAGAAAAACGGGAAACTTAGAGTTTCCTTTTGCCCTTAGCTTTAGGGCAAGCCTCTTGACAATTTAGCAGAAATTCAACCACACTGTCTCCTGGATCCCAAATCCAACCCAAAGGAGAATCAGAACCCAACATATGGGCTGAGTTGGGCCCAGCAGCCCAGGAACCCGTTGCAGTCGTCGACCGTCGCCGAATGCATATGTCATCCATACCCAGTGTAGCCACCATACCAGCAACCTCCAAATCGCCAGACCCGAGATTCCGAGCAGCCAAAAAAGCAACTCCGAACAGCCAAGCCAGCGCTACCAGCAGATCAACCCAGAAAGTAAGCAATCCCGCCGCCACATGCAGCCAGCCCACCCCCGTGGACCACACCAGCGGCTTCGGCATCAGCCGCCGCGCTACTCGCCGAAGCAGGACTCTGCCACCGCGCTGCAGCGCCGCCACCAGCAACCTTAACCCGCCATCAACGACCTGCCAAACCCTAAAGGAATGGTGCCCCGGTCCATACCAGATCCCAGATCTCCTCCTCAAGCTATGATCCCGAAGACGTTTACGTCTCGGCTGAAGAATGAAGAGGATCGCCACTACCGCAACCCACCATTCCTTACACCGAGTATGGAACCGATCCGCCGCAAGGCATAAGCGTTGAGAGAAACCTGGGACTGGAGGTGCCGAAGACCTCCCTGGAAGCAGCCTACAAGAGGCGGCGCTAGGGTTTTGAGAGGGCACGCTCTCGCTCTCACTCCCGTTCTCGACTCTCATCTTTTTTTCTGTCACGGGTTGAATTTTAAAGCTATTCCTTACGTTTGTGTGTGTTTATATGACGAAAAACTTTCTCCAATGAATATCATCAGCAGCAGTATATTTGGTATATGGTTGTAGGGAACATTTTTACCAACATTGTATTCATTACAGACCAAATTGTCAACAAGCGTTTCGTCCAAGTCTTTTCTGATAAATTCTTTGTTGCTAAAAGTATGGCAGCCATTCCTAAGCCTATATATTAAAGAAAGATTTAATATATAATGTTTTGATGATGAAAATACCTAGTTTTTTTTTTTTTAAATACCTAATAATTAAAAAAAAAAAAAACTATAGTTATCTTTATTTTGTTGAAAATATGAAAAAAAAAAATCATTGAACTTTCGACATTGGCTAATACAGCTCGACTCTTTGGTTTCTCAAAGTGAAGTATACAAATAAGACAGCGGAGAGTTTCAGTTTAACATCGTCGTCGTCGGAGTGAAAACACAGTTGAACATGGCAAGCAGGCTTCTACAAGTAGGCACTAAGATCATCGGAGTCGGCAGAAACTACGCCGCCCACGCCAAAGAGCTCGGCAACGCCGTCCCCAAGGTCCCCTCTTTTCTTCTCTTTCCACTCTTATCCGCATCTCATTTTCCGTTTCAATTTCCAATCTTGATTCTGATGATCCGTGAAGGAGCCTGTGCTGTTTCTCAAACCGACGTCGTCTTACTTGGAAAACGGAGGCACGATCGAAATCCCTCACCCTCTGCAGTCGTTGGACTATGAGGTGGAGCTGGCCGTCATCATATCCAAGAAAGCTCGCGATGTTCCCCAGGCCAAGGCCATGGATTACGTTGGTGGTAATTTCTTTTATCAACTGCTGTTATTTACTAATCGATTGATTCTTGTGTTGATTTGATTTTAAAGTGATGATCTTGTTTGAGTTGGAATCTGATTAGTGACGATGGAATTGTTTAAGGTTATGCACTTGCTCTTGATATGACTGCCAGAGAGATTCAAGCTACTGCTAAGGTAATCATCATATATATATGACGGATTAATTTGTATTGTGAATTGATGCACATATTATTCCTTTTCCAATCAATAGCTTTTCCACATGAATTTGTGGTTTGCTCGCTTCTCTTTAAAATAGTAAGAAGAGAAGTGTATGGACTAGCATATCCATATCATTGGGATCAATGCAAATGATGCTTGGTAGAGGCAAATAAATATTGGATGAAAAACTTTAATAAACCGAGGGTACCTTAATATTGATATAACTTTGTCTAAAACACTAGCAAGCTAACTTTTTTAGAGTGCATCAGTTCAAATTCTAGACCTGCAATCTTGTTTAGGATGTCCATGGTTTTGACATGCTTTGCTCTATATTACCTATCCAAATTGATTTAGAAGATTAGTATGTTTGTGCATACACGTCGTGTAAGTACACCACTGTTCATGTTGTTGTGTGTTAACACAAGTTATTTCCTATGGCAGTCTGCAGGTCTTCCATGGACCATAGCAAAAGGGCAGGACACCTTCACACCAATCAGTTCTGTGGTAAAACTCAGTGGTGCATTTTGTTAATTTCTTTTTGTTATTTGAGATCTGTTATAAACGATATTCTGTGTGGATGTGTTGTAATATTATTATCATTGATTGTCTTGCTTTCTAAGTTTGACAGAGCTTTAGACAAAAAATTCAGCCACTATGAGCAGATCATCTGTTTTTGTATATAGTATATTTGTTAGCACATCCAATAGTTTAACTTTTCAAACTTCATGCAGTTGTCCCTAGCAACGGTGCCAGACCCTGACGATTTGGAACTTTGGTTGAAGGTTCTTGTTGCTTCCTGTTCTTTATGACTTAATTAGTCGCTGAGTTTTGTATTGGTCTGTCCTAATTGTTGTGTTCAAATTGACTTGCTTTCGCCACAGGTAGATGGAGAAGTGAGGCAAAAAGGCTCAACCAAGGATATGATATTTAAAATCCCATTTCTCATCAGCCACATAAGTTCCATTATGACACTTCTGGAAGGAGATGTAATACTAACAGGTGCATAGTTACATCCAATGTTGTCTTCTTAATCTTCTTCCTCAGTTATGGCATCTGGTCAGGATTGACTAATATTTTTGATCTTCCAACAAATTATGCTCCTGGAACTGATTCTGCAGGTACTCCCAAGGGTGTTGGTCCAGTAAAAGCAGGCCAAAAGATAACTGCGGGAATAACAAACCTTGTGGATGTACAATTCAATGTTGACAAACGGAGGCAAGGAAGTTCTTGAGCTATTTGAATTAGCTACATAGTGTTATTGCATTTGATAGTTCCATCAGGAACAGAGAAATAATGTTGATTGAAACCGGAGAACTGACTTAGCTTGGAGGCAGACACGAAGGGTACTAGTCTTTTTTAGCATATACTGTCAGTTCAAGGATTGTATGATGCCTAAATTCAACATCTGTGTATTTATTTGATTTGGAATAAACAAGTAACAGGTACTTTGTCACTGGAAAATACAAGAGAAATATCAAAATTTCCGACAATCGCAATTTGTCACGCGACATGTTCATATTCTTCTACAACATAACTGATCAAAGATATCATCATTGACCTCCTGTAGCCCTACATCCTTCGTCTTTTCCTTGTTTTCTTCATCAGGACATTCTCTCCTGCTTGTTCTGCTGGACACAGTCTCACTTCTCTTTGGTCTTCTAGGTGGCCATTGGTCAATTCTACGACCGTACCAAGCTCTTATGTTTGTTCTTGTTCCAACATAGGATTACTATGCCAGAGGACCGAGCAAGACGTATATTTACTGTTGTTGTCATACATTTTTACCCATTTCTCATAGACACATCACACACGGCTTACTACTTCTACGGTTCTACGTTTTACGAGTAATTAATGATAGAGCACGTGGTCAACGTTAGTCTGTGTTAACTTTTCATCATTCTTTCTCGTGGGTGTTATAACCCAGCAATGGTACTGAGTTGTAATGAGGAGTATATAAGCTACAAAACCTAAGCCAATGGATAATTAATGGAGTCGATCTATCCCACCAAACCCTCTCTCAGCAGTAAATGGCTACAGAAAACAATTTTTCCGTTTGGTTTTGTCTCTTCTGGGGTAGCACTAATGACCATGGATATGGATGGATATGATTGAAAACCCTTCCTGTAGAAGTAGCCCTAGACATGTACAGTACGCAGCTATGATACATAGATAGCTAAGGTCTCCGAGTCGAATAAAAAGCGGATATATCAATGGCTACAGTACTCCCAGGCTGGGGGAAAGTATGGAGAAAGAGATCGGCCGATCTTTGTATTTATATTTACTATTATGACAGAAGTTAATTAAAGAGAGAAGAAACCGAGTACGTGAAAGAAGGTAAATGCGGGGAGTAAAGGTGTGTTTCAACTAACAGTGTAAAACACTGTGTGAACGGGGGGAAAGATGCAATACGTACGGAGAAGCTAGTCAGGAAGCAATGAAGACGAAGACGAAGACGAAGACGTATGAGAAGGGACTTTCCATTTATTTCATTACAAAAGGAAACATACAGATTGAGGACGTGAAGAGTGATGGATGTCTTCATAATATCAAAAACCCTAATAAAAAAGAATGAAAACAAAACCAATCCCATGCTTTTTAATATGGACAGTACCTAGCCTTTCTTTTTCCAAAGCTGGGTTTAAGCCAAAGCTTCCACCTTCCTTCTTCTTTTGGTGGAGAGACTATTTTGATGGCTCGGTAAAGTCCAGAATTTTTGGGTCCATCTTGATTTGCACTTATTTCACACGCGATTCTAAGCCCTAAATCTCAAGTATTTGCAAGTCGTTTTCATTAGTTTCTCCTTTTTGTAGAATCTAAGTCAAAGCCCTAAACCCCTAGACAAATGTAGTTGAGTGTTTTTTTTTTTTTTAAATGAATTTCATTAAATCAATCAACGAGTACATTCGTTTAGAATGACATCCCTTATAAATTTGGGGAGCAGTACCAAATCATGTTTGGTTATCACTATTACATGCTTTGTTTTTTTTTTTTTTATAAATTAAATAGAGGATTAGGCGATATTAGTTCCTCTGCGATAGCCGATTTGGGGTGACTGGCACCCACCCACAATCTCGAAAGAAAGGGGGCAATTGCAACCGGGAACCCACCGCCCATCTCTCTATTTTATGTTATTAATAAAAGAAAAGAAATTACAAGAAGAGAGAGGGGGACATGAACCAAAACCTCTCGGAGAACAAACTGAAGTAAAGTACTCAAAGTGAGCAGTAAGCAATAGTTACAAACTGATGGAAAGAAGAAGGACATGCAGTAACCATGCAAATATATGTGACCACGCAGCAACCACATATATGGAACACACCTATAGTTCATCAGCAACCATGCAGCAGAAATCACCATAACCCAAACCCACCTTTTCATGAAGTCTATCAAGCACCACAAAATTAGCGAATACGGAAATTCGATAAACCTTGCAGATTGTGAACAAAGGCAGCCGAAGCACAAGAAGGGAAAGAGTCCCACCAATAATGCCCCTCATGATCCACCCCATAGTTAGCTAAGCAGTCAGCCACTTGATTTCCTTCTCGATAAATATGTGAAAAACGTATCTGCATAGAGGAGAGAATGGTACAACAATTGACCCAATCAACAGATAGACGCCAAGGGACTGAGCAATTATTAGTGGCAAGAAAGTGAATTGCTACCGCGGAATCACACCCAATCCAGAGAGAATTCCATCCTTTTCCTGATGCTATTGTAACTGCATGAATAATGGCTTGAAGCTCTGCTTCTAGAGCAGTAGCAATACCCATGGAACCAACAAAACAACCCATAAAATTGCCCAAGTGATCACGAAAAATACCTCCATAGCCTGCAAGCCCTGGCGTCCCACGAGCAGCACCATCAGTATTAACCTTTAATTGAAAAGCAGAAGGAGCAAGCCAATTTACTTCATGAATTTGAAGGAGGTGCCAATTTATTACATGCTTTATTTGTTGACTTATGAGCCACTACATTAGCTTCACGTGGAGCAATGGTTACTTTGAACTCCCCATGACTCACTACTAGAGAAAACCCATTTAGAGACAAATTTTTTCGCGACGGACTAATTTTTCGTCTCCCAAACACATCATTAGAGACAAAAAAAAATATTTTGTCCCTAAAAGTTTTGTTGTTCAAAACTCTCCATTGATGCTACTTAGAGACAAATAAGCTTAAATTAGAGACAAAAAATATATGTCCCAAAATTTAATAGGGGACGAAATTTAATTTTGTCTCCTATGCATTTTAGATTTTGCAAATAATTGGTAAAATTTAAGAGGTTAGTTGCACCGAATTTCAAATTTTGGGCGAAAAGAATTAGGGGTAAAACATAATTCCCTAATTTTGTTAGCGGATTTTTTTTTTTTTTTCATCTGGACGGGGTTTGACAAAAGTAAATAGTGTGCAACAATTGATTGGGATTGAAACGATGTAGTTTCGATCTCACATATATTCAGCCTCTCTATTTATCTTAGTTTTTTGAACTATTCGACGATTACTACTTTGTGATTTCTCGTACGAACCTCCAAACACCAATAACTCCTAGCAGCAGTGTCTCTGTCATGCAATTCGTCTCATCTATCTCGACTGTCTAGTTTTTCTTCTCCTCATTTAGTACCTTAAATCTTGAACTAGAGCTTTCAATCTTGCAGAATTTCAATTTTTTTATTTTTTATTTTTTAAGTTTTGGTACTGTTAATCTTTGTTCGTTGATGTTGTAGTAAGGTTAAAGGCTCGACTAGAAGACACTTGCATTGTTAACTAATACTAAGAATCTAAGAGAACTATTTTGAAAATCCGGATTCTAGATCATCTTTTATATGAAAGAGTGTTTTTTTGTTGATGACATTATATGAAAAGAGTTTAATGTATTTAGGGTATTAGAAGTCTTTTATTTTAATTACTTTATCTATTAAAAATTAGGTGTTTATTGGTCAAAATATAATGTTTTACGTAAATACCCCTCATAGATATACTATGAAAACCACGTTAATGGAAGAGGATAAACAAGTAAAATTACAAGTATTAAAAAAAAATAAAGGATATATTTTGATCTTTTATTAAAGTTTTTTTAATTTTATTTTTAATAAAGATAGAAGGATAAAATCTCATCGGGCAAAACACACAACAGTCGGTGTTCTTGAAAAGGGTCTGGGAGGCCGCCTAGACGGCGCCTAAGCGTTAGGCGTGATGGCACCGCCCCGACAATTCTACTCTCTCTCGACTCTCCTCTCACCAGTACTGGCAGCACTTTGCAGTCCCAAGTCCCAACATCACTCTCTCTCTCCCTCTCCCTCTTCCTCCCTTCCTCCTCCGATCGGTAAAAACTCGGAACAAAGTCTCTCTCTTTCTTTCAAACCTCTGGTGTTTGCCGGAGTTTCTATTCATTTAATCATTTATAACTATATGTTGATTATCAGGGGTGCCAGGCTTGGCTCAATAGTCATCCCACAAGCAGGTTACTCTTTGCTTTGCTTTATCAGTCTCTATTTCCAAGCTTTCAGTCCAAAAGACTTGGGCTTTGTTCACCACTTAGTTTATGACTACTTTATCCATCTGAAATTGTAATCATTTCGATTTCTTACTGATTTTTTTTGGATGCCTGATATATGGGCCTGGTCTTGTTTGCACAAATTTTGAGCTATTGGCATGGATGTTTCGATTGCTTAATCAAGTTCGATTCTTTATTATGGTTTTTGAAATGATGAACTGAAAGGGGTTATGGGCTCTGCTCATCTCTGTGAAACAGTGTTGTATAGAAATTTGAATTAGAAAGCTGGCAGCGTGTACGTGCTTGAGTTGATGGTAGGAAAGATTGAATCTTTTGTGAGATGTATGATATTAAAGATGAAATTTGGTTTGGCTGCATCAGATGAAATCTTTGGGTTTTTGGAGGAATTCAGTTTGTTCTATTTTATCTATGCTTCAGTTTTGCCACAAGATTAGTGGCTTCTTGCAGCTTTTTATAGGCAGTTTGTAAAGAACAGCTGCATTGTTCTGCGGTTTTGAGGTTCTTAAACACTTGGTTTGAGTAATTGGTGTTTGCTTCTTCAGCTTTTACCTTCTTTTTTTAAAGGCTAATTTTGGCTTAGATAGTATGGGTAAGTTCCAATTATGGAGATCTTAAGAGTTGACGAGAAATTCGGTACTAAGCCTTCATCCCAGTCGGAAGGAGTTGTTCATTGGCTTCATACAGGGCTGAGGTTTGTACAAAGTTCTCTCTTTTCTTTATTGTGTTAAATTTCTTTCCTTTATCTTTATATAGCTATCTGGGTTTTATTGAGTTTCATTTTATGGTCTGAAGTCACTGTGAAGTTCATAGTTATGTTGAATTTTTTATTCCGATGATTGTTTTTCTGTTCTCTAAGTGCTGATTTGGCTTGGTTATGCCTGTGCAGTCACTCCGCTGGTCGTGCTGGAAAACCAATTGTGAAATGGATTCAGGTTGCACATTTTATTCTCTCTTCCCTTCCTTTCCTTTTATTGCAGTGGAATATCGCTATGCTGTTGTTGTTAGTGTTTTACCATTGTTCTTACTATATGGTGGCACCTAAGGTGTTACATGCTTTGCAACAGAAGTTCCCAGCCGCGTCAAAGACTCAGTTAAGGAATAAAGTGCGAGAGATGTCAGATTTTGTGGATACCCATTGGCAGGTTAGTAACTCATTTACAACTTTCATTCCCAAAAGTAGGCATTGGCATTCTTATCTGGTAATGATTCAAATCAAACGAGTACTAGGCCTATCATCTAGATTAGAAGTTGCAGCAAGGGCTGGTCCATGTCAAATTTTGAGTTTAAGTATTTAATTTACCCTATATTGAACACTTGTTGAAATAGTATAATAGACCTGGGTCTGAACCTAAGTGGTACTCTATTATCTCTTTATGCAAGATCTGCTGGAGTAACGTGATAACAGAGCACAGCCAAGCCATTTTGAACTCTTTGTACTCATTTTACTGGAACTTGACAAGAAATTGGGAGTTGAGGTATGTGAATCTTTTTCATTACATATAAAATTCATATCAAATAATTATTGAACTTTGTTGATGAGGAATTACTATCAGGAGATGAAGATAACACTCGAGAAAGTGATGGATACAGTGACTTGGATGAAGGTAAATGATTTTAAATGTACGTGGCTCGATAAGTGCATGCAAATCATCATTAGTTACTTTTTCCTATATGGTTATGCCTTCCTAACTCATAATTAAACATCTTTTGGTCGTTAGCATAATTACATATTACTGTTAACTTGGTCTTTTTGTCAGTATGGTCTGTTAGTTTCCATTTTTGTTTATTATTTACTTATGATGTTGACCATGTGTGCAGGGAGACTTTGCTTTCTTATCTTATCAAAATCACAACTGCTTATTGTCTCTGTATCTTACTAAATATCCACTTTTATAGAATTGGATTAATCAATGTCGGATGCTCTTGGAATTCTCCATTTTTTTTTAACCTGGTTTAAATTTCAAGTTGGTATTGATTTCCATTCTTTATATTTTACTATAAATATAATTTTATTTAGCTTACTTATGGATTTTCATTCTTGATATTAACTTTTGGTGTTCGATTTTCGTTACATTATGCAGTTGGATCAATATGTGGCTAGGAGCATGAAGGTTAATTATGTGGTAGGCTCCTACCTTGATCCCCTTATAGTTAAGGTAAACTCTTTCTTATTTGGGCCTGTAGGTCTGATCACATGCTTTATCTCATGTTTGTTTGCTTGTCTTTAATTGTCTCACTCAATGTCAGTATGGTATTTTATTATTAAGGCTTTTGGTGCAGGTATACTGATCAGACACATGTTCAAGGATAGTCCATATGCCTTTGGTTCTCCATCAAAAGCCGTCTGCATTATTGATCTTAATTAGTTACAGATATTATTTATAGTTGAAGACTTGTGAAGCATATTATGAAAGTGCTCAATTTGTTCATGTTTGTTGGATTTGAAAAAAGAGTTGATGTTAGGCTCTGTTTATTACTATTATCCATAATAAATTCAAATTTTTGGTTAAAACAAATTATATTTATATAATTGGCGACAACTATTAGATTTGTTGTCTAATATAATTTAATAATTTATTAAAAATAAAAATTAAATTTAAAAATAATTTAAAATTTGAGAATAAAAGGAGACAAATTAAGTTTCGTCCCCTATTAGTCTGATTGGCACCATTAAATTTAAAATAAAAAATAAAAGGAGACGGAGTGAGTTTCGTCTCCTATTTGTCTAATTGGCGCAATTAAATTTGAAAAAAAATTTAAATTTTGAAAATAAAAGGAGACGGAGTGAGTTCGTCCCCTATTCCTCTTATTGACGCCAATTTATTTTATTTTCCCTCCATTCTCACAATGCTCAATGAGAATGGGGGATGAAATTTCATTGAATAGGGGACAATTTTTATTTCTTCTCCAAATACATTAGGAGACGGAATTTATCGGTCGTTGCCTTAAACAATTTGGGATGAGCTTTAGGAGACGACTTTAGCCACAAAACGGTTCCGTCTCAAATTTTTTTGGGGGACGAATTCTCAGCTATTAGAGACAAAATAAATTTGTCTCTGAATGGGTTTTCTCTAGTAGTGACTATGCAATCTTTCTTTCGTATCCTCAAGAAGAAAACTACACAGACGTGTCGCCTTCCTCTTGATTCATTGTCGTTGCCAACAGGGAACAATCTGTTTCAAATATAACCTTGTTATAGTTCATACCTTCAGCTATTTGAATTGCCTCAGACAAAACTTGTAACTCTGCATGGAAAGGTGTGGTAATGGACGACAATTGGCGAACAGTTGCTGCACGGACTTGGCCATGAGTGTCCCTAAATACGACCCCAGCTCCACTTCGTCCAGTTTGTGCCATGAACGCCCCATCCACATTGCACTTTAGTCAGTGCTCTGGTGGCGTTACCCAAGCTTGGTTCCTTGTTCGCTGTGGGATATTCGAGGCATTGGCCTTGACAAAGTCTTCCGACCATCCAAAAGTCATCAACACTACATCACGGGGATGTTGCTTGCTGCCTTCCCACACCTAGGAGTTCTGATTCCTCCATATACCCTATATTAACATCATCACTTTAGCAAATTCCTCTTTACCTAAAGTAGTCACCAACTGGAGCAGCTAGTCCTTCATATCCGCATATCCACCTTGTGATTGTGGTATTGCTGCTGCCATCCATATCTCTTTTTGTGCATGTGGGACATATCACATCCCCATAAAACCTTTCGTACTTAGACAAGTACGGTTAGGTAATATATTCACACATGAACGCCATACCTGAAGTGCAACTTCGTTCGGCACTTTTGCATTCCATATATCAAACCATAGCTTAGCATACGGGTTTGGAGCTTGAGGAGGAGCAAGAACCAAGCCCAAAGCCATCTCTGGTGCAACATAATATGCACTCTTCGTGGTGAAGAGACCTTTGTTATTAAAGTGCCACACTAATCTGTCTCTTGGAGCTTTTTTACTGAGTGGGATTCGTAAAATTAACTCCCTATCCGCCGGTGAGAACGATTGCTCAAGTTGATCAATATCCCAACTTCTCGTGGCTGGGTTAATCAAGTCACATACTCTTTTTGGGCATCTCGAGGTTGTCGTGAACTAGGACCTCGAGGGTATGTATCTGGTAGCCACCGGTCTCTCCATATGTCAATATGCTCTCCATTACCTACTTGCCATAGTAGCCCTTGTGCAAGCACTGCTCGACCTTCCCATATACTTCGCCAAGGGAATGATGGTTGCTCACCCAACTCTGCACTTAGGAAATCACTATTTGGGAAATAAAGAGCTTTATATATCCTTGCAATCAAAGAGCTAGGGTTCCTAACTAATCTCCAACCCTGCTTTGCTAGCATACCCATGTTGAACCAATGCAAATTTTTGATACCCATGCCACCCTTTTTCTTAGGCACACACAGCCTATCCCAAGACCTCCAGTGTATCTTTTGTTTCTCCTTGAACCCTGCACACAATTGTTGTAGATCCTCACACAAACTAATAGGTAACTTGTAGCAGTTCATTACATAGTTTGGGATTGTTTGATCCACTGCTTTGATCATAATTTCTTTGCCAGCTCCACTTAATAATTTTGCTCTCCAACTGACCACCTTGTTTGTCAACTTCTCCTTCAAATAACTAAAAGCTGCTGTTTTTGTTCTCCCTACATATGTAGGTAGTCCCAAATATCTTTCATGTTTATCAACTCTTTGAACTCCCAGCAGGTCTGCCAAATGATATTGCTTGTCTAAGTCAACATTCTTGCTGAAAGCTACCTCACTTTTCTGCAAATTAATTCTTTGGCCTAAGGCAATCTCATAAGTATATAAAATATTTCGAAACTGTTGACATTCCTTCTAAGTGGCTGTCCCAAATAGAAAGCTGTCATCTGCAAAGAGAAGATGATGAAGTTGCGGTGCCCCTAGTGCAAGAGTGATGCCTTGAATCCATTTTTCTTGAAACTGCCCAATTAGAGATGAGAGGCCTTCTGCACACAAGATGAACAAATATGGTGATAATGGATCACCCTGTCTAATGCGTCTGGATGGTTTTACATAACCTCGAACTTCTCCATTCACTAAGAAAGAATAACTGACAGTCTGAATACTTTTTATAATCAAATCCACCCAAATTGAGTCGAACCCTATCTCCAAAAGCATGGCCTGTACGAAAGGCCATTCCAGTCTATCATATGCTTTACTGATGTCCAGTTTTAATGAAAAATTTCCATCTCCACCTCTGCGGTTATTATGAAAGCGATGTGCTACTTCAGTTGCAACCAGTTTGTTATCAAAGATCAACCGATCCGGAACAAAAGCACTTTGTAGTGGCGATATTATATCTCCCAGGATTCTTTTCAACCTGTTTGCTAGCACCTTTAAACAAATTCTATACAAAACATTACACAAAGCTATAGGTCTTAAATCCGACATATGTTTTGGATTCTTAACCTTGGGGATAAGTGTGGTGTGTGTAAAGTTTACCTCTTTGAGCAAAACACCTGAAGACAAGAAATATCTCACCACTGTGCATACATCTGAACCCACTTTACTCCAATATTTCTGAAAGAAAAAAGGAGACATTCCGTCTGAGCCTTACGCTTTAGAGAGATGCATACGAAATAACATTGTTTTGATCTCTTCATCAGAATAAGGTGCTAGAAGCTTATCGTTCATGGCCTGAGTTACCCTAGGTTAGACAATATTAAGAATAAGGTCCAATGCTCTGTGGTTCACCCCCTCAGTTCGAAACATGGTCTTGTAATATTCACTGACCACCCTTTCAATGCCAGCAATATCACTGACCCATTGGTTTTCGACATCAAACAATCCCAAAATTCTATTTCGTTGCTTTCGATTGGATGCTCTTCTATGAAAGTAGGTTGTGTTTCTATCTCCACCTTTCAGCCAAAGCACCCGGGATCGTTGAATCCACACTGTTTCATCTTGAGTAAGTAGTTCTTGAAACTTTGCTTGAAGAGTTTGCTTCTCCCCATGGTCAGCGGCATCATATGGTTTACGAAGCAGTCCATCTAGATAAGATCAAACTGCTCTCATCTCCACTTGTCGAAACATGAATGTCTGTCTCTGCCATACTGTCAGTTCACGTCCAGTGTGTTTAATGCGCTGATAGACTTGCTGCATTGGATCATCGTCTACACCTAGCTGCCATCCACGTTAGATCACCGATTCACACTCATTGTGAGTCGCCCAGAACTATTTAAATCGGAATATGGACTTCCTCTTGCCTGATTGAAGTATAGATGTCTCGCTAACGTCGACAAGTATCAGACTATGATCCGACGAACTGGGTGACAGATGAGTCAACTGCTGGGGTTTCAAGATGTTGGGCCTCTCGTTGGGCTTTGGGACTAATCTGGCCTAGGTTGGTTTGGGCTATCTATATTTTATTTTGTAGGTTGATTTTAGTCAGTAATTTCTCTTTTTTTTTTTTTTCGAGTTGAGGGAGATAGCTTAGACCAGTTGCTCGGTTGAAACCTTTTATTTAAGAGCTTCTGAGCATCTTGATTTTTGTTAGAATAAGGATGCGTAGACTTCCTAAAAGGTGGGTGTACCCAAAGTGCGAAGTTCTATATGTCTAGAATAAGTTCTTTATATATCCTAAAAGATGGCTCTTTGTGTCGGCTTTACTAAGATGTGTATTGTTTGTGGTACTGCTTGCTGAACTATAATATTGGGTTGACCTCTTTCGATCAAATTTTTTTTCCCTCACTATTAGAAATGATTTAAAAATGATCGATTACACTCTCTTTAGTAAATTCCTGATTAGGTGAACACTACTCTGAATTGAAATTAATATTCGGATGACTATTGCAGCGATATTTTCACTACCAAGGATATTTGATCATAAGTCTTCTGTTTTCATTACAAAATTGTACTCATAATGAGATTAAGTCATTAAACACAGGGGACAGCTGCAGTCTGACAATCACACTATTGTTCAATATAAAATAAAAAATGGGTAATTGTCACGAGCACCTCCTTCAATAATATGTGGATCATTCAAACAATTCATGTATGAATTAATTAAAATACTTTCAAGAGATTATTAAAGATAGACGAAGGACGAAGGTCTTGTGTTGACTTGTTTTTTAATTAGAAGAAGAAGAAGAATTCTTCTTCTTCTTGGCTGTCAATACTTATGGTCTCATATTCCAACCTCTCACACGCCTTCCTTTTATAGATAGTAGAAGTGTAGAACGTACATCGATCCGTATCAAAAGAAAAATAAGTAGTACTACTTCTCTGTAATGGGGAGAGTGAAAGAGTGGTTTGGAAAGTACCTCTACTTTTCCAAAGCTACAACATTATACTATATACGAAAGGCCGGTTGGGTGGGTACTGTTACTACTGTTCATATTAGGAAATGACGGTTTTGCCCCTATCTTTTTTTGTAATCACTGCGTTGCCATTCGTCTCTTCCTGTTTTCTTCCTTCGCTCTCCTCCACTGTCTGAATTGGAGAGTCCAGACAAAATGAAGCCTCAAGATGATTCTGGATTGCAAGCAAACAGTATTCAGAAGGGATTAACTCAAGGATTACATTTTTGCCCCCTTGCTATAAAATCGACGTCTCCAACTCTTTTTCAGCTCGAGAAGCCTCCATCAAGGTCAATACCCACTGTTCGCCGATATCAGGCTTATCCATCGCAATCAACATCGGCAGAACCTTGGTAAAATTTCGCTTTCAGTCTTAATGTACTTAGATTGCAGTGTTTATTATGATTTGAAGTGAATCTAAAATTCCTCTTCGTGTTTTGGGTCCCTCCTTTGCTTTTACACTTTAAAGCCCTTGCTGCCTAAATTCAACAACACATAAATAGTCTGCTTATGTCTATAGATGGTTTCAATACTCAAAGTAAAGGAAGATACTGTTTGTTTCGGTAAAAGTCAAATTTGGTATTCAAATCGATGGTATATTTATCATGTTTATTATGATCATCATTGTTGTACATGTTTATAAAATGATAAATCCTTGGTTTAACAGACAACTTTGTTTGATGCCACTGATATAGACGTAATCCAGGATTCACTTGGTTGGAAATGAAATTTGTTAATATGATTGTGGAAATAAATCCAAAAATGGTGATTGAAAGGAAGTTTTGTAATATGGTAATCTCCTTTCTTTTTCTTTCTTTTTTTGGATTATAATATGGTAGGAAATCTGGGATTGTTCTCTGTTATTTAGGCAATTTAGGGATACTTTCTTCCAAGGTTTTGGGATGAGTCGAGTTTTTTTTTCTTCCAAGGTTTGATTTGTGTCTTTGTTTTATAATTTCTTCTAATTGATTGCCATTTAAAGTCTGTATTTAGTTGTTAGTATTTAAAACACTGTTGATTTTTCTGGCCTAAGAAATATGGAAGAAATGTATAGATTGTTTACAGAGGACTCAATATCTTGGTTCGAAATGACATGCTGCATTGTCAGTTTATCCTCATATGAAAGCACTTGCACATTTTCTGTTCAGTTTAACCTCCTTTTTTTTCCTTTTTTTTTTTTTTTTTTTTGGTCTGAAAGTCTAACCTCTTTTGGTGATGACAATTTTTTTCCTCTTTTGAAGCTGTGGTAGAAAAAGAGAAGAACAGGGATTGAAATCGGTAAGGTTCTAAAGTTTGATTGAAATCAGTAAGGTTCGAAAGTTTGAAGCTGTAGTAGAAAGGAAAAGAAGAGGGATTGAAATCGGTAAGGTTCTAAAGTTTGAAGCTTTCATTTGGTTAGATTTTGGGGGTTGCGTTTTTGTTGTTTTTTGCTGGAATTGGGTTTTGGGTTTGATTTGTTGTTTGGTTGTCTTTCGCAGTTCTAAATATTGTTCACTTAAATATCTAGGAAAGAAGAATAAGGATTGAAATCGGTAAGATTCCAGAATTTGAAGCTTTGATTTGATAATTTTGTCGCGCGATTGTCACGGTCAATTGTACTTGGATCTCAATATTGTGTTATTATGGGTTTTTGGTTTGATCTGTTGTTTGGTTGTCTTCCGCAGTTCTAAATATTGTTCATTGGAATATTTGGGTGTTTTTGCTCTGTTGAATCACCTTTCGTTCTTATAATGTCATATTTTTGGTATGTTGGGTTTTGAGAAATAAGATAGCTACAAAGAAAGTACACAGTTTATTGATCATATTTGGTATGCTGCGTTTTGATCCTCAAGGATTAGACTTTGCAAATGGAAGTGGAGATTATTGCTTTTACCATTTTTTCTTTCTTTATTTGTTTTTAGGTATTAAAAATGTAATTTATTGTTTTTATGTAGTTTAGACTGGAAAGTTGTATATGGTGGGATATTAAGCTTCTGTATCATTGTTGCTGTATTTATTTGACGTAAAATTTGGGTTTTTGTGATCAAAAGATTAGTTATTATATCAATGCTTTATGATACTACTTGCATTAAGTGGAGGTTTTTTGGCTAGATCACCTTAGTGACTTAGTCATGCTCAATTTTGTGGTGTACTGATGAAACTACCGTTATTGTTTGGTGGCAGACGAACTGATGAATTAGCTAGATTTTGACCGGAAACCGGAAACCTCACTGTGAGTGACTAAATATCTTATACTTCAGCTTCAGCTTTCTTTGTCCATATAATATATGTCTGGGATTTAAAGCCAATTAACTTGAAACAGACCATGTTGACAGTAGATTGCACGTTGGATTCCACACAAATTTGATATCCTGAACCAGTTTCTATATAAACGGTGCTTTAAGATGAACACCTACCGTCTCTAATCCATCTTCTGTCTAATATACAATATTCATAAGCATCCCTAGGCTAATTAAAAGCTCTATACATGTATGAATGCATCTTCAGTTTAATTAAAATTAAAAGTATCCGTGATTCTTCCTTAATGATCAGCTAATTTCTTACCATTAAACTGTTAATTATTGTGCTTCAACGTCTAACTAATGTAAAAATAGAGGCATAGTGTTCAATTGCAGCAAAGTAGTATACTCCCCTCATTTGCCAGTAACTAATGTTCTGTTGTGTTTTATCATTGCACTGTTTCTAATTACCAATCGCACAAATGTCCAAGGATGTGGTGCTTTTCCGACTATAAACTCTGATCCTTTTCTTTTTTCAATCAAATTACTTTTCCTTGATACAGAAGCTTCTGCAGAACTGTGGTTAATTGAACTTTAGTTGTTTATCTGCATTTGCTTTTCAATCCACATATAATCGTGTCATTCCATTCATGTTCCCCTTACCTTCTCTAAACTATTTTACTTCTATGAATAAGAAACGTTAACCTCAAATATAATAATGCTATTCTTACTAATTCTTCAAATATTTTGCAGGACTGTACACACAACTCCATCCATTCAAGACAAAACTCCATCAACAGCTATTTCAGGAGCATACTTCAATTCAATTTGTGCATTGTAATACAAAATTTTGGCCAAAATGTACCTCACTTCAGAACATAATTTCAATAAAAACAATTCCTCTGGAATTTTTCCCTGCGTGCCTTACATAAAAATTTCTGGTATCTAATTCTATAATATTAACAACATTACCATCCATTCAAGCAATTACTCTCTTCCACATTCGTAACAATAAATTCCGCAGCAAAGCGCGGGCATATTTTCTAGTGTATTCGAGGTATTACCTAATTATCTCTATCTGTTAACATGCGTGTAATTCTGCAATCTTTTTCAGAGAGTATATAATCTATATACTCTCTGAAACCATGTTCGGTGATTCAAAGTTTCAAACTAACTTCTGCAACTTCTTCTGTCTTTTACGATATTACAGGATTAATAATTTTCAGCCACAGCCTCGTAAACCATGCGATAGTGTCTATCTTGATAATGTACCTCACTGTTAATTGGCAGAATCAACATTTTCAAATAGCTGCTGTAGTTACAAATGTGCAAGAAGGGTTTTCAGACATCTTGGTGATCATCTTAGCTCATTTCTCGCGTACATACAGGGGTTCGTATAATATAATTGTCACCACAAACGCTGCCTATATTGCTGTAAGTATCTCTTAGCCTAAGCTACTTCTGCGTAGAAATTATAATTAATGGCTTGACTGCCATAGCTCCCCAAACTTTTGACCAGATTCAATCTGGTCCTCAAAAATTGAAAACTATATATATATACCCACTTGCTTTTGGAAAATTTGTTAAACTTAAGAGTTCAAGACTCGCAAGAACATATTTATAGAAAATAAATAAATAAATAAAAAGACTCACAAGCTAGGGACATTTGATAATAAGGATGATTTAAATAGGCTAGATGAATTTTTTTGTTTCTATTTTCTTTTTGTACTGTACTTTCTCTAGTAACTTAGACAGTAAATTTATTGTTGAGCTTCTCTATCTTTTAGTTTTTTATACAAGTAAAGACTAGACAACCTCCAATTTGCCTTAACAATTTGTCAGTGTTTGGGATTTTTTCTTTTTCTTCATGAGTGTATAAATCTTTAGATACACACAAAATAAAATAAAAAAAAGATCTTTGAATAATTTAGATTTGTGAAATAAAACAAAATCTACGTAAACAGAAAAAATGAAGATTAAAAAGGAATGTTCTTTGCCATTAAGTTGTGGTCTATCAGTTATTTTAAATAACTGACATCACAAACATCACCGGTTCAAATCTTACTGACATCGTGAGACTGGTGGAATGAAAAAAAAAATTGTCTTTTCTACTTAAAGAGTAAACTAAGAGCTGATAAGCCCACACATATTGATTTCCTCTTGTTTTAGGGACTGGCTATACTGTGGCGTTCTGCTGAGCATATGACCGCAGATACAGCTGCCAAGGTATACTATGGTGCTGTGTTACTGCTGACATTGGGCGAAGCAGGGCGGTCGGCTGCCTTGAATGAATTTCTTGACGAGCAATATTCAAGGGAACGGGACCAAACAGAAATCATAGACGATGAAAAACTGCAAGACCGTCAAGAAGCTTTATGGGGTCTTCCCTGGTTGTTGGGTGCAGTCGTACCGCTTTTCCTTGTAAAAACAACTTGGGAACAAATTTTCATGATTTCAACAATTGTGATGGCAGTTTTTTACTTAATCTTCTGTTGTGGCTACTCCTTTTATTTCATAAATTATATTGAAGAGACCATGTATCCTATAGAAGAAGCAGAAAGGGAGGAGAGTGGCACAGACATAAAAGTGAACAACTTGGAACAAGTACAAAGGCAGAAAATTTGCCTAGACAAAGAGGAGCTCCCAGAACCAGCAAGAGGGAATATTTGGAGTTTAAAAAAAAAAATGGAAGCAAGGCATATTGTCAGACAAATATTAGCGATGTGGCTAACCTTCCTGGTATACAGTGTTGTTACTGCAGCAGGAAGTACGTTCTTTTTTGAACAAATGAGTAACTTGCGTATTCCAATCAAGAACTATGACGTTGCAGTTTATTTCAATGTAATCAGCTCATTTTCGAAGTACGCAATTTCATATCTCTGGGAATTAATGATTCCAAAGAAAAAGAAATCGCGAGCTCTTACGCTGGTGAGAATCGGTTGTGGACTGGCTTGTACTGTGCTGTGTTGCGTCGCAGCATGGCAGGTTGAGATCCGGAGGTTGAAGGAAATTAAGAAGCAAGGAGTTGGAGACACTTCAGAGGTTATTCCCATGAGCATCTTTTGGCTAGTTCCACAGTTCTCCTTGTTGGGGATCATGGAAGGGCTAGCAGTAGATGGGTTGATTGACTTTTTTGTTGAGCGAGTGGCGCGTCCTGATGATAAAGTAATGGTCGATTACTATGCATCCCACACCAGCGACTTCGTCATAGGTGTTGGAAAGTTACTAACGGCACTTAGCATTTTGGCGTTTAGACGAAGATGGTTCGATGACAGCATAAATCTGAGCCGTTTGGACAAGTATTACAGAGCATTAACATTCATGAGTCTCATTGGGTTTTGCTACTACTTGTTTGTCTCCACCATCTATTACACCAATAATGAATCACAAGAATCTACGGAAGACGAAGAAAATGAGACCAACTCGCACAGAACTGAGAAGCAGGAGTCGTCGCCGCCTTTACCACCTGGGCCGTCACCTCCTTCACCACAGGAATCATCACCGCCTTCACCACAGGAGCCGTCACCGGCTTTACAGCAGGAGCCGCAAGACTTTCTTTACCATCAGCAGCCTCCTCCTCCGCAGCACCAACCACCACCACTGCCAACCCAGTATTATCTGCCACAGTACCCACCGCCACCACTACAGGCATACTCTCCGGAGCAATCATACCCACCAGCATGGTCATTCCAGCCACAGCCATTCCGCAGTCGTATAACTCATACACACCGCAACCGGGCCTGCCTGCAGAGTCGTACCCACCACAGCCATACCGGCCGCAGGCGTACAACTCATACCCACAGCAGTCGGGCTTGCCTGCAGAGCTGTACCCACCACAGCCTTCTTACTCGCTTCCATATAATCCACAGCTGTACCAGCCACAATAATGCAGACTTCTTGCAGCAGTTTGTGGATTTGAATCTGAAGAGTCAGGGATCTGATCCTCAAACAAGTTGGGATATTTTTATTTCTTCTCCAGTTCTCCTTAAGTTTCGCATGTAATTCTGTTTGCTACAATGTGTGCATGTATTCATTATCTTTGTAATCTACAGTTAAGTCTTGAGATTCATTAACCATTACCTGAAGTTTAGGTTGCCGCTAGCATATCTGAAAGGCCGGATATGACTGAAGCTTCCAGAAATCCATACCACTCGTGAGTACAATGTCTTACGTACGTTTATCGATCTATGGTGCTTAAGATACTTAGTTATGCTTATGATATGTACCTCATGTATGCATCATGGAATAATTAATGAGATACTATGCAGCATCATGATAACTACATGATAACTGTTATTAAATCATATTAGGTTGTTCAATTTGAACCTAGCTTGTTGCTGCCTTGTTAAGTTCACTACGTAACGGCTTGGTGTTGTACGTTCACACCAACTACCTATAAACCCTTTCATACTTGTACCCAGCTAATTTTTCTGTGAAGTGGACTGGAACTTTGGAAAATGACTTCTTTATCTTTACTTGGGATCTCGAGTTGATGATTTTAACATACTATTTTACAAACTACTTGTACATACCGCCTATATCACATACCGCCAAGCATAAGCAACGACCTCGTACGGGGCCCACAAGCCATGATGGGGCCAACCACGACATGCATCCGGTAGTCCGACACACGAGCTACCTCACTATGGTGGAGGTCGGCCGGTACCTCGTAGGGAGGCCACCCTCCCATGATCTTCAAGAAGCTTCAAGAGAAGCAATATGTGTATTATGTCCCACATCGGAAATATAGAATAGAATGGGACTTCCTTTAGCTATAAAGGGAAGTCCTCCCCTTCTTGGAAAGGATGGATCCATGATCCCCTCACTTGTATCACTATCAAAGGCTACTTGGCCTCACTACATAGTAAAATATCTAAGTGGACGTAGCATTGCCTCAAGGGCAAGGTGAACCACTATACATGCTTGTGTCCCTCTCTCTCTCTCCCTCTCATGATCCACACTTAGTCTCGTTCCGTATTCTTCAACAGAAACATTGGCGCTAGAAGGAGGGTCCCTATGTTTGGGTAACGAGCCTCCGACCTTGAGTAAGAGTCATGTACGGGAACCATCAATCATGTACGCGCAAGACACCTCCGACCTTGAGCAAGAGTCATGGTCGGGTACCACGGGTCATGTACGGGTACCACAAGTCATCGGGTACATGGGTACATGCCAGATACCCCAACTTCCTCCCCAAGCCTCCGAGCCATCAGGTACATAAGCTTCCGGGTACATGAACTTAGCTTCCGGGTACTTGAGTTAGCGGGACTTTTATCCGGGACTGTCACGAGTCATCGGGTACTATGGGTCATCCGGGACTTTCATGAGCCACCGGGTACTGGAGCCAACGACTTTCTTGCTTTTTACTCATCCATGCAGCCTCTCCCAACGGGGTACTTGTCTTACTCGTCCATTCATCATGAAGACTCGCACATCAACTTACCTCAATCATGGCCTACCATACTAAGGCCTTATTCATCTAATGCCCGCATGACATTAGTCACACTTGGGGGTCAGTACCGCATCTCAAGGCTATGTGATACTCGTCCCGATCCCAACAACCCCATCCTCTGCTTGGAATCAACCTTGAAACCCAAACTCATCGGCCATAGTCTCTCTTCATGACCAGCCCCCATGCACTCCCTCCTCGCCCGGCACATAGGAAGCTTCGTCGCCTTCAGTAACCCTCATCGGTACCCGCTGGCCTCACCAGCATCATTTTCAACTCGGCGACTCCCCGGATCACCGTCCGGGCCTCTTTGATTTCTAATCCTCCGGGAGGTCATCAACATCTCGGCGACGGTCACCGCTGCAAGTAGCCGAGCTTCTCACCTCATCGGGTACCAATGACCAACCCCGGAGACCGATGCATTTCTCTTCTCGGTGACTCACCAGAAGCTTCATCGGTCACCTCTTAGGGACCAAATCTGGAACCCTATAGCTTCTCCACCTCTCCGTGGCCCGATCTGGACTGGCTTCCGGCACCTCAGAGTGACTCTCCGGTACCCTCTGGCCTCATTCGTAAACCCAAGCTCTCTGAGCACCGAAGAGTATCAGTTTCAACAAAAAAAAAGCAACCTCGGCCACGCCACTAGCAGCTCCTTCCTTCTCTGGTCAGCAATGATCACCTCTTCCCTTCGGTAACTTCTGACACAACACCGCCAGGAGCCTATCTCTTCCATTAATCACATTTGTAAACCTCATGGCTACGTCGCCGGCTACGCTTGGCAGCGAGCTCACCGCCTCTTGGTGAACCCGGCAGCAGCTTCACAGCTCGGCAACCTCAACTCTTGGTGTCGGCACCTGCTGGGTTCAGCTCAAAGCCTCCGGCACCCGCTGGTTCCATGGGTCCAACTTGTCGATCACAACTTCCAAGTGCTCTCGTCCGGATACTAGCTCAAGCAACCACACCGGTACCCGCTGCCCTCACTGGTACCTGCTGCCTCACCGGTCACCCTCACTTCCAGGTAGCAAGTTTGGCATACCGGTAGCCCTCACCAAGTCCCGGATTCGATTTCTCAAAAGCACCCATCGGTGACTCGTCGCTCCCGGTCTCGAACCTCTGCTCGAAGCGGCACCAATCTTGGTCCTGGTGCCTTACTCCCGGTGCCTTGCTCCTCCTTGGTCTAGAAACCTCCCGGTACCATAACATACAGGTACTGAGGCATGAAGAGAGAAGGGGAAAAGAAGCAGAGCACCACCTTTGCTGTGGACACCAACGCATCCTCTCTACACCCATGCCTGTTTCTGGATTCTTCCGGACCTTGGGGTTCACGTACTGGAGTTCCCATTTGAAGCAGCTCCTTCATATATCGAGCTAATCCTCAATCTGATGAGGACACAACCCAGCCGGCCCTCCGTTTGTTTGAGGCTTGTGCTCTCATGCTAGAGCATCGTATTGAATAAATCTCTTCATCCAGATAAGTCCCTGTCTTACTCTTTCACAAAATATCAAAGTCAAACAGGGCAGCATGTATAAAGATCATTTAATTGTTAGAAACATGCTTCTGACAACGCCATGAGTCATGCCTATTTTAATCCTAGGAGGCACACATGTCAAGTATAGGTTCTTAGTACATACCTACCACATGCAATATCACACGGTGACAATACCACATGGCTTCCTTAATGCACATGTCAAGCATGATAAATACACTTGGTTGCTATAGCATGATTCCATCAATTATCATTATCACATATTCTCATGGGCTGGCATCCCTATGACAATACCAACTATCTCACCAAATCTACATTATCAAGCATCATGCCCTACTTACCCATCAATACTATATGCACTTTGAGCCTCGTAACTTATGAGGTGTGAATGGAAACCCAATGCTCATCACTGTGCATTTTATTAACATGAATGTACCATCACATTCTTTAGTTAATAAAAAATTATAGCCATACTCAAACCTTATGTTTCATGAATGTCATATGTTCCAAATTGTGCATACCATTTCATTCTGTTATCAATATGGGGCTCCACACCCTTCACTTGCATAATTGTAGTGGCATCTAAATATCACATCTCCTTGACTCCTTCCAAGCGAGACATGCAAAATGTATCTCTAATGAGCACAACATTTTGCTTATATCATTATTTATATTAAGTACATATAAGAGCATGGTTATTAAACATAGCTAGTGTATCTGTGCATAGACTTTGCTACACACACATTGAGCAAGACCTGTCACCTGGCAGCATGCTATTCCACCTAAAAATACATTTGTACAAAATTTCATTGTCCATCAAAATTTATGCCATCATTTAGTACACAACTACATCGCTTATACATTTTGCTCAATTGGTACATATATTCAAAATTTGTTTCAACTATCAAGCATTTAGTTACTTGCTAAGAGTACCTCAATGATAAGTTGATACATGTTACCGGAACACCTTATTCACCGAAACAATGGAGCGTCATGCTTGAACAACTCCAATTCCTACTGCAACCCACCCAAAATCGGCATAAGATAAGTAACTATATCTTCTTCTTTTTATGCTCTTTCAATTTGAGCTCATGATACAATGCTTTATACGCTTTAATAACGATTTCTATAATCTAAGCATATGCCTACAACATTTGATACTTTCAATAGCATATTCATTGTGCCTATTTATTAATGTCATACTTTTAACTTGATTGCAAATCAATTAAATTGCTACATATACACATATGACACTAAATAAATGCAACATGCATCTCATAAATCCTCGCCCCGAGCGCGGTACCCCCAAGGGGTAAGTCAAGGTCATATCATTACATCAAATCCTCTCCAATCGGCGAGGTACCCCAACGGGGTTACAAGGCCAATGCCATCATTCATCCCGGGGCCACGCCACCAGGTACCGGAGGCGAAAGCTACCCGGGGCGAAAGCTACTCCATCTCTGATTCTACCCGGGGCCACGCCACCGGGTAAAGGAGGCCTACATGCCCTTATTCAACCCCATTGGGTTAAGGAGGCTCAAGCCCTGATGCTACCCCATCGGGTACGAGAGGCATCAAGCCCTCATGCTACCCCATCGGGTACGAGAGGCATCAAGTCCCCATGCTACCCCATCGGGTATGAGAGGCATCAAGCCCTCATGCTACCCTATCGGGTACCAGAGGCATCAAGCCCTCATGCTACCCCATCGGGTACCAGAGACATCAAGCCCTCATGCTACCCCATCGGGTACGAGAGACATCAAGCCCTCATGCTACCCCATCGGGTACGAGAGGCATCAAGCCCTCATGCTACCCCATCGAGTACTAGAGGCATAAAGTCCTCATTCTACCCTTCCGTGTATCAGAGGCTCAAGTCCTCAATCTACCCTTCCGGGTATCAGAGGCCCAAGTCCTCATTCTACCCTTCCGTGTATCAAAGGCTCAAGTCCTCATTCTACCCTTCCGGGTATCAGAGGCCCATGTCCTCAATCTACCCTTCCGGGTATCAGAGGCCCAAATCCTCATTCTACCCTTCCAGGTATCAGAGGCCCAAGTCCTCATCCTACCCTTCCGGGTATCAGAGGCCCAAGTCCTCAGTCCTCATTCTACCCTTCCGGGTATCAGAGGCCCAAGTCCTCATCCTACCCTTCCGGGTATCAGAGGCCCAAGTCCTCAGTCCTCATCCTACCCTTCCGGGTATCAGAGGCCCAAGTCCTCATTCTACCCTTCCGGGTATCAGAGGCTCAAGTCCTCATTCTACCGTTCCGGGTATCAGAGGCCCAAGTCCTCATTCTACCCTTCCGGGTATCAGAGGCTCAAGTCCTCAATCTACCCTTCCGGGTATCAGAGGCCCAAGTCCTCATTCTACCCTTCCGGCTATCAGAGGCTCAAGTCCTCAATCTACCCTTCCGGGTATCAGAGGCCCAAATCCTCATTCTACCATTCCGAGTATCAGAGGCTCGAGTCCTCATTTACCCTTCCGGGTATCATAGACCCAAATCCTCATTCTACCCTATCGGGTACCATAGGCTCAAGCCCTCAGAAAACCCCACTTGGTACCGGAGGCGGGGTAAGCGAAGGTCCAATCCTTTGCTTTTTGAATCATCTCACCTCCCGAGCGTTCTGTACACTTGGGGGACTTATTCATACCACTTATCACAAGTGGAGGTAGTTCCCGACCGGGACTATCATTGAGCTTCACGCTCATACTTTTCGTGCTACGGTCTATTAATGGAAATATTGAAATTTTTCCCCTATTGTTGGTCGCAACAATTAAATTTCTTATACATCCCATTAATAAGACCATAGGACAAAACTCTCACAACCTATCATCCGCTCAACATGAGCGAGCTCAACTCTTACATTCCCGTTACACATGAGCCAAACAATCGGGTTATGGCTTATACGTTCGGGTTAAGTAAGTTAGAGATCCTTCCTCTAACCTATACTTGGGGGACTATCATGGTCACGCCATAGTCTCGCTAGTATTGTCAATATATACTACGATGCCGGAACTCTTTGCTCAACCTCACCGGTATCGTCGAACATAACTCAAGTCCTAAACTTCGACTGTACTAACTACGTGACTTGGGGGACTCGACGAGTAATAACACTCCCGATCCCAACACATATGTATCACGTGCATACAACATTACATATCATTATGTGTCATCGTGTTCATCACACATCTTTGCATCATATGCACTTTGTATGCTATCACAACCACATACATTTTTGACTTATACGTCTATGTTAACATTACATAATATGAGCATCCACACCATGTGTAACATGCATCTCACATAAACATTCATGCACCTCGATGCATTTGACTCAAATGTCACTTAGATTGCCCTAGCGCAATCAATATGCTTTGTGTGCACTCATCTTATTTGTAGGTACTAGCTTGATGAGGGCCCCGGGGCACTAACATACGCGTAGAGTCCCTTCTTACTTACGGAGTTGGGGGACTAGTATGGGTATGGCGTTCAACAAGGTCATCACTCATACTTGGCGGCATCATATTTAAACTCCCCAACCAAGAAGCGCCTCTTACTCGGGGACTTGGGGGACTTGTACATACCGCCTATATCACATACCGCCAAGCATAAGCAACGACCTCGTACGGGGCCCACAAGCCATGATGGGGCCAACCACGACATGCATCCGGTAGTCCGACACACGAGCTACCTCACTATGGTGGAGGTCGGCCGGTACCTCGTAGGGAGGCCACCCTCCCATGATCTTCAAGAGGCTTCAAGAGAAGCAATATGTGTATTATGTCCCACATCGGAAATATAGAATAGAATGGGACTTCCTTTAGCTATAAAGGGAAGTCCTCCCCTTCTTGGAAAGGATGGATCCATGATCCCCTCACTTGTATCACTATCAAAGGCTACTTGGCCTCACTACATAGTAAAATATCTAAGTGGACGTAGCATTGCCTCAAGGGCAAGGTGAACCACTATACATGCTTGTGTCCCTCTCTCTCTCTCCCTCTCATGATCCACACTTAGTCTCGTTCCGTATTCTTCAACAGAAACACTACTGAAATTTGACAATGTTAAAAGACTTTATAATAATTCTAATGAATGGCTTGGCTTATTTAAAAAGCTATCTATTGTGCATTGACCGAAAATCACTTGCACATTGCTAGATACCAGGAGTGATAATTGAATATAACTCGAGCAAATTGACAACTAGATCAAATACACACACACACACACACACAGACACAACAGCCAACGCAATATCATTTTGTTGCAATTAATTTGCAGCTGCTCATCCAGCCTTTTTCATGCTACCTCTTTTGTTATGAGAGATGCAAAACTCTCTAGGGAGGAGGAGAGCATCTTTTGGTGATGCGAACTGGTGACGTCGACGCTGGTGGCGGCGACGATGTGGGAGGCGGCTTTGATGATGGTGATGGCGGAATCGGGGTTGGTGGCTGTGGTGTCGTTGCTGGCATCTTGGGTGGCGGTGGTAGCTCTATGGCTGGGGTGCCCATAGTGGATGGATTAGGGCTCATAGTTGGGCCTGGCTTGCAAGCCTTGTTAGGGTTTGGAAATTGGGCCTAGTTTTGGGCTTTTCTATCGGGACTTCAATGAATGAAGAAATATGACGCCAAGGGCGTTCTTATCATCCGTGCTATGTAATTTTCATGAATGATTGTGAACTGTTTTTTGGATGTGCTTAATTTTCTCTAAAATGTGGAATTGTTCGGGTAATGATTTTTCTATCAATCTCATCAGGGTAAATCGTTATGTATGATTTTGCTAATCAATAAAAGAGTTGTCATATTGCTTCAAAAAAAAAAAAATCCAGCATTTTTCATGCAATAATAATCATTCAGGAAAATTTAAGTACTTTTAACCACGTATTTGCATTTGTATATAAAGTTGAACAAAGAAAACATAGGAGGATAGAAATATGAGAGCTCTCGCTCTCTCCCCTTTGCGGCCGCTAACCCTAGGATTTCGCCTTCTGATATCCTTGGATTGCGACGATGGCGTCCATGGTCCTTGGCTGACGGGTCTTTTGGACTCGAGAATCTCTCTTCTTCAACCTTCGGGTCGCTCCACCATAATCTCATCGCTTTGGCGATGGGATTCACCCCATTTGGGCTTTTCTCGTACAACTGCGGTTGCACTCTCTTTCAATCAATGACTAAAATATCAGGTATCGAGGAAATATCGATACTCTAAAAAATGAAAATTTCGACGGAAGTATCGATATCGATAAATTTAAAAAAAAAATGGTGGAAATAGAGATAAAATTATTGAAATTTTAAGTGAAACTTTGTGAGCTATTTCTTTGTTCATTATCTATTATATTTGAAAGAAAATGGCGAACAACCTTCATTTCATAGTGAATTATAGTAATTTAGAGTACGTATGTTGCCGCCAGTAAAATATATGGTACCAATTATAATTAGAGATTTAGTAAAGTTGTAGAACTATTCAATCAAATACAAATGAATTAATATTACGAAAACGTGACAAAAGTATTTAGGAGATCTTGTAAAGCATTAAACTATTTAGAAATGTTAGAGTCAACAAATTAAAAATACAAAATTGCTAGAAATTATATATATTTTTTTTTGAAAGGCTAGAAATTATATTTTAGAAGTTTAAATTAATTGTTAAAAAAATTAGTAATCTTTTCCATGGAAAATACATTCTAATAGAAAAAAGAGTGTGGTAGAACCAAAACCAACAGTCAATCGAGTTGGTTGGGGGCTTTGTGCGTTTCCTGACCTTATTTTGGAAGGGCACAGGTTTGAAACCTGTGTATGTTCAAGGTTTATTGGATTTTCTTTGAGAAATATTTTGGAATATTCCCTAAATTTCGGCAAATATGCACATTTCGGCAAATATCGGTATACATCTTGCGATATTATGGTGGTATACAACGATAATTTCGGAGACTGAAAAGAATGAAATTATCGATATTTTAGTCCTTGGTTTCAATGATGGTGGTGGTGGGCGGTACCGTGATTTGGTGGATCCAAACTAAACTTGGGATCCGGGTTCTATCAACTTTGAGTTCGGATCCTCTCTAATTAGAGCGATATGGATCCGGGTTCTATCAACTTTGAGTTCGGATCCTCTCCGATTGGGGCGATATGGCTTCTGGGTGCCACTGCAATGCTTTGGCGGTGGAAGGAGACAACGCATTCGAATCTCCGGAGGCGATTGCTTGATGGTTGGAAGATCGACCTTTGGATTCTAGATCCGGTGTCTGCCTGGCCTTGTTAACAGCGCGGCGGCACAGCTCGAGGGGATGGTTGACAGTGATGTCAAGTCCTCCCAGTGAAGGGTTTTCTGATCTGTCGCGCAACGGAGCAGGACCAGGCGTTTCTTGGGTTGCGTGAGGTTGGTGGTGGTGGCGCAACAGGTTCTTCCACCAGTGACATTCGACAGCTATAGTGGGAGCGCGGACGTGTGGATGTCCAGAGAAGGCCTGATAGGGTGCCCATGTACTTGGGAGTTCAAATCTGATTCAAATGGACTTGGGCTTCTGTCAAGTCTGCTTTGGTAGATTTGATTTTGTTCTCGGGCCGGATTTGGATCCTCATTTGGGACCCGGGTCGCATTCAAATTCGGATCTTAGATCCGAGATAGCTGCTCGTATTGATTTGGTATTGGTTTTGGTTCTTAGGAGTTCGTTTGCTAATTTTCGAGTTCTTGACATCCTCGGTTACTTTCGAACTCTTGGTGAGTGAATCACCTCTCCTAAGTGATCATATCACCGGTTATGGTAATTACATTTACTTTTACACTGCTCTCGTGAAATATGCAGTGCAGAGATGTCGTTCGGCATCAAGTCACATCCTGGTTACCGTTCATTCTAGTTACGTCTATGCATCTTGTTATCCTATATTGTTTTTTCTTCATTATAGATGCGTATGTGCATCTTATTATGCTTTATTGTTTTCTTCCGATGTTTCTACATCGCTCCATGTACTCCTTAGTTTTCATTTAATATAGTTTGTCGTCTTTCCCTTAAAAAAAAAAAAAGAAGTACTTTTAACCCACCACAATATCAAATCTTTTTAGTTTTGTGTTTCATAAATCAAATCATAGACACAGAACGACTCATAAATCAAATCATAGACACAGAACGATCATTTTTCTAGATATCCTGTAGTGGATAGCTATGATATTGATCACACTCAATGTTTTAAAATGCTGAGGCGTACCCCGAAATTTTTTTCGAGAAAGCCTCAATAAGGCGTAAGCCTTATATAATAAACAAAAAATGTATATTTTAACTATAAAACATTAATAACATAAGAAAATAAATTTATTCACTAAGAATTTTTTAGCAACTTAATCTCTATTCCATTTTCTAGTTTAAAGAAAAGGAATTTTATCTTCCTTGCAGTCCTACTTTTACTAGAATCCTAGTAGTATATATATCACTAGCTTCTAATCGGAATACTACTATTTTTCAACTGTAAGGCATCCTATTCCAAGGCCTCACAAACGTGGTTACTCCTATCCTCTACTATTTTCTTTCTTTCTTTCTTTTTCAAAAGGAGTTTATCTTCTATTAGTCTCCATCCTAACTTCAAGAGAACATGATCTCAATGGCAGAAAGAAGTCAGCAAAAGCACTGTGTTGCAGAGTAGCCATGGATTTCACAATTCGAATCACAACAGCGACAATTTTTTGCCATTTGGATCACCATTCGGGTTATTGTGCGAAAAATGTACAGAACAATTAACATTAAGAAAAACAAAACAAACTCCGATCAGCATCAACAAAAACAGCAACATCGAATTGATCGATCTCCTATTCTTCAAATCGAACTACAACTTTCAAAAAAAAAAATTCTGGGCATTCGCTTTCGACGCCTTTTTTGCACCTTCAGAGCTTGAGCAACGCATTTAGCTCTTGGTCACCTCAGTAGCAAAACAAACTCAGTTTAATCAGCGCCTTGCGCTTTTTACGCCTCAAGGCGCGCCTTTTAATTCATTGATCATACTGAACAAGTAGCTAAATTGCAGTGTTTGCATGAGGAAGGTGCACGTTTAGAAAGTTTTCACACATAGATTGCGCAATGGACAATGACATGCAAAAACTACATTTAGCTACAAATTGTACATGTATTTTCCATATTACAAATCAATCATATAGCTGATTAAGCAATCACTAATTCTGGACATAAAGAAATAAACAAATTATTTATCTAGGGAATTTCACTGATTGACAATCAAAAGAAAGGGCTAAATACTGTTTACCACCCTGTGGTATGGACCTCACATCAATTCAGTCCCTCGACTTTCAATTTCATCAAAAACACTCCCGAACTATCATTTTCTCGTCCAATAGGTCCCTCCGACTCAATTCCGTCTAAATTGGACGTTAAGTTTGACTTTTGAGGGCTAAAATGGTCATTTCAACATAAAAAATTAAAAAAAAATTTAAAAATTAAAAAAATAATTTTTTTTTTTCTGTTTTTCTGTTTTTTAGTTTTTTTTTTTTTTTTTTTTTTTTTTCTGTTTCTTCGTTTTATTTATTTATTTTGTCTTCAACCTATATACCACAAGTTATAATAGGTTTATAAAAACAAAAAAAATACTCTAGGTAGTTGAAAGCCGCCAGCTGGTCTACGATATTTGTGACATATCTCCAATAAAGTGAAGAATTTAGGATATATCCCCAATAAAGTGAAGAAATATCTGTAAAAAATAATTTTACACTTTATCTGTAAATAAATATCTGTAAAAAATGATTTTACACAAATATTTCTTCACTTTATTGGGGATATAAAGATATTTACAGATAAAGTGTAAAATCATTTTTTACAGATATTTCTACACTTTATTGGGGATATATCATAAAATTCTTCAATTTATTGGAGATATATCACAAATATCATAGATCAAAAATGATTTTACACAGATATTTCTTCACTTTATTGGGGATATACAGATATTTATTTACAGATAAAGTGTAAAATTATTTTTTACAAATATGAGTTTTTCCATTTTTATTTGCTTCCCCGCTGTGATCGAATGAGAATGGATAAGAGGCCTATTTCTCAAATATATGTTTATCAATACTAAATAACTAAATATCTTAATTTGTTTAATTAGAGACGAATATTTTTTTAACTATTCCATATTTAATATTTCCTTTACTATTTTTTAATAATGTTTTTTGATATTTTACTATATAAAAAATAAAATAAAAATAAAACTATATAAAGTCTAAATAAAATATTTTAGTACATGGTTTTTTATTTCTAGATATTTATTTTCTTCACTTTATTGGGGATATATCCTAAAATTCTTCACTTTATCAGAGATATATCACAAATATCGTAGATTAGCGAGCGGCTTTCAACCACTTAGAGTATTTTTTTTTTGTTTTTATAAACCTATTATAACTTGTGGTGTATAGGTTGAAGACAAAATTAAAAAAAAAAAGTAAAAAAAAAAAAAAAAAAAAACTAAAAAACAGAAAAAAAAATTTTATTTTTTAAATTTTTTAATTTTTTTTTAATTTTTTATGTTGAAATGACCATTTTAGCCCTCAAAAGTCAAACATAACGTCCAATTTAGACGGAATTGAGTCTGAGGGACCTATTGGACGAGAAAATGATAGTTCGGGGGTGTTTTTGATGAAATTGAAAGTCGAGGGACTGAATTGATGTGAGGTCCATACCACAGGGTGGTAAACAGTATTTAGCCCCAAAAGAAACTACTACAACAATCAAAACTCGACTTCATTTCTTCCAAGTCCGGAGTCTCCGCCCCACCAGAGGACACGTCGTCAATCGTCATAATAATATTTTTTGTCCTAGTCCGGCATTTCACTGTGTTCATTTCCATCTGCGGCACAACTTACTTGCAAGTTATCCTCCTTGCTATAAAAGTAAACGGCAACACAAAAGTAATAGCAAAGGTTGGCGACACCTGTGAATACTAGTCCCCCGTACTCCCGTAGTACTTATCCAGACGATTCTTGATATATATCATTAACCAACCAAGTTCGTCTAAACCGGAAAATACTAACGGCGGTTAGTAGTGTTCCAGTACCCAGGACTAATTCACTAGCGTAGGATCCATAATACCTAGCCTTTCTTTTACCATTACCATCAACTCGATCGGCAAAAAACTCGTTCAATCCATCTGCGGGTAACCCTCTCATAAACTCGATCAATACTGATATGGATGAACTCTAAGTCTGAGACCTTATAAATTGTCATGGAAATACTTCAAAGGGTGTTTTTACCCACCTGGGATTTCATAAAAAGAAAGGAGGTGTTTTTACCCACCTGGGATTTCATAAAAAGAAAGGATTATTAATCCAGGCCGTAGCTACGGACGTAAGTGATAAAAAGGGTAATTTAGTTGCATATTGCTCTGCCTTTGTTTTTTGTTTTTTATTTTTTGTTTTTCCTATTTGACTGATTGCATGTTGCTTAATTGTTAACAATATATTCATGTTACCAATTGGGTAAACATGACGTCCGTCGAAATGATGAACACTATGACGTGAGCATAAACAAAAGTTGAAAAATAATCTTTATATGTATGGCATCATGGCTCATGCACTTGTAATATAATTTGAAATGTATGGTTGGACCGTTTGACAAAGCTAGAAGAGGAAGCGTGTGTTTAAGTTTCTTTATAGTTACAACATGTGAGTTAATTTTTTTTTTTATGAGTACATGTGGGTTAGTTTAAATTTAGTAGTTTCCCCTTCATGTTGATTTAAGTCATTTAACTATTAGGAAACAACCGAAAGGCATATGGTTGCCAACTAGGTCTTTTGATGGCCATCGATTGTTTTGACTAGCTTAATTACGTACGTCCTCTCTTGATGTTTTATTTTTTTATTTTTTGGCAATGACCTCTCTTGATGTTGATTTAAGTCATTTAACTACTAGGAAACAACCAAAAGGCAGATGGTTGCCAACTAGGTCTTCTGGTAGCTATAGAGTATTTTGGCTAGCTTACGTCCTCTCTTGATGTTGATTTAAGTCATCTAATTAACTACTAGGAAACAACCGAAAGGCATATGGTTACCAATTAGGTCTTATGGTGGCTATCGAGTGTTTTGGCCAGCTTAGACCATCTCTAACGGAGTGGTCATTTGACAGGGTGGAGCTTTAATGGTAAGAAATGAAAGAGAAAAACCCTTCAACTGATTTGTTTACCAATAAACCCTATGATCAAGATTTATCTGCCAAGATATATACTCATGTTATGCTGGCAAATTTGGAAAGGCAGAAATGATTCAATTTTTAGGAATGCTACACTAAATGCTCTTAGCTAGTGTAGTTCATGCTGCTTCTACCTATTGAAATTTATACAGGGATCACAACTCGGATTATAGGGAAAAAACAAAAACAAAAACTACCATGCCATCATTAAATGACTTCCCCCATCATCTAATATTTTACAAAATCAATTTGATGATTCGGTGAATCAAGCAATGTCTTTAGCAACTAGCTTCATTATCAAAGATCAACATGGCGCGCATTCCAAGTGTGTTGGAAAAAAACTCTACTCCAACTACTGATCGAAGTACTTCCTCTAAGAGAAGGACTAATTAAAACAAAGGAGAAGAACATCAAGAAAATCATGGTGGAAGGAGACTCCAAGCTGATCATTGACTGCATCCAAGACAAATGTGGTGTTCATTGGAGACTCAAGCCAATCATTCAAGACATTAAGAAGATCGCTAGCTGCTTTGAATGCTTGTGTTTCATGAAGCGAATTTTCCAGCTGATGCTTTAGCAAATTTAGAACACTCTAGAAGCTAAGAAGAATGTTGGGAAAGTAATTTTCCTGAACAATTCTCAGGTTCACCCCTTGGGGTGAAGCAGCATATTCACCCTCTCTTATGATTAACGCATAATAACTTTTTAATTTTCTAATCCAACCATTCAAGTTGTATAATGTAATACAAAGATTAGTTCTGTAAAAAATCAATCAAATTGAAAACCTTTTAATTATTCATTTATATGAAATACATGGACGGTTCATCATAATAGCAGTAAGTGTTGTTAGAACCGTTCATTTATTTCATTTAATTAGATAATTAAACGATTTTCGATTCGATTGATTTTTTACAGAGATGATCTTTAAATGCTAATTTAAGATATGGACCGTTGGATTATAAATTTATTAAGTAAAAGTGAGTTAATCGATAATAGGGGTGAATATGCTTGTTCACCCAGGGGTGAACCTAAGAATTGTTCAATTTTCCTCCCTTAGTTAGAATTGTGGCCCTTGTCGACCAGATTGGGTCGGGTTGTATTAGAAGTTCTACCTTGTAATTTTACTTTTCTTATAAAAAAAATAAATAAATCAAATCTTGTTAGTTTTGCGTTTCATAAATCAAATTATACACACAAAACGATCATTTTTTCTAATTATCCTGTAGTAGACAGCTATGATATTTTTTTTTTTAACGCGTGGGGTGTCAGTCCATTAATAGTAAAGTAGGAAACATTACAAATATGACTCACCCGGACTCCGGGCAACGACAGAATAGAGTCATGAATGAATAATCTAAAACCCTAGACTACTCAAACATAATGTAACCATAGGATTAGGCTCCAATGCTTCAAGTAACCTTGACACTACCAGGGTAGACTCCGAACACAGCCAAGACCCTACCCTAATATTATTAATATTTCCAGAGAAAGCCCTAGGCGGGGGATTCACCGGGCTCAATGAACAGATAAAAAATAAAGATAAAAACTCGAGGCCCAAAAGACCTACAAGCCCATGCTACAACAAGCCCAAGATCTAGATCCAGCCTTTGATCCACCATACTGACGTCAGTGCCCAAACCTCCCGACGACCACCTCGCGCCGACAGCCCCAGCGTCGCTCCACCCCAAGGACCTGTCATCACAGGCAGACGCATTCACTCCAGAAGCAAACTCTTGCCCCTATGAAGTAGAGGAGCCATACGCCGAAAGCCCTGCATCCCTTCCGATTACACTACCATCATCGCCTGGTCGCCGCACGCTCCACCGCCACACATCAAATATGGCTCCAGATCTGACGCCGGCGGACACAGGAGGGAAGCGCGTTTCCCCCGCAGCCCAACCACCAGAGCAACCTGCTAGATCAGGACCCACAACACTCCATGCCGGAGGAAGCCCATCATAACCAATCGCCGGAGACTCAAAGGAGCACCAAGCGCCAGAAACAAGAAGAAAGAGGCCGAGGCCTCCCAATGCCAAGAGGATCCAACGCACAACAGCCTTGAGACCACCTTCATCAGATACCAGAGAGGAGGGAGACCACCCGTCCGAGTCAAAAGAACCAAACTGCTGCCGCCGCCAGGAAACCCTAGGAGAGAGCTTCGAGAGAGAGAGCATTTTTTAATTAATATATGTCAATTTGTTTGCCATTAGACAGCTATGATATTGATCACACGGAACAACCAGCTAAATTGCAGTGTTTGCGTGAGGAAGGTGCGCGTTTAGAAAGTTCTCACACATAGATTGCGCGATGGACAATGCATGCAAAAAGTACATTTAGCTACAAATTATACATGTATTTGCCATATTACAAATTAAGCAATCACTCTATTCTGGACATAAGGAAATACACAAATTAGTTATCTAGGGAATTTCACTGATTGACAATCAAAAGAAACTACTACAACATTCAAAACTCGACTTCATTTCTTCCAAGTCCGGAGTCTCCGCACCACCTGACGACACCTTGTGATGATAATATTTTTTGTCCTCGCCCGGCATTTCACTTTGTTGATTTCCATCTGCGGCACAAATTACTTGCGAGTTATCCTCCTTGGTATAAAAGCAAACGGCGACACAGAAGTAATAGCAAAGGTTAGCAACACCTATGAATACTAGTCCCCTGTAGTACTTATCCAGACGATTCTTGTATATATCATTAACCAACCAAGTTCGTCTAAACCCCAAAATACTAACGGCGGTTAGTAGTGTACCAATACCCAGGACTAATTCACTGGCGTAGGATCCATAATACCTAGCCTTTCTTTTACCATTACCATCAACTCGATCCGCAAAAAACTCGATCAATCCATCTGCCGCTAACCCTCTCATAAACCCTAACAGGGAGAATTGTGGAATTAACCAAAGAATGCTCATGGAAATTTTGTCGGGTTTGGGTTTACCTATGTATTCCGTATTGATCTTAATTTTCCTACGAATCTCAACTTGCCAAGCAGCAACCATACATAGCACAGAGCAAACTAAACCACAGCCGATCCTCACCAACGTAGCACGTTTTGACGGATTTGGAACTAGTAACCTCCAGAGAAATGAGATTACGGAGCTTGACAAGGATTGGAGTATAACGAAATATATGATGGGCAATTTAAAGTTCCCGATGTGATAGTTCAGTAGACTCATTTGATTGAAAAAGAAGGTGCTCCCCGTTGCCTCCACCAGACTGTATACGATGAAGGCTAAGCACATGACTAGCATTTCTTTGTAATAACGTTTTCTGGAATTGGGTTTGAGCCAAAACTTCAAGCTTGCTGTTTTTTCTGGTGGTGAGAGACTTTTGATGGCTTGGCAAAGTCCAGGATCTCTTGGTGCATCTTCTACTGCTGGATCATTTGATTCATTTCTGATATTTCTGGAATACGCGAAGACGCCATACCAGAACAATAAGTAAGAAACTCCCACCGCGATCATTGAGAGCAGTAGTTGAGTTTTCCAAGATCTATTTACAAGGGCAAGAGGTGCAGCCGCACCTATGAACCAGGGATGGCTCCATAAAGCGGTTTGACGGGTTTCCCCACGTTTTTGCTTGTCCTCTTCCACTCGTTTTTGCTTGTCCTCTTCTTCTTTTCTGGTCGAAATATGATCTTCTTGTTCTTCGTTTCTGGTCGAAATATGATCTTCTTCTTCAATACTTTTTGTTTCGGGTAATTTGATCTTGTGATCAGCTTCACTTAAATATTGGTCGTCGAGAAATTTACCCAAAGCAGCCGGCCGTCCAGCCTCGCCTAATGCTAACAGTAGGCCAGCTCCGTAGAATACTTCATCAGATGCATTGGCTTTCATGCCCGCATAATTAAATGAACTCCACAATAGAACCAGGCCCTGCAACATATATATGCCAACTATATTACGAGTGATTTCGTTTAAAGCATGTATGCATTAATGCATACAAAAGAAATTAAGTAGTGCATCATGACACGATGGTCCTATGGTCTTTTACGTACATCACCCCCAAACAGAGAGAGGGGAGCAAGGACACCAGCCGAGCTCCCCAGATCCTGCTAATTGTTTAAAAAATTAAAGAAAAAATTAAAGATGTTCTTCGGAACATGCGATCATTATTAAGGAATCCAACTCTTGATCTATCATAATCAAATTTCCAACCCATCCCCACCACTTGGGCTAACCAACCCCAAGGGCTTTTTTTGGGTAATTTTTTCATCAACTACATAATATGTTGAATAATTGAAAAAAAAAACCCCCATCGTTTGGATATTCAAAGGGCTATTTCTTAAATTGTACACCTTTTTTGATCTCTAACAACAACCAAGAAGATGACTAAAGAGCCATAAAAGGGCCGAAGGGATTAGAAGATCGAGGGCCATATATAACCCTTAAGCTAGCCCAGTCCAAATTTAAAGGGATCATGGATGGACAAGTAGCAGCTTGCCCACTGGTTAATTGACAATTTATACTCATCTCTACCGGTCAATTGAAAATCAGTGGTGTTTAATTAAACAACACAAATTATATTCCAAATGAAAGGTTAGGAATATCTAACCATTACTTGGCAACAACTAGTTGGTTTCCATTTTTTTAATTTTTTTAACAAAATAGTAAAAGTTTTAAAATCTCATTTTCCTCTACACGTTACAAAAAATATAGACATCTCAAAAAAAAAAATCTAATTTAGAATGATAACAACTAATAAGATCATAAATTTAAAAAAAAATTAATCAAACAATAATAAGATTTTGAAAATGACTAAACTTTGGCCCTACATTGCTAGAGACCATTTATTAAACAATTATATTTTGAGGGCTAAAATTTAGCCCCGAACCCAATATAACCCTTCATTACTGGAGATGGCCTAAGGTTCAGTAAACACGACAGTAATTTATCCATCTAGCTAGTGACCCTTCACAAAGCACTTTACCCCTTTGAGAATTGAGCTTAGAAAGACACCCTCCTAACTAAACTCTAACTTGAAGAGTTTGATCGCAGTACTTACAAGAATATAGGCAGCATTCGTGGAGGCAATCACCTTAAAAGGACCGACCCTGTTTGAGATGAAAGCAAGGACACACACCATGATGGATGATACCCCATCTAGCATATTTATAGCTACAGCAGCCAGCTGATAATTATCATTTGATGGCTTCCAAATTTCAACCGTGAGGTACGTTATCAATACAGATATTACCACATGGTTTACGAAGCTATGGCTCAAGACCAAACCTACAGATAAATATTCCAAAACAAGTAATTAGTTTCAATTATTTAAAGTAAATTGCTAAGCGCAATTTAAGTTGAGGTATAAGTTAACTAATTAGTACCCCGGATGCATAAAGTAGCCTTGGAAAAGTAGAGGTAGTTTCCGATCCACTTTCTCATTGAACTGAAGAGCTTCCACATTATATACTGAGGAAATCGAACTACGTATATGTACTAAATATATAATCTGCTTTTCCAAGAAAAACTTTCAATCGTCAGTTCCGAATTAACGAACAAGAAATTATACTTGGTAATACCAGGACTCTAAGTCTCTAATTCAAATTGATTAGGTTCAAGCAAATAAGATCAACAAAATCATAGTAATAACATAGTAAGATTTGCAAGGATAGATGATTACTTGTGTGCCACGTATGTGCCACAAAATTTAGAACAGACGCCTTGGCTACCTCTAAAACAACGTAAACCTTAAAATTTAGCAGAAGTGCTGAGCAGCCTTTTCTATGCATGAACTGTCTGAAGCTGCAGTTTGAATGTGAAGAGGAATGGGATGGGAGTTGGGGGTATTTAAATAACATAGCTTGGAAAAACAATCGACCGGAGATGAATATTCTATTTGAGACTTGAGAGGAGACTTTGCAAGTCTTTCTCACTGAGAAGAAGAGTCTCCAGCCAAGGGGTAGGGGAAGAATACTTCAACGTAGATTCTACATACTTCCACGGCCTCATGCACTTGTTGTATTTTTTTTATTTTTTATTTTTTTATAGCAAGCTGGGTTATTTTATATTATTATTTTTTTTTTAATAAAGAGCCGGTGTGGCTGCCCTCAAGTCTTGATTAATGAAACTGTTGAATACAAGAGGAAGACATTGAGTCTAAACCCCTAATTACAATACGCATCTAGAGAACGTCCTGAAATAATCTCAGGAGTCTCTACCAAATAAATGTATTCAACCAGACACCAACTAGCAAAGAGTGTCGTACTGGCTACTCTATTTGTTTTAATGTAGCAGTGACATAACGAAAAGATAACTCGATTTGTAACACGATTACAATGTAACATAATTATCATAAGCACAACTTTTCTACTATGTTTTCTTTCATCCTGCCACTAGGCGGTAGCGACCATTTAACGAAACAAAATACTCGTAGCCCGACTAGCCCTACACAACAAGTATAGGGACTTATTACTCGCAAAACGCGCAAACAAACTAAGGGGGTGTATTGTATATGGAATTAGTAGAACTTTTAAAGAAATCTATGGAATTTAAAAGTCTGGGTGTATTCAATATAGACTTTTAACAGTCCATGAAAGTCTTGAGGTATTTAATTATGATTTTTAAAGACTTCATGAATTCCACCAAAATCTAGGGGGTATTCAATTAGGACTTTTAAAAATGAATAAAAGTACAGAGGTATTCAAAATATCATTCATACTTATGGAATTAGAAAATCATGGATAATCATGGACTTTGTAGTGTTAACTATACATACCAAACTCCAATAATTTTCCAGCCTCCAGACCAAAGATTTCAAAAAGTCTATTAAAGTTTCCTCTTAAAAAAAAAAAAAAGGTCTATCAAAGTTCTTCTCTCTACGCACAAAGAAGTTTGTCCTTCATCATCTCTCTTTCTTAATTTTTTGTTTTTTCTCTAATTTTTTATGATATCAACCTTTTTTGATACCCAATATGTTCATTGTAGTTGTTGAATGTGATTTTTGTTTTGTTTTGTTTTTTTTTTTCAATTGTGATACTTCGAACCCTAATAGCAATAAAAATGATTTATGAAACCCTAAAACTCAAATATTGTGGTCTAACCCTAAGACATTGAATCATACTAAATTTTATCTTATTAATTAGTTATTCTCATTAATTTGAATTTATATTATGGTTCAAAAAAAAGTTGAACAATTGAATTTCAATTGATTGATTATAGATCAAGACATTGACCAATATTGCTACAATATATGTTAATCGGCGAAAACAAAATTGATGAGAATAATTAACCATAAACATCAAGTTATCTATATTGTATATTTATGTTGTTGGGAGATTAGGAATGAGAACAAACTCGCTAGACAAACTAACAATTATTTATTTGAGTAAATTTCTGTTAGAAGATACTGGAGCATTAAAAAGACAACAAGTTATTATTTTGTTTTGTGTTTGGGCTGCATTTGTTTTATTTGTTTTTTATTTTTTTGTTTTTTTATATTTTGTACATTCTAGAAAATCTGTAGAAGTCATTCATAATAAAGTATATAGATTTTCATGAATCAATAAAAGTCTATTACTGAAATCAATGGTTTTAAGAAATTCATAACAGTCTATCAACTTTTTAAAGAATCTGTGGACTTTTCAAAAAGTCTGTCACTTAAAAAAAGTCTAGACAAATCCAAATACAATACACCCCTTAAGCAACAAAAATAAAAAATAACTTTAACTAGAAAAAGAGCTAGGGCAGGGCCCAACAATTGAGCCCAAACCCAAACCCTAGTAGCAACCTTGGAGCAAAGAAAATCATGGCCGCCAAGCAACCTAGGCCTGATACCGCTACGGCCTCCGCCGGACCACCCACTGCGCCGCTCCACCACCTTCCCCGGACTGCCGCCATCCTTCCGCCCTCCCCATCACGCCTTGGAGAGGCACCTCTCCTTCCCACCAACCCCTTCTCTAGGTCGTAAACTGGCAATTGAACCCAGATTGGGTCAATCCGATCCGAGCCAAGTGTCGCCGCCACGACCTCATCACCTCCAATCCGCCTCTGAGCCCGTGATACCACTCCAAACTACCGACCCAGCATCCATGACAGTCCATCCGCCGATCGAGCCCGCTCCGATCCCATACCTGGCCAACGAGAACAGAAACCCCCGCCAACAACCTTGATCCTCCCCTCCATCTCCTTCGATCTCCAACGATCACAAACAACCAGCCCAAAGGGCCAACAAGTCCCGTCCTAGAAAAGCGTCACCGGACGCGCCGCCGGGCGGAAAGAGAAATTTTTTGGAGGTATGAAATTTATGTGAATGAAGAATGAAGATTTTTTTTAATACGGTCCGCAAGCTGGGTTATTAGACTAAGTGAAAGTGTTGAGATTTAGAAAAGATCATCAACTACAAGGTGAAACATGGTCTGCGTTCCAGAAGCAAAACCGATCGGTAGGTCGGGTGTAGAGGCAAAAACACTACTAGTCTGGCCTATGACGTGGTTGGAGAGAATGAGAGCATGTTAAACTGACAGCATAGCTCACGGACCAGCCGTTTTGGTATGGCCCTGATATTTTATTTGTCCTAGACAATTGAGGAGTTGTAACATACGCAGGGCACTCGTGGAGGTCAAAACATACTAGTAAGGTAGACATAAGGCCTTGTAGTCAGACCAACAACTAAGTTAAGGATCGGAGATGCCAAACCTCATAAGCAGACTTTGTCTACGGGCTTATAATATACTTTGGGAAGCTAGGCGAATGTTCATATCTTTCTTTTTTGCTTTCATTTTTTTTCCTTTCTTTTTCTTTGACTGAATTTTACGACAACGACAGTAAAAAAAATTAGAAAAAGTTTTCAAATTCCCACTATGGCCTATGGGTGCTCTAAACACATGTCTTGAATGTGGACAGCAATTATTAAGATATTCCGTAATCTAGCTCTATAAGTAACTGCGTAATTGTTTATTGAGTTGAATGTTGCTTATCGTTTTCATTTTTCCTTGATAAAAAAGGAGAGTGGTATATGAATTTGGAATTTCTCCCTGTATTCTGTTTGAGTCTTTGAAATAAATTTTCTTAATTACTAAATGATATAGTAGTTGGCAGATAAATGTTGCTTGGTGACACTTGATTCGATCGGCAACACAGCGAGGTAGTATAATACACACACACACACACACACACACACACACATATATATATATATAACAAAATAATGATCATTTGATCGACTATTCATTTCTATAATAAACTCAATAGCTGACTGCGGTAAATAGCATTCAACTAAATCTATCACATAATGATCTTAACAATATAAAAAAAAACCCTAGGAGAGATTTTCTCTCTCACCCTAGCTCTCTACGGCGCCCTCGCCTCCTCTTCTCCTAGCTTTCTTCTCTACGTCTCTCACCCTCAACCCTCGCTCAGCCACATGCCCTCCATGGATGCTATCACCGCTAGCTGTGCTGCGTCCCTTGCGCTTGCAGAGGGAGGTAATGCTCCTGATCTGGGGAGAACTGGTGGCGGCCCTATTCGTCGGTCTTCCAAATCTTTTCTGATTGGGAAGCCTTTAACCCGCCAACTGATCAACCCTGCAGCCTTCAAGGCTCACTTCCTTCATACCTGGATGGATGTCACTCTAGTGATGTTGAAGAAGAAGTCGGGCAAGCTACTTGGGAGTAGGAGCAAGAATCATCGTCCTAGCAAGAAGCCGAATGTCGCTACTTTGTGACTCTCTTACCCAGTAGTTACTGCTATTGATCTCAGCCCTAACGACAAGGGCAAGGGAAAGCTTTAGGCTTTTCCAGGTTTCCTTGCCTAATACTAGAAGTTGAGTCTTCTACTACTTTCATCTTAGTTTCTCTAGTTGTACACCAATTGAGGTCTCTAGGTGGCTAGGTTACTACATCATGGGAAGTTGGTAGGGACGATTTTGTTTCTTGTTGTTAGGCTCAATAAGTGAGCGAATGTGTTAGCAGTGAGGGTCACATGTTCTTTGCTTGATTGATTATATCATTTATGACTCTGGTGTAAGACAGCATTTGATGTACGTGCCTTCTGACCATGGATAAATGAATGAAATTATCTATTTTCCTAAAAAAAATCACATAATGATCTTCTAAAAAAATATAAAAAATAAAAATAAATAAAAAACAGGAAACCAAGGTATTTAAGGGGTCAATTCGAACGCTAAAAGTAATAGTTTGTAAACACTCTTCCATATTTATGCATGCAACAGTGATTCATAATACCTATTGGACTCGAAATCTAATCAAACTTATTTGTGAGTCTCCACACACACACACACACACACATATATATAATTGTGTGTGTGCCTGTGTATATATACATATAGGATCCTTTTAGTGAGGGATTTTTTTTTGTCATTTTAAGAGATTGCTTCTTATACCAACTTTTCTATCATATAACGGCATCTCGACAATTTACTTTTTAGGTCTCAATCTGTAGATCATTTTTGTAAATTTACAGCCAAAATTGATGATCGTTAAAGCATTCATAATCGTGATTTACGTTTTTAAACATGAACAGTTTAGGTTGGATAAATTTGGTTTGTCCATTCATTCAATCTAATTTGATACCTTAACTATCATCAATTTGGCTGAAAATTTACATAAGTGGTCTATACACTATGACTAAAAACTGAACGGTAGAGATGTTGATAGGTAATCAAAAAGTTGGTGAAATAATCAATCCCTCAAATTAGCTAAAAAAAGGAATCACTTAGTGGAATGACCCTAATTAAATACACACACATACTTACTAGTCTTTTAACACATGATGTCGCGTGTCAATTAACTTTAATCATAAGTCTTAGTCTTATTGGCTTAAGTAATTCTGATATGAACAGACTATGAAGAGAAGACCTTATAAATTGTTATGAAAATACTTGAAATGGTGTTTCTACCCTACTTGGATTTCATAAAAAGAATAGGATTATTAATACCGGCCTAGATATGTACGCAAGTGAAAAAATGGTAATTTAGTTGCGTGGTGGCTTTGCTTTTGTTCTTAATTATTTGACTGACGGCATGTTGCTTAATCGTTAACACTTGATGTTACCAATTGGGTAAACATGACGTCCGTTGAGGCGATGAACACTATGACGTGATAATAAACAAAAGTTGAAGAATAATCTTCCAGATGTATGGCCTCGTATTAAAAAAATAAATAAATAAAATGAAAAATAAAAAATAAAAAATTGCCTCGTGGCTCATGCTCTTAATTGTGATATATAATTTTGAAATGTATGGTTGGACACTTGGACCGTTGACAAAGCTAGCAGAAAAAACGTGTGTTTTAGTTTCTTTATAATTACAAATTTTGAGTTAGTTTAAGTTTAGTAGTTTTGGAGTTTCGTCTCAACTACTAACAAACCAATCAAAAGGCATATGGTTGCCAAGTAGGTATTCTGGTGGCAATTTTTTTTTATTTTTTTTATGACAGGTATTCTGGTGGCTATTGAGCATTTGGCTTACGTCCTCTTTTTATTTTATTTCATTTTTAGAAAATTACTCATAAATGTTAGAGAAATTTTAAATACACTCTCTCAATTACTTAATACATATCTCTTATATTCTTTGTCTCATTTTTTCATCCCTTAATTAGTCATAAGACCACCTAGCTTTTCTTGTATACATAAGGCCACTTACATCTTTAAATTATTTATTGTTTGGCAATTTTGCCCTTTCACCTAATAGGGGCCTTTTGTATTCTGATCTAATTCAAACTCTCTCTTTGATATATATATATATATATATATACACAGCAAGGATCAGAGGCGCACGTCCGTGAAGTTTTAAAGTTGCGGACGAAATACGTGTCAGTCAACTAATCAACTTAATTTTTCTGCGGGTGGCATCATCTTCTCTATCTCTCGCCCAGTCCAATTAGTCAACACGCCGCGTCTGTCTCTAACTCTTCTAGTTGCTCCTGATCCTAATCTTCCTCTGTCTCTTCAATCTCCAAATCCAGAAAAAGAAACAGATTGATTAGAAACTGTAAATGGGCAGGGCAGGGCCTCAATATTCATATATATATGACCATAGGCCATAGCACTTCTAGAGTTCTAGTGTCGCTGCACATCTCTCATTCCCCAAAGAAACCCACCAACCACCATCTGCTCTAGTTCCGCTCAAACTTCACATTAGCTCCTCCCTTCCACCATTCTCACAATCCCATCCCCTTTGACCTTCTCATCGATCTTCTCTAACCTTTAAACATCTACAAGAATGGAATAGTGTGCTTTTGGTTGTATTGGAGTAACTGATGTAAAGCTTTCATCACGAATTCTTTTTCTTTTTAATTGAAGCACAGTCAAGCAAACCCAGACAGTTCTGTAAATCCAAACATGAATTTCCAATTAATATAGTTGAGCCCAGAAATTGATGCCGACAAAAAAGAAAACTAAGTAGTTGAGAAACTGATGCCCAGATAACTTCTTGATTTTGAGATAGAAGATTAAAACTCAAAAAGGGAGGACATGTATCTGAGAGACGATGATTAATTAGAAGAGAAGTCTAGAGGAGCATTACCAAACTACCAACTCATTAAAAAAAAAAAAAAAAAAAATCTTCTATGTCGCCATTCACCGATGAGATACGATTATGGAAACCCAATGGTAGAAGGGACTGAAATTTGAGGAATTGCATACCATTTGAGATGGGTCTAGTTTTTTCATCGCTCCGCCTCCGAAAAAAAAGACAGGAAACGAACCGGCCACCATGTGGGTGAAGCCATCCACCCTCGGCTTGATGCAGAATTTCAAGTCGAGAAATGTTTTGAGAACCGGCACAGCGACCTGGCACACGAGTCGAACTCGTTCGATCTGGATCCTAGCTTCAAGAGAGATAGAGAAGATGATATGTGGGACCCGCTATGAGCTTTGAAAATTAAGTTGACTCGGTGAATTTCTTTAAACCAACCAATGCCTGACAAATATTTCGTTCGCAAGTTTAAAACTTCACGGACGTGCGCCTCTGATCCTTGCTATATATATATATATATATATACAGATCTTATCCAGAGCGGAGCTCCGCTTTGAAATTAACGTGTGAAATTCGAGTTTTGGGTCACTTTTCGGTCGCATATCCACATCTCGACTGTTCAGTTTTTAGGTACTACTGTGTAGATCATCTCTGCAAATTTTCAGTCAAATTGATTATCGTTAAGGTATCTAACTCACTTAAACCAATGGATGGACTGAATCTGTCAACATGAACCGTACTAGCTTTAAGGAAGTTATCAATGCCTTAACGATCATCATTTTGGCTGAAAATTTGCAGAGATGATCTATACACTAGTACCTAAAAACTGAACGGTCGAGATGTGGATGTGCGACCGAAAAGTGACCCAAAACTCGAACTTCACACCGTTAATTTCAAAGCGGAGCTCCGCTCTGGATAGGATATGTATGTATATATATATATATATATATATATATATATATATATATATATATATATATATACATACATATCCTATCCAGAGCGGAGCTCCGCTTTGAAATTAACGGTGTGAATTTCACTAAGATATATATATACGACTTGCGACTTTATCTCCTGCGACTCCCGCCGCTACCGCCTTAGCCACTTAACCAACCGGCCAAGCACTCGATCTTGAGGTTGTCGACAGTTGCTTGATCTAAGATCACTAAGATCCATTTCTCCAGCTAAGATAACCCACCGTCTTTTGGCACCTCTTCAATGAGTCACAATCTCTCTCCAGCGAAGCCATGTTGCAAAGGTAAATCGCACTCTTTCAAAATCTCTTCCTCAAAGTTTCATCACACAATCTCCGATCACTTTCTTCGACGCTTCTTTCTTCTTAGTTCGATTGTCCAAATTTTGTCGCGTCGTGCCGTTCGGAGGAACCAAAGTCAAGCATGTAAATTTTCTTTTGCAAATTTGTCTATGCATTTGTCGATAATAGTTCACATTTGAAATTCACAACAATTATAGTTAGACTATAAATTTTGTTGATATGAAAAATTTGCAGCATGTTCCTAGGTTTTTGACAAAGAAGTTTTCCGCCGAGGTCTAGAAGAATTCGGAGGCGGCTCAGCCTGGTAGTCTAAGCAAGCCACCGGAAAAGTCAGGCAGTTTGGGAGGACGAGGCATTTGAATTTTGGTCAAGAGGATGGGGCCGCTTGTATCCTTGGGGCGACTCATCTACGAGATTACTTGAAGAGGTTTGCTTTCTTGATTCATTTCTCTTTCCTAAACATTAATTAGTAGCATTTACTGTAGTAATGTTGACACAATTTATCTTTGCAGGTGCATAATAGCTACTTCTTGGTCAGCTTGGTAGATAATGACTACATCCATGGTGACCTTTTGCACTATTTTTGCTGATTTCTAGAGGGGCTTGTTGTCTCTTGCATCCCATCAACCATTAGGCTGGTGCTTTCCTTGCAAGGTTTGGTTTCATTTATTGTCAGTGGGATGTGTAATAATAACTCATTGGGATTTTGATACCTCCCTGTGGCCTTGCCTCACTGTGCGAATTGTGTCTGCATTCTCTGCTTTAAAACAAAGTTCGTCAACGTTCCAGCTTCCTAATTGGTTCTTTATAAATTTGCTTATACCAAGTTGTGGAATTCACATTTTATTGAAATATACTAGAAATTCAGTTTTAAAATTTGTGTTGTTGTTGAATGGATATGTCGATATGGAATTATTTCAGGTTTAATCAAATTGTTTATGCTCAAGGAATGCTGATGCTCTTTATAACTGTTATAAATGGTTATTTAACAAAATGATAGTAGCTTTCTATTTCCTATGCTAGTATATTTTCAAACTGATGTTAGTAGTTTCTATTTTCGTTGTGATAGATTTCACGTCAGTAGCTCTTTATAACTGTTATAGTGGTTTTTCAACACGGTGATAATAGCTTTCTATGTCTCTGTTAGTATCTTTTGAAGCTGAGGTCTGTAGATTCTGTTATAATGGCTTTTTAAAACATTGACAGTAGCTTTCTACAACTTTTGTAATAGATTTTCACAACTACAGTAGTGGATTTTTACAACTATGAAAGTAATTTTTTACATAGTTATATCATTGTTGAACCCTGCATACTTTTTGTATCATTGAATCTCTTTGCTTTTCTCGATTATAGTAGTAATTTGTAGTTTGGTTGTATCTTTTATATCTTCATAGCTTTGTTAGTCTATGAGAATAGCTTTCACAGTTTCTAGGAGCAACCTTTTTTCTACTTGGAAGTAGCTTTTGCTGTTTGTGAACTCAGCTTGAAGTTGATTGGTGTTCTTAGCATTTCATTCTCCCTACAGGGATGTCAGAACAAAAAACTGGTTTATAATGTTCTACATGTGATACATGTATGATTCTTTAGAGGTTATATATGTACGTATCAAGAGAAGCCAAGGTAGAGATTGTTGTTTGTTGGCTCCACTTGATGGGCTTGGCCCAAGTTGATATGTCTTTGTAATAGGTTATATGAGGTGCATATGCCTAGGTTAAATTAACATATGGTTATATGTATATGTCTTGAAGAGGGCAGCCATCATAGGATCTAGCAGAAGAGGAGAGAAACATTTGAAGCCTTCCTAGAATACTCCTTGTGCCAGTTGTGCCTTTCTCTCTTTGTTGGTGACTTTGCTACTCCGTAGTTGAAGATTCTTGAGCTTCGGTGTTGGTGTTGCTATGTATTGTATATGAGAAGTAAGTATTCTTCTTCTTCTCTATTTGAATCAAGATAGAGTTAATAAGATTGGGTGTATTGGGATCTTGTGTAGAGAGAGTTATTGATAAACTCCAATTGTATGTTTATCCAAATTGATCATAGTGGAATATCTTGCCGGCTCCGAAAGTGGATGTAGCTCAATCACATCGATTGAATGAACCACTACAAATCTTGTTGTTCTTTGTGGTTATTTATTGGTTGTTTTCTTTATCATTGTTTGTTAATCTAGAAGTTCATATCAATACCTTATTTGTTATGCTTCCACATAACAACATCACGACACTATATGGGCAATAAACTATAGGTTCAGGTTTCTTCTATCTTATGTTTCATATATTGTCCTTTGTAGGAGATATTGTAAACCGAAATTTGATGAAGACGTACTTCGTACTAAAAACAAAAACGAAAGAAAGTGATGGATACTTAGTTGTCATTTCCTTTAGTTGCTTCCATTTCTCTGAGCCCGGTCTGTCATAGATTGTGCTTATAATGTACAAGAAAACGATGTTGACAGTGTTTTTTTGTATAATAATCTCTAATAAATCTCAATATGGTCCTATATATTATCAGAAAGAGAAGACCTAGTTTCAACCAGAAATGAAAATTTTGACAATATTGATCCCTAAGAAGCATTTTAGTCATAAGGTTCAACGACATAGACCAAAAAAAAAAAAGAGTTAAACTTTTTTTCTCTTATTAGTAATTAAAATCAGAATAACATAAATTCTTATTTCTCTAATGCATACTAAAATGGATCTCAATCTTACGAAATATACGTTTTAATATAAAGTTAAACCACAAAAAAAAAATGTAGGCACAAAAATATATATTCTTGAATTAAAAATTAAAGAAAATAAACCACTATTGGGGCGGGTTTGGAGACACGATTACAATGCCATCCCCGATTAAACCAAAATTGGGATCAGGGATCCCTGTTCCCATTCCCTAATTGTCCCCAGATTATTCCCCATTAGGGTAGAGATCCAATATATGGAGACCTGCCTCAGTGGAGACTTTTGCCATCCTTACTCAAAGTTCTAGTATTACGAGTCTACATTACCTAGTGTATCTTTTTCTAATAAATAATGCGTGCGAGATGGTGAAAACCTTAGCATCATTGTTCCTGTTAATGTTTGTGACCGAGGGGTCTAATTAACGATAAATAGAGAGAGAGAGAGAGAGAGAGAGAGAGAGAGAGAGAGAGAGAGAGAGAGAGAGAGAGAGAGAGAGAGAGAGAGAGAGAGAGAGAGAGAGAATGACACAAGAAGTATAGTGGTTCGTCTCCCGCCTTAGCGGGAGACTACGTCCACTTGAATGCTAAACTATGTGTGTCGAGCCTTGCGACCTAACAAGATTACAAAGTGTGTTGTAATGGAGTGGAGTGAGTTGTGGGAGGAGACATTCCTTTTATAGGTGAAGGAAGCCATCTCCTTTACATTTTCTTAGATGTGGGATGACTAAAATCACTATTCTAGTCTAGAAATGCCTATTATGGAGGCAACTTGGCAAGGCCGGGAATGTGGCTTTTTAACGATGGGTTTGCCACTTCCGGATACCGTAGCGTAGCTTGAACATAGGGCTACAAGATGCAAGTAGCGGTTGGGCCTCACCATGGCTTGTGGGTGTCCCAAAGAGGGTGTTACTTATGCTTGGTGAGATATCAAACTAGTCTCACTAGTAGAGGTATCTACAAGTCCCCGAAGTCTCCGAGTAAGAGTAGCTTCTTGGTTGGGGAGTTATACACATGATGTCACCAAACATAATTAACGCCCGAGAGGCGCCTAGCCCCTAAAAGTCCCCGAACTCCGTAAGCAAGAAGGGACTCGATAACCTGCACAACAAAGACAAAAGTTCGCATATGTAGAATGCTTGTTGTATTGGGCAACAAATTTGAGTTGCATTGATATGCGTTGGCATATATGAATGTACGAGGTGCATGATACATGTCGATGTATACATGTAAATGGTGCCGAGTATGAGTATGAAGTATAAACTTGAGCACGCATGTGGTTGTGTGAACATATGAATTGCATATGATGCGCGTGGTGCTCGCAAGAGAACGATTGAGGTCGAGTTGATGAGGTTACGCTCGGTGTAAGTTGCATGGGTGCCATGGAGGCAAGCGTTTGTAATTTCATTATCGATGAATACGCGAACGCTTGTGTTTGTTTGGTTGTCGCTCGTATTAATGGAACGCGAAAAGAATTCAATTTGTTGCGAACGACAAATGGTAGAAGAATTCAATGTTCCATTAATGTGTATTGTATCGAGGGGATGTGATTTGTAAAACTCGAGAATGCCGGGAAGGCGTGAGCATAAAACTCGGGGTTGTCGGGAAGACATGAGCGGAAAACTCGTGAGCGGGAAGCTCGAGGGTGCCGCGAAGGCGTGAGCGGAAGCTTGGGGTTGCCGCGAAGGCGTGAGCGAAAGCTCGGGGTTGCCGCGAAGGCGTGAGGGGAAGCTCGAGGTTGCCGCGAAGGCGTGAGCGGAAGCTCGGGTTGCCGCGAAGGTGTGAGCGTGAAAGCTCGGCAGTGCCACTGAGGCGAGAGCGTAATTAGTGCAAGTGCGTCGTCCATCTAGAATTTGTCGGAGCAAAACGCTTTATGCCCTTTCTAGTGGGCCCCTGCTAGGCCCTCCGAGGAGTCCCCGACTCCTGGCTATAGACCTCCGTATGGTCGGAAAATTATTTGATGAGGGGAGCTGCGTACGAGCAGTGGGTGTTAGGTAGTGAACCTAATCTTTGATACCCAAGCGTCGGGGGTTAACCGCCGGATCAATGGCTGTCGTGGGCTGTGTTAACCGGTCCCTTTACTCTTTCCCGAAGGAGAAAAGCTTGACTGCGATGCAGCGCAGCGGTCATTATCATTATGAGGCGTTGCCTTACCGCATGGCTGTTGGTCGTAGACCATAGACTCGTGGATTCTAGACCCGTTTAGGTCTCTTTCCCGTGGGGAGAGTTTGACAAGGTACGGTGCCGGGAGGCTAGACCACATATTTACATAGAGTATATGTAAATCTTGCTATGTGTACGAACAATAAATAAGCAAGTGATATTTATATGGATCTTATGACCATGTAACATGCACAATAGATAGTGGCAAGTGTGATGGGTGTCCAAATCAAATTTTAGGAGTAGCTCTCGATGAGAACTATGAAGCATTGTGAACCTACAGCTTAATCAAAGCAGGTTGGATATGTTTGAGCAAGTTAGGTTGTGTTCGAGTAAGTTGGGTGTAGTTGAGCGGATAGGCGCTATGCGAGCATGCGGGGCGTGGCCCAAGCAAGTCGTGGCCATGCTCGATACCCAAGCGAGTCGTAACCATTGCAAGTGTTATCCGAGCATGTTTAATTAAGTCACAAGTGTCACAATGTTTATTTAATTTTGCAATTAAATAGAAGCATGACATATGTGTATAGCAAGTACTTGTAAAAGTGGTACAAGTGGTAAGCATGCTGACAGTCATAGAAGCATGTAAATGCATATCAAGTGTGATATATTGTGGGCATGCTTAAAAGTAGTAAAAGCATGCAAATGCATGGCAATAGCTCTAATTGCAAGAGCGTAAAAGATAAGATATAGTGACTTATCTTATGCCGATTTGGAGGCTAGCGGAGTTGGCCGAGCATGACTGTCCATTTCTTGTGGCGGATAAAGTATTCCGATAATGTCCGTTAACTCGTAGTTGAGGTTGAATGTTCAATAGAAATAGTTGGATTTCCTTGAAACAAAATAGGTGAGTAATTTGTGGATTTGTAAAGTCAACATCAATAATTTGCATATGTACTTTGATAAACTTGTAAGCAAAGTGCATAAGCAAATGTAGTGGTCGACCACAAATGGTAATGAAATTACAGATGTAGTGGTTGACCACAAATGGTAATGAAATTACAGATGCATTTCTAGGTGAAGTAGCTTGCTGCCAAGTGATAAGCCGTGTTTAATCAGCCAAAATGGTACATAGTGGTTATGTTTGAATAATCATGCTTTGGTATGTACTTGATATAAGCAATCATATATGCAATAAGGTATTATGGTTTAATTGCCCAGTAGGGGTACACTTTGCATGTATTGAGATACAATATTTATATGCCACTAAAATTATGCAAGTGAAAAGCGTGGCGCCCCATACTGATGACAACAAAATCAAATGATATATATGCACAATATGGAATATATCACTTGGAGCTTAGTGGAGAGCAAGCTCAACGGAGGAGCGAAGTGGGGATTGGGCTAGCGGAGGAAGGTTAGGCCAACGGTGAAGCTATCCGGCGGAGCTAGTGGTGGCGGAGGTATAGGCCAGCGGAGCTCTTCTTGGGCGGATGGTGCTTGGCGCTTAGTATTGACGGAGGAATTTTACCGCTGCCGCTGACGGAGTTCGGCGGAGGAATTTTGGCGCTGCCGCCGATAGATCTAGGCGGAGGAATTTTGGCGCTTCCGCTTGTTAAAAACAAGAGAGAATTGTAACTGAAAGCTTACTGAGCAATTCAACTCAAAAGCATATGTTATTTCCTCTGTTTCAATTACATATATAGACTGCACTTGAAACAGCTTTTACACAAATTAAGGAAGTAAATCAAAATAAGACTCCTACTCAACTTCACTCCTAAAGACTTGGTAAACAAACTGACTTCCTAGTAATTAGGATACCCAACGTACCCAACTATCTTATTCAAAAACATAAAGTTTAACACCCTCCCTTAAACTGAATTCCCTAAGACATCAGTTTATAGCACAGAAAACTCCAGCAGCTGAGCTCTTTTCCATCAGAATCAACATCCTTCCTTGAGCATACTCCAAGTAACTCTCGCAGCTTCACATAGACAGCAAGCTTGAGTGGCTTTATCAAAATGTCTGCAAGTTGGTCTTCACTACTACAAAAAGTCATATCAACAATACCATCCTTGCACAGATCACGCAAAAAGTGAAATCTGACATCTATATGTTTGCTCCTCCCATGTAAAACAGGATTCTTTGACAAATTAATTGAAGAAACGTTGTCACAGAACACCGAAGTTGGTTCCTCTTGAACAAAACCAAACTTTGTAATCAACCTTCTCAGCCAAATAGCTTGGCAAGCACAAGCTGCTACATCAACAAATTCAGCTTCAATACTTGACAAAGTCACTATCTGTTGCTTCTTTGAAGACCATGAAACAGCTCCACCACTCAACATAAACACATAGCCAGAAGTGCTTCTTCGGTCATCCAAATCTCCAGCATAGTCACTATCAGTAAACCCAACAAGTTCTGACATTTCTCCCTTCTTATAAAAGATACCAAAATCAATTGTACCTTTCAAGTAGCGTAACACTCTTTTTGCAGCAGAAAGATGATGCTCAGTTGGATGCTCCATATACCTGCAAATAAGACTTACTGCATACATAATATCTGGCCTTGTTGTTGTAAGATACATCAAGCTTCCAACAATTTGTTTAAACAAAGTGTTGTCAACCTTTTTGCCCTTAGGATCCTTTGTCAACTTCAATCCTGGTTCAATTGGTGTTCCAACTGAATTGCAAGTCTTCATCTCAAATCTGTCTAAAATCTCCACAGCATATTTCTTTTGCATAATGAAAATACCTGTTGCAGATTGCACCACTTCAATGCCAAGAAAATAATGCAAGAGTCCCAGGTCAGTCATTTCAAACTCAGCCATCATTGAATGCTTGAAGCTCTTAAATAAATCTTCATCATTCCCTGTGTAGATGAGATCATCTACATACAAGCAGACAATTAGGAACTTCCCAGCAGCTTCAGACTTTATAAAAAGAGTATGCTCGTACGGACACTTTTCGAAGCCTTCTCTTGTAAAATAAGACTCTATACGACTATACCAAGCTCGGGGTGCTTGTTTTAGTCCATATAGTGCCTTCTTCAACTTGTACACCTTCTCTTCATTCCCTTGCTGCACATATCCCAAAGGCTGCTCAACATAAACATCTTCTTGCAACTCACCATGTAAAAATGCTGACTTGACATCAAGTTGATAAATAGGCCACAAATTCTGAGCTGCAACTGAGATAACCAATCTAATTGTGTCAAGCCTCGCAACTGGAGCAAACACTTCTTTATAATCAATCCCATATTCTTGCTTATAACCTTTAACCACCAGCCGTGCCTTGTATCTATCCACCTCACCATCTGCATTGAGCTTCGTCTTATAAACCCATTTAACTCCAATAGACTTCTGCCTCTTGGGAAGATCTGTCAATTCCCAAGTGTTGTTCTTCTCAATGGCCTCGATCTCTTCATCCATAGCTCTCTGCAACTTTAATTGCTTAACTGTTTCTTGGAAAGAAACAGGATCACATCCCATAAAAAGAGCAAAATGGACAAGTGGATCATCATCTCGATTAATTCCACTAACCTGATAATCTTGCATCCAATTTGGCCTTCTTCTTGTTCGTTGAGGTCTTGAACCAGGTGATTGATCATTTTCAACTTCTGTAGATGTGACTGGTGACTGCAACTCTGCTACAGGAGTGGTAATAGAACTTGGTGGCTGCTAACTTCTTTCTTCTTCATCCATTTTATCAAGATCTGGTGAAATATGATTCCCATTGCTACCAACAGTCCACTGCCATGCTCTACTCTCATCAAATACAACATCACGGCTAACAATTATCCTCTTTGAGATGGGATTGTACAATTTGTAAGCCTTTGAAAGCTCACTGATGCCAAGAAAAATGCACTTCTCTCCCTTGTCATCAAGTTTCTTCCTCTTCTCATCTGGAACATGAGCAAAAGCGATGCATCCAAAAATTCGGAAATGATCCACCACTGGTTTGTGTCCCTTCCAGGCTTCTTTAGGAGTCATGTTCTTGACAGCAAATGTTGGGCTTCTGTTCAATATGTGGATGCTCCAATTCACAGCTTCAGGCCAAAAGCTTTTGGAAATGCATTTGTTTGACAGCATGCTTCGAACCATATTCAAGATTGTACGGTTCTTCCTCTCACTAACGCCATTCTGTTGTGGTGTGTAAGCTGCGGTTAGTTGCCTTCTAATGCCATTCATCTCACAGAAACTTGCAAACTCTTTAGAGTTGAACTCTCCACCACGATCTGTTCGCAAGACCTTAATTGTTCTTCCAACTTCATTCTCCACAAGAGCTTTGAAACTCTTAAAAGCCGTAAAAGCTTCAGACTTTTCTTGCAAAAAATATACCCATGTCTTCCTGCTATAATCATCAATGAACGTTATAAAATACCTCTTACCACCATTAGAGGTTGGATTTATTGGTCCACAAATGTCTGAATGAACCAGCTCGAATGGGTTTAGAGCTTTCCATGCATTTCCTCTGGGGAAGTGATCACGATGTTGTTTGCCAATAATACAATCTTCACACACTTGTGACGGAGAGACAATATGTGGAAGACCTGTCACCATGCTTTTCTGTCTTAGAGTCTGCAACCCATTGAAATTGAGATGCCCATACCGAAAATGCCACAGCCATGCCAAGTCTTTTACTTTTGCAGAGAAACAAGCTTGGAGACTTGGACCATCATCTTGAATAATTATGGGAAACAATCGGTTTGATGTCATTTTAACCCAAGCTATTACACCTCTTGTTGAATCTTCAATGAGGCAAACTCCATTTTTAATGCTGATCTGATAGCCTTTCTCTTGTAGTTGACCCAGGCTAAGCAGGTTGCTTTTCAAATCTGGAACATAGAACACACTGGGAACCCTTTCAACAACATCATTTTTCATACGAACATTGATACTTCCTTTCCCCATAACAGAGACAGTAGAATTGTCTCCGAACTTCACAATATCTCTAAAGGATTCATCCAAGTCAGAAAATAACAACTTATTGCCACACATATGATTACTGCATCCTGAATCTAAATACCACAGATTATTAGACTTTTCTTCCTTGTTATGACATGCCATCAATAAGGTTGTTTCTTCTTCTTCTATCTCAGCATAATTTGATCTTTCTCCCTGACCTCTAAAGAAATTAGGACATTCTGACCTATAATGGCCATACCTGTGGCAATTGAAGCATTCAATATTGGATTTGTCAAACCTTGATCCTTGACCACGCCCTCTGCCTTTGGAATAGGAATTGAATCTACCTCTGCCTCTTCCTTGACCACATCCTATACCCTCAAAAGCAACTGGAGTGTTGGAAGAGACCTTCAAAGCTTGCTCCTCTGTTGTAGCCCCTTGATTAATTCTCTGCTCATGAACCAACAACGAACTTTGCAGCTCATCAATCGAAACTTCATCAATGTCATGTGATTCCTCAATCGAACATACAACATAGTCAAATTTTGTATGCATCGATCGAAGAATTTTTTCAATAATGGTGACATCTCCCAGCTTGTCACCATGGATTCGCATCTTGTTTGCAATAGCCATGACTCTTGAGAAGTAATCATTAACTGACTCTCCCGTCTTCATTTGAAGAATCTCAAAATCTCTGCGGAGGGCTTGAAGCTGTGCACGCTTCACTTTGGCTGATCCTTGATACTTCTTTCTCATTGAATCCCAAATTTGCTTAGCCGTGTCCTTTTGAAGAATAGTCTCCAAAATTGTGCGGTCAATTGCTTGAAACAAGTAATTTTTCGCCTTGAGATCCTTCAACTGCTGCTCTTCCTGCACCCTTTTCTATGCAGCAGTCACCACTTCTCCAGCAGCGGCTGGTTCAGCAATCCCGGTTTCAATGATGCTCCAATACTCCTTGGACCTAAAAAAATTCTCCATAAGCATGCTCCAATGGTCATAGTGACCATCAAAGCGTGGAATTGCTGGTTGCACATAGTTGTTGTTGTCGGATGCCATGTTCACTTGCTACTGCAAGAAAGCTGCTGCTTCTTTCTACCTTAGGCCCAGTGGGGGCTCTGATACCACAATGTTAAAAACAAGAGAGAATTGTAACTGAAAGCTTACTGAGCAATTCAACTCAAAAGCATATGTTATTTCCTCTGTTTCAATTACATATATAGACTGCACTTGAAACAGTTTTTACACAAATTAAGGAAGTAAATCAAAATAAGACTCCTACTCAACTTCACTCGTAAAGACTTGGTAAACAAACTGACTTCCTAGTAATTAGGATACCCAACGTACCTAACTATCTTATTCAAAAACATAAAGTTTAACACCGCTGACAGTGCCTGGCGGAGGATGCCGGTGCTGCCGCTGGCGGACGTACTCCCTAGCGGTGTCGCTGGTGGTGATTGAAGTTGAGAAGCATGCTTTTGGCGCTGGTTGCTGGGTTACCGCTGGGCTAGCAGGTGGAGCCGCTGGTGGAAACTAGCGGTGTCACTGAAGGATGTGGCCATGCGTCCAGAGGACTTGGCGGAACTGTTCAGCGGAGGAGAAGTTCGGCGGAGCTCGTTGATGGAGCTAGTGGGTTGTCCGGCGGAAGGGCTCGCTGGAGGAGGAAGCTTGGTGCTTGGAGCTCAGCGGAGGCGCTGGTTGTTGGTGCTGATGATCAATCGAAAGAAGAAAGCATGGGTGCCCAGAGAAGTTTTCTGGGTGTCCAGAGTGAATCAACACAAATTTTTTTTTGAGTAGGTCAGCGTTGACCTTTGTTTGACTGCTGATGACCATCGTTGACCGAGCCCTTATGGGAGTTGACCAAGGGTTGACCGGCCCTGATGGGCGTTGATCAGCCCTGATTTGATGTGAACGAGCGTTGACTCGACTCTTTCGGGTCAAAGCTCGTGGTAGGTGACGAAGCCTTTGTGTTGCCTTCCCACAGACGGCGCCAATGTTAATGTTTGTGACTGAGGGGTCTAATTAACAATAAATAAAGAGAGAGAGAGAGAGAGAGAGAACGACACAAGAAGTACAGTGGTTCGTCTCCCGCCTTAGCGGGAGACTACGTCCACTTGAATGCTAAACTATGTGTGTCAAGCCTTGCGGCCTAATAAGATTACAAAGTGTGTTGTAATGGAGTGGAGTGAGTTATGGGAGGAGGCATTCCTTTTATAGGTGAAGGAAGCCATCTCCTTTACATTTTCTTAGATGTGGGATGACTAAAATCACTATTCTAGTCTAGAAAGGCCTATTATGGAGGCAACTTGGCAAGGCCGGGAAGGTGGCTTCCCGGCGACGGATTTGCCACTTCCGGATACCGTAGCCACTACAAGAGAAAATAGCAAAAGCGAGGAATTTCATTGTGACAACCCAAAAATTGTCGCAAAAACTTGGCAAATACGAGGAAATTTCAGTTGCCGCACATGATCCCATCAGCGACAACCAATTTGTGGCATAAAGTAGGTATTTGCGACAAATTGATAGTTGTTGCCCATTTGACATTATGCGACACCCAATTCCTCGGAAAATGTCAATTAGGCGACAATTTCTACCAACTGTCGGTTAATGTTTGTATGACAATAACTTTAACTTCCTTACAAAAGATTAATTATGCGACAATTTCTGCGGATTGTCGTTTATTCTTTATGTGACAACTAGATTTTTGTCACTGAAGACTAATTCAGTGACCATTTCTGTGAGTTGTTGGTAAATGATTATGTGACAACCTTACCTTCCTCGCTGAAAATCAATTTGGCGACAACTTTAATAGGTTGTCGCTTAATGTTTATGTGACAATTTGAATTTTCTCACTGAAAACTAATTAGGCGACGACTTCTACTAGTTGTTGGTTAATGTTTATGTGACAACTTTAATTTTCTTGCAAAATACCTATAAGGTGACCACTGTTACAGGTTGTCGCTTGATGATTATGTGACAACCTGAACTTCCTCGCTGAAAATCAATTAGGCGACAACTTTTACGAGTTGTCGGTTAATGTTAATGTGACAACTTTAATTTTCTTACAAAAGACCAATTAGGCGACGACTTCTACAGATTGTCGCTTGATGATTATGTGACAACTTGAACTTCCTCACTAAAAGCTAATTAGGCAACGACTTCTACAAGTTGTCGCTTAATGTTTATGTGACAACTTTAATTTTCTCACAAAAGGCCAATTAGGCTACGACCTCTATGGGTTGTCGCTAGCTTTATGTTTATGTGACAACTTGAAATTCCTCTCATACAACTTATATGAATTGTCGTTTAATGTTTATGCGACAACTTTAAATTTCTCGCAAAAGACCAATTAAATGACAGCTTCTACTGATTGTCTCTTTATGCTTATGATTGTCTCTTTATGCTTATGTGACAAGTGAAAATTCCTCACAGAATACCAAATTAGACAACAAGTTCTATGTGTTGTCGCTTATTGCGTATGCGACTACTTGAACTTTCTATCATATTTGTTATACAACTCAAGCTTTCTCGCATAAAAACAATTAGGTGACTACTTATATGTGTTTTTGCTTAATTGAGAATACTAAGATTAACCATCTGTTTATTTGAATCACTGATAACTGAAAAATCTCATATTTGATTTGGTTTATGCATAATGATCCCTTTGAGACTAGCACATTAGTTTCAAGATGACTATTTTGTCTTTTTGCGTCGGGATATCTTTGGTCTTCAATCTTGTTGACTCATTCTAGTCACCTATTGAGTTCAATCTAAGAGACCTCTTATCTTAGGTTCAATCTATGCGACCTCTTGAATCGTCTCCCTTCAAGTGCCTCTTGAGTTCTTATTTATTATCCTCATAGCTATTGAACCTCTTGAATCGTCTCTACTAAGGGATCCTTTTTTTTTTTTTTTTTTTTCTTTTGCCATTTTAAGGGATAGCTTATGGGATCCACTAATTTACCATAACTGAATATGAAAGGTTAAGGTTTGACATATTCGGTACGTCTACTGATTTAATCTAGTTCGTCACCTTAACAATTATCAATTTGGCAGAAAGTGTGCAAAAGTAATCTACTCATAGAAACCTAAAAATTGAATAATCAATTTGCCAATGCATGATCGAAATATGAGTCCCACAAATGATTTCTTAAAATGACAAAAAAAATGAATATATTAATAGAAGAACCATATATATATATATATATATATATATATATATATATATATATATATATATAGTGAATTTAGTATATCGTTATTATTGATAATAGGTTTGCTACTAGCTAGCTGCTACACTATTTATTGCTATCTATTTTCCTTTTTTTATTAATTGATATTATTTTTTTACATAATTATTTTCCTTTTTTTTTTATCAGAGTTATTATTTTCCTTTTGTTTAGGGCGACACCAATTTATATGGCTGAAATTGTTTGTTTTAGATGGATGGCTAAGATTCATTTAAGATTAGGGTTAATAAGAGTCTTTAATAGGTTAAGTTTAGGTGAAGAGGGGAAACGAGAGAGAGAGAAAAAATGGGGCAGGAGAAGAGCAATAAGCAGCGGCTGAAAATAGGCTAAAGGAAGAAAAAAGAAGAAGACGATCAAAGAGCGAGAATTGACAGGTAATTAGTTTCCTACTTATTCAATTAGATCTTAGAACTATTATTTTTAGTGATATCATATTTCTTCTTTTGTGTTTTTCGTGCTTATTTTCGTTGGGGCGATTGACATCTTTAACGAAGCTCAGGTGGAATATTATGAGTGAAGAAGGCTAACCAGGGTGTGCAGTTTTGAGTCTCTCGGAATGGATCATGCTTTTTTTTTTTCTAGCGGCAAAAATGAAGCCAAGCACGTATTTCTAAACTCAGAGTTTAATTTCTAATTTCTAGTATCGTAGAGTTTGTCAAGAAGCATTGAAATGACAATAATTATGGTGTTTGTTATTAATCTTTCTATTCTGTTCTACTTTATTTTAGCAGCGGCAAGCCTAAGGTACACCATATTTCTATTTGTACTCCTTGGTGTTTCTACATAATATTTTCTTCTTATATATTATTGATCAAGCGCATTGCATTCATTTTTGGGGTGTTAAGGGAGTAATCTTTCTTTGTACTCAAACAAAGAAATCCATCATGTACAATGAAATAAAAGATAATATTTTCCTGTGTCTTTTGATAAAATACAAATCTTTTCTTGCATTTTATATAGACCTATTATATTAAGATTCCTTATATTAATTATGTCTTGAACTTTATATCATAATATTTTGTTCAGAGTGGATTGCTTTGAAGTAGAAGAGCCATTCAAGAAGAGTCAATTCAGTTGTAGGTGAGGTATTGCAATTCGTACTCCTTCTGTGTACATGCTTATTGTTCTTTTTCATGTCTAGTATGGGTGGCAATATTTGAACTACATATATATATGATTGCAACTTTTTTTTTTTAAAATTTATTTTTATATTGTTTCTTCTTTAATCATTGCAATTGGTAGTTTTGTAGATAGGCAACACTTGAAAATAGCCTCCACCAGTCCTCCCTTAGAATGGTACTCTGCTACTTTCATATTAACTGTTTTTCCTTTGGTTTAATTGCTACTACTTGGTCTTTATTTGTTGCAGTTTAGTAGCTACTTCAAGACGTACAGTTCAGTTTTTAGTCAGAAGCATGAGTTATTTTCTTTTCTTATCAAGCAATATGCTGATGTGGCTTTCGATCTACTGGTTTCGTTGGCTTCTTTTTCTGTTATTGAATGCTACTTATCTCTTTGGTGCCCAAGTGATTTTTGATATTCATATGGGCTGGCTCTGATATAGTTCTTGTATTAATTTAGTAGTTGCATTTTTGTTCTTTTGTTTTCTATTCTATTAGGAGAAGTTTAGGTTTTATGTCCCCTTCTCTTACTCTTGTATTCTTATTATTATCAATGATAATTTTTTTTTCTACCAATAAATCCTTTTTTGCTCACTGTAGATATACTACTTCTTTAAGAAGAACTAATGTGATAAACAATAATATATGCATTGCAAATTATTAGATGCAACATAAACAAAGCCTCACAATTATATTTTGCAACGATATGAAACCTCGCATACAAAAGTCAAAGTTGTCGTAAAAAGTCTAAATTTCTCGCTTAATTGAAAATGCGACGTCTTTGGGTTAATGTGTTTTACTAATTATCAAAAGCGACGAAATTACACAGTTGTCGTTTTCTTAATATGCGAGGTAATTGGTTCCTCAACGAAATTATACGTGACAAACAAGAAGTCTCGCATATAATTTTCTAAAACAAATACGTATGTGTCACATTAATATATGCAACAAAAATAAAACCTCGCAGTTATTTTTTGCAACAAAAAAAAGTCTCACGTATAAATTTTTGATCAAACATATAAGCCTCACAGATGAAATATGCAACGTAAACGAAGCCTCATATATTAGAAATTGTAACAAATATAAAGTCTAGCATATAGCATTCTGTAACACACTTGTGTGTCTCACAAGATGTCATATGCGAGGAATGAATTGCGTCGCATATTGAAAATAAGACTAATATACAAGCCTCGCAAATGAAATATGTAACGTAATCGAAGTCTCGTATATTACAAATATTAACAAATATAAAGTCTCACATATAGTTTTTGGTAACACACTTGTGTGTCTCACAATTTCTGATATGCGAGGAACCGATTGCGTCGCATATTGAAAAAGCGACAACCGTGTAATTTCGTCGCTTTTGACAATCAGTAAAACACATAAGGCGACAACTGGTTGCGACAACCCAAAGTCGTCGCATTTTCAATTCAGCGAGAAATTTAGACTTTTTACGACAACTTTGAGTTGTCGCCGATGACATTTTCTCTTGTAGTGAGCGTAGCTTGAACATAGGGCTACAAGATGCAAGTAGCGGTTGGGCCTCACCATGACTTGTGGGTGTCCCAAAGAGGGTGTTACTTATGCTTGGTGAGATATCAAACTAGTCTCACTAGTAGAGATATCTACAGTTCCCAATCTCATTTAAAAGATAAAAAATAAAATAAAATAAAAATCACCTAAACGCTCGTGTGTTGCATTTTCTACTTTCTTTTTGAAATAGCATTTTCTACTTTCTACTTTTCTAGTACATACGGAAATATGCATCAGTTATTTTATTATTATTATTATTTTTTGTCCTTGACCCATAACACCAAAATAGACTAAAATTAGCCCACTTTTACACCACCAAGATATTTTTATTTTCCCACTAACTCAATTTAAAGGAAAATAACAGTTTTTCCCTCAGTCTAATTAAAGAATTACACTATGCCACTTTCTCATCTCATGTCATCTCTCTTTCTCTCTCTCTCTCACTGATCATGAGGTTCTCTCTCTGTCTCTCTCCGATCACGAGGCTCTCTCTCTGTCTCTCTCCTCTCTCTTTCCCTCTATCTGATCACGAACACCATGTCGTAGCCAACGACATTGTCTTCTGTTTGAGCCCAAAAAGTATTTTTGGCAAAGCCCAGGGAGAATGAACACTATAGGCCGATTTAAGCGGCCCAACCCGAAGGTCCAAACTTCAATCCCATGAAAAGCCATTCAGATAATCCCGCGAAGAGCCCATGAGCAGGATACCACGTTGAGGTAATCATGACATTCCTTAGCCACGTGGAGACCAGAGAGTTTGGCATTCTCGGCGTGCGGCGAAATAAAGAAACCAAGAAGGGATCTAGACACTTTCACAGAAGAATAGGAATATAGCACCATGACTTTACTAGTGCGCTAGTAATGGGACGCGCTCGCGGGGATAGGTTTAAATACCATATCCCAAATGGCCCGCATCCAATAGGAAGTCAGCTTTAATCCTATTATAAGTATATCCCGATCAATTAACAATTAACAGTGGGATCTGCCGAGATTCCAAAGTTAATGCGTCTACAGATCAGACGCATATGGTCCAGAATAGAGTATTCTACACTTGTCTGAGGACCAATAACTCACAGAGTAGCCTATATATGGAGGCTACGACGAAGAACAAACGGCGAATTCATCAACTAATCTCTACGATTATCCAAGCCTCTCAGGAGCAACCAATCCTTTTCTCCTCTTACAGGTGACCACACTCTAGTCCCAGACTCCTCGGGAGCCGACTGTCAGTGCCACCGAACCTTTTGTCAACGTGCCGCAGTCCCAGACTCCTCGGGAGCCGACTGTAGTACCGCGACCACAATGGTTACGGAACCAGCCAAGCAAGGGTAACGCCCTAGCAATCCAGCCAAGCTACAGTCACGCTTTAGCACGTTCTCCCCACTTCCCGGTGATTTCGCTCTGCTCAATCTACAATATTGAGTATCGATTGTGTGACAAGAAGAAACTACTGCAAAGTCCTCACCACGAGGCACAAAAGTTCCCGCGACGAGGTTGGTGCTCTCCTCATCTGCAATCGCTTGAAGAAGTCAGGTCAAGGGACACCCCTGACAACTGCACCCGACGGTGCTGGCATGCCCGCAAAAGAAAAGAGACTGTCGACCAGACACGACGAAACTGGAGCCGAACATCTTCATCGGAGTAGGAGGACACAAACTGAGGAATCTCAGGCCACTATCTACTCGTTGTCGTCATCCTTAGTTGAGAAGAATCTCTGGTTTCAGGCGGAGCTGAACGAATTCGATCTTCTCCAGGCAGCGCATCGGAGCTTCTGCAACTCTCTAGCTGACACCTCTGATGAGTCGTTCACAAGCTCAACGTTGAGCGGCATTTCCAGTTCCGATACAGGCTCGGACTATCCATTCACGAGTTCGTCGTCCAACAGAGTGTTCGGATTTGATACAGGCTCGATTTCCGGGTAGGGTTCATGTGAGGGGTTTGAGTCAAGTTGTGTTGGAGCCGATGATGCATCATCTGACGGCTGAGACAGACGTGCACCGCCGTCATCATCTTCGTCCTCGGCAGGAAGGTCTCGAGCTTAAATCCCTCAGTTGCACCTAAGTTCGACCAGGTTTCTGGATGGTTTGCGCAAATTCGGTGCCTAGAGTATTTTCTGGGTGCCCAAATCAATTTTTTTTTTGGTGAACTGTCGGCAGAAGGATGAGAAGGAAAGAAAAAAGAAAAAAAAAAGTTTTATTGCGGGGTAATAAAGATTTATTGGGGGGCAATAAATGTTTTGAACTGATGTAATCTCCGACGACCTCTTTGAGGTTTCATAAAGTTTTATTACCCCCCAATAGAGGTCTATTGGACCTCTATTGATGGGCAATAAACCTCTCTGGTGACCTATGAGAACTCTGACGACCTCTTTGAGGACCTCTGGCTAGGGTTTTAGAGAACTCTGGTGGGCGGCGATCGGTCACCGGAATGACCGAATTCTGGCCGTCGGTGACTTGATTTCGGCAACCACCGACCATATTCCGGCGACCGAAAATTGGAGTTCAGCGGCCGGTGACGGGACTCTGGCAAAGTCTCCTATGGCTTCTCTCTCTCACTCTATGTAACAAATGGATTAGGGCAAAAAAGTATATTAAAAAAAAAAACTTAATTGGGTATTAGGGAAGACCTTATTAGAGTCTTTATTGGTAAGTAGGAAAAAAAGTGAGTGGTGTAAGGGAAAAAAAAATCCCTAGAATTAAGGTAAATGATCAAAAACCCTTTATTATTATTATTTTTTTAAGCATCATCCAACATATCCAAAAGAACTATAAAAATTTGGTATCGATGACCTAGCCACATCTCTTTGCTAGGGTTTCTCGTGGGAGTTTCTTCTACGACAAAATTTCCAAAACTCAACGTAGGAGATCATGGCGAATTCCTCCTCCTGTATCATGGCCTGAGCTAATGGATCTGCTCGGGTTTCTTTTGGCCTGGCTGGATCGGCGGCACTGTAGGATGACCGCTGGTACATGGTGGGTCGTCTTCTCGGACCAAAAGCTCGCTTTCCTGGTTTTAAAGGCACAATCTCTTCCATTTGGAGAATCAAATCGGGGATGACGATCCAAGATGCAGGTGATCGTTTCCTTTTCCAGTTTGAGCGTGAAGCTGACAGAAATCGTGCTCTCCATGGTGGACCGTGGATCTATCGGAATAGGATGCTTCTGTTGGGTGGTTATGATGGGGTTGGACCGGTGGAGGCAGTTCCACTGTGGAGCCTGGAGACGTGGGTGGCGGTGAAGGGTTTACCGGTAGGCCTGCGCAATAAGGCTGCCCTAACCCTAATCGGCTCAACCATTGGTCAGGTTATTCGCTTTGATCAAACGGCTCTCCATCGTAGGGAGGAGCAGCAAAGGATCCGGGTGATATTGGATACTCGTTGCCGGATCCGTTCATGGATGCTGGTTGAATTTTCGTCCACTGTTGAACTCGAGATCATCCTGATTTTCGAGAAAGTGAAGGGTTTATGTAGGGATTGTGGCTTGTTTGAACATGATGTTCTGGGCTGTGACGGTTTCCTAGTAAAAGAGAAAGAGGAGTTGCTGCAAAAGCCGCCGGCTGCTACGATGGCCGGGTTATCGCTGGAGGCTCCGGGGACAGATGCGGGCTATGTTGCTGCTTTGAGTTTGAACTTGGTGCACCAGAGCGTGATTGATACTGGTTTGGCAGTGGTGATGGCCCCAGAGTTGGTTGGGCTGCATACCTAATTGCATGGGATGCAGGGGGTCGTCGATGGCCATGCATCTTTGCATGAGGAGGAGTTCAACCCACCTATGAATTCTGATGTACCTATATGCGTTGGGAAGGTCATGGCAGGGTTGACTGAGGTTAATTGTTTTAGGAATTGGGCATCAATGATACCATCCACTCTACCTAAGATGATATCAGTGCAGCAAGTGTCGGTTCCTAAGAAGACTGAGAAGAAAATGGAGATGAAGATGGGGTGGCCGGATTCGAGTTTGGTCTCTGTGGGCTCGAAACGAAAGGCCATCTTCGAACTCCCTAAGGTTGGGAAAAGGTATCTGGCTCTTCCCTCCACTGAGTTGCAGGTGGATGAGAATACTACTTTGATGCTGCAGCACAAAAATGGCAAAATTTGTCACGCCCCGGATTTTGAATAACAAATCCAAATCCGAAACATGAATTAATACAACTCACATAAATACAACCTGAATTTTTTCTCAAAACAACCACACCTCACATCGCTCGATATTACATAAACCAAATCTCAAATTTGTTTATTACAGCACACTCTCACCAAATTATATTGTAAGGCTCAAATGAGCATAACTCACCTCACAATTACAATTGCTGTAAAACTAAAACAAATTCTCTAACCCGCACGATCACCGTCCTGATTCTCCTGACCTGCAGGATTACCCGCTACACCGTTTGAATAGTGTACCGGGATTGCAACAATACAAACCCGGTAAGCTTTTTGCAAAGCTCGTATGAGTAAATGAAAGGATTGCACGATTTAAAGTAACACAATCAACTCAAGCACATTTTAATTTTGTTTTGCATAAGAATTGAAGTGTACAACATCACTTCAAGCATCAATCAACTCACATCTCATCATGACTACTCAATAATAAACAACTTCTTACTCAATATATACTCACAGGCTTATGATTTATTTATATAAATCATCCCATGCAGTATATTATACTTACAGGCTTATGATTAATTATATTAATCACCCCATTCAGTATATCATACTTACAGGCTTATGATTAATTATATTAATCACCCCATTCAGTATGTCATGTCATACCCAAGGGCATATGATAACTCGTTTATCCCCCAAGCAGTATGACGGCAGACAGACTAGAGCTCTAACTGTATCGTAAAGTGTCACCTGGGCCAAGGTTCACCTTACGAATGACTGCTTTCCTCAATTCACTCGACTCCTCATTTAATTCATCTCAACGACTCAACTATCGCACTTTACTCAATTACCCATTATCATAGACAACACAACATCTAAGATAAATCACATATTCCAAAGGGTAATGCTCAAAATATAACTCAGTAAATCACATCAATACTTCACCCGATGTCACACCATCCAATATATATTCCACGTAAATATATATATACGTAGTCACCCACACAAGAGTGACCACTAATACCAACTATAGTTCACATGCAATAAAATAACGAAATTCATTTTTATAGTTTAAATACATTTTACTTACCTATGGACCGTAGTCGATCAAGTCCATATAATTTAAAACAAATATTTATTTTCATAAAACAATTTCCACAATTTCCCAATTAAATAAAATCACCGAATTTCGGTTCGTGAATGAACCATGTGCGATTTACTCACCTCGATATTCCCGCTGCGTCTTCAATTCAACACAATACACACCGAAACCGCTCACCCAAGGAAGACCGTCAATCACCTAGTCAAACATGACCTTAACTTAGCCAACAACTCAAAAACATACTCAAACGACAATCCAACGGTCGGATCGAAATTAAATGATGATCCAACGGTCGGATCCTCACGGATCGCCTTTAGGATCAACCTCCAAAAATCATCACGAAGATCCAACGGTCGGATCTTCCTGAATCGTCCTTACTAACATCTTCACAAATTTATACAAAAATCCGACGGACGGATTCTCACGAATCGCCTCCCTAATCACTGTTTCTCAATTATATGAAGATCCAACGGTCGGATCTTCGCCCGTGACCACACAAAGTCATCGGGACAGTCATACGATCAACATATCGAATCTACCATTCCATCAGACGGTCTGATCTTCACAGATCACAAATCGAACGATCGAAATCGATCGAAACTTAAAAATTCATAACTTAATCATACGATATCCAAAAATTATGAATTATATATGCAAACGATCGTATCGACACGTAGAACACAAAAATGGACAGAAACTGTCCTTGGGGTGGCCGGAGGTCGCCGGAAACCACCATCACAGTGGCGGCACCGCCACCCATCCAAAGTCAAAATTAGACAAAACTCCCAACACGAAAGTTCTTCATCTTAACTCGAATTGAAACTTTCATAACTACACCAAAGTCAGATTATAAGCCAAAAAGTAGAATTTTACCTTATAAGGTTTGAAACCCGAAGAACCCTAGTTTTGAATTCGTTCCAATTCGATCTCCACAGATGAAATCGATGCAATCCACCTTAGGGGAAATGATCTACATCCTCAGAAGTGCAGAATCCTCTCAAGAATCACGGCAAAAGGTGGCCGGAGGAGGGAGAACGACGGTGGGGAAAGGAGGTGATTTCCAGCTCGACTGCACCGTGTTCTTCGACTTGTAGCGGCTACCACGTTGGTTATTTCCCCTCGATGTCTTCTACAAAGTTGTAATATAGCTCAGGCCCAGCAAAATCCCTTTTGGAATCAACTCGATTCGAGGTTGGATGAGAGAGATATCGGCCGGTGAAGGAAGAGCAGCATCGGGCGAATTCCAGCTCGAGCTGTGCAGCTTCTCGGCCTCCTAGCACCTTCCATGGTTCTTTTCTCACTTTGATGTCTTCTAGGAAGTTTTAACTGACTTCAAGGCGAATGAAAATACTTTTGAAATCAAGTCGATCGGAGGTCTGTGGAGGGAGATATGGCCGGTGGAAGAGAGAGGAACAAATCTGGGCTCGGGAGAGAATTGGGGAGAAAATATAGGTTTCTGAAATTTCTGTCCTCCAATGCAATTTCCGGAACTTTTTTTTGTATTTATAGAATTTTCCCGATTTTCAATCGCTTATAACTTTCTCATACGAACTCCGATTTTCGCATTCCATATGTCCACGAACTCGTATCGACGCGCTCTACAACTTTCATGAATGAAGTTTTCCCAAATTCCCAATGTATAAAAAGTCACTTTTTGAGACCTCCTAAATAACGTTCGTTTTCGAAAATTAATCGTTCGAACTAATTCCATAACTTCTCCAAGCCTCGTACTCGCTCCCACTATCGTGAAATCATTTCTAAAAATCCACGGAAATTAATTTGGATTTTTCGGGGTATTACAAAATTATTGTTTCTCCTAAGAAAAAGAAACTGGGGCATCCCTGCGGAAGCAAGAATAAACCCAAATCTGCTCGACCTATTGGGATGGAGGAGCTTGTGAAGAAGCCTTGTAAATGGAAGAGTCAAAGGGATAAAGCTGGCGAGTTTGATACTGCAGAGAAAGCCATTGGCATGGTGATCCCTGAATTGGATGGGGTGGAACAGGAAGGTATTATGGAAGGGGAGTCTCCCCTTCTAACTCCAAATGTTATTTAATTTTATTTACAGGTCGCAAGGATCAACTCCTCTGAAGATTCATTTTACTATTTTGCTTCGGAGGTTTTTGATCTTTGTTTGGAATAATGGTGCGTACTTTTCCTTAAAAGGTGGGTGTACTAGGGGTTTCCTGGGTCTTATTCTAGTTTTAGAATTGGTTTTTAGGGTTCCCTAAGGAACGATTCTTTTTGTCGACCCCATAGGGGTGTTTCGTTTTTGTACTGCTTGTTGAATTAATATCATGGGCGAGAAATTTTAAATACACACTCCTAATCACTTAATACACATCCCTATTATTTTATATTTCAAATTAGATTTTGTAGGTAGGTTAAATGACCAAAACAGACATCTATCATATTTTCATTATATTAAACTATTTATGTATAAATTGTTAGATAAACACAACAAATTTCTATACATGGCCTCCTAATTTAATACAAGAATAAAGTTTCTATCTAATTTAATTTTTCCTTATATAAATTGTAATTAAATGAGGTTAGAAACCATAATATTTAGAATTTCTAAATCAATGACATTAAATGTTTTAAAAACGGATCCAATTTTTTAGTTAATTTTTTTTTCTAAGAGATATGATTAATCCATTTATTTTCTAATATAAAACATCACGGGTGAAAAAACTTTGTAATTGTTAATTTGTTTAGCCCCTCTAATGACAACTTTGTAGTTCTGCCATTGTGAAGAAACTATTGATATAGTTTTGGTTAAATGTTCAACTCATAATTTTATACGTGATTAACATGGTGTTTGGTGGATGAGAACTCAAATAATACAAAACCTATTTATATGCATCTATTTAAAGTGAACAATAATAAATCTTTATGGATTTCTTAATAACTAACACAAATAATCAATATGGTCATTTACAAAACATCAATTAATATACTAGAATATACTAATCATATTAAATAGTAGCCTTAATATAGTCAAATAATAGGATATTTCATGATTTTTGAGATTAAGGATATTTTAGGTACTTTAGGTTGTGTATTTAGTAAAATATTAGAATAAGAAATTAAATGAGTGGCGTATTAAGTATGGAGTGTGTATTAAGTAATTAGGGGTGTGTATTTAAAACTTCTCATCATGGGCTGACCTCTTTCTGTCAAAAAAAAAAAACATATCCAAGAGAAGCATTGCAAGGGACTATTGAGGATTATGAGGATGAAGTTATAATGGTCTCATTTCTAACGGTAGATTTTCTGTAGACAAAGACTTTTTTTTCTTTTGTTTTCTGTAGATAAAATTTGCTACTTGGCTTTTATGCGACGATTTAAATGATCATGCTCAAACTACTATTTTCCATTTTTTACAATGAAATTGAAAACTCAATATGCCTCCTAAAGTGACAGTCTTTTCTTCGTTGCTAATCATCAGGAAGACTTAAAGGCAAAAACAAAATGATCAATACTGTTTAACTATCATATTGATCCTACATGTGTAATTCTAATCATGAATCGATCAGCAAATTTTCTTTTGCTCTTGCGTTACCACAGAAGTATGGAGAAAAACATCTCTTCGTTTGTCCCAGGTGATGATAGAAGCCTGATCAGTTGGCTTAGGAACAACTTCATTAACAAGCCATAAGAAAAATGTTGCCTGGAGAAGATCTTTATAACTTGCTGGCAACTCTGGAATGTGAGAAATGACTTTATATTTAGAATTTTAGACAAAAGAAACCTGTCAAATTATATTATTATTCTGTTGCTGCTTTGTGTGCCATATTGGTTAGTTAAGCAACCTCCGTCCCTAAAGAATGCTTCTGTTCACTATGAAATTCATTGCAAGGCTCTGTTAAATAAGGTAAATTCATAAACTTTGAAGGCTCTATTAAAAATTCAAATAAAGCTGCTCTTGGCTTTGTTATCAGCAATCATTATTGTACTACTCTTGTTGCTGGTGTTAGAAATGTTGGGACTTCGTCTGTTTCTCTTACGGCAGGCCTTGTCTTGAAGAAAGCTCTGATCAAAGCTAAAAAGGAGAAATGTCTCAAGTAAGTTTTGGTGGAAGGTGATTCAAAGCTCCTCATAGATTGTGTTAATGACATTTGTAGCATCCCGTGGAAATTAAAGACCGTCATTCGGGATATATATTTTCCACCCAAGGAACTACTTTGAAGAAATTTCTTTACTCATGTACTCAGAGAATCAAATTCCACAGCAGATTCTCTTCCAAATCTCTGTCATTCCGTAATTGGATCTAGAAGTTGGAAAGCTAGTCTTTCTTTAAATCCATTACCAACTTTCAAGTTTGATCAATTTGACCAATTTAGTGCTGGTTGCCCGGTGTTAGGGGCCGCACTTGTAATGCCACAAGCAACCTTGTCCAGGGTTGTTAGTCAAGCCTTTGGTTGGTTTGCTTGTGTGCTAGGGATGTTTTGGTAATTTACAAATTATGTAATTTATTTTATTTAGCATTTAGTCTCCTCGGCCTTTTTCATGTTTCCTCCTACCATGTTCATGTAAGTCCGATATGCTCTTTAGGGAGGGGTTCGTAGTTGGCATAGTTTGGACTACAGAACTAGTATAGGTAAGCACATGTACTTTTGCCTCCCTTACCGTCTTACCATCAATAAAAGTGGAATTATTCAATCATCTGTGTCCCGTGAGATTGCTCCTTGATCTTTCCTTTCGATTATTCATTTGTTCTTCGTGGTTGCCAAACATTTATACAATTGTGTTCTTGCTTGCCGCTAGCACCTTTTTAATATCATGTGGTTTTCATTGTTCCTTGCAAAGTACTCACTTGGCTGACTTGCTTACTTGCAAGTGCCGTGCGGTCCTCTTTGCGCATCGCAAAGTTGGCTCCTGACAGTTGGTATTAGAGCCAACTCGGCTCAAGAAAGCTCACTACGATGACATGCAAAATGACAAACCAACAAAGATTCGATTGGTATGACCAACAACTCGGAGAACTTGCGGGGATGCCGGACAGATTGATTGATATCACTAATATGTTGGACCGCGTCGACCTAGATGGGTTGGCAGCGCGGATAACAGAGGTGGAGAGCCTAAAGGACCGAGTTGTGGCCCTTGAAAAATGTAAAACTCAAGGAAGCGGAAGGGAGAGAAATGAGGAAGAAGCTCCCGTTCCGAACGAGCAAATGGGGGCGATGAGTGATGCCCTTGACACACTCCAGGTCACCGTGGACAATATAGCAGAAGATGTCCGAGCCACCGTTGATGCTTTCAGAAACGAGCTGGTGGAGATGAATACCAAGCTCAACCTGACCATTCGTGCAATGGGAAACTAACATGTGACGGACTACAGGAAGGTAAAGATACCGGAACCTCAAGCTTTTGGAGGGGCGCGAGATGCCAAGGAGCTTAAGAACTACTTATTTGATATGGAGCAATACTTCCGAGCAGTGAAGCCAGATTCGGAAGAGATGAAGGTGAACATGGCGACAATGTATTTGTCGGGAGATGCTAAACTATACAAAGAGGGGTATGCACCGCTGACACTTGGGAGGATCTTAAGTAGGAGTTCAAAGCTCAATTCTTCCCTGAGAATATAGAGTACATTGCTAGACGACAACTAAGGGAGCTCAAGCACACCAACAACATCCGAGATTTTGTGTACAAGTTCTCTGTGCTCATGCTTGACATCCCGGACATGTTAGAGAAGGGTCGGTTGTTCTATTTCCTTGAAGGCTTAAAGCCATGGGCGAGGACAGAACTTCAACGGCAAAGGGTCCAAGATTTGGCCTCCACACAGGCTGCTGCTGAAAGGTTGACGGACTACACATTCGAAGAGAACTCTACTAAGACTCAGCCGTTTTCGAATGCGAATGTCAACAGAAATATAAGGCCTGGACCGAGTAGAAGTGGGGGAGCGGAGTCCAAATTTTCCAACTCAGGAGGAGGGGACAGGAGAGCAGCGAATGCGAGGGACACGGCAACGTCCAAGTCTGCTGCCTCGACAAGGGTCTTCGCCCCTCGACCTTTTAATCCCTCAGGCTATGCTCCAAAGCCACTAGCATGCTTCTTATGCAAAGGACCTCATAGAGTGAATGAATGCCCTCATAAGACTATCCTCTCTGCCCTACAGGCTCATATTTAATCGAAAGAAATGAAGGATCAGCAAGAGCCAGAGGAGGAACCTAGTCACATGGGAGCTTTGAGATTCTTGGGTGCGGTGGAGAAGTGACCACAATCACCTAAGAAGTCCCAAGCTAAAGGTTTGATGTTCATAGATGGTAGTATTAATGGGAAAATAGCCAAGAGTGTGATGGTTGACACAGGGACCACTCATAACTTTGTGTCAAAAACTGAAGCACAGAGGTTGGGGCTGAAGTTGGAGAAGGATGTTGGCCGCATGAAAGCTGTGAACTCTAAGGCCTCACCCACAACTGGACTATCTCAAGGGGTATCACTCAAGTTGGGTCACTGGCAAGGAAAGACCGACCTCATAGTTGTTCAGATGGACGACTTTGATGTCATATTGGGGATGCAGTTCTTGTTGGCGAACAAAGCTATTCCCATTCCTAGTGCCCAATTATGGGAGAAAGGTCATGTGTGGTTCCAGCAAGACTCGAACAACCAAGTGAACCTCGTCTCTTTTCCGCCCTCCAGTTCAAGAAAGGCGTGAAGCGTCATGAGCCTACCTATGTAGTCGTTCCCCTGATAAGGGATGAGACTAAAGGAGAAGTGATTCCGAAGGAGATTGAGGGGGTATTGGAGAGATATGTAGATGTGATGCCACCTGAACTTCCCAAAGAATTACCTCCAAAGAGGAGTGTGGACCATGAGATCGAACTGCTTCCGGGGGCCAAACCACCTGCAAAGGCACCTTACAGAATGGCTCCTCCAGAACTGGCGGACCTTCGAAAGCAGCTCGAAGACCTGCTCAAGGCAGGATTCATTAGGCCATCTAAAGCCCCCTTTGGTCCGCCCGTGCTGTTTCAAAAGAAGCACGATGGAAGTTGGAGATTGTGTGTGGACTATCGGGCTCTCAACAAAGTAACTGTGCGCAACAAGTACCCGATTCCTCTTATTGCAGATCTGTTTGACCAACTCAGTGGTGCCAAGTATTTCACAAAGCTAGACCTCCGCTCGGGGTACTATCAAGTTCGCATTGCAGAAGGCGATGAACCCAAGACCGCGTGCGTCACCCGTTATGGCGCCTTTGAGTTCCTGGTAATGCCGTTCGGTTTGACCAACGCGCTAGCCACATTTTGCACTTTGATGAACCAAGTCTTCCATGAGTACTTAGACAAGTTCGTGGTGGTCTATCTGGATGACATTGTGGTGTACAGCTCTACCCTAGAAGAACACGTAGAGCACCTGAAGCTGGTGTTCCAACGGTTGAGGGACAATCAGTTGTATGTCAAGCGCGAAAGGTGCTCCTTTGCACAAGTGACCATCAAGTTTCTAGGTCACGTTATTGAAAGGGGTCAAATCAGGATGGATATGGAGAAAGTAGAAGCCATAAAGGAGTGGCGAAACCCAAAGAATGTGAAAGAGCTACGTTCTTTTCTTGGGCTGGCTAATTATTACCGACGTTTCATTGAGAACTACTCAAAGAAGACAACCCCCTTAACTGAGCTCTTAAAGAAGGGAGTGACATGGGACTGGAGTAGTGATTGTGAGAAGGCCTTTCAAAATTTGAAGAAGGCAGTGATGGAAGATCCGGTCCTTGCCTTACCAGACCTGAATCAGCCATTGAAGTCCAGACAAATGCGTCTGACTTCGCCTTAAGAGGTGTCCTGCTGCAATGGGGGCATCCTATTGCGTATGAAAGCCATAAACTCTCGGAAGCTTAGAGGAAGTACACGGCTCAAGAGAAAGAGTTGCTAGCTGTAATTCACTGTTTGAGGACGTGGCGACACTATTTGTTGGGGTCAACGTTCCCTGTGAAGACAGACAATTCTGTCGTCAGCCACTTTCTGACCCAGCCAAAGTTAACTCAAAAGCAAGCTCAATGGCAAGAGTTTCTCGCAGAGTTCGACTTCCAGTTCGAACACAAGGCTGGGCACACAAACCAAGTTGCTGATGCTCTACGTCTCAAGGCCGACCTTGCCACCCTCAAGGTGTTGGCCGCTTTGTCGAGCAGTATCATTGCCACAGACATCAAGCAACGTATCAAGGAGAGTTTGGAGAATGATCCCATGGAGCAATCCCTCATAAAAATGGTGAAGGAAGGAAAGAGCCGTCGGTTTTGGATGGTGGATGGCATATTGATGGCCAAAGGAGGACGAGTGTTTGTTCCGCAAGCTGACGGACTACGAAGAATGCTCATGAGGCAGTGTCACGACACCCTGTGGGCAGGTCACACTGGATGACAGATAACCCACGCACTTCTCAAGTAGGGTTACTATTGGCCCCAGATGCGGGACGATGTCACGGATTACACCAAGACTTGCTTAATATGCCAGCAAGACAAGATTGAGCGTCAAAAGACTCCAGGGCTATTGGAACCACTGTATATTCCGACTCGCCCGTGGGAGAGTGTCTCCCTTGACTTTATTACTAACCTCCCGAAGGTGGGAGACTTATCAGGCATCCTGGTGGTGGTTGACAGGTTTTTGAAGTATGCCACATTTGTGCCAACCCCAAAGTATTGCTCGGCAGAAGACACAGCAAGCCTCTTCTTCAAGCATGTGGTGAAGTATTGGGGTGTGCCTCAGAACATTGTCAGCGATCGGGACACTAGGTTCACGGGGACATTCTGGACCGAGCTATTCAAGCTGCTCGGGTTTGAGCTCAACATATCTTCAAGTTATCATCCACAGACTGATGGGCAAACAGAAAGGTTCAATGTGATGTTGGAGGAATACTTGCGCCATTTCGTTCATGCCAATCAACAGAATTGGGCGCAATTGCTAGATGTTGCACAATTTTGTTTCAACTCGAAGAAGAGCTCATCCACCAACAAGAGTGCTTTAGAAATTTTCACTGGCCAACAGCCTCTCTTGCCTCATACTGTGCAAGAAGTCTACTAAGGGGCGAATCCGCGTGCTTTCAACTTCACAAAAGAGTGGAAAACCAATGCCGAGATTGCTCAAGCCTACCTAGAGAAAGCGGTGGGGAGAATGAAGAAGTGGGCAGATCAAGGCCGTAAGCCCAGGGAGTTTAAAGCAGGAGACATCGTCCTTGTCAAGCTGCTCCCGGAACAACTCAGGTTCCTGCGCTCTAGAGATAAACGACTATTCAGGAAGTATGGAGGACCGCTCCCCATCGTTTCGAAAGTGGGGAAATGTTCCTACAAAGTCGATATTCCTGCCTGGATGAGAGTTCACCCTGTCTTTCACGTCAGCAACCTCAAGCCGCACCAGCCAGACCATGAAGATCAAGCACGCAACCAGCCTGTTCGAGAGCACGTCGACATCAGACCACCCAAGCCGAAAGAAGTGGAGGAGATCCTAGCAGAGAGAGTGATCAGAGTGTCAAAGCGCCCATGCCAGCAGTTCCTGGTTAAGTGGAAGGGTCTTGGAGATGAAGAAACCAGTTGGGAGAATGCTGAAGCCCTGAAGAAGAAGTTCCAGCAGAAGATTGAAGACTTCAAGATCAAAGCCGTCGTCGAGACTGCTGACAACTTAAGTGGGGGAGGATGTTAGGGGCTGCACTTGTAATGCCACAAGCAACCATGTCCAGGGTCATTAGTCAAGCATTTGGTTGGTTTACTTGTGTGCTAGGGATGTTTTGGTAATTTACAAATTATATAATTTATTTTATTTAGCATTTAGTCTCCTCGATCTTTTTCATGTTTCCTTCTGTCATGTTCATGTAAGTCCGATATGCTCTTTAGGGAGGGGTTCCTAGTCGGCATAGTTTGGCTGACTTACTTACTTGCAAGTGCCGCGCGGTCCTCTTTGCACATCGCAAAGTTGGCCCATGACACCCGGCCTCATGGCTTTAACTTGTGATTTGTTTTTCTGAAAAAGAAATAAAAAAAAGATTGAGGATTATAAACTCATAACAAAGATAAAGAAAATATGTAAAGTATTCCTATAAAAAAACCAACATTTCAGAGTCGTAATAAACATTATACAGTACTCAGTAATCCTAATTGCAAAGTTGAATGACAAGATTACTACCTAGGAAGTGTAACAAACAGAATTGAGATATCAGAGGTTCTGCCGTTGAGATTCGGCTATGGAATGGCTTGTAATATGCTATGCTGTGTTGCTGCTTGGCACGTTGAGATAGGCAGATTGCATGTAATCAGGAAAGCCGGATCGTCGTAGATAACATCTCAGACATTTTTGGTTGTCTCCACAGTTCTCGCTCTTAGGACACAAAGAAAGGCTATAGCCACAGATGGATTTCTGTATTTCTCGAGCCGGTGAAAAGCTGACTATTGATTAATTGGATTCAGAGCCATGGACTTGGGTGAAGTTGGTCTTATGGCAAATGAGGAATCATGTAGTAGCCCTGGACTGTGCTACTACTTATCGTTTGTAGCCTTTTACTTTAATACTCATACAAAAGGAAACAATCACAATATTTAGCCGAAAGATTTCAACGATTTAGCACAATGGATGTTGAAAGGCGAGTGAAAATAGGAAATGGTGATGTTGAGATTGTTAGTTTTGATTCTACATATATATGGCTGAGTTTCTCTACACCTAAGCTCGATTGACATTTCAGAATTTCGGTTATCAACAAAGCAGATCGAACCTAGTGAGAGATCAGAGATGTATCACACAAGTTACACAAATGAAATGCCAAATTATATATTCGATTATTACCGAGACACAAACAACTGTAAGAACAAGTCGAGGAATGGTATGAAATTGACCGCAACAGCTAGCAATTAAGCACCAGGCAAGAAATGCACAATAGAAACACCAGTCGGAGTACAAGACACACCACACAACAGTGACAACACACAACACAGGGAAATGAAATGCATATCTCAATCATCACTAGAATTTCTTGATGAAGTCATGGATGTGTACACTAATTTCTTTAGGCCTTTCTTCGTTGATAAAATGGGCAACTCCTTCCATTACGACTACCTCTTCTAGAAACGGCACATACTTCTTCAAACCACCTTTGTGTATGAAATCCTTGCCGCCTACTGAATTATAAACTAGGTCTTGGTCCCCCACAATGAACTTAACTGGAACTTTTATTTGAGCCCCAGTCCAGGGTGCCGTCAGTTCCCAGTTTCTGCATTCAATTAAGGGCGGCGAGGAATGGAAACAAACAATTAACATGGTTTGCATTGGAATTTGGACACCAAAGATAACTCTATCTCAGTAAATCAGCAGCAAGTATAAATTCATACCGATCCAAGTTTCGATAGTAATTTATGCCACCAGTGAATCCCGTCTTCTCGAAGAAGCTGGCATAGTAGTTAACATCATCCTCAGACAACCAACTTGGCAAGGGAATTGGAGCATCTGGGGGATGTCCAAAGCCTTTACCTTTAGGCAGGAAAAGTGGACCAGGATGGCGATATGTTAGAAATTCCTTCATAACTCTTGCAGTACCAATCTGGGCAAACTCAGCTTCAATCTCTCCTGGTTCCTAAAACATGAGTACAAAATTGTCTATCATATTCCAATTGATACCATCAAACTCAATAATTAACATTTTAGTCTTCAAATCACAACCCAAAAAGATTATAATCAACTGCAACGTGATGGAAAATGACATTTCAGTGTTGAAAGGTGGGTCTCTACCCATTATTTATCAATTGATTTCTCATGTGTCTTCCTCGGTCCCAAAATAGAGAACATCCAAGATAAAAGTGGTTACTAAAGAGAGTAGAGGAACTCTTGCCCAAAAATTAAAAAAAAAAGTAGAGGAACCAAACCCAAACCAGGCCCCAGCAACAATAATTTTTTTTTTTTTTTTTTTGTTCGATAAGCTCCGCTCAGCAACAATAATTGTTATCCTCCTGATGATGACAATCACTAAATAAAGTGTAGTGGGTCCAGATTCATTACGGTCACTTTCAATCACCAAACAATTAATCAAAGATTTCAATAAACAATTCACTTAGAACACCAGAAGCTTGTACTTAGGTTGACTAGAGATTAAAATAACCAGCAACAGAAAATCATCAGATCTAGATTAAAGTAGAACGAGAATTATCAAAAGTGCATCATCTATCACATTTTATCGCAGACGAGTAATGAAACAGAGCAAGATTTCTGTCTTTCTGAAGCAACTTCATGCTTAAATTTCTGAATAATTATCCAAAATGCGTTACAACCTCCCTAAATCGATCTAGTTCTCATTTTTCATTAAATAAATAAATAAATAAATAAATAAATAAATAAGTAAAAAGAAAAAAAAAGTTAAATTCTTCACTGTAGCATTATGTACATGAATCAAAAGCAATGATACTTCGAAAAGATAGGAATTATGTGGCTCAAATTAATTAGATAAAACAAAAAAAAAATCAAGGAGGGAGGAGGAAGAAGAAGAACCTGAAATCTGCACATGTAATAGTCATCCCCATAAACAGCTCTCAAGGTTTCAAGAGTCTTCCTCTGAGGATTTCTAGGAGTGAACGCCACGCTCATGTTGACCAGAGCCTTAACCCGGTCCGGCCGAAACAGGCAAAAATACCAAGCGATGAGCGCACCCCAGTCGTGCCCGACCACGAACACCTTCTCCTGATCCGCGGCTACGGCGTCCAACAGCGCCACCAGATCACCCACCACGTGGAAGTACGTGTAGCTAGACGGGTCGGCGGGCGCGTCCGTGTCGCCGTAGCCGCGGAGGTCCGGCGCCACGGCTCGGTAGCCGAGCGAGGCCAAGGCCTGGATTTGGTGCCTCCAGGTGTACCACAGCTCCGGGAAGCCGTGGATGAAGAGGATCACCGGGCCTTGACCCTTCTCGGCTACGTGCATGTTGATCCCGTTGACTTTGACCGTCCTGTGCTCTATTCCCTCCATCTCTGCTTCTTCTTTCTCTTGTGCTCTGGTTTATCTAGGTGAATGGAATGGAGACTGAGAATGTATATATAGTGGCGAGGAAAGCGACAGCTGGAAGAGATCATTACGTTTATCGTCAATTGCGTGCCGCCTCCAAAAGGAAGGGACTGTGAAATCAAATCATATGGAAAAGGAAAGTGTTGCAAATAAATGCACGGACCGAAAATAGTCATGGGAGAAAAGAAAAAGAACCTTTTGTCAAGGAAGGAAGGGCATTCTTAAAGTAATGACAAAGACAAGAAGGTAATTATCTGCCAAATCTATACTTTGCTAGCAATCAAGTTTTGGTTCCTTATCTTAATTCTTAAATGCCGCTCGTGGAAGGGAAATTTCGATTGGTCCTATCTTTTCAGAAATTTACTCAACAATGTTGTTTGAAAATTTTAAATGTGAGTTGAACTTGACAAGAAATTTGGACGAAATTACATAAAAATTAATCTCAGATTGACGATTTGGGGTAAATAGGTAGAATTTGAAAAATGAGGGTGCCACTAATCAAAATTAAGGGTAAATTGACAAACATAAAAAAAGTCCGGGAAAAAAATAACTATTTTACCGAGTAAAAATGAAGTTTGATAACTAACCAGTCAAACAATTTAGAAATTTCAATTTTGCAAATGTACATTAGCTAACAAAAAGGATGCATTTATATCTAACGATAATTTCAAAGAAAAGAAAGAATTTAACTTCAAAGTGTTACACGAAAATACCTGATGTTGGAGACTGATTGAGATCAGGGCCTTTTTGTCCCCATCAACCCTTTTTTCTTGTAATTAATCGTTGTTTTGATTTTGTATATAATGCCTCCCATTGATTGTAATTGGCCTGAATATGTGATGAGGAATAATAGTCAAGTTTTAAGTTCAATGCGTTTAACTTTTATTTACCATTAATGCATGTAGATACATGTTTTTCATGGGTACCATCACTAGCGGATCTGCATAGAGACCAGTGAGGGCTGCTGCCCTCTTTCTTTTATTAAGTAAAGCATACTCTATAATAACTTGAGTTCTCTTTAAAAGCTAATGTTTTCTCCCTCACCTTCGATCCGATCCGATTTGGCTCATATAAGAGCATCTCCCATGGTAGGCCAAAAGTCAAATGGTTTTAGCCTACCAAAAACAGAATATTCCCTTTAATATGCTTTTTTAGCCTACCAACAAAAAACAGTGCTGTCACCGTAGGTTAAATTTCGTAAGCCAAAAATCAAATATCTTCATAACCAACGGCTATAATTTGAAAATGACAAAAATCAAATCAAATATCTTGAAGCAGTTGATTAATGTTTACATTTGCGTTAATAAAACTAGTCGATTTAATTAAATGGAAATAAGTATATCATAAAAATTAATGATTACACATTTATTTTAAAAATTTTAAACATATCAAATATTGAGCTCATATTGAAGATCTCAACAAGATAATTAGGACACAACCCAGGGTAGGGGTTTAGGTAGAGAACGTGCCTCACGCGCGGCGAAAAGGAGAGAGAGAGAGTCTTTGTGTGCGTCCTCTCCCGGCCGAACGCCGCCGGCTCCCTGCCGCTGCGTTCCGGCCCGGGCTACAGCATGGTCCTCTGGCGTGGGATTGGCTCAGGGTTAGCGGACGTGGGTTTGTCGACGGGCGGGACAGATCGGGCCTGATCTGCTGCGTTTCTTCTTCCCTCCTCGGGTCTTCGACGGCTGCTCCTGCATCTGTGGCGCGGCGAGGCTGTGGTTTGTCTCCAGCGTCGGATCGTTGTCGGTTTGGGGGGCGTTTGCGACTGATTGGTGGTGCTGGGGATCTGATGCTGGTGTGAAGCGACGGGGTTGGTGGTGTTGCGTCTGGGATGGGGCTGTGGCTGTCGTGTTCAGGGAGGGAGGTCGGGCGAGGGTGGTTGGGGATCTCTGGCGTGTGTGATTTGCCGGCGGGACTCGATTTGCCGGTTGCTGCCTTGGTGGATCACCGTGCTGCCTTGGTGGATCACGGTGCCGGATCCTCCTGGGGTGTGTTTGTTGGGCCTTATGGGTGTGGTGGTGGTTGGGCCAGTTCTCTGTTGGGGCCTTACTGTTGGTTGTGGGCTACTGTTTAGTTTGGTTTTGGTGTGTTTGTTTTAGTTTTAGTTTCTTGCAGTGTTTGGGTATTTCAAATAAGTCCCTTCTCTTTCGAGTTAGGGTTTGTGTCATGGTTCCGACGTTTTGGTTTGGATTGGGCTGCTGGTTTTGGGTTTTCAGGTCCTCTGCCGGCTTTTGGCCGAGCATTTCTTCCAGCCTGTGTTGAGTTCTCCGGGGGATCCGTGGATGGCCCGCCCAATAGCTTTCTATTGTGGTTTGAACCCATCCTCGTCAATGCTGCTTTATCGGGCCTTACTAACTCGACTGGCTTTCCAATTCACCCATCGTCGTTGAACCTTTTGACTTTCAGTACCAGTGTAGTATAGTTTGTTGGTTTTCAGTGTTTTGTAATGGAGTGTGGTACTCTTCCTTACTTTTGTGGTGAGGTTTAACGAGGCCACTATGTACTCATTGATGTAAGTTGTTATATCAATAAAGTTTCTCTACTTTGATCAAAAAAAAAAAAAAACAAGATAATTAGAATGATGTAGTTTTTATATTTAGTAACATTATAAATAACCCATGTATTTATTCAAAAAAAAAAAAAATAACCCATGTATATAGAAAAAATGATTTTTCTTAAATGTAAAATTCATGTTCTTAAAGAAATAAAATAAAAAATCAGTAGGCCCCACCATTTGGCTTACCAAAACTGAGCCCAAAATTGGCCTACAAAATTTAGATAGGCCAAATATTTTTCTTGGTCTTTGGGAAATAGCCTACGGTGGGAGGAAGTTTTAGGTCATAAATGAGATTATGGCCTACCGTGGGAGATGGCCTAAGCATTTTGCCTCCATATAAATAAAATTTTGGGTCCACCATTACGTACCTACCCCGATATATATGTATCTTCATATTCATGAATGAGTTTACCGAGTTCATATTTTTTAGAGTTTACTAATTTCATGCATCCTCAAAAAGTCTTTAGTGAAAATAGACTATGAACAACAATTTGAGAGTGACTTCCCTAATTTTGATAATTCAAGTTTTTTTTTTTTTTTTTATGAAAAGAGAATTTCTATGAGCGTGACATGCTGATATAACTAACATCATAAAGATTACCGATTCAATCTCATTGACATTAGGGATGAGTGAGATGGGGTTTATTTTGTGCATTTATCCTAATTCTAAGGTCATTCACCCCACTTACCCCGTTAAGTTTTTTTTAATTAATTCCCTTTATCCATAAAGACTCTAATAAGCACTTCCCTAATACCCAATTAAGTATTTTTTGTAAAAGTAAAATGACAATTGGAATTGGTCTACTCATTTTATTTCATAGCCCCTTTATATAGGGATGGAATTACAATGGAAATATCGATTAACATCAATTACAATAATGATAGTAAATACTGATTATGATGTGATTGCAATTCCTTGATTCCTTCTTCGTCTGTTTCTTTGACGAAGACACATAATGTGTTTTTCCTTTAACACTCCCCCTTGTGCCAAGTCAAAGACAAAATGGTGCATGGGTTGTTGCCTCACTAAAAACCTTGCCAAGTAACAATAAAAACCCTGTGGGACAAAAAATACACCTTGGTCGAAGGAAAAGAGCACAACGCACCTTTTACATTTGAGGATGACATGTGTGTGTTAGACTCCCCCTGACGTCTACACCTCCCCCTGATTCTTACATTAATCAAGGGAGCTTGGAAAGTCTTCGTATTCTTATGCTTTTCATATGTTTCTCAAATATGGCCTTAGGCAATGATTTGGTGAACAAATCTGCCCCATTCTCCTCAGACCTTACTTGATTCACTTGAATCTTGAGGAGGGTCTGTTGTTGCTGATTGTAGAAAAACTTTGGCGATATGTGTTTCGTATTATCACCCTTGATAGATCCTAGGTTCATCTGTTCGATGCAAGCTGCATTATCTTCATAAATGCAAGTAGGCTCTTCAGTGGTAGAACTCAAACCACTAGTCCCTCGAATATGTGTAATGATAGCTCTTAACCATACACACTCACGAACCGCCTCATGTAGAGCAATGATCTCTGAGTGGTTCGAGGAGGTAGCCACAAGGGTTTGCTTGGTTAATCTCCAATATATCGTTGTGTTCCCAATGGTAAATACATAACCAGTTTGGGAACGACCTTTATGTAGGTCAGAGAGGTACCCAGCATCAGCAAAACCAACCAAAACGTCATTTGGCGTTTCGGTGTAGTGAGTGGCGCTTTCGCCATTAACATTTCCTTTAAGGATTGCAGTTCCATCTGCGGTCCCTCTTGTCTCTCTGTAGGGAAAGAATAGTCCCAAGTCAATGGTTCCTTTTAGGTATCGGAAAATGTTCTTGATACCATTCCAGTGACGCTGCGTTGGCGCTGAGCTTAAATCTAGCTAACAAATTCACTGAGAATGCAATGTCTGGTTGAGTACATTGGGCTAAGTACAATAATGCACCTGTTGCACTTAGATAGGGAATTTCAGCTCCCAACACCTCTTCGTCATCTTCCTTTTGGACGAAATGGATCTTTCCTTGCATCCAAACTTCGACCGATCATGGGAGTGCTAGCAGGATGCGCTTTGTCCATGTTAAATCGCCTGAGCATCTTTTGGACATATGCAGACTGGTGGATTAGTATTCCACAAACTCGTTGTTCTAGTTCAAGGCCTAGACAGAATCGAGTTTTCCCAAGATCCTTCATCTCAAATTCGGATTTCAAGTAGCTCGCGGTTTCTCTTATTTCATCAAGAGTACCTATTATGTTCATATCATCGACATATACAGCTACAATTGCAAATCCGGAACTTGTTTTCTTTATGAATACGCAGGGGCATAATTCATCGTTCTTATATCTCTTCCCAATCAAGAAGTCACTTAGACGGGTATACCACATCCACCCGGATTATTTCAATCCGTAAAGGGAGCGTTTCAACCTAATTGCAAACGCACTCCGTGGTTTAGAGCTAGTCACTTGACTTGGGTAATGTTAGGCCATCAGGCACTTTCATATATATCTCTAAATCAAGATCCCCATAGAGATATGCAGTAACCACATCCATGAGCTGCATTTCCAGTCCTTCGGAAACTACCAATCTAACTAGATAGCGGAACGTTATAAAGTCCATTACGGGAGAGTATGTCTCCTCGTAGTCAATTCTAGGGCATTGTGAGAAACCTTGTACCTCAGGACTTCATTCTTCTCATTACGCTTTCTGACAAAGACCCATTTATGTCCTACAGGCTTTACACTTGGTGGGGTTAGCACTACCGGACCAAATACTTGTCTCTTTGCCAGAGAATCTAGTTCTACCTGGATTGCTTCTTTCCATTTAGGCCAATCTGCTCTTTGTTGGCATTCTGCAACAGAGCGTGGTTCGATATCATCGTGCTCTATGATTTCTTGAGCAACAGTGTATGCAAATACATCATCAATGTGTATGGAAGATCTTTCTATCAACTCATACGCACTCTCATAATCTATTGAGATTTCTTTGTTCTCTGGAATCATTTCAAACATCGAAGCGTCCTCCAGTATTGATTCATGACATAACTATAATCAGAGACAATCTCATGAGAGAGATTCTCTACATTGATCGGTTTGTGCCTAGCTTACTCATCCTCTTCTTCCTTGTGAGTGTCAATCGAACCAAGTGGCCTCCCCCTCTTCCTTTGGGGAGCTACAGCCTCAACCACACCTCCACTAAGTGTGGTTGCAGCGCCTCTATCTGCTGCGTTGTGCCCTTTGTTCGGGACTTCTAACCTTACAGGCACGTTTGCAGCTGGTATATGTGATCTCGTCACTTTTGCAATATCAGTAAACGTATTAGGCATCGAATCTGTTACGTTCTGAAGATCGATTATTCTTTGCACTTCACTTTCACATTGTGAAGTGCGGGGATCAAAATGAGACAGAGTGGGGACAAACCACGACAATTCCTGTCGTTCCCATGGAAAATCCTTTTTCCTATCTCCCCCTGACGACGGGAAGACTGTCTCATCAAAGTGACAATCCGAAAATCTAGCGGTAAAAAGATCGCCTGTCAAGGGTTCCAAATAGCGGATAATCATTGGGGATTCGTATCCAACATAAATACTTAATCGTCTCTGGGGACCCATTTTGGTGCGATGTGGGAGCGCAATACGCACATATACTGCGCAACCAAATATGCGTAAGTGTGAAATGTCAGGCTCATATCCAGTTACCAACTGGTACGCAGAAAATGGTTGGCTAGCAGTGGGTCTGAAACGAATAAGTAAATCTGCGTGCAATATTGCATAACCCCATGCAGATATAGGCAAGTTGGTGCGCATAACCAATGCCCTAGCCACCATCTGTAGCCTTTTGATGGTGGCTTCTGCGAGACCATTTTGTGTATGCACATGGGGTACAAGATGCTCTACATCGATCCCGATAGACATGCAATAATCATCAAATGCTTTTATTGTAAACTCTCCAGCGTTATCTAGCCTTATAGACTTGATAGGGTGATCAGGGTGGTGAGCCCTTAAACGTATTATCTGTGCTAGGAGTTTTGCAAATGCAGCATTTCTTGTGGACAATAAAGTGACATGTGACCAGCGTGTCGAAGCATCCACTAGAACCATAAAGTACTTGAATGGTCCGCATTCTGGATGGATAGGTCCACAGATATCTCCTTGTATCATTTGTAAGAATGGAATGTTTTGTTTTGTTTTGTATCTTTAGCATAGGAAGGTCATCCTGTTTTTGCTAAAGAGCAGGCTTTGCAAAATGAGTGATGTGCCTTTGAATTAGTCAATGAGGCATAATGGGAGGGAGGTAGTGCTTCTGGTACTTCAGAAGGCAATGACTGCATTTGAGCAGTACTAGGACCGACACCTTGCAGTGTGATGGATTTTTGTCCCATTCTATTTTTCACTCGAAAGAAGGGATGTCCATATGAGTTCTTTAAAATACAGATCATCATGTCACGACCGGGGTGCCCTAGGCGGTCATGCCAAAGCCTGTATGAGTCAGTGTACCACATTTCATTGTTGGTGATAGTATAGGATTCAATGGTCCGAATCGTAGTGAGGTACAATCCACTAGATTGACTCATAAGTTTCTCTAAAATGCGTTTCCTTCCACATTTATTAGAGGTAATATAAAGGTATTCAGTTCCATTCTCACAGTGTGTTTTTACATGATAACCGTTGGCACGAATATATATCTTTGAAACTTAACAAGGTTCGATTAGCTCTTGGTGCATACAGAGCGTATGTGACATTAAATATATATCATATTCTTTAGAGTATTTCTATTTTAGGTAGAATGATAATCATTTCATTCAAATAATTTTTTCTTTTTCTAGATGTATTGCTTTACATCTTTATAGTGCTATTTCGAACCATGTGGATATGTGTAGTAAATAAATTTAAATAAATTCAGTGCTTCAGAATAAAATTCAAAATTTATTAATAAGCCAACGATAATCAAATCAATGTCTTGTTCAGAAATCTAATTCATCAAACCATTATTGAAATAAACTTTAAGACCAAGTAATAGTCCAATTAAAAATGAGGCATTATGCCTTCAAAACTGTTTTTGGAAAATAAAATAAATAAAGCAGATCAGTCAAAATCTGGGGCATCGGTTGACTGAGCAAGTTCCTTGTTGCCATTAAAGTCTGCAATTGTGAGGTTGACGTCTGGGTCATGGCCTCCTTCTTTCATATAGTGAGTCTCTTGTTCTTTAGACTCCCAATACCTCTTGTAAGTGGTTGCTACTATGTTGCTTGCTTGGCAGTTCTTGTACCAATGCTCACTGATTCCACACCTATAGCATGGTTCATTGCCAACTCTATCCGATCTGACTGAAGGGTTCTTGGGTGCCCTTTGCACCTTGTTTCCATGACCACTAGGGCCAACACCACCATCTCTGTGCCATACATTGGGAGGGCCTCCACGGCCCATATCACGACCCCCATGTCCCTTGCCACGTGGTGCATTATTGCCACGTGGGTAGGGATCAGCACGTCTAACCCCTTTGCATTGGGGTTCTTTCCACCTTTCACTTTGCCATAATTAGTCTCGGGAATTTTCTTTGTCCCAATGGGCCTGGCATTGTTGCTCAAAAGAACCTCATCATACCTCTCAGCCACTTGCAGTAGGTTGATCAGCTTATTGAAGGTTGTGATTCTTTTGTTGTCATACTCCAGCCTATACTGGTTCGCTAGTATAATTGCTGAAGTAGGAAAAGTGGAAAGAGTCTTCTGGATCATATCATCTTCTGTGAGTTCCTTTCCACAGAAATTTAGACGTGCCTTGAGGCGCAACATGTCCTTGTTGAAGTCATTGACCCTTTTGTAGTCAAGTGAGCGGATTTCATTCCACTGAACGGTCAGTTCTAAGAGCAAGGTGTCATGAATGTTCCCAAAACGTCGCTTAAGGGCATCCCACAGTTCTTTGGGTGTCTTCAACTCAAGGTACTCCCAGCGTAGGCTAGGATCAATATATCACCTCAGAAACATTAAGGCATTTGCTTTCACCTTGTCAGACGGTCCATCGTCTTTGGAGTCAGTGAGAGTTTTGATGGTGGCAGTGTAGTATTTTGCCACAAAGGCAGTTTCTACATCGGAAACCCAACGGTGGTACTAAAGTCCTTCTGAGTCCAAAATGTCAAATTCAGGTCGAGTTGGATCAGCCATCTACATAAACAAGAGAGAAGAAATAAATTACGCAGTCATAAAGACATCCACGTGAATTATTTTCCAAACACATGTGTAAGACCTCGAAAATTTGTTATTAATTCCTAAATGTTTCCTAGGATTAATAAAGTGTTCGTTTGTACGATTTCGTGGTTCGAGGGTGGAGTGAAATTATTTTCGGACGAATAATTATTCGAAGTGCAAGTTTTAGGGGGTTACGAAGTTTGACTTTTTATACGTTAGGATTCTGGGAAAACTTCCTTCAAAGATATTGTAGAGCGCGTCGATACGAGTTCGTGGATATGTGGAACGCGGAAATCGGAGTTCGTATGAAGAAGTTATGGTCTTCGGAAAAAGTTTCCATTTTGGTTAAATAGCAAAAATCCCAAAAATTTTCAGAAACCCGAAAATTTCCAAAAAGGGAAACTTTCTCCCCCGACCTCAGTTCCGCCCAGCCAACTTCGGCGGCTTCGTTCTCCGCCGTCCGGCCACCATAGGCAGTGATGTTTGTCCCTATTTCTTCGGCTCACTCCCATCTAGCACCCTGTGAAGTTTCACTGTGTGGGTAGACCTGTGCACAATGCTACAAGGCCGAGAAGTCGCAAGGTGGAGCTGCAAATCGCCTCAAATCGCCGGCCTTGGTTCTCCCAGTTCCGGCCACTATAGCTCGAGTTCTATGAGGGCTTTTCTAGTCCAGAGGAAGTAGAAGCTATACCCAAGAAGGCTTGCAGCGATTTGATCTGTGGTGATCGAATTTTGGAGTTTTTAAAACTAGGGTTTTTCGAATCCTTCGGTTTGCGAGGTAAAATTCTACTTTTTGGCTCATAATCTGATTATGGTGTAGTTATGAAAGTTTTAATTGGAGTTGAGATGAAGAACTTTGATGTTGGGAGTTTTGCCAAATTTTGACTTTGGGTGGGCGGCGGTGCCGCCACTGTGGTGGTGTTTTCAGGCGGCTTCCGGCCACCCCAGGGAAAGTTTATGTTCCTGCTTTCGATCTACTCGTCGATACGAGCATTTCGATATATAGTTTGTAATTTTTGGAAATCGTATGAGCATGTTATGAATTTTCCAAGTTTTAGGGTTTTCGGTTCGATCGGTTTTTTATCCGTGAGGATTCGGCTGTCCGATCGACTTGTAGTTTTGATATAGTGATCGTAGAAGTGTTCCGAAGACGTTGGATGGCCTCGGATGAGGATCCGACTGTTGGATCGTCATATAATTGTGTTTTGTGAATTGTGTGCTTTGAGTTGTATTGAGTATAACCTTGATGTGATTAGGTGATTGACGGAATTGTGTGAGCGGAGTATGGATGATTTTGTGCTTGTCTTGGTTTTGTGTGAAGACGCAGCAGGAATTAGAGGTGAGTAAATCTCACGGTGTTTCAGTTGATAAAGTAGTTATGTTTTATTTTAGTATATTTTATTGTTAGCATGAAAAATCATTTTCGAAACAAATTATTTGTTTTAAAATATATGAACTTGATCGACAACGGTTCACGGGTAAGTTAAAACAATGTTTTGATGTAAAATGATTTTCAAGAAGTATAATTTATAAAACTATAGTTGGTATTAGTGATCATTCCTGCGTGAACGATTACGTATATATATATATATATATATATATATTTACGTAGAATATATATATTGATTGGCGTGTTATCGAGTGATGAGATGATTGGAATGGATTGATTGTTATTCAAGCTTTTATTTCCGCACGTAAGATGTTGAATAATGAATTGTTGAACATGTGGTGAGAAAGCTATCCTGTATGTTACGAATTTTGGATTTATGGTCGACGTAGTGACCGGTATGAGGGAATCGGATGCTCTAATCTTAGGCGGATGATGGGCTACGATTAGTTGAGGGAATCGGATGCTCTAACCTTAGGCGGATGATGGGCTACGATTGGTTGAGTGTATCAGATGCCATAACCCTGGGCGGGTGACGGGCTACGATTGAGGCGAGTGTATCGGATGCCATAACCCTAGGCGGTGACGGGCTACGATTGAGGTAACGATGTCGAGTTTTGAAACGAGTTATTTTGTGAGATGGTGTATTCAGAGTTGAAGGGTGAAGTCTTGGTTTTAGCATGAGTTGTTGTTTTCTTTAATTAATTTCCTTTTTCATTTCTATTGTTTGGTTTCTTTTTCTCTTCTATAATTGATTTTTAAGTAATCTCCTGAACTAAATTTCTACGCAGGGATTACTGCATTTTGTATTGTTTGTTTTAATGTAATCTCCTGAACTAAGTTATATGCAGGGATTACTGCTTTTGTATTGTTTGCTTTAATGTAATCTCCTGAACTAAGTTATATGCAGAGATTACTGCTTTTTGAATTGTTTGTTTTTATGTAAATTCCTGAACTAAACTCTATGCAGGGATTTATATGATTTCTATTGTTTGTTTTTAATGTGATCTCCTGAACTAAGTTTCAATGCAAGGATTACTGATTTTACTTAATTCAATTGTAAGTGCGATTGTGGTTTGAGACTTGTAGTGAGTTGTGAATGAGTTGTGAGGTCATCGTTTTGTAAAATGTTTTATGTTGAGGGGAAGTGAATGTGATTTGTCGTTGAGATGATATGTTATGATATGAACTTGATGTTTGGTTGTGTTTTGTGAAATTAAATATTGTTGCTTTAATTCATCTCACGAGTTGAGAGATTATAAGCATGCGTGACGTGAGTCACTTTAATTGAGTTTATTCATACGGGCTGAAAGCTTACCGGGTTTGTTTTATTCAACCCGGTGCACTATTCTATGGTGTAGGGTTTATTGTGCAGGTCAGTGTAATCATCATCGAAGCTGAGGTTTTGTTGCTGTCGTAGCTTGGATGTAGTATGGTATCTTGGTTCTAGTCTTCCGCTGTATTGTGAGTGTAGAGGGTGCGTTTACTTATTGAATTATTATTCGGTTTAATTTGTAAACACTTGGTGATGTGATATTTGACTCTAGAGAACGAGTCGGTGTTGACATTGTGAGTTCAGTTTGTTTGTTGCTTAGTTTTAATGAAAAATTTTCTCTATGTGTTTTCTTGTTATTGTTATGTTTTCGCGTTTCGGATTCGAATATCTTTATTCAAAATTCGGGGCGTGACAATATGAATTAGATTTCAAGACCAAGATTCGTAATGGTCACATTTTTTTTCGATGCTATGTGAAAATACTTTATCACGGTAAGTGTGTGTGTATAATGTGCATGATTTTTCATTATCATGGCAAAGCGGATTGTATATGTTGTATTCTAAAAATAACCATAGCACATTTAAACATAGCATATATAAAAATAAACTACATGGCATGCTCAAATTTCACAAATATACAACAAATTATATACTACACATAATAATAGCAATAATATATCATACATAAAATAACATGTAAACAATAGCATAATATAAAGCATGCGTAGGCATAATTTATATAAGCGTAAATAAAAAAAATACATGCTCCAAATTTTATAATAAAGCATAAACAATAAAATATATAATCATGCTTAAAGATAATCATATAAAACATAAATAACAAGACATGCTTTAAGAGGATCAATATTATCTAACTATACATGCTCAAAAGTTCATGATAAACACATAAACAATAAAATATAAAGCATGCTCAAGAAAATAAATAATTAAATATACCATAGTATTGTTGTAGAGAAACTGAAATTTGAGAGGAAATCGCTGTGTATTCTCATTGATAATAGGGGCCTCTTTATATAGAGGATTACAATGTATAGAATCTCAATCATACAAGGAAAGTAATCGTACATTGAATAGGAATCTAGATCCTTCTAATTTAACCTTATTACCACTAGGTCAAGTAACCTAGAGTTTGGGCCAAACACAAATAGAGATATCCTTAAACACTCCCCCTTGTGTTGTCCAAACGCGGTGCTTCTCTCGTTGCCTCGTTAAAAACCTTGCCGAGTAACAAAAACCCAGTGGGACAAAAATAACCTCGGTCGAAGGGGAAAAAGAGCACAACACACCCTTCACGTTTCGAGACCATACATGTAGACATCTCCCCCTGATGTCTGCATCTCCCCCTGATGACTACGGTCATGGGAGTTCGGATAACTTCCGTAAACGATGCTACCAACATGTTTCTCGAAAGTGGAATTTAGGCAATGACTTAGTGAGCAAGTCTGCCACACTGTCCTCAGATCGAACCTAGTTCATTTTGATCTTGAGGAAAGTCTGTTGTTACTGATTAAGCTTGGTGTTGTCGCTTTGATGTAGCCTTGCTTCATTTATTCAAAACAAGCTGCATTATTCTAAATGCTCGTAGGCTCATCTATGGTAGACTTCAAACCACAATTGTTCGAACATGCGTAATTATGGATCCAATCCATATACATTCACGAACCTCTTCGTGAAGAGCAATGATCTCTGCATTGTTCGAAGATATAGCGATAGAACAAGCCCATAGCGATAGAACAGGCCAGTGTTGGCGGCGTTCCAGGTGTGTGATGGGTCCGAATCCATCATCTTTCTGTAGGGATAGAACAAGCCCATATCAATCGTACATCTCAAGTATCGAAAGATATCTATTACACCAATCCAATGGCATCACGTTGGCGCAAAGCTATACCTTAGCTAACAAGTTCACTGCAAATGAGATGTCCGGTCTTGTGCATTGAGCTAAGTACAATAATGCGCCTATTGTACTTATGTAGGGCATTTCCGCCTCTAGCACATCTTCGCCATCATCCTTCGGACGAAGAGGATCCTTTTCAGGATCAAGACTACGGACGATCATGGGGGTGCTTGAAGGCTTGACCTTGTCAAAATGCCTAAGCATCTATCAATACGATGCTCAAGTTCCAAACCGAGACATAATCGTGTTCTCCCATAATCCTTCATCTCAAACTCAGATTTCAAGTGTTCAGCGGTTTCCCTTAACTCTTTAAGGGCTTCTAATGAAGATCATGTCCAACATGAACCGCGATAGAATCCAAAACTTGTTATGGAAACGCGTGGGCATATCCCTTTCCAATCAAGTAGTCACTTTAGTGAGCGTTTCAACCTCTTTGTAAACGCTCTCCGTGGTCTAGAGCCACTTGACTTAGGTAAATGAAGTTCACCATGAACCTTCATGTATATTCCGTATCTAGATCCCTATAGAGATACGTAGTGACCACATTTGTAAGCTGCATGTTCAGTTATTCGGAAACTACCAAACTGACAAGGTAGTGGAGTGCAATGACATCCATTACGAGAGAATATGTCTCATCGTAGTCGATTCCAGGGCGTTTTGTGAGAAGCCTTGCACCATAAGGCGAGATTAACCTCTCTTTTTCTCATACGCATTCTAACGAAGACCCATCAGTCAATAGGTTTTATGTTAGGAGGTGTTGGCATCACTAGCTCGAAAACCTTCCTCTTCATTAGAGAATCCATCTTAACCTGGATCGCATCTTTCCATTTAGGCCAAATCTCTCTACGTTGGCATTCATTCATCAACGGAGCGTGGTTCGATATCATCTGACTCAACAAACTCATGCACAACGAAATGCGCAACTACATCATCAATTATGATGGAGTTTCTATCCCACGTTTCATGTACACTAGTGTAAGTTTCATAGAGCTCTATATTCTCAAGAATAGGTTCTGACATTGAGGCGTCCCCCAGCGATAACCATAACCCGGAAGATACTCATGAGACAGATTTTGAGTGTCGATGATCAAAGGATTGGAATGTGCCAAAATATCCTTCGAACCCATGGGCCTCCCACGCATCTAGCTGAGGCCATGGCCTATAACACCAGAGTGCCACTCTCTTTGGTGTTGGCGCCATGCCTATCTCCTTGTAGGTGGCGCTACATCCTCTCGTAGGGACGTACTTCCTTGCAGGCATATTTGCAGCAGATGTGTGATCTCGTCACTTTAACAGGGATCGAGATGAGACATAGTGGGGACAGACCACGACAATTCCTGTCGTTCCTGCTGAACATTCGTGTTCTTATCTCCCCCTAACGACGGGAAGACTGTCTCATCAAAGTGACATCCGCAAATCTAGCGGTAAGGAGATCGCCATGCAAGGGCATTAAGTGGCGGACGATTGTTGGAGTCTCAAATCCAACGTAGTTGCCCATTCATCTGTAAGGACCCATCTTAGAGCGCTGTGGCGGCGCAATTGGCACATAATTGACTCACTCAAATATGCGTAAGTACAATACTTGTACCCAGTCACTAGCTGTAACGCGGAGGTACATTGAGTGGCGGTGGGTCGTAGACGAATTAGCATAGCTGCATGCGATATTGCATCACCCCAAGCGGATATAAGGAGGTTGGTGCGCATTACCAATGTCCGGACTACCATCGTAGTCGTTTCCGCGAGACCATTTGGGTGTGCTCATGGGAATAAGATGTCCAACATCAGTCCCAAATGCAATAACTATCGAAAGTCTTCGATGTAAACTCACTAGCATAGTCAAATCCAATTGACTGAATAGGATGATTCGGGGAGTGAGCCCATTGTCATATGATGTGTGCTAGGAGTGTTTCATAAGCAGCATTACAAGTGGACAATGGCACAACACGTGACCAGCGTGTTTGCATGTCAACCAACATCATGAGATATTTAAACCTCCGCAAGTTGGGTGAATCAGTCCAGAGAATCCCTACGGATTCTATGTAAGAACATAATGAGTATTGTCATATCCTCTGCATAGGACGGTCTCAGTCCTAATTTCTCTAAGGAACAGCTTTGTAAAATGAGCGAGAGGCCTTAGAAGCAACCAATTAGGATTTTGGTTGGGCATGAGCGTCTGTAGCGCTATTAGAAGCAAAATGTGTGCCTACATCTCCCATCATGGCGTTGGAGCCATGAAAATTAGCATGTATGGCGTCATGGCCAATAGGAGGAACAACCATGGCGTTATGCTCATGGTTGGCGCCATTTATGGCGTCATTAGATTCTTGCTTCGTTTTGCTCAAAATGATGGATGTCCGTGTGAAGTCTTCAGTAGACGGATCATCATGTCATGACTAGGATGATCTATCCTGTCGTGACAAGGCCAATATGTGTCTAAATCCAAGAGATCTTCTCTCATAACTTTATTGGATTTAATAGCTCGAATAGTGACATAGAGTCTACTAGAGAGACACATAAACGTCTCTAAGATGCGCCTTTGTTCGCAGTCGTTAGAGGTATTGCAAAGGAACTCATCTCCGTTCTCTACATGCGTTTTCGCATGGAATCTGTTGGCTATTCATAGGGCAATTTTCCCTAAGAGCGTAGAGAGTTTCTGTGACAGTAATCAAGGTGCCATTTGGCAATGGGAACTTGGGCTATTCCATGTCCTTGAATTAATACCGATGGCCCAGCCATCGTAGTCACAAATTAATATGCTCAGAATTAAAATTGAGTCATAATGAAAATAACTCAAAATTTTATTCATAAGTCAACGGAATACATCATTGTCTCTTAACCATTAGGAGAATCTAATCCAAATGCTGGCTAATGCAAAACAAAGGTAGTCGTTTGACTTCTTTCGGTAACTCCAAAATAAATATGACCAGGTGAGTAGAGAGATGTCGGTGGAGCAAAGCTCGCTTAAGTACCACTTATCTCAAAACCTTCCTAGACATCACACTCATTTTGGATGAGCCTATGTGAAGAAAAACTAAACCAATGGCATTTACTACATAGTGTGGCAATTGCCTATTACATCTCTTGGAAAATAAAGACTTAAACAGAATTGGCGATCTATTGATCCCAACCAAATTTGTAGTCTTCAACCCTTTACTCTAGATCATCTTCTTGATCTTCTTGTTTCACATAGTGAGCTTCTCTTGCTTCACAATATGCTTTGTAGGCGGTGACAAGTTCTTCACGAGCTCTACAAATGTGTGCCCAATGATCAGACACTCCACATCGAGAACATACATCTCTTTGCTCAAACTCCATTGATTGAGGCGCTTTGAAAGCGTCATTTAGATGGCTCTTAGTGTTGGTGGCACCACCAACATGGCCAGAGGCGTTGCCTCCCTCTCTCTTTCCACGTTGACCTCTTCGGTTCCGTGTTTGCCTATATTGGCGGTTACCTTCCCAAGTAGAGCGATAATATGGACCAGAACGTCCAGAAGTATCCCTAAGATTAGGGTTTCGCTCTTGGCGCCTTCTCTTAGGGGCGCGACTATAATTGGACTCCGGAATATGCTCTATTTTCACGGATCTCGAATTATAGTTCTTCACAAGGATGTTGTCATGCTTTTCAGCGACATTCATAGCTCCAATGAGCTCATGAAACCTTGTGATCCGTCCTGCAGCAATATCGATTCGATAGTTCTTAGCAACCATCAATGCAGGGACGGGGAAGGTAGAAAGAGTCTTCTCAATCAACATCGCATTTGTGATCTCTTTATCACAGAATTCCATTAAGGATTTAATGCGAAGTGCTTTCGAGTTGTAGTCAAGAACTGACTTGAAATCACAGAAGCGGAGACTATGCCATCTCACTTCTAGGTCAGGAAGCAAGGAGTCACGGACGTTGCCAAATCTTTCTTCGAGTGAGACCCACAGCCTTCTGGGGTCTTCTTCATTCATACACTCGTACTGGCGCGAATCATCCATATGATGAGTCATTAGGATGATGGCTTTCGCCTTATTTGCCTCTAAGGCTGCTCTATTTGCTTCCAAAGCTTGAGCTTGCTCAATAGTTAGCACGTCCTGGCTAGGCTCGAGAATCTTATCTAGGATTCCATCGGCCTTGAGATGCTGGCGGACATCACGAACCCACCTGTGATATTCAGAGCCAGTTGTTCCCAATGGAGCAAAGTCCAATTTGTTCAGGTTATTCATCCTGAAAGAGAACAAGAAAAAGGGTTAGTTTCGGAGCGTAAAAGGCTACCACGAAAACATATAAAATTTCTGAGCATAGTCGCTTCCAATAAATTAGGAATTTCCGAGCTTAGTCGCTTCCAAGAAATTCGATTCCAAGAGGGGTTGGATTAGATCGAAACAATGATGTGTTTGTGGTCGATCATAACTTCTCAACAAACTCTAAGTTTGGAGGACTCTACAAACTCTAAGCTTGGAGTGAGCACGAACCCCCACAGTTCGGCTTTTGGTCTCCCCTATGAAGAAGAAAGAGGGGTAGAAGAAGGGAGGTTGCAAGTCCCCGAGAAAAGAAAAAAAGAATGAAAAACTTCAAAAACGGGAACTTTTAGTAAAGTTTACCTTGAAAAATAGCCGGAAATCTTGACCGGAAAAGTTGTTTAAGATGGCCGGAAAAAGGTCGCCGGAGGTCACCGGAAACTGGTGGCCGGAGCTAGGCAGGGCGGTGGAGGGCAGTTGCGGGGGCTGCTGCAGGCTTGTGCAGGGCTGCTGCAGGGGCTGTGCAGGGCTGCTGCAGGGGCTCTCGGCAGATATCGGCAGGGGTTCGGCAGCTGCTCGGCAGGTGTGCGGAAGGCTGTCGGCAGGTGCGCAGGACTCTCGGCAGGTGCGCGCAGGGCTCTCGGCAGCTTCTCGGCAGGTGCGCAGGGCTCTCGGCAGGTCTTGCGGATGCTTCGGCAGATGCTCGGCAGGGCTCGGCAGCTGCTCGGCAGATCTCGACAGGGGCTCGGCAGATGTGCGCACAGGCTTCGGCAGCTGCTCGGCAGATGCGCAGGGGCAGGCACAAGGCAAGCACAGGGGCTTCCTGTAGCGAGGCTAACCCGAGCGGTTCAGCCTATTCCGGCGGCCGGTTCAGGCGGTTTCCGGCCAGTTCCGGTGGTTCCGCCGCTGGTTCTGGGTTCCTTGAGGCTAGGGCTTCAATATGTGGGGCGGTGGATGTTGGAATTTGAGGGCTACGAAATTAGGGTTTCAGGGTTAGTGCTTCGTGCTGATAACGTGTTGTAGAGAAACTGAAATTTGAGAGGAAATCGCTGTGTATTCTCATTGATAATAGGGGCCTCTTTATATAGAGGATTACAATGTATAGAATCTCAATCATACAAGGAAAGTAATCGTACATTGAATAGGAATCTAGATCCTTCTAATTTAACCCTATTACCACTAGGTCAAGTAACCTAGAGTTTGGGCCAAACACAAATAGAGATATCTTTAAACAAGTATGAAATTAAATAAATTAAAGAAAACAAACTTGGTTTCGAAAAAATAAAACAATCCTAGCACACGCGCGTGTTGATGCAAGCGTGCGTAGCGATGTTTTTGGCCTTTTTTTTTCTTTCTTTTTCTTGGCCTGCTTTTTTATTTTTTTTTCTTTTCTGGGCTGCAGGCCTTGTTTATTCTTTTTTTTTCTTTGCTTCTTTTTTTTCTCTGGGCCGCAGGGCCTTTTTTTTTTTTTTTTTTGGGCCGGGTCACGTTTTGTTTTCTTTTTTCTTTTTTTCTCTCTCTTCTTCGCGTCTTCTTTCCTCTCTTCTTCTTTCTGGTTTACTGATGGTGGCTCATGCAGGGCGGTTAGGCAGCGTAGGCGCCAGGGGGGGCGCTGGGATTTGCGGCCGGTGCTAGGATTGGTGCTACAGGATGAGTGGCTGGGTAGATCAATATCTGGAGGAGCACTGGTGTCCGGCGACGATGTGTGCAGAGGCGCTGGGCAGAGCACGCTAGGCACCTGGGGCTGGGCAGCGAGGTAGCGGGTGGGCTGCTACGTCGTCGCCAATCTGGGTGCTGCGATGGTGGGGAGAATCCAGATGGGTGCTGCAACGGTGCAGAGGAGTCGTAGTTGAGGTCGAGATCGGGTCTCAAGGGCAGCGCGAAGATCAATTGCTCTGGTCCTGCTGTTGGGTGCGGAGATCAATTTCTCTTGGCTGGGTGCGGTGAGGCCGCGCAAGGGTGGAGGTGGGGTGAGGCCGGCGGAAAAAAAAAAAAAAAATCTTTTATTTTTTATTTTTTTTGGATAGCGGCAGAAAAGAAGAAATATTTTTCCTTCTTAGGTTTTGGTTTTTTTTTTTCGACTGAAAGAAACTAGAAACTAGAGTTTTTTTTTTCTTCGCTATTGGCTTTGAGCGTGCTGATAACGTGTAAAAGTAAAATGACAATTGGAATTGGTCTACTCATTTCATTTCATAGCCCCTTTATATAGGGATGGAATTACAATGGAAATATCGATTAACATCAATTATAATAATGATAGTAAATACTGATTGTGATGTGATTGCAATTCTTTGATTCCCTCTTCGTCTGTTTCTTTGACGAGGGCACATAATGTGCTTTTCCTTTAACATTTTTTTTATTTTTTTAGACTATTTTACTCTCACCTCTTTGTTACATAGAGGAAGAGAGAGAGAGAGAGTGAGTGAAAGAGAGAGAAGTCATAGGAAACTTCGCCGGAGTTCGGTCAACTGCCGCCGGATTCCGGCCAACTATCGCAGGATTCCAGTCACGGGCCGGATTCCGACCAACTATTGCCTGATTCCGGTCACCGGCCGCCATCCTCCGGACTTCTCTAAAAACTTCGCCGGAGGTATCTAAAGAGGCCATCGAAGATCTCATAGATCGCCGGAAATGTTTATTGCCCCCCAATAGAGGGGCAACAGAGGTTTATGAAACCTCGGCAGAAGTCCCCAAAGAGGTTATTAGAGATCTCATATGGGTCGGAGAGGTTTCTTGCCCCCCACCAATAAACCTATATTGCCCTCTAATAGATCTTTCGGTCACCGAAATGGGAACTAATCTCTCTAAAATTAGACAAATAAAACTTTCATTAAGGAAAAAAAGCGAGAAGATTACATCAATTCAAAATACTTATTGTCCCCAATAGACCTTTAATAAACCTCTATTGTCCCCAATAAAATCTTCTTCTTTTTTTTTCTTTCCTTCTAGGCCTTCTGCCCCCATTTTACCAAAAAAAAAAAAAAAAGGACGTCGGCCTTTTGAGATAGAATAACAGACAAAGTGAAAGAGCTATAAAATTCCTATTGCCCCTAGTGACAAGCATGGAGTGTACTCAGTGAAAAGCGGTTATCATGTTGCTAGATGGACTGCTTCAATGCCCACCCAAGCATCTACCTCTGGTGGCCACGACGGAATGAGAGGTTTGTGGAAGAAGGTATGGAGTGCCAATGTTCAGCCCAAGGTGAGAGCTTTTGTTTGGAGACTTATCAAGAATATTTTACCTACAAAAGATGCTTTAAGAAGAAAGGTACATTTGGAGGATGCTTCGTGTGTCTTTTGCAAAGGAGACGTTGAATCCAGTTTGCATGTGTTCAAAAATTGTAACGTTGTTGCATGTTTTTGGCTCTATAGTGCCCTCGGGTTGCGGGCCCACAATCATGAAGCTCCAACTATGAAGGAATGGGTTCATGATATGGTGGGTAGATTAAAGAAAGAGGAAGTGGATGTTTTCTTCATGGGTCTTTGGTCCATCTGGGAAGAAAGGAATAGGTTGGTTTGGAATGGGGGTAGCTTTAATCCCATGCATGCAGTAGCCTGGTCCATGCAATTGCTGGGTGATTACCAACGTCTACACCCTCAGAGGAACAACAAGAAAGATAGGAGAGTGACTGTGCAAAAGTGGGTGGCTCCACCTTGAGGTAGACTGAAACTCAACGTTGATGGTGCGTTTCGGAGTGAGTTTGGAAATGGTGGAATTGGAGTGGTTGCACGTGATGAGCTGGGCAGATTCAAAGGGGCGTGGTCCAAGTTTGTTCCACATATGGGTTCAGCTCTGCATGGGGAAGGCGAGGCTTGTAGAGTAGGGTTAGCATGGGCTATTAGCCAAGGTTGGAAGGAGGTGGAACTTGAGAGCGACTCTTCGACCGTGGTCGCTGCTTTGACTCATCATGGTGGGGGCTCCTCTGAGGTAAGCCGCATTCTTGATGACTGCAAGGGTTATTTGCAAGAGTTTGATTTTATTAGAATTCGGCATATCTTTCGTGAAGCAAATAGTGTGGCTGATCGTTTAGCGTACTTTGCTAGCTTAGATCATTCTATTGGTCTTATTTTAGATGAGGCACTTGGTTTCTTACAGGATGGTCTCTATGAGGATAATTGTACTATGCCTATGAACGCTCAGGGTTCAGGTATTACGTCCCCCCTGATGCGGCAAAATATAATAAATAATAATATGGGCGTGGGGATGAGCCTCCCGGCTTGACTGGGTTCCAAACCCCATTATTAAAAAAAAAGTAACCTTTCGCTTTCACTCTGCCCATTTCACCACACATTTCTTCTTCCTCACAAATACCCACATATAGAAACCAAATATCACTCATTTCACAAATTCGTTGGAGATTTAACATACTCGCAAGTACCCAAATTGGATTTTTTGGTTTTCTGAATCTGAGAGTTCGGAGCAAAGCGATTTGAAAAACTCAAATAAAATTCATAGATATAAAATCATGGACGGTGATTCATGGAGCGCTCATCTTTCCACTGCCTCAAAGCCTTACCAATCCACTCTTCAATCTTGAGAAGCTGCGGGGTTTGAGTTGTCGCCGGCTCCCCATCATCCGGTTGCAGAAGAAGACCGATGCAGCTTCTCGATCTATGACACGTTGCGCAGAGCATCTAGATTTGGAGGCTCTCGTCACTGTCGCTATCGCAGGTGAGAACGTTGTCGACGAAGAAGACTGGAGCGACAGGGGGGAGAGAGAGAGAGAGAGAGAGTGTGTGCAGATCATGGAAGAGCAGAAAGAGAGAGAGATATAGAGGGCACATGTAATAAATTAATTAAGTCAAGGGCAAAACTGTTATTTTGCTTTAGACAGGGTGGGAATAAAAATTTGTTATTGGGGTAAGTGAAATAATTTTAGCCAATTTTGGTGTTTTAAGTCAAGGACCTTTAAAAAAATGTATGAGAAATTTTTATTGGCATCCTTAAGGAGTTAAGGAAAACCGCTGAACACTTGAAATCTGAGTTTGAGATCAAAGATCTTGAGAGAACACGGTTTTGCCTCGTTTGGAACTTGAGGACCTTGAAGATGGTATCCTGATTCATCAATGAGCTTATACCCAAAAGATGCTTAGGCGTTTCAATACTGATAAAGTTAAGCCTTCAAGCACCCCAATGGTTGTTCGTAGTCTTGATCCAAAGAAGCATCCATTCCGTCCAAAAGATGACGATGAAGACGTGTTACAGGCAAAAATTCCCTATCTAAGTGCAATAGGCGCATTATTGTACTTAGCTCAATGCACAAGACCGGACATCTCTTTCGCCGTGAACTTGTTAGTTAGATATAGGTATGCGCCAACACGACGCCATTAGACTGGTGTTAAAGATATATTTCGTTACCTAAGTGGTACGATTGATATGGGCTTGTTCTATCCCTACAGAGAGACGATGGATTCAGACCCATCAGGGACGCCACTAATAGTGGTCTGCGTTCCCTCTCCCCATCCCAAAATGACATAAGTGTTATGGAAGGTTTTGCTGATGTTGGGTACCTCTCTGACCCACACAAAGGTCGTTCCCAAACTGGTTATGTATTCACCATGGGTAAAACCGCGATATCTTGGAGGTCTACAAAACAGACCCTAGTCGCTACTTCTTCGAACCATGCAGAGATTATTGCTCTTCACGAAGCAGTTCGTGAATGTATATGGCTTAGATCCATAATTACGCATGTTCGAAGCAATTGTGGTTTGAAATCTACCACAAATGAGCCTACCAGCATTTATGAGGATAATGCTGCTTGCATAGAGCAAATGAAGCAAGGCTACATCAATACCAAGCATATATCGCCCAAATTCTTCTACAATCAGCAACAACAAAAGCTCCTCAAGATCAGAGTGAACCAGGTTCGATCTAAGGACAATGTGACAGACTTATTCACTAAGTCACTACCTAAATCCACGTTCGAGAAACATGTTGCAAATATTGGTTTGCGAAAGTTATCCGAACTCCCATGATCGTAGTCATCAGGGGGAGACGCAGACATCAGGGGGAGATGTCAACATGTTGATCTTGAAACGTGAAGGGTGTGTTGTGCTCTTTTTCCCCTTCGACCGAGGTTATTTTTGTCCTACATGATTTTTGTTACTCAGCAAGGTTTTTAATGAGGCAACGAGAAGAGCACCACGTTTGGGCAACACAAGGGGGAGTGTTCAAGTAAATCCAGAATATGTGTCTGACCCAAATTCTAGGTTACTTGCTCTAGTTGTAATAGGGTTAGCATTAGAGATATTCGTAGATATCCAATCAATGTACGATTATGTTTCCTTATACGACTCTATATTTCTCTACATGTAATGAGTTTTTATCACCAACGGTGTCTACATTTTTTTGCACCGAACAGAATGATACCCAACTTTCAAAAGTGATCAAAATAATACCTAAACTTTTAAAAACAAATCAACTTGATACCTCAGCTTTCCGTCACTTCTCTGTTAAAATTGATCACATGTGGTGCATGTGAGGTGTTTTTTTTTTTGGGTTATAATAGTATTTTCACACAAAAACTAATTTTGAATTATTTTTTATTTTATTTTGTTGATTCTCTTCTTCTTCTTCTATCGTCTACCTCTCTCTCTCTCTCCCCCTTTTCCTTTATTTTTTCAGAAGGTGGGAAACATCCCAAGTCCCAACCTTATTTGTTTCTAAGATGGTGGAATTGAAATTGAATGGAAGATTTTAATTCTATAGAAGAAGAAGATTGGGTTATAGATGTTTGATGACCCTTCTGACCACAAATCACTTCAATTTATGAGTTTGATTTTGCATCTATGCATCTCTGTATTCAGTTTCAGATTTCAATTCTACAAAATTTTTAATTCGAATTACAATTTTGTGGTGTCATCGGCGGCGGTGAGACCATTGTATTTTCAAACAGTTCTATTGCTTAATAACCATTGATCCAACTACTTTTACATAAACAAGAAAAAAGCTTGGGTTAGATACAATATGCAGAAGGAAGATGATTGAACTAAAGTCGCGCAATCACAAGTAAAGAATAATTAAGCTTGGATAGTATATAGATTCAAAACTAGCTAAAATAGATAGCACTGATGAAGACGTATTTCTAAGGTGGCTAGCCAAAATGACTTTGTAGCTACTTTGACAAAAAATTGATTCAAAAATAGTTAGCATTGCTAAAGATGCTCTTAGTGCATTTCTTGTCTTCAATAAAAAAGAATTCTATAGAAAAGTTTATATATAAAAACTTCCTAGTTTTGCCAACTAATAATAGTACCTTGCACCAAAAATAGAAATAATAATAGGTACTAAACTTGTTACCATATATATAATTAAATTTACTTTTACTTCTCGGCCTACCCAACTTATAAATTTTACTTCTGCCCCTGCATACCAATCATATATTGTCTTTAACAAAAGCGAATGGTCGGAAGGGATATCATTTTGATTCATCGGTGGCATCTCTTTGTTTTGTCACCTTTCAGAGGGGAATGAGTAGTGGCCAGATGCCTATGACAAAGCTAATACAATCTCAATCCCATCTCACTTATTTAGAATTTTCCATTACCATCTTAAGTAAGTCTCAATCATGTTGTTCTATATCAAGGACAATCCAACAAATAAGCACAAACATCACAAGTCTCATGATCCTTCAAAACAAACCGTGCAGGTAATCTCTTCCCAACAATCCATGAAAACCTGTCCAGGTTCAAGACAAAAGATTTCACGTCCAAGTTCAAGATAAAAGGTCACTAACATAATTATATGATTTTTTATCACCAACGATGTCTAAACTTTTTTTGCATCGGACAGAATGATACCTAACTTTCAAAAGTGATCAAAATAATACCTAAACTTTTAAAAACAAATCAACTTGATATCTCGGCTTATTTTCCGTTACTTCTTTGTTAAAATTGATCACATGCGGTGCATGTGAGGTGTTTTTTGGGGTTATAATAGTATTTTCCCACAAAAATTAATTTTTAATTATTTTCTATTTTATTTTGTTGATTCTCTTATTCTTCTTCTATCGTCTACCTCTCTCTCTCTCTCTCTCTCTCCTCCATTTTTCTTTATTTTTTAAGAAGGTGGGAAACATCCTAACCTTATTTGTTTCTAACATGGTGGAATTGAAATTGTATGGAAGATTTTAATTCTATAGAAGAAGAAGATTGGGTTATAGATGTTTGATCATCCTTCTGACCACAAATCACTTCAATTTATGGGTTTGATTTTGCATCTGTGTATCTCTGTATTCAGTTTCAAATTCCAATTCTGCAAAATTTTTGAATTCGAATTACAATTTTGTGGTGTCATCGGCGGCGGCGAGACCATTGTATTTTCACACAGTTCTATTGCTTAATAACCATTGATCCAACTACTTTTACATAAACAAGAAAAAAGCTTGGGTTACAGATGCAATATGCAGAAGGAAGATGATTGAACTAAAGTCACGCAATCACAACTAAAGAAGAATTAAGCTTTGATAGTTTGGTTGTAGATGACTAGAGGCAATATGCAGATTGCAAAAGAATGAGGAAGAACAAGAACAAAAAAAGAGAGAGAAAAAATTAGAGGATAATATGACATTCCAACTAAATATTTAGTGAAAGGTTATAATGTTATATATACCCTTAGTTTTAATGGAGATGTGACAGAAAATGGACAGATGTATGAAATTGATCAATTTTTATAAGTCTAGGTACCTTTTTGATCACTTTTGAAAGTATGGTATGAAATTAATCAATTTTTATAGGTCTAGGTACCTATTTGATCACTTTTAAAAGTTAGGTATCATTATGTCCGGTGCAAGAAAGTTTTGACCCTAGTGGTAAAAAAAACCCACATGTAATTCTCTACATAAATAGGCCCTGTTATCAATCAAAGCATAGCAAATTCTCTCTCAAATATCATTATTTGAGATTTGAGAAGTACAGTACATGAACCGATGAAAGTCGCTTCTGGTATGATTATTGACCACAACAGCTTGCTAGTAGCTAGCCATCAAAAGTGACAGGCAAGACTCGAATACAGAACATAAACACTGGTAGCAGCGGTACAAGAACACAACAAACTGAAACACAATACACAGGGAGATGCAATGCATTACTCGAATTTCTTGATGAAGTCGTGAATGTGTTCACTGATTTCATCGGCCTTTTCTTGGTTGTTATAATGGGCAACTCCTTCCATTACAACCACCTCTTCCAAGAACGGCACATATTTCTTGAACCCGCCATTGTGTATGAAATCCTTGGCGCCAAGAGAATTATAAACTAGGTCTTGGTCTCCCACAATGAACTTAACTGGAACTTTCACTTGAGCGCCAGTCCAGGGTGCAAGGAGTTCCCAATTTCTGCCGAGAAATAAAACAAACCATCAACATTACATTGGCATTTGGACATCAAAGAAGGAACTTCTAATCAGTAAACATGTAACCAGAGTTTGAAGTACATACCGGTCAAGGTTTCGGTAGTAGTTTATGCCACCAGTGAAGCCCTTCTTCTCAAATTTGCTAACGTAGTAGTTAACATCATCCTCAGACAACCAACTTGGCAAGGGGATCGGAGCATCTGGGGGATGTCCAAAGAGTTTACCTTTAGGGAGGAAAAGCGGACCAGGGTGGCGAAAGGTCAAGAATTCCCTAATAACTCTTGCAGTACCAATTTGGGCGAACTCGGCTTCTATCTCTCCAGGCTCCTACAAGGTGAGTAAGTAATTTGTCTATCATAATCAAATCAATTGCAATCTCAGTTTTTGTTTCTAGAATGAACTAATTTCGATGACTCCAACAAAACTGTGTCGTCAAGTTACTACCCTTTAGAAAAATGGTAATACAACATGATGTAAAATGAGCGGGAATGGGGGTGTTCTTACAGGATTGGAGAATTAAAAAACTATTCACAACTTCATATATATAAAAAGTGCATTTAAAATCCCGCTCCATTTTCATCTAAAATTATTTACTAACTTTTGCATATCAGATGAAACCATGATCTTCTGGAATCTAATTAGACCCGCCTCCACCGCTGGAGAGAGTTGGAATAAACGTTAAGTTTAAGGTCGAGACCAATGATACAGAACACTCTTGCACAACAATCTAATCGGTCAACCACTAAGCGAGGTTAGCTAGCTTATCTAGTCTTCCCCCACTATTGGACTTGTGACCACGAAAGCTTTGATTGTATCCTGCTGGGCCTGATTTCAGGCTAAGATGTTTATGCCCTTACGGCCCTCTGAATGATTCTTCTTCACGACTAAAAATAGTATAATACTATAATCCAACTATGCATTGACAAGCAGAAACTGCAGTTAATAATAATTTAATTACTAAATACATGCGGGATCAAGATTCATTAGATAGTGATTGGTCATTATTTTACGTCAAAATGGCAGAGAATATCCAATACTTACATTAAATCAATCAATTTCAACAGTAGATCTTTTGTTTTTGACACTGACGTCTTTAAATTTGAAAAGGTTAAACAGCAACATATATATATATATATATATATATATATATATATATATATGGAAAATTTCACAAACAGTACACCAAATAGATGGCACTAATAATTCTTATACATAAAGTTCTAAACCAAGCATTTCGGTACACGAAATCTGAAACTCGACCCACTATCGGTACACGACGTCCGCACCTGAGAAATCCTATATATATATATACATATATATATATAGGATTTTTCTCAGGTGCGGACGTCTGTACCGAAATTTCGGTACGGATTTCCTGTTTTCGACCACTTTCCGGCCACATTTTTACATCTTAACCGTTCAATTTTTAGGTCCTAATTGCAGTTTACACGAACGGATCGAATCTGTCGAACCGGAACCGTTCGTATTTATGATGGTAAATTGCAGTTTTGGAAGCCTTAACGATCACCAAATTGGCTGAAATTTTGCAGAGGTGATCTATACATTAGGACCTAAAAACTGAACGGTTAAGATGTAAAAATGTGGCCGGAATGTGATCGAAAACGGGAAATCCGTACCGAAATTTTGGTACGGACGTCCGCACCGTAGCCGGACTGATATATATATATATATATATATATATTATTATTATTTTTTTTTTTTTTTGATGACCTACAACAACACATATGTTGTGAAATAATATGTTTGACCATAAAAAAATGTTGTGAAATAATGATTGACCCAACAAATCAGAAAACAGAGGAATTCAGATGATTAGATAAAACTGGGAAAGAAAGATGCTCAAATTGATCTAAATTCTCAATTCTACACGGGAAAAAAAAATTAAAGCTCTTTGCACCCAAAAAAAAAAAAAAAACATATCCATACCAACGGATTAAGGGAAAAACTAAAATATTATGAACCAAAAAAAAAAAAAAATAGGGTAGGGGGAGAAGATCAAACCTGAAATCTGCACATATAATAGTCGTCCCCATAAGCAGCTTTCATGGATTCAACAAACTTCATCTGAGGATTTCTAGGAATGAATTGCACGCTCAAGTTGACCAGAGCCTTGACTCGGTCCGGCCGAAACAGGCAGAGATACCAAGCCATGATTGCCCCCCAGTCGTGCCCGACCACGAACACCTTCTCCTGGTCGCCGGCGACGGCGTCCAATAGCGCCACGGCTCGGTAGCCGAGCAAGGCCAGGGTCTGGATTTGGTGCCTCCATGAGTACCAGAGCTCCGGGAAGCCGTGGAGGAATAGGACCACCGGGCCTTGGCCTTTCTCGGCTACGTGCATGTTGATGCCGTTGACTTTGACTGTTCTGTGCTCTACTCCCTCCATATCTCTTCTTCTTGTTTCTCTCCTTGTTGATGTTCCAGAAATCTGAACTCAGTGAGAACGGTGAGTGATGATATATATATAGTGGTGGTCCTCTAGCTATTTGAGCCTTTGAGGTATATCTATTTTATATATTATGTCGATGATAGCGAGAGAGTTCTTTTTTTTTTTTTTTGGCTCTCTAGCTATCTGAGCCTGTGAGCTATACCGTATACGGTATATCTATTTTGTATAGGGTGAGTCTAGTTAGACCTCCTAATTTGCTATTTACTGTTTTACCTCTTTTATAAAAAATACAAGCTTTTGGCCCTCATATATCCAAAAAAAAAAAAACTACAAGCGAATATTGCAACTGTCTGCAATCCCAATAGAGTTCCAATGCGATATGTTTACACTATTTCTTTGCAGATCCAATATGTTTTATCTGTGGTCTCTCTATCAAACTTAAGGAACTATGAATTAATTTATATTAATCTTTCATTTAGCAACAAAAGCAATCCAATGGGTTATTTCTGAATAAATCTGAGCAACGGAGGTAGCGAAAATTAGTATTCTACAATCCTTTACTAAAGAAATATAATTTCTATTCTCATTATCAACATGCAAACTTTGTTTTGCAACCAAACAATTAACTCAAACCAATTCCTCTTTTTTTCTTTCTTTTCTTTGCGAATATTTGTTTCTGGTCTTGCGCCGCCGACCAAATCGTGGAAGCTTTGAGGTGAACTTGGTACCCGGCAACCAACTCGAGCTGAAGATATAAATGAATGGAATAGGAAGTTGATAAAATGGTATTCAAATATGTAAAATAAAAATAAGCGTAAGTTAGGAAATTTGATGGACAAAAATAAAGGAGGAGGTATAAAAAGCAAATTGGGAGGTCTGAATAGAACCACCCTTTTGTATATTATGTCGATAATAGCAAGAGAGAGAGTTTTTTTTTTTTTTAATTAAAGGGGGTGTCAACCCATGGGATGTAAAGTACGAAACATTACAAAATGACTCACCCAAACAGGCGGACTACAACAATATTGAGCCATGAATAAAAAACTTATAGTAAAGACCTAGACTAATCAAACATAATGTAATCTGAGAAATAAGGCTTCAAGTACCACAGTAACCTGACACTATCAGGGAAGCCTTCGAACACAGCCAAGAGTCTTCCCCAATTTTATTCAAATACCGAAAGAAACACCCTACACTGAAGGCGCTTCCCCGGGCTCAGTGAAAAGATAAAAATAAAAAGTGGCTGCCCGCTAACCCAACTAGCTGCAAGCTAAGTAAAAAGAGGAAAAAAAAACTCAAACTAAAACGTAGGCCCAAAGGCAGGGAGAGTTTGGGCCTAGGGTTTGGAGTTTGGGCCTACGGACCAAACTCCAAACCCTAGATGCAGTCCCACCAAGCCTGCTTGATGCTTGCAACCCCAGAACCATCCACCCCTAGAACACCGCCGTTTTTGGAATCCTCCATCAGCAGAGCCCTAGCATTTCTGCCAGCGCTCAAGTCAACTCCCCCAACAGCAGACAGAAGAGCTCGTTGGATAAAAAAACATCGCCTCTCGACCACCCCGGCAATCGAGCCACACCACTTCCTAGACCAAACCCACGTCCAACACCAGGCTGTCTACTCTCAAAACTAGGGTCACCAAAAGATCGAACCAACTGGTCCGACACAGTAGCACAGCCCCAAGCATCGGGAGGAGAGCCCGAAGCCACCACTACGTTGCCAGCGGATGCGATCGCACCAAATGTAACCTTAGGCCCCCATAAAGTAGAGAAGCCAAAATCTGATTTCTCTGGTGCTTGAAGCCGGGCGATGTCATCAACACTGTCTGCTTCGCCACCATCAAGAGGAGAAGCAAGAAATAAGGTGAGAACGAAAAGTCCCGCCATCAGAGAGAGAACGGAAAGAGCCATATTTTCCAATTAAGGTTGAGTGTTTCTTGTTTATTCCAGGAGATGATATTCACATGCCCTTTTGTGTTATAAATTATTGATTACAGACCCTTCTGTGTGTTAATTAGAACATAAAAGGGTGTGTGATTAGTATTTTTAATGGAAAATAGTGTGTGAATATCACTTTTCCTTCGGTTTAGGATTTGTATTTGAGCTCTTTGGGCCTGCTGTCCTTTTTGGGCTTTTATTGAAGTTTCTTACAGACCAAAAAACAACAATGCATGTATAACATATTGTAAGCTTGTAACTAACCCCATAGTCCTATAAGAGCAAATGCACCCATGAACCAAGGGCAATTGCTGATTTGTCAATCAAATTGGTACTACCAATCCACTATTCATCCCAAATTGGCAATTGCCTCTAGCTTATACAATGCACCAATGAAAGACAATTTGCCTGCCAATCCACTATTCACACTTCAAATTTGAATAATTTATTAAACTTATAATTTAATTAACTAAAAAATTAACAATTAGATTAATCATACAATGTTAATTTAATAAAAAAACTAATGCATAAGTTTTAAAAACAAATAAAATTATATATCAAGTATAAATATTGTTCCCGGAAAAAAAAAAGTTATCATTATGATAAAAAAAAAAATCCATGACACTTGATAAGATTATCGACCAATCTTCATTTGTCATGTGTCGACTTTAGATACTTTTTTCTTACAAAAAATATATATGATTTCTGATAAGATAATCGCCCAATCTTCATTGGACACATGTCAACGTCAGATATCGTTATCTTCTGAAAATATATCTAGGATATGTGATAAGATTTTCAACCTATGTAAACGTGACACGTATACTTATCCTAACTTTTTATCTTTCAATTTTGGTAATAAATAAGCTTCAGACTCCATTCTCTGCTCACACATTCCTCTCATTCTACACCTACATTTCTTTTGAAATCTATCATCCATTTCATTTCTCCTTTTTCCGATGGAAGAATTGAACAAATGGTTGTTAGAAAGGGAGCGTGAAAATATGGAAGAGCTCGAGCGGATTCAAGCTACAAACTCTCAAGCGGCTACAATGGTGGCGCAATATCAATTATCGGAGACACCTAGAGGGCATGGTTCAAGACCTGGCCGTGCCCCAAATGTCGAAAGACATAGAGAAGTCCGTGGTCATTTTCTCCTGGAGGATTATTTTGTCGAAAGTCCAGTGTACGACGAAGCAGGCTTTCGAAGGAGGTACAGAATGCAAACACATGTCTTCCAACGCATAATGACGGATCTTTGCAACCTCGATAGTTTTTGGGGGCAAAAATCAGATGCCACTGGAAAAATGGGATTGCTTCCTGAACAAAAAATGACAGGTGCCCTGAGAATGCTTGCGTACGGTGCAGCTGCTGATCAATGTGATGAAATCACTAGAATGGGAGCTTCTACGGCGCTGAAATGTCTGAAGAAGTTCTGTAGACAAGTCGAGTTTCTTTACGCTGGGTGGTTCCTTCGTCCTCCAAATCCTGCTGACTTACATAGGCTTCTCAATAGAGGACAACGCCGTAGGTTTTCAGGCATGATTGGAAGCATCGATTGCATGCATTGGGAGTGGAAGAATTGCCCAACTGGCTGGGCTGGAGCTTTCTCGGGTCGAAAGGGTAGACCAACTATTATTCTTGAAGCAGTGGCGTCTTACGATACGCATATATGGCATGCTTTCTTTGGAACCCCTGGAGCTCAAAATGACCTCAATGTTCTTGGTGCATCTAATGTGTTCGAGCGTGTCATAGGTGGAACTGCTCCTCTGGTTGAGTTTGAGGTCAATAACAAAATGTACACTAATGGTTATTACCTTGCTGATGGAATATACCCGAGGTGGTCAACTTTTGTCAAAACAATATCGAATCCCAGAACAGATGAGGAGAAACACTTTTGCAAAAAACAAGAGGCTTACCGCAAAGATGTGGAAAGGTGTTTTGGTATCCTCCAATCTCGATGGGCCATACTGCGTCATGGTGCTAGGTTGTTTAAACTGGAGGATCTTCGAGCCATCATGATAAGTTGTATCATTCTTCATAACATGATTGTGGAGGATGAGTTTGTTGAGGAAGAATTTGCGGAGCCTGAAGAAGCTGATCTAATGAATCCAGCAATGGCAACCGTCTATGATCGGCCTATGCATCCTGATACTGGAGAAGCTATTCCTTTCGAACCAGTGGGGAGAGATGGACAGAATCTTCGTTCATTCATGGATCGTGAATTTCAGGTAGAGTCGGTCTACCTCCACAAATGCCTACAAGATGATTTGGTGATGCACAACTGGAACATGGATGGTAACTGAGTATGAACCACCACAATTTATTAATTAGATTTGAATAAATGGTGGTTTGTAATTTCAAATAATGTATTCTATGTTTGTGTGCTTTATTAATATGTTTGGTTTTCTTTGTAATTTTAACCCATGTTTATCTATCTTTGAGAATAAAGTTTGGTTTGACATCAATAGAATATTGTCATTGCAATTACAAACTTGTATTACTATTGTTATTGTTATGTTTATAATTTAATTTATTCATAGCACAAAAATTTTATTTCATAAAATTAAAATTACATAAGTGAAATTTAAATTACATTAAAAAATAAACTTGATTTCCTAAACAACATTTAAATTTAGTCGAATTGAGGTATGTAGCAACCGCTACTACAACCATTAGACATTGTTTTTGCTACGATATCACCCTTCTTCTTTTTCCACCAAGCCTTTGATTGTGGTGTCATGGAATTAGTATCCATGGCCATAATTCTTACATCTTCTTTCGCCTCTTCAAATTCAAATACATTTTTTGTGTGAGCAGCCATTTCTTCGTTTCTTTTCTTCACTAGCTCAACAGAAGCTTGGGTTGATTCGGCCATGGCTTGAATAGCAAGAGCCATACTTTCTGCTGCATCTTGCGCCTTCTTTCCTTTCTTCTTTGCTTCTTTGGCTCTCTTTTGTCCCATTGGTGTTGGCATGGAGCTTGATGGTTTCTCCGAAACGATATCATCATCCAACTCAATTGGAGACTCATTTTCGGAGCCAGTAGCTGTCGAATATGATGCCGGTGGTTGAGGATTAGATGGTGGATCAACAAAAAACGAGTGGTACTTAACTTTCTCCCAACATTCAAATTTATCAAATTTCTTGGGATATTTTTTCATGAAGATCCCTTGAGTTTGATTCATCTAAACAATGACAATGAAGCAATAAAAATCAACCAATAGAAATCAAATATTTGTAAGAGACAAATTTAACTTTAAAACATAAATAATAATAATAAAAATCAATACCTCGTCCATCTTATTGGTGCCGCTATGTATACGATTACGGGAGGTCATTTGTGCATTGTGCCAATTTTTGAGAATTTTTTTCAACGTTCGAAACTGAGATTGGAGAGCTTGAGGAGTTCGGCTTGTAGGTGGTGTTTGGCTCCAATTTTGTTGCAGCTGGTCAACAGTCTCTTTTCTTGTGTGGGCGTGCCAGCACCGTTCGGGTCCGGTCGTCGGGGGTGTCCCTTGACCTGACTTCTATCAAGCGATTGTGGACGAGGAGAGCACCAACCTCGTCGCGGGATTCTTTGTGCCTTGTGGTAAGGACTTTGCTGTAGTTTCTTCTTGTTCACACAATCGATACTCAATATTGTAGATTGAGCAGAGCGACATCACCGAGAAGTGTTGAGATCTTGCTAAAGCATGACTTTAGCTTGGCTGGGTTGCTAGGGCGTTACCCTTGCTTGGCTGGTTCTGTAACCGTTGTGGTCGCGGCACTACCGTCGGCTCCCAAGGAGACTAGGACCGAAGTACGTTGACAGAGGGTTTGGTGGCACTGAAAGTCGACTTCTGAGAAGACTAGGACTAGGAGTGTGATCACCGGTAAGAGAAAGAGAAGGAGAGGAGTTGCTCTTAGAGAGGTTGCTCTAGAGAGAACTTAGATCATCTTAGAGATGTTTTGATGTATTGTGTTGTTGTTTTAATTGGTCATTTGTGGTGTTTTTTGGTCGTGGTACTACAATCGGCTCCCAAGGAGACTAGGACCGAAGTACGTTGACAGAGGGTTTGGTGGCACTAATAGTCGGCTCCAAAGGAGACTAGGACTTAGAGTGTGATCACCGATAAGAGAAGGAGAAAGAGAGGAGTTGCTCTTAGAGAGGTTGCTCTAGAGAGAACTTAGATCATCTTAGAGATGTTTTGATGAATGAATTGGTGTTGTATGTTGTAGCCTCTATTTATAGGCTACCAAGCAACACTATTTGGCCTTAAACAACTCATAATAGGTTAGGTTTTAGCACTTAAACATTAATGGAATGTTAGGTTTGAATACTTAAACACTTAATGGAATTTGTTAGGTTTAAGTCATTTTCTGCTCCCTTATCCCTCAATTTTTATCTCCACTAAGAACTCAGATTCAACCTTCGATTTCTTCATATGAAATGATCCACCATGAATGTAGATTATTGTGGTAAAATTTCAGAATTTATTTCCATGTGGTTGGGCCGGAAATGCTGCTGGACCTCTTACAGGTCCAGTTTCCAAGCCAGTTTCCAAGTTTTGCTTCTGCAGAAAATTGGACTGTTTGTTTGAAGGTTTTCCACTCCGAACGAGCTTTGGCACTCTTCATAAGAAATTATCAATGGGATGTCTAGAATTAATCTGGAAAGTTTCAACTCATTTGGAGTTCGGATGGTTAGTCCGCCATCCCTCATTTCTTGTCTAGCTCGCTTTCTCCTAGCCGAAGTAGGAAAATGTGCTAAAGTTGATTTTTCATTTCCATGTTTGGTAGGCCTTATTTAGCCTCTTAATAATATATTTTTGAACTTATCGAAAATATATATGTGAGCCACTGATATTGGCTCAATTTCTCCAAGACACGCTTTGTCAAACAAAAATGCTCATTTTGGGTCCAAACATTGCCCCCCAGACCTCGAAGTCAAAGGTCTTCGTCTTGACTGAAGAGGTCTTGAATCAACACTACTCTTATAATGTTGTTGCTCCAAAGCCACTTGTATTGGCTTGACTGATAATACTTGACTGATTCCATATAGGCCTCTAAATAGGCCATAAAGCTTGAATGCCACAATCTGGATTGCCTTTGTTATGAACTGATGCTTCCTTTGCCAACATTATTGCCCCCCATGGATCTGGCGAAACTTGGGTAGGTTGTAGGAGATCAAAACTTTAGCGTGCCCCCCATGTCTTATGTGAAGAAACTGTCTACGACTCCTCCGAGTCCCAGACATTGGGAAAGTATTTCTTCAAGTATCTGCCATTGATAGGGTTATGATGGACAACTCCATCCAGGTCCTTGAGATGAAAAGCTCATTTCTCTAAGATTTTATAAATGAAAATCTCCAAATATTTCTTCGCTAACCACTTCTAATGTTGCGACTCGATCATAGGCCTCTTTCTCCACTAAGTACGAAGATAACCTATCGTACAAGGAGTGGAAGGCCTCTACCCCTTCCTCAGGAAGGTCGTAATCCATTAATTATCCATTGCGTGGGGCACAGCATGGCCGGGCCTCGCTAGGTCTTCTTTTGCAAGCGTGAGCCCCCACTGTGCCAACTCAGAAGCCGTCACCCCTGTGGGGCGGCCCTTGTTGTCGATGTTACTGACTTGCAATGGAGTAATTGGCTCAAAATAGTACCTGGCATCTACGTAATTCGCGGAAACAGGGAAAGGGCGAGGGTCTGCTTTAATTATCTCAGCCTTATCTGTCACCCTGTTCCACATGATCAACTCTTGGTGGAGTGTTGACGGAACACAATAGCTCCGATGAATCCAATCTCTTCCCAGGATGGCACTGTAGGCCGCGTAACAATCCGTAACGAAGAACGCATAAACGCCTTCCGCGGGACCCACCTTGATTTTTAGGAACAGTAAACCTAACGTCTTGGTTACTGTGCCCGCGAAGTTCTTCAATGTGAGAGAGGTAGACTGGATCTTCTCCTTCTTGATTCCCAAAAGCTGCATGGTCCTTGTAGTAATGACATTCACAGCCGCGCCGGTATCAACCATTATCTTGCTGACCTTAGTCCCATTAATTTCCACTGTAATATACAAAGGTCGCATGTGTTGCACCATGGCGGGCGTGGGTCTTGTGAAGCTCATGAAGAAACCCTTGCTGTTAGCATCTTCAGTCTCAAGGAACACTGCTTTTTCCACCGGTGTTGTTGCGGCTGAAGTGATCTGCAACTGCTGTTCTTCAATCACGTTAGTTTCTATGCATTCCTGCGCAGCGACTGGTAAGGCATACTTAGCAGGGAGCACATAAACCATATTGCAAGAGGTATCCACCATTTCTGTTTCGTCCATGTCATCATCAAGATTGAGCTTGGGTTCATTTGCTGGGATATCGGCGTTGAACCTTTTAACCATGAAAGCAACCAATGATTCCTCTGCGGGGTTTACCGCCTTGGCTTGTTCGTGCTCCTGTACCATGGGAACCTGGTTCAGCGACTCTGAAATTTGTTTTGCCGCTGGCACTTCCTCTGGGAGAGCGACCACCAAGCTTTGAACTTTCTTACGCCTCCACTGCACAGTCGCGGACCTATTGTCTTTGCCCCCCAGCCTGTCAAATATTGAAGGCTCGCTATCTCTTCCTTCGAGAGATATTCTCCGCCAAACGCTAGGTTTGCGGGTTGGTGGCGATTCTCGCTTCGCGGGAGCTAGGGACTTCTCCTGACTTTCCTTCTGGCGAGCGCTGGTTTTTGAAGCCCGTTGCGACATCTTAGGAAGCTGCTGGAGAACCCGCGAAGCGATGAACCTTTTGGAGGTCAGTGCCTCCACCTGTCTCTGGTATTCTTCTGGAGATCTCACCAACTGCGATGGTTTAATCAACCCCTGATCCAGCGCTTCTAAGGTTCGCTTTGCTTCTCCAAACCTCCGCTGGAGTTTTCTCTTCCTTAAAGAGCTCATTTCCACTGCCTTGCCCTTCTTCTGGGTATACCATCTGCCTTCCTTGATAGTGGACGTCGGCACCGGAGGAATATACGGTCTGGTCATAACGTCTGACCGCTCATTTGCTCTTTCTTCTTCCCTCGCAACCTTCAATTTCTTGAACAAATTAGAGTCCCTTGGATAAGAAGTTCCTGACCCAGCGTGCATTCTCGGACTACCTGGTTGGAAGCTTCTAGAATGTGCTGGTAACTTTATTGGTGGTAAAGTACCAAAGCGAACGGTCTGTTCTTCCTCTTCGTGCAACGCCTGGATATCACATTCCTCCTTGCACTTTGAACATAGCACGACAGGTGGGGCCGACTTTGATCTCCGCTTCACGGACTGCTCCATCACCTTTTCTAAGCCCCCAGTGGTACGATTTGGGCTCAGCCTCTGTTGATCCTTTGTGTCCCAAACTACGTCAACCATGTTGACTCCAGTGTCTGGGAAAGGATCCAAATCTACCAGCGTCGCAGCTGTTGCTGGTGCTTCAACCTGTAAGCTACCATTATTCAACCAGATCTGAATCTGATCCTTCAACTTGACACAGTCGGCTGTGTTGTGATTCCACAAATTTTAGAGCTTACAATATTTTTTCCCCCTTAATTGCTCCGGTTTGGGGAATTGTCCGAAGTCGGTCTTCACCATCTTCGCAGCGATCATCTCATCTAGGATCTCATGAGCTTTATTCGCATTATAAGTGTAACTTACGAATTCAGGTTTGGTGAAGACCACCGACTTGAGTTTCATTGGCTCTTTACACAGCTTCAGCTGCTTTAGCGTTGACGCCTTCTTCCCAGTGAGCTCGAGCGCTGCTACCTCGTCCTCTTTGGATTCTTCAGCCTCTGCCAGGCCGGATTCCTCACACTTATAGTAAGGATCATAGGAACTTGATTGATGGCTGAGCGCAGCCACTGTTCTATGCTTCCCAGGCATGTATGTTCCCTTCGAGGCGTTTTTCATAGCGTCCATCTCCCTGAGCAAGTGCTCGAAACTTCCTACTTCTGTGATAAGTTCCCCCATGGAATTGAACATGCTTCCATGCTGTTTTTTGCGTTGGCGGGGCTCTAAGCCTTTGATTGCCAACTTCACCAGTTCTTTCTCCGGTAGAATCACGTTCAACTTTCCTTTCTGGATCTGAAAGCGCTGAAGGTACATGACAGCGGATTCAGTTGGCTGCTGAGCCATCTGAGTGAGTGAAGCCAGATCTACTTCCGGCTCGATAGTCCCGAAGGTTTCTTTAAACAACTTTTCCATCGCGGGCCAACTCGCGACAGATCCTGGTTGCAGCTTAGTGAACCAGGTGAAGGCAGACCCTGACAAAGAAGTGGCGAAGATATTACACTTTAGGTTGTCATCGTTCTGGTACTGGCCACACTGTACTCGAAACCTGACCAAATGGGCCGCGGCACTTTCGACTTCCTCTCCCGAGAAAGTAGAGAACGTGATGTTCTTATATCCCTTAGGATAAGGTGATTGCATAATGTGCGGTGGGAAAGGCCCGTGATAGGACTCCTCCAAGTTAGGCCTCTGGTTCGCGGCCCTAATCATCTCCTCTACCTCTTCTCGTCGCACATAACCTGGGCCAGGAGGAGGAGGTGCAGCCACCGTCTGATGGGCCGTTTGCACAGGAGGCACCGCGTGGCTAGTAGTTGCTGTTCCATCTTCCAGGCGAACGACCCGAGGAATACTGGGTTGTTGAAGAGTAATCGCTGGTGCGGACACATCCTTGGCCAAAGCAGTGATTTTGATTGGAGTGCCCGTCTGATCAATCCCATAGTAATTCCCTGGGAGCTCTTGGTAGACATTCTCTGCCCCATCGCTATCATACTGAGTAAAAACAACAGGATCAGCCAGGGTACCGTCACCGAACTTCAGAGTTTTGCTCTTTGGCCCAATCGATAGTGTTGCTTTGTCTTTGCCACCAATCAACAACGCTTTGTCCTTGGTTTTGGTAGACATTGCGGTGGCAGCTGCAGAGGGTGTGGCAATACTGCTGATAGCCTTCTCGCGGGCATTAGGCGGAATGTACTTACCGGATGCAGAGAGTTGGTCAAGGGAACCGAGGATGGCGTTGGGATCTCCCAATGCTTTATTCAGAACCTCCTTGGCATGTCCCAATTCGCCTTGCTGCATGGCAACTTGGGTCGCGAGATTGGATCCCTCACTGCGAATAGCCGCGACTTCTGTGAGAACGACCTTAGTCTGCGTAGCTTGGGCATTTATCAAGGTCACGAGCTGTTCATGTTGCTCCTGCGCTTGTCGTGACGTGTGGTCTATATGCCCTTGCAACAGCTCCGTATTGCGCTCCATCTCCAGCCTGACTTTCATTATCAGATTGTTGGACATCCGTCGCTGCTCCTCGAATCTTTTAGCCGTCTTTGCCCAGAATGTACTATTGTTTTTTCGCATGATGTTAAGTTGCGCTTCCAGGCTGGCGTTTTCTGGGATAGGGATGGGTACAAAAACATCCGCTCTCACCTCGTCCTCAGCCACCCTGGTGGTATCAGACGCTCCTCCGACCTCATTAGGCTGGGCGGTGAGAACTGCCTCGCCCTCAGTAGCGGGCTGTTGACTTTCTCCTCGTTCGGTCGTCATCTCTGTTGATGGCGTGTGGAGAAAAAATCTTTGAATTACTAATTCTTCCGAAAGACCACGACAGTCTGCACGCGAGTGCGGTCTGTAACTGGAGGTCTTGTGTTTCGGGCAATTAACGTAAACCTTTTGATAAGGGTTTGCGCTTGACTTCCCAATGGCTTCTGGATGTCTGAATTGAAAGTAGCTGAATTCAATAAGACACTGTGAATCAAGGTTTAGACGTGCGGCCCAAGTATAGTCACCTAGACACAAACTTTCTTTCAAATCCTTTGGGCAACCTTACTGAAATGGCCAGGTGGGGGAGGGCGAACAAAAGAGGCAGAATCCATTTTGGCATGAACTACTCCCACATAGTGGTTTAGGCCCATTTGTACGCACTTCTGGATTCAATAACCTGTTATGAACGTTGTCCCCTTTCTAGACACCATTTCACATAGGCTATACTTACTAAGATGAGAAAGATCATAAGTATGAAGACAGTTCAACAAGTGTTAATAAAAACCGCCCTTAACCTTAAGGGACCTGAACTAGGCACCAATAAGGAGTTTAGGTTAATATTAACAAAAGAGACTTCACCTATTCCGTTATGATTCACAACCCCTTACTAACCTCAACTTCTTAATAGTGGTGTGATTTACAGCTCACAGTTTGTCCCACTGGGCGTGCCAAAATGTTTGGCTCCAATTTTGTTGCAGCTGGTCAACAGTCTCTTTTCTTGCGTGGGCGTGCCAGCACCGTTCGGGTGCAATCGTCGGGGGTGTCCCTTGACCTGACTTCTATCAAGCGATTGTGGACGAGGAGAGCACCAACCTCGTCGCGGGATTCTTTGTGCCTTGTGGTAAGGACTTTGCTGTAGTTTCTTCTTGTTCACACAATCGATACTCAATATTGTAGATTGAGCAGAGCGACATCACCGAGAAGTGTTGAGATCTTGCTAAAGCGTGACTTTAGCTTGGCTGGGTTGCTAGGGCGTTACCCTTGCTTGGCTGGTTCTGTAACCGTTGTGGTCGCGGCACTACCGTCGGCTCCCAAGGAGACTAGGACCGAAGTACGTTGACAGAGGGTTTGGTGGCACTGAAAGTCGGCTTCTGAGAAGACTAGGACTAGGAGTGTGATCACCGGTAAGAGAAAGAGAAGGAGAGGAGTTGCTCTTAGAGAGGTTGCTCTAGAGAGAACTTAGATCATCTTAGAGATGTTTTGATGTATTGTGTTGTTGTTTTAATTGGTCATTTGTGGTGTTTTTTGGTCGTGGTACTACAATCGGCTCCCAAGGAGACTAGGACCGAAGTACGTTGACAGAGGGTTTGGTGGCACTAATAGTCGGCTCCAAAGGAGACTAGGACTTAGAGTGTGATCACCGATAAGAGAAGGAGAAAGAGAGGAGTTGCTCTTAGAGAGGTTGCTCTAGAGAGAACTTAGATCATCTTAGAGATGTTTTGATGAATGAATTGGTGTTGTATGTTGTAGCCTCTATTTATAGGCTACCAAGCAACACTATTTGGCCTTAAACAACTCATAATAGGTTAGGTTTTAGCACTTAAACATTAATGGAATGTTAGGTTTGAATACTTAAACACTTAATGGAATTTGTTAGGTTTAAGTCATTTTCTGCTCCCTTATCCCTCAATTTTTATCTCCACTAAGAACTCAGATTCAACCTTCGATTTCTTCATATGAAATGATCCACCATGAATGTAGATTATTGTGGTAAAATTTCAGAATTTATTTCCATGTGGTTGGGCCGGAAATGCTGCTGGACCTCTTACAGGTCCAGTTTCCAAGCCAGTTTCCAAGTTTTGCTTCTGCAGAAAATTGGACTGTTTGTTTGAAGGTTTTCCACTCCGAACGAGCTTTGGCACTCTTCATAAGAAATTATCAATGGGATGTCTAGAATTAATCTGGAAAGTTTCAACTCATTTGGAGTTCGGATGGTTAGTCCGCCATCCCTCATTTCTTGTCTAGCTCGCTTTCTCCTAGCCGAAGTAGGAAAATGTGCTAAAGTTGATTTTTCATTTCCATGTTTGGTAGGCCTTATTTAGCCTCTTAATAATATATTTTTGAACTTATCGAAAATATATATGTGAGCCACTGATATTGGCTCAATTTCTCCAAGACACGCTTTGTCAAACAAAAATGCTCATTTTGGGTCCAAACAGGTGGACTTCCCAATATTGCACATAATCAGCATGAACCTTTTCCCATAACTTGGAGGAGGTTATTTGTTTTCCAGTGATCGGGCACACAGTCTTACGTGCCCATGAATCACACAATTGAACTTGCTCCTCGGTAGACCAATTGGTACCCGAATCTCCCATTGTTGGATGATAATTGAAAGAAATGAAGAGAAGATTGATGGAGGAAGAAGATGGAGAGGTAAAATTGTTGAAAATTTTGGAGTGAGAAATTAAGGTGAGGAACTAGGTAATTATAGAATTTTTGAAAAAAAATTTCTGATTATTTTTTTAACATTCGGATTATTTTTTAGGGTGGAAAATGGTTATTACCGTTGTCAATTAATTGTAGCCATTGGATTGCATGATCCAACAGCCACAATTAAGTGACCGTTGCACAAAGAATAGTAAAAAAAAAATAGCCGTTGGCAGCAGGCCCATGTGGGTGTGGAGCCCGCCACCAACAGTCGGGCAATTCAGTTGCTGATTGTTGGTCATCCAATCAGTCGGGCAGGTGGGGCCCATTAATCAGTCGGGCAATAAACCCCCGCTGCATTCAACTTTTCTCTCTTTCCATCCAATTGGTCACACAATTACTCCACTGCTGCATTTGCTCTAAGAGAGCTCCGGAGCTAACCACCAAATGCTGTGTGAATTCCAGACTAAAAAGTAGAACAGAAACTTTGACAAAAATAAAATGCAAAAGGAGTTTGAAATTTTGTCCGGAACTTTAAGAAAAAAAATACAATGATTGTTTTTTTAATAAATGCAAATAATATGTTAGAGTTGAAAAAGAAAAGTGACGTGTTGAAATTTTTTATTCATAACAATAGCTTCTGTATTTGATCAAACAAAAAAAAACAATAGCTTCTGTAATTATGATGTTTCAAGTCTTGTAATTTCTATGAGCTGTGCTGCTGGTATAACTGAGATCGTATAGATCACGAATTCAAATCTCATTGTCGACGGATGATGGTGAAAAAGTACGAGAAATTGTGGGTTCAAGGTTTATCCTAATTGAATGAGTAGTTATTCTTCTAGTTACGCTTCTGTTCTGCATCAACATGTGGCCCAAAAAATTCGAAGTCACTAGTAGATGAATCTCTATATGAACCAATGAAAGTCAATTCTGGTATGATTATTGACCACAACAGCTTGCTAGTAGCTAGCCATCAAAAGTGACAGGCAAGACTCGAATACAGAACATAAACACTGGTAGCAGCGGTACAAGAACACAACAAACTGACACACAATACACAGGGAGATGCAATGCATTACTCGAATTTCTTGATGAAGTCGTGAATGTGTTCACTGATTTCATCGGCCTTTTCTTGATTGTTAAAATGGGCAACTCCTTCCATTACAACCACCTCTTCCAAGAACGGCACATATTTCTTGAACCCGCCATTGTGTATGAAATCCTTGGCGCCAAGAGAATTATAAACTAGGTCTTGGTCTCCCACAATGAACTTAACTGGAACTTTCACTTGAGCGCCAGTCCAGGGTGCAAGGAGTTCCCAATTTCTGCCGAGAAATAAAACCAACCATCAACATTACATTGGCATTTGGACATCAAAGAAGGAACTTCTAATCAGTAAACATGTAACCAGAGTTTGAAGTACATACCGGTCAAGGTTTCGGTAGTAGTTTAAGCCACCAGTGAAGCCCTTCTTCTCAAATTTGCTGACGTAGTAGTTAACATCATCCTCAGACAACCAACTTGGCAAGGGGATCGGAGCATCTGGGGGATGTCCAAAGAGTTTACCTTTAGGGAGGAAAAGCGGACCAGGGTGGCGAAAGGTCAAGAATTCCCTAATAACTCTTGCAGTACCAATTTGGGCGAACTCGGCTTCTATCTCTCCAGGCTCCTACAAGGTGAGTAAGTAATTTGTCTATCATAATCAAATCAATTGCAATCTCAGTTTTTGTTTCTAGAATGAACTAATTTCGATGACTCCAACAAAACTGTGTCGTCAAGTTACTACCCTCTAGAAAAATGGTAATACAACATGATGTAAAATGAGCGGGAATGGGGGTGTTCTTACAGGAATGGAGAATTAAAAAACTATTCACAACTTCATATATAAAGTGCATTTAAAATCCCGCTCCATTTTCATCTAAAATTATTTACTAACTTTTGCATATCAGATGAAACCATGATCTTCTGGAATCTAATTAGACCCGCCTCCACCGCTGGAGAGAGTTGGAATAAATGTTATGTTTAAGGTCGAGACCAATGATACAGAACACTCTTGCACAACAAAAGAATCTTCAATAATCAGTCAACCACTAAGCGAGGTTAGATAGTCTTCCCCCACTATTGGGCTTGTCATGACCACGAAAGCTTTGATTGTATCCTGCATTCCTGCTAGGCCTGATTTCAGGCTAAGATGTTTGTGCCCTTACGGCCCTCTGAATGATTCTTCTTCACGACTAAAAATAGTATAATACTATAATCCAACTATGCATTGACAAGCAGAAACTGCAGTTAATAATAATTTAATTACTAAATACATGCGGTATCAAGATTCATTAGAGGCATATAGTGATTGGTCATTATTTTACATCAAAATTGCAGAGAATATCCAATACTTACATTAAATCAATCAATTTCAACAGTAGATTTTTGTTTTTGACACTGACGTCTTTAAATTTGAAAAGGTGAAACAGCAACATATATATATATATATATACACACACACACACACACAGATTTTATCCAGAGCAGAGCTCCACTTTGAAATTAACGTGTGAAGTTCGAGTTTTTGGTCACTTTTCGGTCGCATATCCACATCTCGACCGTTCAGTTTTAGGTACTAGTGTATAGATCATCTCTGCAAATTTTCAGCCAAATTGATGATCGTTAAGGCATCTAACTCGCTTAAACCAATGGACGGACTGAATCGGTCAACCTGAACCTTACTAGCTTTAAGGCAGTTATCAATGCCTTAACGATCATCATTTTAGCTGAACATTTATAGAGATGATCTATACACTAGTACCTAAAAACTGAACGGTCGAGATGTAGATGTGCGACCGAAAAGTGACCAAAAACTCGAACTTCACACGTTAATTTCAAAACGGAGCTCTGCTCTGGATAGGATATGTGTATATATATATAACTTTGCTCAGGCGTGGATATCCGCACCTAAGCAAAAAGGTACGGATTTGAGGTTTTGACCCACTTTTCGATCATATTTTCACATCTTAACCGTTCAGTTTTTAGGTCCTAATGTATAGATCACCTCTGCAAAATTTCAGCCAAATTGGTGATCGTTAAGGGATCCAAAACTGCAATTTACAACAATGTACACGAATTTGGATCCCTTAACGATCACCAATTTGGCTGAAATTTTGCAGAAATGATCTATACATTAGGACCTAAAAACTAAACGGTTAAGATATGAAAATATGATCGAAAAGTGGGTCAAAACTTCAAATCCGTACCTAAGAAAAACTACAGACATCCGCAGTGGAGAAGCGTTATATATATATATATATATACGATTTGTGTATATATATATATATTTTTTTTTTTGATGACCAACAACAACACATATGTTGTGAAATAATATGTTTGACCATAAAACAATGTTGTGAAATAATGATTGACCCAACAAATCAGAAAACAGAGGAATTTAGATGATTAGATAAAACTGGGAAAGAAAGATGCTCAAAATTGATCTAAATTCTCAATTCAACTCGGGAAAAAAAAATGAAAGCTCTTTGCACCCAAAAAAATAAAAATAAAAAAACATATCCATACCAACGGATTAAGGGAAAAACTAAAATCTTATGAACCAAAAAAAAAAAAAAAAATAGGGTTGGGGGAAGAAGATCAAACCTGAAATCTGCAAATATAATAGTCGTTCCCATAAGCAGCTTTCATGGATTCAACAAACTTCATCTGAGGATTTCTAGGAAAGAATTGCACGCTCAAGTTGACCAGAGCCTTGACTCGGTCCGGCAGAAACAGGCCGAGATACCAAGCCATGAGTGCACCCCAGTCGTGCCCGATCACGAACACCTTCTCCTGGTCGCCGACGACGGCGTCCAATAGCGCCACGAGATCTCCCACCACGTGGAAGCAAGTGTAGCTCGACGAGTCGGCCGGCGCGTCGGTGTCGCCGAAGCCGCGGAGGTCCGGCGCGATGGCTCGGTAGCCGAGCGAGGCCAGGGTCTGGATTTGGTGCCTCCATGAGTACCAGAGCTCCGGGAAGCCGTGGAGGAGTAGCACCACCGGGCCTTGGCCTTTCACGGCTACGTGCATGTTGATGCCGTTGACTTTGACTGTTCTGTGCTCTACTCCCTCCATATCTCTTCTTCTTTCTCTCCTCGTCGATGGTTTATGAATCGAGTGACAATGGAGAGTGATGATATATGGCCGCACAAAGAGTCCGTCCACTGATACAGCTGGAAGAGATAAAAACGAAGTGACAATTTAGGAACTTTGTCATTAACTGCGCGTCGATCTCCAAGGGAAGGCCAAAATCAAATCAGAAAGCTACGCAGCGGAACTGCTGCCAAGCAAATGTGGAGAGCCGCCGAATATAGACAAGGGATAGAACGACATGCGAAAATGATATCAATTAGAAATCCGAATATGATCATTGCATGACGTCTATTTTAGTAATAGAATCGTTTTTTTTTTTTTTTGGCAAAAATTTTAGAAATAGAATCTGAAAACTAGATCTGAACATGTCGTGCTGTTAAATAATCAAATGGACGGGAGTTGTTTTGTTGTGGGCAGTGATCCATCTTCGGTTTTCTAGATTTGCTTTCGCAGTGTTTTGAGTCCTGTTAGTGCCTTGGCTCTCTTGCACCGTAGTTTATGCCCCTTGGCATCTTTTCCTCAAATTTTTTTTATTACGATCAAGATTTTTATGCGTTACTTTATTTGAATATTTCATGTTCTACACCTTTTTTGCTGGAGTGGTATTTGATTTTGGATAATTTTATATTTTTTGTTGGATTAAATTCAGTTTACCCCCTTAAGGTTTGGGGGTAATTTCATGTTAGTCCCTGTCCTTTCAATTTAATCAGTTTACCCCCGAAGCTTTCCAATTTCAATTAGCCGTGTCCAATTTCTACTACTCCGTCCAATTTGGACCGTTAAGTCTGACTTTTGAGGGTTAAAATGGTCATTTCAAGACAAAAAAAAAAACTATAAAAAAAAAAAGGAATTTTTTTTTCTTTTTTTCATTTTTATTTTATTTTATTTTATTTTTCTGTTTTTTTTTTTCATTTTAAATTTTTTTTTTCCATCTTTTTTTTTTATATAAATTTTGTCTTCAACCTATACACCACAAGTTATAATAGGTTTATAAAAACAAAAAGATACTCTAGGTGGTTGAAAGTCTCTCGCTGATCTACGATATTTATGATATATCTCCGATAAAGAGAAGAATTTTAGGATATATCCCCAATAAAGTGAAGAAACGTCTGTGTAAAATTATTTTTTACAGATATTTACAGATAAAGTGTAAAATCGTGAAGAAATATCTGTGTAAATTAAAATCATTTTTTACAGATATTTATAAATAAAGTGTAAAATCATTTTTTACAGATATTTCTTCACTTTATTGTGGATATCTCCTAAAATTCTTCATTTTATCGGAGATATATCACAAATATCGTAGATCAGCGAGCGGCTTTCAACCACCTAGAGTATCTTTTTGTTCTTATAAACCTATTATAACTTGTGGTGTATAGGTTGAAGACAAAATTAAAAAAATGAAAAATGAAAAAACAGAAGAAAAAACAGAAAAAAAAAAATTTTAAAAAAAAAAACAGAAGAAAAAAAATATATAAAAAAAATAATAATAATAAAATTCTTTTTTTTTTTGTCTTGAAATGACCATTTTAGCCCTCAAAAATCAGACTTAACGTCCAAATTGGATGGAATGGACACGGTTGAGGAGAATTGACAAGCTTGGGGGGTAAACTGATTAAATTGAAAGGACATGGACTAACATGAAATTACTCCCAAACCTCAGGGGGGTAAACTGAATTTAATCCTTTTTTGTTTGTCAAATTATAGATTTGACAACTAATTTGTCTGTGCTTCAGATTTTGTACATACTTTGTCTTCTGTTCTTGTTTTTCTCTTAGATATTTAGGCATTCTTCTTGGCCCTGTTTCTTTGCTTTACGATTGCCTTTGTTTTGTTATTCGCAGGACGTATTGGTCGATTGTTTCAAATGACTTTTTTTGCTTTTCTTTGCATGGTACATGGGTGAAATCTGAGGAAATTAGATCGCATGATGGCCGAGTTTATCGATTAGAGAAATGTTGTTGTGGAAATGATATTGGGACAGCAGGAGCGGTTGCGAGCAGTTTCTTTTAGAATATACTAGCTTTATACCCGTGCAATGCACGTGTTATTGGTAAAAGAATGAAGAACAATGAAGTTTGAAATGACTTAATACCTTGAACTCCTTTGTTTTATGAAGCACATCAAAATGCATTTCTTCTATAAACACCATGACAATCACCTTTTGCATTTCTCACTGTTTAATAATTTTTCTTCACCTCCTTGTTGATATAAACATGGGCAAACATAGGTCCGTATATTGCTCTAAACTTCTTAAGCATGTAAACTGATTTGAACGTGATTGAGTCTCTCATGGAACTTCTGAAGCATGGAGATTGACTTTAATGTGATTAACCCTCTTGATAACTGACGGAAAATGATTTGAACGTGGTCAAGTACTCTCTCATGAGATAATTGTTCAATTTTTGAATGATCTTGGATATATGTGTACTTTATCTACTTCCAATAAGACTATTTAAATTTAATAATTATTTGAGTTTTATTTCATTTAGGCAAGGGTATATTAGTCAAATCATATTTTGATGGAGCCTTTGACACCAAAAGATGGCCTCTTTATAGTAGTAGAGATCACTACTAAAAAAAATTGCAATTGCTTCGCCTTTTTACTTCGGCAACAATTGCCGTCGCAATTAAGTCTTATCATTTGCGACGGAAAATCTTTGCCGTAGTAACTTTGTAATCAATTGCTACGCCTTTTCCTCTTGTCGTCGCAAAACTTATTTCTATTTCCCCGCTAACATCTCGATCTGTAGCCCTAATTAACCCAAGCTCTCTCTGTCTCTATCTCGCCCATGCGCTCTCTCTCTCTCTTCTCGCCCAAGCTCACCCAAGCGCTCTCTCTCTCTCTTCAGAACTTGGGTTTCTGTCTTCGTCCAAACTCAGGTTCCGCAAGGGCCTGAGGATCCACGACAACCCTCCTCTCGAGCACGCCTCCAAGGCCTCCAATTTCCTCTACCTGGTCTTCTTCATCGATCAGCACTGCATGAATCCCGACCCGAAAGCACCCCCGCCCGAGTCCTCCAAGGCCGGCCTGAACCGAATCTGGTTTCTGCTCCAGAGTCTGGTGGATTTGGATTTGAACCTCAAGAAGCTTGGGTCCAGATTGTTGGTGCTTAAAGGCGAACCCAGCGAGGTCATCGTTCGTTGCCTTAAGGAGGTTACTAACTCTACTTTTTTCTTAATCCCTAATATATTTTCCAATTTCAAGAACTTCTACTTTCTGTTAAATTCCAGTTCTTAAAGCTATTCAAGGTTGTAATGGAATGCACTTTTGATTATTACGTTTTGGTAAACCCATGAGGATGGATAGGACTGGAAAAGACCAAAGTTCAATTACTGCACTCCAAGTGTTTGATATTATGCCTCAAAGACAACACCCAAGCTGAACCAGTGGGCTATTCCATGATTTTCGAAAAACCTATACTTCTTGTTTTACTCTCAGTTTTTAACAGCTTAAAATAGACTCTTCAATGATCATTTTGAGCTTGGTTTCAAGAAAAATGGAGTTATAATGAGATACTTGTGCTATTTTGAAGTTACTGCACTGTTTCAGGATTTCTGCAGAATCAGATTTTCTGTCAATTTTAGATTCTTGTTTGACCCTCCATTTGAACTTCGATTAGCATGAAACTTTGCAAAATAGTAGCTTTGCATGTCTACTTCAAATCTGGAAAGCTTTGCTTGAAATCACTGAAAGACTAATTGTTGGTGAAATTTTCTTGCTTGTTACCAGTTTTCTGAAATTTTCTCAAAACTTGCAGCTTATTGTTACAAACAATTGATTTGAGAACCTTTACACTTGTTTTCTGTCCTCGATCTTCAGTAAGTTAGATTAGAGATGCAAAGCATGCCCTGAAACTTAACTTCAGTTCGAAAGCCTTAGAAAAGGTTTTGTCTTTGTTCGAAAGTGACTACAAACCAGTGTTTTCTATGCATTCTGATCAGAACATTCTGATCAATGCTTTCTTTTCGGAATAAGCCCACACATGGTGAAGCTCTAGCTATTGCCCAGTCTCTAATTGAGTGATTTAGTCTAAGGGAGAAATGTTATTAGGACTGATGGTGGTTTACATGTTCATAATAGGATCAAGGACTCAAGTGAATTGAAGAGTGGTTCTGTGGTACTTGCTGGGAGTTACACATCAAGGATTCTAGGTAGGGGGTCTTCACTAGTTAGAGCTTTTCTTGAAAGAATTTCTATGTTTTTGTGCATACACATTGCATTGTTTTTAAGTGGTGACCTGAGAGTGAAGGGAGCAAAGTGACTACCTTGGGTTTCTATCCCCTAAACCTCCGGAGGGGCTATACGGACTGGAGGACGTCTAACATCCTTTGAGGTGTGGCGTTACTCCTAGGTGGTATGGCGTAAACGGCCACTCTCGCTACTTCTTGCTGGTTGTTTATGCATTTACTTTAGCAAGTAAGTAGTTGGCATTAAGATCGGTCATCGGTTTGTAGAAAAATGGGTACCCCTTCATGCATACTTTCACTGGAAACTCTCATACAAACTTTAGTTTTCTGCTACTGTTGTCTAAAGTTTTATTGGTACCAACTTCAATTAGTTTTCAAACCTGGCTAGCGTTACTTTCTACTGAGCATATGAACGTAAGTGATGCTCACCCCTACTCATTTCAGGTACTGTGCACGAAGTTGAAAGGGAGCAGAACTGAAGTGGTGGCTTTTGGCATTTTGCTGCTTGTCAACTCCTGCCTTTTGAGGTCTTTTATCCTATTTTGAAACCCTGATGTTCTTTGGTGTTTTGTGCCTTTATTTTGCTGGAACTTTTGTTGTGGAAAGTTGAACTCAGTATTAGTACCCAGTATTACTTGGAATGGGACCTATTTGCTGGAACCTATTACCCAGTATTACTTGCTGGAACCTATTTGTACCCAGTATTACTTGGAATGGGTGCAAGGCGTTGTAGCTGCTAGCCAAGGATCAAACCAAAAAGTGGAATTGAAGGACATCAAAATTGTTGTGGTTAGTACATACATATTCATTATGTTATCTTTATTACTTCTATAATGTTGTATTGCATGTGCTTGCATTTTTGATGTTGAAGAGTTGTATATTGTGTTGCTTGCATTTTTGTTGTATTACTTCTATGATATTTAGAGGCTAGTTTTCAATATGAACTGAACATAAATGCTCATAAAAATGACTAGAATAAAAAGCTTAAATTATTCAAAATTATATGGGAAATGAGGAATTGTTTGGGTAGTAGCTTTTTGTTTATTGTGCTTCTCTAATGACAAGCAACACTCATATTTTATCTTCTGCAGCAGAGAACACCATCCATTAGTTGAAAAGGCAGCTCATCAGCAAGTCAATCAGCAGTGAAGAATCTGGAGTTAATTTTGGCAATCCAAAGCCAAGAGCTTGATATTAGCAAGTTAGTACTTCATCCTCATTTTTGTATTTCTGTTGTTTTCATTTGTTATGGAAGAAGTACTAAGTTTCTGTGTGGCAATGTAATATGGCTATGCTTTTATTTTTTATTTTTTTATTGATGTATAGTAATATCTTTCTTGCTTGCATTAGTTCTTGGTGTTACAATTCTGATCTTGTTACTTCTTCACTACATACTCATTTCACCTACGTGATATGCTTATGTTCAGATATTGAGTCTGCCAAAAGCATCAAGACAACAGCTCAAAGAAGCCGGAAAAAAAGCTAAAGTTTCCTAGGCATAAGCTGGCATATAGTTACTTTGGTGCTGCAATTCTTTATCCTCCCAATTTGCTATTTTTGTAAAAATTTAATCACTGTTTTACCTCTTTTATAGAAAATACAAGCTTTTGGCCCTCATATATCCAAAAAAAAAAAAACTACAAGTGAATATTGCAACTGTCTGCAATCCCAATAGAGTTCCGATGCGATATGTTTACACTATTTCTTTGCAGATCCAATATGTTTTATCTGTGGTCTCTCTATCAAACTTAAGGAACTATGAATTAATTTATATTAATCTCTCATTTAGCAACAAAAGCAATCCAATGGGTTATTTCTGAATAAATCTGAGCAACGGAGGTAGCGAAAATTAGTATTCTACAACCTTTACTAAAGAAATATAATTTCTATTCTCATTATCAACATGCAAACTTTGTTTTGCAACCAAACAATTAACTCAAACCAATTCCTCTTTTTTTCTTTCTTTTCTTTGCGAATATTTGTTTCTGGTCTTGCGCCGCCGACCAAATCGTGGAAGCTTTGAGGTGAACTTGGTACCCGGCAACCAACTCGAGCTGAAGATATAAATGAATGGAATAGGAAGTTGATAAAATGGTATTCAAATATGTAAAATAAAAATAAGGGTAAGTTAGGAAATTTGATGGACAAAAATAAAGGAGGAGGTATAAAAAGCAAATTGGGAGGTCTGAATAAAACCACCCTTTTGTATATTATGTCGATAATAGCAAGAGAGAGAGTTTTTTTTTTTTTTTTTTTAATTAAAGGGGGTGTCAACCCATGGGATGTAAAGTACGAAACATTACAAAATGACTCACCCAAACAGTCGGACTACAACAATATTGAGCCATGAATAAAAAACTTATAGTAAAGACCTAGACTAATCAAACATAATGTAATCTGAGAAATAAGGCTTCAAGTACCACAGTAACCTGACACTATCAGGGAAGCCTTCGAACACAGCCAAGAGTCTTCCCCAATTTTATTCAAATACCCAAAGAAACACCCTACACTGAAGGCGCTTCCCCGGGCTCAGTGAAAAGATAAAAATAAAAAGTGGCTGCCCGCTAACCCAACTAGCTGCAAGCTAAGTAAAAAGAGAAGAAAAAAACTCAAACTAAAACGTAGGCCCAAAGGCAGGGGGGACCAAACTCCAAACCCTAGATGCAGTCCCACCAAGCCTGCTTGATGCTTGCAACCCCAAAACCATCAACCCCTAGAACACCGCCGTTTTTGGAATCCTCCATCAGCAGAACCCTAGCATTTCTGCCAGCGCTCAAGTCAACACCCCCAACAGCAGACAGAAGAGCTCGTCGGATAAAAAAACACCGCCTCTCGACCACCTCGGCAATCGAGCCACACCACTTCCTAGACCAAACCCACGTCCAACACCAGGCTGTCTACTCTCAAAACTAGGGTCACCAAAAGATCGAACCAACTGGTTCGACACAGTAGCACAGCCCCAAGCATCGGGAGGAGAGCCCGAAGCCACCACTACGTTGCCAGCGGATGCGATCGCACCAAATGTAACCTTAGGCCCCCATAAAGTAGAGAAGCCAAAATCCGATTTCTCTGGTGCTTGAAGCCGGGCGATGTAGTCAACACTGTCTGCTTCGCCGCCATCAAGAGGAGAAGCAAGAAATAAGGTGAGAGCGAAAAGTCCCGCCATCAAAGAGAGAACGGAAAGAGCCATATTTTTCAATTAAGGTTGAGTGTTTCTTGTTTATTCCAGGAGATGATATTCACATGCCCTTTTGTGTTATAAATTATTGATTACAGACCCTTCTGTGTGTTAATTAGAACATAAAAGGGTGTGTGATTAGTATTTTTAATGGAAAATAGTGTGTGAATATCACTTTTCCTTCGGTTTAAGATTTGTATTTGAGCTCTTTGGGCCTGCTGTCCTTTTTGGGCTTTTATTGAAGTTTCTTACAGACCAAAAAACAACAATGCATGTATAACATATTGTAAGCTTGTAACTAACCCCATAGTCCTATAAGAGCAAGTGCACCGGTCTGGTATTGACCGGGCAAAAGCATGGATTTCTGACGTGGTGACCGGGCATGTGGAGATTCATCCCTCCACCGGTTGGTTTTTGCCCAGCTATACTTTGCCTTTCGATGACCCAGGGCAAGAAAAAAGCCAACTGCATGACTAATTTCTTGACCCAGCATGCCTGGCTGCCAGCATGCTACTGAGCTGACGACAGCGACCGAAAGCAGAAGCAGACAGAGAGCAGCAGACGCGTGGAGGCAACGCACCAATGAGAGAGGAGAAGACGCGCCGCAATTGCTGACCCCATATGCAATTGGTTTTGTCGCCTAGCGATAAGAAATGGCGGAAGAGAAAGGCCACGTGGAACCTAGCCGTTGGGCAAATAGTAAATTTGAAAGCAACGGTCAAGTCATCTCAGCCGTCTGTTTCAATTAACTTGCAGATCTGACGGCAACCAATTAATATGTATATATATTAAATCAAACGGTAAGAAAAAAAATTGTAAAAAATTCTAAAATTTTTTCTATAAATACCTACAATTTTTTCTAACATCTCACACCCAAAAAATCTGATTTCATAGTTACACCTTCCTCCTCTTCATATAGCTCTCATCATCCAAAATTTTCATTATCCAATATGGCCGAACAAAGGGGAAACACACGTCCAGTGCCCGGACAAGAGGGAGATCAAAGTGAAGATACTCAAGATAAAAGGAGATGGACGGATGAGGAAGATGTTCAATTGTGCAAGTCTTGGAAAGTTGTAAGCCAATGTCCGGCTGTGGGCACAAATCAGAAAAAAAAAACGACTTATGGATGCGCGTGAAGCGACATTTTGACGCAAATTGGCCGCAGAGCCGATCAACCCAATCTTTGTAGGGAAGGTGGAAAATTTTAAAGGTTGAACTCTTTGAGTGGCATTGTGCATTAAGGCAAGCGAAAAATTGGTACAAGAGCGGTTCGAATGCGGTTGATGAGGTATATATTTGTTGATAAATCATTTAATTTGTTGATACATTATAGTAAAATATTACATGATAAATCATGGTGAGATTATAAACTCGTTTTAATTGTAATAATTGTTTTTCGTTATAATTAAAATAATTAGTTGATAAATAATGATGTAATTACAACGATATTTATATTTGTACTTATTGATTTTTATTGTAAAACGGTGAGATACTTTCTTATTAAAATTATGACCTTTATATTTTTTGGTAAATCATTTAATTTGTTGATACATTATAGTAAAATATTACATGATAAATAATGTAGTAATTATAAACTCGTTTTAATTGTAATAATTGTTTTTCGTTATAATTAAAATAATTAATTGATAAATAATGATGTAATTACAACGATATTTATATTTGTACTTATTGCATTTGTTATTATTATTTTTTTAAATTACGTAGCAAGATGAAGCACAGAAATTGTGGCATAACGGGATGAAGAAAAAAGGGAAGACCAAAAGACACCTGTTTCAGAGTTTTGATAGTTACGCTGTTGTGGAGGGCTTTGCACATTTTAAAGACATCCCTAGCCATACATCCGGAGGAACATCAAATGTAGGAAGTCAACATACGCACACACAACCAATTGCTGAAAATTCCCCCATCAACTTGGACATGGATGTAGATGAGGTAATTGCAGGTGAAACTGCAGATCCTAATGTGAGACATCAAGGAAGGAAGGCTGCGAAAGAAGCAATCCGGAAAGCCAAGAAGGCGGCGAAAGAAGGAAGTCCTTACTCAAGCAGTCTCGAGAGTATAGCGAACAACCAAATAGAGGCAACGAAGGGCAAGAAAAAACTCGATGACGAATTCGCTCGAAATCTCCAAGAGGAAGAGAAAAGAGCATGTATCCTCTTGCAAATCGAAATGCGAAAAGAGCAACTCCTATTTCAAGAAAGGCAAAATCGAATTAAAGAGATGGAAGAGCGTATTAAAGAGAGGGAAGAGCGTATTATGGAGATTGATACAAGTAAAATGACGCCAAATAAAAAGCGTTATTGGTCAAGAAAACAAAAGAAGATAGCGGAGAAAGAAGATCTTGACGAGCAGCCGCCACCTTCTATGGGTGGATACTATCCGCAACCCAATTTTGGTGGTGCATTCCCACAACCAAATGTTGGTGGTGCATACCCACAACCTCCTTACCCCGGTGCATACCCACAACCACCTTACCCCGATGCATCCCCACAACCTCCCTTAACCGGTGGATTCCCACCACCTCCCTTCACCGGTGGATTCCCGCAACCCCCTTACCCCGGTGGATACTATCCGCAACCACCTTACCCCGGGGGATATCCTACACAACCACAATTTTCACCTTTCTCTACGGGTGAGTCCACCAACCCGTACCCTAACCTTAATGATGAGCCTTCAAACACAAATTACCTTTCTAGAGAGGATGAGGATTATGATTTGAATAATTAGGTTATTATGCATGTTTGTTATTGTATTGTACTTTTTCCTAGTTTTTCATTTATGTAAGCGACAATTTAATGAAATAAAAGTTGTATTTGGAAATTCCATGTATTAAAGCACACACCTTATATTCAAATAAATAACACATAATAAACATAATACGATGACAAATTCATATCACATTGACATAAAAAACATAGACATTGGCCAAACTAAAATGACACCAACTTTCCAAAACATAATACAAGCCAAATTCAAAGCACACAAACATAACAAAACATAGATATTAGCCAATATTTTTGAAAAAAAAAGTAAATTGCATAATTATGACATTAATTATCCGTAAATATTCATTATTATCATTAAATATATTTTATTTTTAAAAAAAAAAATTTTAAGAACTCTATGAACAGTAAAAAATTTCAGTAAATGAACAGTAAAGTTAAATTGTGAAACCCACGATGAACAGTAAATTATGTGAACAGTCGTATGAACAGTAAAAGAGTGAACAGTGTTGACCGGGCAAGAAAAACAACGGGTACAAACCTATGTCCAGTGGCAGTGAATAGTAGCTTGACTGGTCGAATTCTTGACTTCTCGACTTTGCCTTTTCTTGACTACGGGTGCACTTGCTCTAAGAGAGCTCCGTAGCTAACCACCAAATGTTGTGTGAATTCCAGACTAAAAAGTAGAACAAAAACTTTGACAAAAATAAAATGCAAAAGGAGTTTGAAATTTTGTCCGGAGCTTTAAGAAAAAAAAATACAATGATTGTTTTTTTAATAAATGCAAATAATATGTTAGAGTTGAAAAAAAAAAGTGACGTGTTGAAATTTTTTAACCATAACAATAGCTTCTGTATTTGATCAAACAAAAAAAAACAATAGCTTCTGTAATTATGATGTTTCAAGTCTTGTAATTTCTATGAGCTGTGCTGCTGGTATAACTGAGATCGTATAGATCACGAATTCAAATCTCATTGTCGACGGATGATGGTGAAAAAGTACGAGAAATTGTGGGTTCAAGGTTTATCCTAATTGAATGAGTAGTTATTCTTCTAGTTACGCTTCTGTTCTGCATCAACATGTGGCCCAAAAAATTCAAAGTCACTAGTAGATGAATCTCTATATGAACCAATGAAAGTCAATTCTGGTATGATTATTGACCACAACAGCTAGCTTAGCTAGTCATGAAAAGTCACAGACAAGAATGCTCAAATGCATAACAGAAACACTGGTAGCAGCGGTACAAGAACACAACAAACTGACACGCAATACACAGGGAGATGCAATGCATTACTCGAATTTCTTGATGAAGTCGTGAATGTGTTCACTGATTTCATCGGCCTTTTCTTGGTTGCTAAAATGGGCAACTCCTTCCATTACAACCACCTCTTCCAAGAACGGCACATATTTCTTGAACCTGCCATTGTGTATGAAATCCTTGGTGCCAAGAGAATTATAAACTAGGTCTTGGTCTCCCACAATGAACTTAACTGGAACTTTCACTTGAGTGCCAGTCCAGGGTGCAAAGAGTTCCCAATTTCTGCCGAGAAATAAAAAATCAACCATCAACAATACATTGGCATTTGGACATCAAAGAAGGAACTTTTAATCAGTAAACATGTAACCAGAGTTCGAAGTACATACCGGTCAAAGTTTCGGTAGTAGTTTAAGCCACCAGTGAAGCCCTTCTTCTCAAATTTGCTGACGTAGTAGTTAACATCATCCTCAGACAACCAACTTGGCAAGGGGATCGGAGCATCTGGGGGATGTCCAAAGAGTTTACCTTTAGGGAGGAAAAGCGGACCAGGGTGGCGTAAGGTCAAGAATTCCCTAATAACTCTTGCAGTACCAATTTGGGCGAACTCGGCTTCTATCTCTCCAGGCTCCTACAAGGTGAGTAAGGTGAGTAAGTAATTTCTCTATCATAATCAAATCAATTGCAATCTCAGTTTTTTGTTTCTAGAATGAACTAATTTCGATGACTCCAACAAAACTGTGTCGTAAAGTTACTACCCTCTAGAAAAATGAGGGGGTGTTCTTACAGGAATGGAGAACTAAAAAACTATTCACAACTTCATATATAAAGTGCATTTAAAATTCCGCTCCATTTTCATCTAAAATAAGTTTTGCATATAAGATGAAACCATGGTCTTCTGGAATCTAATTAGACCCGCCTCCACCACTGGATCAGAGAGTTGGAATAAACGTCATGTTTAAAGTCGAGATCAATGATACAGAACACTCTTTGCACAACAAAAGAATCTTCAATAATCAGTCAACCACTACGCAAGGCTAATTAGCTAGCTTATCTAGTCTTCCCCCACTACCGGACTTGTGACTACGAAAATTTTGATTGTATCCTGCTAGGCCTGATGTCAGGCTTGGCTGTTTGTGCCCTTATGGGCTTCTCAATGATTCTTCTTCACGACCAAAAATAGTATAATAATAATGGATTAGTATGCATTGACAAGCAGAAACTGCAGTTAGTAATAATTTAATCACTAGATACGTGTGGTATCAAGATTCATTAGCGGCATATGGTGATTGGTCATTATTTTACATCAAAATGGCAGAGAATGTCCAATACTTACATTAAATTAATCAATTTCAACAGTAGATCTTTTGTTTTTGACACTGGCGTCTTTAAATTTGAAAAGCCAACACAGCAACATATGTTTTTGTTTTTTTTTTTTTATGACCTACAGCAACGCATATGTTGTGAAATAATATGTTTGACCAAAAAAAATGGTTGTGAAATAATGATTGACCCAACAAATCAGAAAACAGAGTAATTCAGATGATTAGATAAAACAGGGGAAGAAAGATCTAAATTCTCAATTCTACTCAGGAAAAAATGAAAACTCTTTGCACCAACAAAAAAAAAACATATCCACACCAACGGAACAAGGGAAAAACTAAAATCTTATCAAAAAAAAAAAAAACAAGGGTTGGGGGAAGAAGATCAAACCTGAAATCTGCAAATATAATAGTCGTCCCCATAAGCAGCTTTCATGGATTCAATAGTCTTGCTCCGAGGATTTCTAGGAAAAAATTGCACGCTCAAGCTGACCAGAGCCTTGACTCGGTCCGGCCGAAACAGGCAAAGATACCAAGCCATGACTGCCCCCCAGTCGTGCCCGACAACGAACACCTTCTCCTGGTCGGCGGCGACGGCGTCCAATAGCTCCACGAGATCTCCCACCACGTGTAAGCAAGTGTAGCTCGACGAGTCGGCCGGCGCGTCGGTGTCGCCGAAGCCACGGAGGTCCGGTGCCACGGCTCGGTAGCCGAGCGAAGCCAAGGTCTGGATTTGTTGCCGCCATGAGTACCAGAGCTCCGGGAAGCCGTGGAGGAATAGGACAACCGGGCCTTGGCCTTTCTCGGCTACGTGCATGTTGATGCCGTTGACTTTGATCGTTCTGTGCTCTACTCCCTCCATATCTCTTCTTCTTGTTTCTCTCCTTGATGATGTTTCTGAAATCTGAACTCAGTGAGAACGGTGAGTGATGATATATATAGTGGTGGCCGTCTAGCTATTTGAGCCTTTGAGGTATATTAAAATAGATTACGTCGATGACTCTCTTGCTAGAAAGAATCGGGTTTCCGCACCGCGTGACTATAGAGACCTAAATTCTTAGGTGCGGGTTTCCCCACCACGTGATTTTAGGGTCAATCAATCAGAAAAAAGAAAATTTTCTTTCTTTTCTGAAACTGCCCCTGCTTCTTAAAGTACAATATCCAAAACACCTTCTCTACTGGGCAGTGATTGGTCCTCCCCACCACTTGGGCGTGCGGTCCGCCCCATGCAAGATTCTCTCTTTTGTATATTATGTCGATGATAACAAGAGTTTTTTTTTTTTTTTTTTAAATCAAAGGGGATGTCAACCCATCGAATGTAAAGTAGGGAATATTACAAAATGACTCACCTAAATAGTCGGGCTACAACAATATTGAGCCATGAATGAAATTTTTTAGTACCATAGTAACCTGCACTACCAGAGAAGCCTTCGAACATAGCCAAGAGTCTTCCCCAATATTATTCAAATAGCCAAAGAAACATCCTACACCAAAGGTGCTTCCCCAAGCTCAATGAAAAGATAAAAATAAAAAGTTGCAAGCTAAGTAAAAAGAGAAAATACTCTAACTAAAACATAGGCCCAAAGGCAGGGGGCCTAAACTCCAAACCCTAGATGCAGTCCCACCAAGCCTACTCGATGCTTGCAACCCCAGAACCATCTAAGCTGGAACACTGCTGCTTTTGGAATCCTCCATCAGCATAGCCATAACATTGCTACCAGCGCTCAAGTCAACACCCCCAACAGCAGACAGAAGAGCTCCGCTGGATCGAAAAACACTGCCTCTTGACCACCACGACAATCGAGCCACACCACTTCCTAGACCAAACCCACGTCCAACACCAGGATGTCTACTCTCAAAACTAGGGTCACCAAAAGATCGAACCAACTGGTCTGACACAGCAGCATCGCCCCAAGCATCGAGAGGAGAGCCTGAAGCCGTTGCCAGCGGATGCAATCCCACCAAATGTAACCTTATGTCCCCACGAAGTAGAGAAGCCAAAATTCTATTTCTCTGGTGCTTGAAGCCTGGCAATGTCGTCAACACTGTCTACTTTGCCGCCATCAAGAGGAGAAGCAAGAAATAAGACGAGAACGAAAAGTCCGCCATCAGAGAGAAAACGGAAAGAGCCATATTTTGCAATTAAGGTTGAGTGTTTCTTGTTTATTCTAGGAGATGATATTCACACGCCGTTATAAATTACTGATTACATACCCTTTTGTGTGTTAATTAGAACATAAAAAGGTGTGTCATTAGTATTTTTAATGGAAAATAATGTGTTAATATCACTTTTCCCTCGGTTTAGGATTTGTATTTGGGCTCTTTGGGCCTGCTGTCCTTTTTGGGCTTTTATTGAAGTTGCTTATAGACCAAAAACAACATTGCATGTATAACATATTGTAAATTTGTAACTAACCCGGCCCATAGTCCTATAAGGCCATCTCCAACCCAAAGGGCTAAAAATAGCCTTGAATTCTGTACTATTCATTGATCTGACATCAACCGTCTCCAACCCGTCAAGACTAAATTATAACCCTATTTTAACATTTTGGATATGTTATATATATATATATAAAGTCAATTGACTTATAGTAATTGAAATAATTTTTATGATAAAAAATCTTTTTTCGGTTGTATTTCTTTTTTAAAGATAATTAAAAATATCTTTAGCTAATTTTGAAATGGAATAAAACTGGAATCATATTTTTAATATTTATTTTATTCATGACAAAAGCATTTAAAAGTTACACAACAAAGTAAGAAAATGCAAACACTTGTCAGTGACGATGAGTGCTTCATCTTCCAACGGTGACCAATTCACACTTCTTTTCGACGAACTAGTCATTTTCGATAAAAGTAAAATAAATAAGAGATTAAGAATAGGGAGAAAATGAAAGATTTAGAACAGAGAGATATATATGAGGGAGTAGAAGGAAGATGTGAAAAAGAATGTTGAAGTCATATGCATTTATAGTGTAAAAGTTTTTTTTTTTTTTTAAACAAACCAACGGCTATAACCAACTGCTAAAAAAAACAAAACAAAACCAAACCAACTGCTATAAAAAAAAATTAAAAAAACCTAACCAACGACTATTTTAAAAAAATAAAAAAAATTACCCAACGACTAGTTGCTGACGTCATGCTTTTGTCAGCCTCCACTACCAGATGTGGGCCAGCATGATTCTAATCCAATTTTTTTCAAGGGCCAAAGGGCTCTCCTTAGGGCTATTTTTAGCCCTTTAACCTCACATTTGCCCCTCATATTTGGCACTTTGGCCCTTAACATCATGGGTTGGAGTTGAATTTGGCTAAAATTTGCCCCTTTAGCACTTTGAACTAATGGGTTTGAGGTGGCCTAAGGCCTTCTCCAACCTCTCTTCCTAAAGTGCTAAAGGGCCAAAATAAAGCCCTTTTGGACTCCAACCCAAAAACTTAAGGGCCAAAAGGCCAAATTGGAGGGCTAAATATAGCCCTATGAGTAGCACTTTGGCCCTTGAAAAAAATGGATCAGATTGATGGTGGCCCACGGGCTTTAGTGGATGCTGACGGGAGCATGACGTCAGCAACGGCTAGTTGTTGACGTCAGCTAGCCGTTGGGTTTTTTTATTGTTTTTTTATAAGTAGCCGTCAGTTAGTTTTTTTTTTTTTAATAACTTTTACACTATAAATACATATGACTTCAACATTCTTTTTCACATCTTCCTTCTACTTCCTCATATATATCTCTCTATTCTAAATCTTTTATTTTCTCCCTATTCTTAATCTCTCATTTATTTTTTGTTTAAACACTTTCGAAATGAGTTCTAATTTGTTCAATAAGTGGCAAGAAAGGTTACGCGCAGAAGAGGAAGAGGATGAAGAAGACGATGAAGAAGATGAAGAGATGGAAATGCATGCAACACAAGTTATGACGACGGCAGCTACTTGGTTGGCAAATAACCAACTCCGTCCACAACCGCAATGGGGTGGGTCGGCTCCCGGGCGCAAATACATCACTCGATTTCGCTCCCGTGCGAACGATGATCTTATGCAAAAGTACTTTGTCAAAAATCCGGTGTACCCACCAGAAATATTCAAACGCCGCTACCGAATGACGCGTGAAGTTTTCCTTCGCGTACTATACGATGTCCAGTCAGCCAACCCATACTTCAGGCAAAAACGTGACAAAATATATTTTAGGGCTATAATTTAGCCATGACGGGTTGGAGATGGTTGATGTCAGATCAATTAATAGTACAGAATTTAGAGCTAAAATTTAGCCCCATGGCTATTTTTAGCCCTTTGGGTTGGAGATGGCCTAAGAGAGCTCCGTAGCTAACCACCAAATGCTATGTGAATTCCATACTAAAAATAGAACAGAAACTTTGACAAACATAAAATGCAAAAGGAGTTTGAAATTTTGTCCGGAACTTGAAAAAAAAAATACAATGATTGATTTTTTAATAAATGTAAAAAAAATGTTGGAGTTGGAAAAAAAAAAATAATGTGTTTAAATTTTTTAACCAAATAGCTTCCGTAATTTTGATGATTCAAGTCTTAAGAAAAGACAATTTCTATGAGCTGTGCTGCACGTATAACTGAGATCATATACATCACGAATTCAAATCTCATTGTCGACGGATGATGTTGAAAAAGTACGAGAAATTGTGGGTTCAAGGTTTATCCTAATTGAATGAGTAGTAATTCTTCTAATTACGCATCTGTTCTGCATCAATCAATATCGTGGCCCAATAACTTCGAAGTCACTAATAGATGAGTCTCTTTATGAACCAATGAAAATCAATTCTGGTATGCTTATTGACGACAACAGCTAGCTTAGCTAGCTATGAAAAGTCACAGACAAGAATGCTAAAATGCATAACAGAAACACTGGTAGCAGCGGTACAAGAACACAACAAACTGACACAATACACAGGGAGATGCAATGCATTACTCGAATTTCTTGATGAAGTCGTGAATGTGTTCACTGATTTCATCAGCCTTTTCTTGGTTGATAAAATGGGCAACTCCTTCCATTACAACCACCTCCTCTTCCAAGAGCGGCACATATTTCTTGAACTCGCCATTGTGTATGAAATCCTTGGCGCCAAGAGAATTATAAACTAGGTCCTGGTCTCCCACAATGAACTTAACTGGAACTTTCACTTGAGCGCCAGTCCAGGGTGCAAGGAGTTCCCAATTTCTGCCGAGAAATAAAACCAACCATCAACATTACATTGGCATTTGGACATCAAAGAAGGAACTTCTAATCAGTAAACATGTAACCAGAGTTTGAAGTACAGACCGGTCAAGGTTTCGGTAGTAGTTTATGCCACCAGTGAAGCCTTTCTTCTCAAATTTACTGACGTAGTAGTTAACATCATCCTCAGACAACCAACTTGGCATGGCGATCGGAGTATCTGGGGGATGTCCAAAGAGGTTACCTTTACGGAGGAAAAGCGGACCAGGGTGGCGAAAGGACAACAATTCCCTAATAACTCTTGCAGTACCAATTTGGGCGAACTCGGCTTCTATCTCTCCAGGCTCCTACAAGGTGAGTAAGTAATTTGTCTATCATAATCAAATCAATTAGAATCTCAATTTTTGTTTCTAGAATGAACTAATTTCGATGACTCCAACAAAACTGTGTCGTCAAGTTACTACCCTCTAGAAAAATGGTAATACAACATGATGTAAAATGAGTGGGAATGGGGGTGTTCTTACGGGGTGTTCTTACAGGAATGGAGAATTCAAAAACTATTCACAACTTCATATATAAAGTGCATTTAAAATCCCGCTCCATTTTCATCTAAAATTATTTACTAACTTTTGCATATCAGATGAAACCATGGTCTTCTGCAAACAGTACCCGACCTTTGGCCCATTAGTAACTTTAGTACCTGACAAAAAAAAAGGGGCTAAAGTATGTTTAGTCCCTGTACTATGCCTCTCTCATCGTTTCAGTCCCTGACATTCCAATTTAATCTGAAAAGTCCCTGAGGTCTCAATTTCCGTCTAATAGGTCCTTTCTACGGGAAATTAGGAATTGGTCTTGGGTGAAATGTCCAATATACCCCTCAGTTTATTTTTTTTTTTTTTTTTTTTTTTTTCCTTTTTAATTTATTTTTTTCCTTTTTAATTTCTTTTTTTTTCTTTTTTCTTTTTCCTTTTTAATTTCATTTTTCCTTTTTTTTTTTTCCTTTTTCCATTTTAATTTTTTTTTTTTTTCTTTTTCCTTTTTAATTTCTTTTTTCATTTTTTTTCATTTTTCCTTTTTAATTTCTTTTTTGCTATTTCTTCTTTTTTTCTTGTTCCTTTATAATTTTTTTTCCTTTTTAAGTTCTTTTTTCTTTTTCGTTTTGCCTACTTTCTACTTCCTCAATCCATCAATCCCATTCCGATCAAACTCCACAACCCATCTGTTTCCCAATCAGCTCGGAAATTCGCCGCTAAACCACTCTTCTCTTGTTTTCACAGCCTACTTCTCTCTCTCCCACTCAAATCCCACTTTATCTCTCCACATCAAGCCTCAATTTGGAAACTTTTCACTGAAAATTACCATTTTTTAACTTTTCACTGAAAACTACCATTTTTTCAAACTCTGAGGTTTTTGGGTCTAGCTCAAAATGGTGATTTGGTTTTGGGTTTGGTTGAAATGGTGGTTTTTGATGGCCAAGTTGACAAAAACCAGAAGTGAAGAAGAAGAATAGTGATGGAAAAGAAAAATGGTCGCTGGCGTGGAGAACAAGAATTGGGGTTTAGGGTCGATCTGGATTGGTTCGCCGACGTGGCACTACTGATGCAGCAGAATACGATGGTCATTAAAAAGGAAAAAGAAAAAAGAAAAAAAAGGAAAAAAGAAATTAAAAAGAAAAAAAATTAAAATGGAAAAAGGAAAAAAATAAAAATAAAAGAAAAAAAAGGAAAAAAGAAATTAAAAAGGAAAAAAAAAATTTTAAATGGAAAAAGGAAAAACAGAAAAATAAAAGGAAAAAGAAAAAAAAAGAAATTAAAAAGGAAAAAGAAAAAAGAAACAAGAAAAAAAGAAATTAAAAAGGAAAAAGAAAAAAGAAATTAAAATGGAAAAAGGAAAAAAATAAAAATAAAAAAGGAAAAAGGAAAAAGAAAAAAGAAATTAAAAAGGAAAAAGAAAAAAAGGGAAAAAATAAATTAAAAAGAAAAAAAAGAAAAAAGAAATAACTGAGGGGTATATTGGACATTTCACCCATGGTCAATTTCTAATTTCCCGCGGAAAAGACCTATTAGACGGAAATTGAGACTTCAGGGACTTTTCAGATTAAATTGGAATGTCAGGGACTGAAACGATGAGAGAGGCATAGTACAGGGACTAAACAAACTTTATCCCAAAAAAAAATATCACTTTGATACCTGAAGTTCGGACCTCAACCCAATATTAATACCTTAAACACTGTTGGCCATTACGGTGTTAGCCACGTGGCAAACCTTGAGGGGTATTCTCGTCCCTTCACTCAATCTCTTCTTCTTCCTCTCACTTTCTTCGTCTTCTTCTTCCTCCCAACTTTGATCTCTTCTTCTTCCTCAAGCTCAGATTTCCAATCTAGACACCCACACCATGCCAATCGAATCTCGCCGCACAATCCACCATTCTTCGTCGCCATAACCCTCGCTCAAACTTCACCCGAAACAAGGCTGAGAGAGAAAGAAAAAGGTTCATACTCGGCGGCCATAGAAGGAGTTCAGGTCTGAAATTGGACGAGGTCTATGGTAGAGCCAGGTACTACCCATTGCTTCACCTTCATTCCCAAATTTCATCGTCTCTCTTTTCAACTCTTAATGCTCAATCTCCCATTGCAATTCGCAGTCCTTTGCCAGAAACATATGATGAATTTGAGGTGGAAGAGGAGGAAGAAGAAAACTTTTCTTGCTATTTGGAACAAATAGCTTCCTCTCCTCATCGCTGACGTCTTTTGGGGTCAGATCGTCCAGCCGGCAACTCAGGAAAGGGAATTGAAACCGGAAAGCTTTGTGTTTTTGACGAATTTCGGTTGTTCTTCGACGAATTCCGGTGACTGATTGGGATGCATGAGGCATAGTAATCACTCTCCTCTTCACGCTCTACATGATGGGTATCACTGGTTTTTGAATTCGATCAAGTTTTGATTAACTGGGTTTTGGTTGGTTTCGGGGTCTGACACAAGTACCATCGCCGGTAGCTTTTTTGGTTTCGTTGCTTCACCGTTGACGGTGTGTGAGGTATAAAACTCGATCTTCTTTTGATACTCTATGTGTTGGTGTCATTGGTTTCGAGTTTCTGGTTTGATTGGCATTCTAGAGGAAGAACTGGGGCTTGGTGACGTTCAATTTAAGAATCTGTGTAGTGGAGTGCAAATCCGAGCGTGATTGGATGATAGCAAGGTGTTGGCTTCGAAGTTAGAAAGCTCATGTTTAGTGATCGTGTTTGAAACAAGACACAATAGCAATAACCATGATTAACACAGTGAAGGTAAATTTCGATTCTCACACTCCATGTGTATTGCGACTGTTCTTCTCGGTGCAGAAATGGAATGGGTTTGTGGATATATGATTATTGTTGGCTCTATTGTATTTTGATTGATTATGCTGGAGAATGAGATTGGCATGTTGATTAGCTGCTGTACTGAGAACCGAAAAATATGGAAATTGGGTTGTTGTTATAATCTTGGATTAAGTGCGTTACTAGAAATGTGATATTAGTTGAGTTTGGTCATGAATTAGAAAGAGATAATGAAGGAAAAACATGAGTGGGTGCCCTTGTATTCCGGGTTTTGATATTCAAAAGTTGGGAGGAAGAAGAAGACGAAGAAAGTGAGAGGAAGAAGAAGAGATTGAGTGAAGAGACAAGAATACGCCTCAAAGATTGACACATGGCTAACGCCGTAACGGCCAACAGTTTTTAGGTACTAATATTGGGTCGAGGTCCAAACTTCAAGTATCAAAGTGATATTTTTTTTTTTTTGTCAGGTACTAAAGTTACTAATGGGCCAAGGTCGGGTACTGTTTGCATTTTTTTCCCAAAATTATTTACTAACTTTTGCATATCAGATGAAACCATGATCTTCTGGAATCTAATTAGACCCGACTCCACCGCTGGAGAGAGTTGGAATAAACGTTATGTTTAAAGTCGAGACCAATGATACAGATTACAGAACACTCTTGCACAACAAAAGAATCTTCAATAATCAGTCAACCACTACACAAGGTTAGCTAGCTTATCTAGTCTTCCCCCACTATTGGGCTTGTGACCACGAAAGCTTTGATTGTATCCTGCTAGGCCTGATTTCAGGCTAAGCTGTTTGTGCCCTTAGAGCATCAGCAATGGGGACCTATATTTGGGTCCAAACTCAAAATTTGAGTCCAAAGTGTAGGAATTGAGCTGCAGTGGGTCGGAAAAAATTGGACCTAATATTGCCGGAGACCCAAATGTGAGAGCAAATATGATCCAGTCTTGGACCCAAAAAAATTTGGACCCAAATTTGTGGGACCCGCCACGTTCTGTTTGCTTATGCATGCAAGGACATGCAAGTGAGGTTTGGAGACAGAAAAGCTACAGCACGTGGCCTATGAGATCAGAAAAAAATGGGACCCACACTTATTTGAACCCAACGGCTCTTGCTGTGTTTAATTAAAGGCCAAGATTGAATGTTTAATTCAATCTAACGGCCAGAAATAGATTCAATTAATTATATATAAATTTCTTTTACAGTTTTTTTTTTTTTTTTTTTTTTTTGAGAAATGTATAATTTTGATTTTTTTTATATTGTAATGAATAAATTTAATGAATGTTATGTTTAATGTTTGATGATTAACTTTTATTTATACTAATTTGTTAGGCATTTTTTTTTAATGTAAGTTATATATGTGTGTGTGTGTCTATATATATATATATATATATTAAAACAAACATAAAGTAGAAGACTCAAATATGAATCTGTTCCACAGTGGCAAGATTTGTGTTTTGGACCCAAAATTGAGTCTAAAAAAATAAGTCCAAAATATGGGTCCTAAAATAAGTCCTGCACCACTGCAGCACCCAGTAAAAGTAAGTCCTTTTGTACACTATTCAGATGAACTCAGATTACTATTCCAGCTTATTTGGACCCAAATTTGAGTCCAAAAAATGAGTCTCCACTGCTGATGCTCTTACGGGCTTCTGAATGATATACTATAATCCAAGTATGCATTGACAAGCAGAAACTGCAGTTAATAATAATTTAATCACTAGATACATGCGGGATCAAGATCCATTAGAGGCATATGACCAAAAAAAGATCCATTAGAGGCATAGAGTGATTGGTCATTATTTTACATCAAAATGGCAGAGAATATCCAATACTTACATTAAAATAATCAATTTCAACAGTAGATATTTTGTTTTTGACTGACGTCTTTAAATTTGAAAAGGTCATACAGCAACACACACTGACACACACACACACACACACATATATATATATATATATATATATATATATATATTTTTTATACTCGGGAAAAGAATGAAAGCTCTTTGCACCAAAAAAAAAAAAAAAAAGCATATCCATACCAACGGATTAAGCGAAAAACTAAAATCTTATGAACCAAAAAAAAAAAAAAAGGGTAGGGGGAGAAGATCAAACCTGAAATCTGCACATATAATAGTCGTCCCCATAAGCAGCTTTCATGGATTCAACAAACTTCATCTGAGGATTTCTAGGAAAGAATTGCACGCTCAAGTTGACCAGAGCCTTGACTCGGTCCGGCCGAAACAGGCAGAGATACCAAGCCATGATTGCCCCCCAGTCGTGCCCGACCACGAACACCTTCTCCTGGTCGCCGGCGACGGCGTCCAATAGCGCCATGAGATCTCCCACCACGTGGAAGCAAGTGTAGCTCGACGAGTCGGCCGGCGCGTCGGTGTCGCCGAAGCCGCGGAGGTCCGGCGCCACGGCTCGGTAGCCGAGCGAGGCCAGGGTCTGGATTTGGTGCCTCCATGAGTACCAGAGCTCCGGGAAGCCGTGGAGGAATAGGACCACCGGGCCTTGACCTTTCTCGGCTACGTGCATGTTGATTCCGTTGACTTTGATCGTTCTGTGCTCTACTCCCTCCATATCTCTTCTTCTTGTTTCTCTCCTTGTTGATGTTCCAGAAATCTGAACTCAGTGAGAACGGTGAGTGATGATATATATATATAGTGGTGGTCCTCTAGCTATTTGAGCCTTTGAGGTATATCTATTTTATATATTATGTCGATGATACCGAGAGAGGTTTTTTTTTTTTTTTTTTTTGGCTCTCTAGCTATCTGAGCCTTTGAGGTATACCGTATACGGTATATCTATTTTGTATAGGGCGAGTCTAGTTAGACCTCCTAATTTGCTATTTTTGTAAAAAAAAAAAAAACTACAAGTGAATATTGCAACTGTCTGCAATCCCAATAGAGTTCCAATGCGATATGTTTACACTATTTCTTTACAGATCCAATATGTTTTATCCGTGGTCTCTCTATCAAACTTAAGGAACTATGAATTAATTTATATTAATCTTTCATTTAGCAACAAAGGCAATCCAATGGGTTATTTCTAAATAAATTTGAGCAACGGAGGTAGCGAAAATTAGTATTCTACAATCCTTTACTAAAGAAATATAATTTCTATTCTCATTATCAACATGCAAACTTTGTTTTGCAACCAAACAATTAACTCAAACCAATTCCTCTTTTTTTCTTTCTTTTCTTTGCGAATATTTGTTTTTGGTCTTGCACCGCCGACCAAATCGTGGAAGCTTTGCGGTGAACTTGGTACCCGGCAACCAACTCGAGCTGAAGATATAAATGAATGGAATAGGAAGTTGATAAAATGGTATTCAATTATGTAAAATAAAAATAAGGGTAAGTTAGGAAATTTGATGGACAAAAATAAAGGAGGAGGTGTTTGGACCCAAAATAAGCATTTTGGCCTGACAAGGCGTGTCTTGGAGAAATTGTGCCAATGTCAGTGGCTCAAGCTATATATTGTCGACAAGTTCGAAATATATATTTAGAGGCTAAATAAAGCCTACTATGGAAGTATGACAAGTCAACTTTAGCATATTTTCCTACTTCGGCTAGGAAAAACCGAGCTAGACAAGGAAGGAGGGGTGGCAGACTAACCAAATGAAATCGAAATGTGCTGAAACTTTCCAGATCCATTCTAGACAGCCCAAGGATCATTTATTATGAAGAGTGCAAGAGCCTTTTTTGAGTGGAAGGCCTTCAAACAATCAGCCCAATTTTCTACAGAAGCAAAACTGGAAAACTGGACCTGTAAGAGGTCCAGCAGCATTTTCGGCCCAACCACATGGAATAAAAATCTTAAAATTTTTCAGGATGATCTACACTCATAGTGGAACATTTCATATGAAGAAGTCGAAGGCATATAATGAAGTCTTGTTGGAGAAATAATTGAAGGAATAAAGGGGCAGAAACTGACCTAAAACCAGCTCAATATTCACATGTTCATGTTTCCTACCCACATGAAGAAAGCTAGATGCTTTTCTATTTTTCCTTGGATATATTTTTCTTCTACAATCTCTTTAATAGATCATCACCACTTCCATGTTGCTGCACATTCATGCTTTGCTTTCATTTCATCTTTTCTCTATCTTTTCCATATTTTACAAGTGAACTTAGATCTACTTTCATTATTTTTCTTCCACTCATCATTCCACTCTTCTTTTTCTTCCCTATATAAACACATTCTCCTCTCATTCTAAGACACACAAACACATTCACAACATCAAAACATCTCTAAGATGATCTAAGTTCTCTCTAGAGCAAACCTCTCTAAGAGCAACTCCTCTCCTTCTCTTTCTCTTAGCGGTGATCACACTCCTAGTCCTAGTCTTCTCAGAAGCCGACTTTCAGTGCCACCAAACCCTCTGTCAACGTACTTCGGTCCTAGTCTCCTCGGGAGCCGACGGTAGTGCCGCGACCACAACGGTTACAGAACCAGCCAAGCAAGGGTAACGCCCTAGCAACCCAGCCAAGCTAAAGTCACGCTTTAGCAAGTTCTCCTCACTTCCCAGTGGTTCTCGCTCTGCTCGATCTACAACATCGAGTATCGATTGTGATTTTCAAGAAGTTCAGCAAAGTCCTCACCACGAGGCACAAAGAATCCCACGACGAGGTTGGTGCTCTCCTCGTCTACAATCGCTTGATAGAAGTCAGGTCAAGGGACACCCCCGACGACCGCACCCGAACGGTGCTGGCACGCCCGCGCAAGAAAAGAGACTGTTGACCAGCTGCAACAAAATTGGAGCCAAACAGGAGGTATAAAAAGCAAATTGGGAGGTCTGAATAGAACCACCATTTTGTATATTATGTCGATAATAGCAAGAGAGCGAGTTTTTTTTTTTTTTTTTTTTAATCAAAGGGGGTGTCAACCCATGGGATGTAAAGTACGAAACATTACAAAATGACTCACCCAAACAGTCGGACTACAACAATATTGAGTCATGAATAAAAAACTTAAAGTAAAGACCTAGACTAATCAAACATAATGTAATCTGAGAAATAAGGCTTCAAGTACCACAGTAACCTGACACTATAAGGGAAGCCTTCGAACACAGCCAAGAGTCTTCCCCAATTTTATTCAAATACCCAAAGAAACACCCTACACTGAAGGCGCTTCCCCGGGCTCAATGAAAAGATAAAAATAAAAAGTGGCTGCCCGCTAAGCGAACTAGCTGCAAGCTAAGTAAAAAGAGAAAAAAAAAAAAAAAAAAAGGGGCTGTGACCACTAGCCCAATTTTAACCAAAAAATTGCCCACTTGCTCCACTAAAAGTTTTTTACTCCCATCTACCCAATCTAATATCTATTGACAGTATTGCCCTTTTAATTAACAACCTACACCTTTCAGACTCCTCTTCGACTCCTCTCAAACTCTCTCTCTCTCTCTCTCTCTCTCTCTCTTCATGTCTGCAGATCTGGATCGGCGGAAATTTCCGGTCATCCAACGAACATGAGGGAGAACAACGGGTTTGGGTTTGAATTACATAGCTTTAAGCAAACAGTTGCTACAGTACTTTGAGCCCTGTTTCAACAGCTTGCCTCGGCCCTCCGGCATTGATCCCATAGCTTTAAGCAAACAGTTGTTACAGTACTTTGAGTAGCACACCAAGCACCACTCCCTCTCCTTCAATCTGTTCCCTTTTCCACACCTGCTACAAATCCCTCTCTTACTCGCTACCTTCAGCGGCGAGGCCCAAGCAACCAGCGATCCCACCGGCTCCGATTGCGGCGACGAGGACCGGTCGCTGTCGTGTTCTGTCTCCTATTCTCTCGGCGTGTTGAAAGTCACGACCGCCGCTCTCTTTCCTCCTCCGACGTCGTCCTCGACCGGTTTCGGCTCCAAGTTCGAGTCCTGAGCTGAAACCTACCAAAAACGACGTCGAAGTCTGCCACGGGAAGCCGTGGAGGAATAGGACAACCGGGCCTTGGCCTTTCTCGACTACGTGCATGTTGATGCCGTTGACTTTGATCGTTCTATGCTCTACTCCGTCCATATCTCTTCTTCTTGTTTCTCTCCTTGATGATGTTTCTGAAATCTGAACTCAGTGAGAACGGTGAGTGATGATATATATAGTGGGAGCAGTGCTACAGACACCAAAAAAATATACCAAAAAGCAATACCAAATGACATGGCGTCTGAGTTGGCGTCTTACGTGTCATGACATTCAATTTAATAATTTCCTGCAAATTTCATTGATTTTATCTAGAAAACTAATTCATCAGTAAAAAAGAAGAACGTGATTCACCAAACAACCAGATCTGCTACCGCCCTTCCTCAAACAAAACAACCACATCTGCAGAATCAAAAGAGCAAAGAAATCTAGAGAATAGCGCAAAGAAAGTACATCAAATCTGGGAGACTGTATATATAATAGTACAACTATTTCTTTCTCCCTCTAACAATATGAGAATTCATATTAAATTCATTTGAAACCCAGTAGAGATGGATTTGGCCATCAATTGAAAATCACCATTTCTCATTTACTCCATCACAACATATCTCTATTTCCAGCAGGATGAAACCCACCACCACTAACCGTATATAATAGATCATTATTCAATTGCCAATAAACTAATGAATTAAGCCATACACAACTTTTTATTCTATTTACTCTGTTTTGGTTGATCGCCTTTTCCTACAATTGCATGTTAAAGTCTCCATGATTTAAGGGGTTGGTTTAGGATTCTTCATTAGGGTTGATTTAGGGTTCTTCATTCATTTTGTTGTTGATTATCATATACATTTTTTTTCTAATTAAACAACACTAACTTTTAATTATTGATATTTCCATTTTAAAGAATAAAAATAAAATATAAGAATACATGCTAAAAATAGTTTGATGATATGGCACCTGCCACATCATTTGGTATTGATATTTGGTATAATTATTTGGGATCTCAAGCATTTTTGATATAGTGGTGGCCGTCTAGCTATTTGAGCCTTTGAGGTATATCTATTTTGTATATTATGTCGATGAGTCTCTTGCTATTTTCTATAGAGAAATTCTTAGGTGGGGGTTTCCCCACCAAGTGACTTTAGGGCCAACCAATCAGAAGAAAGAAAATTCTCTATTTTCTGAAACTGTTTCTGCTTCCTAAAGTGCAATACCCAAAACACCCCCCCTGCTGGGCAGTGATTGGTCCGCCTCACCACGTGGCCGTGCGGTCCACCCCATGCAAGATTCTCTCTTTTGTATATTATGTCGATGATAGCAAGAGTTTTTTTTTTTTTTTAAATCAAAAGGGATTTCAACCCATCGAATGTAAAGTATGGAATATTACAAAATGACTCACCTGAACAGTCGGGCTACAACAATATTGAGCCATGAATGAAATTTTTCAGTACTATAGTAACCTGCACTACCAGGGAAGCCTTCGAACACAGCCAAGAGTCTTCCCCAATATTATTCAAATACCCAAAGAAACATCCTACACCAAAGGTGCTTCCCCAAGCTCAATGAAGAGATAAAAATAAAAACTGGCAGCCCGCCAACACAACTAGCTGCAAGCTAAGTAAAAAGAGAAAAAAAACTCTAACTAAAACACAGGCCCAAAGGCAGGGGGACTAAACTCCAAACCCTAGACGCAGTCCCACCAAGCCTACTCGATGCTTGCAACCCCAGAACCATCTAAGCTAGAACACTGCCGCTTTTGGAATCCTCCATCAGCAGAGACATAACATTGTTGCGAGCGCTCAAGTCAACAACCCCAACAGCAGACAGAAGAGCTCTGCTGGATCGAAAAACACTGCCTCTCGACCACCCTGGCAATCGAGCCACACCACTTCCTAGACCAAACCAACGTCCAACACCAGGCTGTCTACTCTCAAAACTAGGGTCACCAAAAGATCGAACCAACTGGTCCAACACAGCAGCACTGCCCCAAGCATCGGGAGGAGAGCCCGAAGCCGTTGCCAGCGGATGCAATCCCACCAAATGTAACCTTATGTCCCCACGAAGTAGAGAAGCCAAAATCCGATTTCTCTGGGGCTTGAAGCCGGGCAATGTCGTCAACACTGTCTACTTTGCCGCCATCAAAAGGAGAAGCAAGAAATAAGGCGAGAACGAAAAGTCCCACCATCAGAGAGAAAACGGAAAGAGCCATATTTTGCAATTAAGGTTGAGTGTTTCTTGTTTATTCTAGGAGATGATATTCACACGCCGTTATAAATTACTGATTACATACCCTTTTATATGTTAATTAGAACATAAGGTGTGTCATTAGTATTTTTAATGGAAAATAGTGTGTGGATATCACTTTTCCCTCGGTTTAGGATTTGTATTTGGGCTCTTTGGGCCTGCTGTCCTTTTTGGGCTTTTATTGAAGTTGCTTATAGACCAAAAACAACATTGCATGTATAACATTTTGTAAGTTTGAAACTAACCCCATAGTCCTATAAGAGAGCTCCGTAGCTAACCACCAAATGCTATGTGATTTCCAGACTAAAAAATATAACAGAAACTTTGACAAAAATAAAATGCAAAAGGAGTTTGAAATTTTGTCCGGAACTTGAAAAAAAAAATACAATGATTGCTTTTTTAAAAAATGCAAAACATATGTTGGAGTTGGAAAAGAAAAATAATGTGTATAAATTTTTTAACCAAAACAATAACTACCGTAATTTTGATGATTCAAGTCTTAAGAAAAGACAATTTCTATGAGCAGTGCTGCTGGTATAACTGAGATCATATATATCACGAATTCAAATCTCATTGTCGACGGATGATGTTGAAAAAGTACGAGAAATTGTGGGTTCAAGGTTTATCCTAATTGAATGAGTAGTTATTCTTCTAATTACGCTTATGTTCTGCATCAATCAATATCGTGGCCCAAAAACTTCGAAGTCACTAATAGATGAGTCTCTTTATGAACCAATGAAAGTCAATTCTGGTATGCTTATTGACCACAACAGCTAGCTTAGCTAGCCATGAAAAGTCACAGACAAGAATGCTCAAATGCATAACAGAAACACTGGTAGCAGCGGTACAAGAACACAACAAACTGACACAATACACAGGGAGATGCAATGCATTACTCGAATTTCTTGATGAAGTCGTGAATGTGTTCACTGATTTCATCGGCCTTTTCTTGGTTGTTAAAATGGGCAACTCCTTCCATTACAACCACTTCTTCCAAGAACGGTACATATTTCTTGAACCCGCCATTGTGTATGAAATCCTTGGCGCCAAGAGAATTATAAACAAGGTCTTGGTCTCCCACAATGAACTTAACTGGAACTTTCACTTGAGCCCCAATCCAGGGTGCAAGGAGTTCCCAATTTCTACCGAGAAATAAAACCAACCATCAACATTACATTGGCATTTGGACATCAAGGCAGAAACTTTAAATCAGTAAACATGCAACCAGAGTTTGAAGTACATACCGGTCAAAGTTTCGGTAGTAGTTTAAGCCACCAGTGAAGCCCTTCTTCTCAAATTTGCTGACATAGTAGTTAACATCATCCTCAGACAACCAACTTGGTAAGGCGATCGGGGCATCTGGGGGATGTCCGAAGCCTTTACCTTTAGGGAGGAAAAGCGGACCAGGGTGGCGTAAGGTCAAGAATTCCCTAATAACTCTTGCAGTACCAATTTGGGCGAACTCGGCTTCTATCTCTCCAGGCTCCTACAAGGTGAGTAAGGTGAGTAAGTAATCTGTCTATCATAATCATATCAATTGCAATCTCAGTTTTTTGTTTCTAAAATGAACTAATTTCGATGACTCCAACAAAACTGTGTCGTCAAGTTACTACCCTCTAGAAAAATGATAATAAAACATGATGTAAAATGAGCGGGAATGGGGGCGTTCTTACAGGAATGGAGAATTCGAAAACCATCCACAACTTCATATATAAAGTGCATTTGAAATCCTGCTCCATTTTCATCTAAAATTATTTACTAACTTTTGCAAATAGATGAAAACCATGATCTTCTGGAATCTAATTAGACCCGCCTCCACCGCTGGAGAGAGTAAAGAAGTCATGTTTAAAGTCAAGACCAATGATATTGAATACTCTTACAAAACAAAAGAATCTTCAATAGCATCTTTCATATATGCATTGACAAGCAGAAACTGCAGTTAATAACAATTCAATCACTAGATAAAGGATAGTGGGATCAAGATTTATAAATAAATATGTGTTTAAGGATATCTCTATTTGTGTTTGGCCCAAACTCTAGGTTACTTGACCTAGTGGTAATAGGGTTAAATTAGAAGGATCTAGATTCCTATTCAATGTACGATTACTTTCCTTGTACGATTGAGATTCTATGCATTGTAATCCTCTATATAAAGAGACCCCTATTATCAATGAGAATACACAGCAAATTCCTCTCAATTTTTAGTTTCTCTACAACACGTTATCAGCACGAAGCCCTAACCCTGAAACAAATAGCCAAACCATGATTCAAGAAGCTAAAAACCTTGAATCCGAATACAAAAACTTGAAGCCTTTTCTGCTTCCACCTCACACATTGAAGAACTCAATCCCAGGAGTCCAGAACCGGCGGCCCCACCCCAAGAACCGGCCGGAAACCCACCGAACCGGCCACCGGAAGCTCCATACAACTTGCAGCAAATATTCCACCGGTTCACCATCTTCCGGACCTCAAATTTCCACCAAATTTTGTCCCAAGAAGCTCCTCCACCTGAAGATTCTGTAACCGGAAGAAAAATCACAAAAACCGGCCTAAAAGTGGGTGAACCGGCCGACTGAATCTTCTGCAGAAAACCGGCAGAAAAGAGAAAGAAAAAAAAAAAAAAAAAGAGGAAGGAGGCAGCCCTAGCCAAGCCCAAGCCGAGGTCCACTGACCTAAGCCCAGAGGCCTGCTGACGTCAGCGTCCACGTCATCCTTGCACACCACGTCAGCTCCGTTCTGCCACGTCAGCGCCGCACTGCCACGTCAGCTACCCGGTCAACTCCAGTCAACCCTCCGGTCAACGACCGCCGGCAACATTTCCGGCCAACTTTTCCGGTCACTTTTCCGCGACTTTTCCGATCACTTTTCCGGCGACATTTTTCCGGTCAAGATTCCCGGCAACTTTTCAAGGTAAACTTTTCTAAAAGTTCCCGTTTTTTTTTTATTACTTTTCTCTTCTTTTTCTCGGGGACTTCCAACATCCCTTCTTCTACCCCTCTTTCTTCTTCATAGGGGAGACCAATAGCCGAACTGTGGGGGTTCGTGCTCACTCCAAGCTTGGAGCTTGTAGAGTCCTCCAAACTTAGAGTTTGTTGAGAAGAAAAACGATCGACCACATACATCATTGTTTCGATCTAATCCAAAACCCCTCTTGGAATCGGATTTTCTTGGAAGCGACTACGCTCTGAAAATCCCTAATTTCTTGTAAGCGACTACGCTCAGAAATTTTATATGTTTTCGTGGTAGCCTTTCACGCTCCGAAACTAACCCTAATTTCTTGTTCTCTTTCAGGATGAGTGACCTGAACAAATTGGACTTTGCTCCATTGGGAACAACTGGCTCTGAATATCACAGGTGGGTTCGTGATGTCCGCCAGCATCTCAAGGCCGATGGAATCCTGGATACGATTCTCGAGCCTAGCCAGGACGTGCTAACTGTTGAGCAAGCTCAAGCTTTGGAAGCAAGTAGAGCAGCCTTAGAGGCAAATAAGGCGAAAGCCATCATCCTAATGACTCGTCATATGGATGATTCGCTCCAGTACGAGTATATGAATGAAGAAGACCCCAGAAGGCTGTGGGTCTCACTCGAAGAAAGATTTGGCAACGTCCCTGACTCCTTCCTTGCTTCCTGACCTAGAAGTGAGATGGCATAGCCTCCGCTCCTATGATTTCAAGTCAGTTCTTGACTACAACTCGGAAGCACTTCGCATTAAATCCTTAATGGAATTCTGTGGTAAAGAGATCACAAATGCGATGTTGATTGAGAAGACTCTCTCTACCTTCCCCGTTTCTGCATTGATGGTTGCTAAGAACTATCGAATTGATGTTACTGCAGGACGGATCACAAGGTTTCATGAGCTCATTGGAGCTATGAATGTCACTGAAAAGTATGACAACATCCTTGTGAAGAACTATAATTCGAGATCCGTGGAAACAGAGCATATTCCGGAATCCAATTATAGTCGCGCCTCTAAGAGAAGGTGCCAAGAGCGAAACCCTAATCTTAGGGATACTTTTGGACGTTCTGGTCCATATAATCGCTCTACTTGGGAAGGTAACTGCCAAAATAGGCGAACACGGAACCGAAGAGGTAAATGTGGAAAGAGAGAGGGAGGCAACGCCTCTGGCCATGTTGGTGGCGCAACCAACACTAAGAGCCATCTAAATGACGCTTTCAAAGCGCCTCAATCAATGGAGTTCGAGCAAAGAGATGTATGTTCTCAATGTGGAGTGTCTGATCATTGGGCACACATTTGTAGAGCTCGTGAAGAACTTGTCACCGCCTACAAAGCATATTTGTGAAGCAAGAGAAGCTCACTATGTAGAACAAGAAGATCAAGAAGATGATCTAGAGTGAAGGGTTAAAGACTACAAATCTGGCTGGGATCAATAGATCGTCAATTCTGTTTAAGTCTTTATTTTCCAAGAGATGTAGGCAATTGCCATATTATTTTTGTAGTAGATGCCTATGGTTTAGTTTTTTTTCAAAGTAGGCGTACTCAATGTAAATGTGATGTCTAGGAAGGTTTTGAGATAAGTGGTAATTAAGCGAGCTTTACTCCACCGACATCTCCCTACTCACCTGGTCACACTTGCGTTGGAATTACCGAAAGAAGTTAGACGACTACCATTGTTTTGCATTAGCTAAGCATTTGGATTAGATTCTCCTAATGGTTAAGAGGCAATGATGTACTCCGTTGGCTTATGAATAAAATTTTGAGTTCTTTTCATTATGACTCCATTTTGATTCATGAGCATGTTACTTTGTGACTACGATGGCTGGGCCATCAGTATTAATTCAAGGACATGGAATAGCCCAAGTTCTCTTTTCCAAATGGCACCTTGATTAATGTCACAGAAACTCTCTACGCTCCTAGGGCAACTCGCACCTATGGATAGCCAACGGATTCCATGCGAAAACGCATGTAGAGAACAGTAATGAGTTCCTTTGCAATGCCTCTAATGATTGCGAACGAAGGCGCATCTTAGAGAAGTTTATGTGTCTCTCTAGTGGACTCTATGTCACTATTCGAGCTATTAAATCCAATAAAGCTATGAGAGAAGATCTCTTGGATTTAGACACATATTGGCTTTGTCTCGACAGGATAAGTCACCCTGGTCATGATATGATGATCCGTCTACTAAAGACTTCACATGGACACCCTCGAGCGAAATGAAGCAAGAATCAAAAATTGGTTCCTGGACTTAGCAAGACCGCAACAATTGCAGCATCTGGCGCTGCAGCTGTCTTGGGGCGCCATATGGCCGCCCAAGTCCCTTGTGACAACGCCATATATGGCGCTACCCATGGCCATGACGCCATGGATGTCAATCCCCATGGTTATAACACCATGGATGCCACTTCCCATGGTCATGACACCATGATGGGTGATGTAGTCACAAACTTTGCTTCAATATGCGTCTCAAACGCTCAGGCCCAACCAAAACTCTCCTTGGTTGCTTCTAAAGCCTCTCGCTCATTTTACGAAGCCACTTCCTTAGGAAAATTAGGATTGAGACCGTCCTATGCAAAGGATATGAAAATACTCATTATGTTCTTACATAGAATCCGTAGGGATTCTGTGGACTGATTCCACCAACTTGCGGACGTTTAAATATCTCATGATGTTGGTTGATATGCAAACACGCTGGTCACGTGTTGTGCCATTGTCCACTTGTAATGCTGCTTATGAAACACTCCTAGCACACATCATATGACAACGGCCTCACTCCCCGAATCATCCTATTCAGTCAATTGGATTTGACTATGCTAGTGAGTTTACATCGAAGACTTTCGATGGATATTGCAATGAGACTGATGTTGGACATCATATTCTCATGTACACACTCAAATGGTCTCGCGGAAACGACTACGATGGTAGTCAGGACATTGGAAATGCGCCCCAATCTCCTTATCCGCTTGGGGTGATGCAATATCGCACTCAGCAATGCTAATTCGTCTACGACCCACCGCCACTCAATCTACCTCTGCGTTACAGCTAGTGACTGGGTACAAATATCGTACTTACGCATATTTGAGTGTGCCATTTATGTGCCAATTGCGCCGCCACAGCGCTCTATAATGGGTCCTTACAGACGAATGAGCAACTCAGTTGGATTTGAGATTCCAACAATCGTCCGCCAATTAATGCCCTTGCATGGCGATCTCCTTACCGCTAGATTTGCGGATGTCACTTTGATGAGACAGTCTTCCCGTCGTTAGGGGGAGATAAGAACACAGATGTTCAGCAGGAACGACAGGAATTGTCGTGGCCTGTCCCCACTATGTCTCATCTCGATCCCTACTAAAGTGACGAGATCACACAAATATGCTGCAAACACGCCCGCAAGGATGGAAGTCCCTACGAGAGGACGTAGCGCCACCCTACACAGAGGTAGGCATGGCGCCAATGCCAAAGAGAGTGGTACTCTGGCGTTATAGGCCATGGCCCCAGCTAGGATGCGTGGGAGGCTCGTGAGTTCGAATGATACTTTGGCACATTCCAACCCTTTGATCATCGACACTCAAAATCCGTCTCATGAGAATCTTCCGGGTTATGGTTATCGTTGGGGGACGCCTCAACGTTAGAACCCTATTCCTGAGAATATAGAGCTCTATGAAACTTACACTAGTGTACATGAGACGTGGGATAAAAACTCCATCATAATTGATGATGTAGTCACGCATTTCGTTGCGCATGAGTTTGTTGAGTCCGATGATATCGAACCACGCTCCGCTGATGAATGAATGCCAACGTAGAGAGATTTGGCCTAAATGAAAAGATGTGATCCAGGTTAAGATGGATTCTCTAACGAAGAGGAAGGTTTTCTGAGCTAGTGATGCCAACACCTCCTGACATAAAACCTATTGACTAATGGGTCTTCGTTAGAAAGTGTGATGAGAAAAAGAGATGGCAATCTCGCCTTATGGCGCAAGGCTTCTCACAAAACGCCCTGGAATTGACTACGATGAGACATATTCTCTCGTAATGGATGTCATTGCACTCCACTACCTTGTCAGTTTGGTAGTTTCCGAATAACTGAACATGCAGCTTACAAATGTGGTCACTACGTATCTCTATGGGGATCTAGATACGGAATATACATGAAGGTTCATGGTGAACTTCATTTACCCAAGTCAAGTGGCTCTAGACCACGGAGCGCGTTTACAAAGAGGTTGAAACGCTCACTAAAGTGACTACTTGATTGGGAAGGGATATGCCCACGCGTTTCCATAACAAGTTTCGGATTCTATCGCGGTTCATGTTGGACATGATCTTCATTGGAAGCCCTTAAAGAGTTAAGGGAAACCGCTGAACACTAGAAATCCGAGTTTGAGATGAAGGATTTTGGGAGAACACGATTATGTCTCGGTTTGGAACTTGAGCATCGTGTTGATAGATGCTTAGGCATTTTGACAAGGTCAAGCCTTCAAGCACCCCCATGATCGTTCGTAGTCTTGATCCTGAAAAGGATCCTCTTCGTCAAAAGGATGATGACGAAGATGTGCTAGAGGCAGAAGTGCCTTACTTGAGTACAATAGGTGCATTATTGTACTTAGTTAAATGCACAAGACCGGACATCTCATTTGCAGTATGCTTGTTAACTAAGATATAGCTTTGCGCCAACGCGACGCCATTGGATTGATGTAAAAGATATCTTTCAGTACTTAAGATGTACGATTGATATAGGTTTGTTCTATCCCTACAGAGAGATGACTGATTCAGTCCCATCACACACCAGGAACACCGCCAACACTGGCTTGCGTCCTCTATCCCCATCCCAAAACAACATGTGTTTTGGAAGGTTTTGCTGATGTTGGGTATCTCTCTGACCCACACAAAAGTCTTCCCAAACTGGTTAAGTGTTCACCATGGGTAAAGACCGTGATAACTTGGAGGTCTACAGAAATAGACCCTAGTCGCTATATCTTCGAACAATGCACAGATCATTGCTCTTCACGAAGAGATTTGTGAATGTATATGGATTGGATCCATAATTACGCATGTTCGAACAATTGTGGTTTGAAGTCTACCATAGATGAGCCTACGAGCATTTAGGATAATGCAGCTTGTTTTGAACAAATGAAGCAAGGCTACATCAAAGCGACAACACCAAGCTTAATCAGCAACAACAGACTCTCCTCAAGATCAAAATGAACTAGGTTCGATCTGAGGACAGTGTGGCAAACTTGCTCACTAAGTCATTGCCTAAATTCCACTTTCGAGAAACATGTTGGTAGCATCGTTTACGGAAGTTATCCGAACTCCCCTAACCGTAGTCATCAGGGGGAGATGCAGACATCAGGGGGAGATGTCTACATGTATGGTCTCGAAACGTGAAGGGTGTGTTGTGCTCTTTTTCCCCTTCGACCGAGGTTATTTTTGTCCCACTGGGTTTTTGTTACTCGGCAAGGTTTTTAACGAGGCAACGAGAGAAACACCGCGTTTGGACAACACAAGGGGGAGTGTTTAAGGATATCTCTATTTGTGTTTGGCCCAAACTCTAGGTTACTTGACCTAGTGGTAATAGGGTTAAATTAGAAGGATCTAGATTCCTATTCAATGTACGTTTACTTTCCTTGCACGATTGAGATTCTATGCATTGTAATCCTCTATATAAAGAGGCCCCTATTATCAATGAGAATACACAGCAAATTCCTCTCAATTTCAGTTTCTCTACAACAATATGGTCATTTTCCACATCAAAATGGCATAGAATATCAACTTTTCAATTAGGCCCCGTTTGGAAACAGAATTTTGATTTGGATTTGAATTTCAAATTTTAAGTATTTAAAATCTGGAGAATATCACAAATGGTCACTCAATTTTTACCTGTTCGACACTTTGGTCACTTACTTTTTAAATATATCACTTTGGTTACTCATCTTTAACTCTGTTCTTCACTTTAGTCACTCCGTTAATTTTTTTCATTACAAAAAATTTTATTTGCCACAATGTCAAGGATATTTCGTCTAACCAATCATGAAAAATTGAGAAATCTAAATTGAAATGATTGGGAGAAATGACTAACGTGAGACAAAATGCTTATTCAGTGACTAAAATGATTGACAGAGTAAGAGTTGGGTGACAAAAGTGATATATTTGAAAATTGAGTGACCAAAGTGTCAAATGTGTTATAGTTGAGTGACCATTTGTGAAATTCTCCTTTTAAAATCTACATAATTGAAATATGTGTATTTTAAATTTCACTGTTTGGATTGAAAAAAGATATGTAAAGATTTAAAATTGAAGATTTAGATTTTACAACATTAGAACAACATCCAACTCAACCAAGTCAACCATCAAAAGCTTCAGAGCAATCAGAAACTTGACTCAGAGGGGATGAAGTCAATGGCGGTGAGCTCGGCCACAGTCGTCGGAGTCAATGAGTCGTCAGAGATGTAGAAGAAGCTACAGAGGCTGAGCCAAAATGCAGAGAGAGTGTAGATTGGGATGGAGTCGGCGGCGGAGAGCTCGGCCATATTTGCCAGAGTCGTCGGCAATGCAGAAGAAGCTACAGAGGCAGATGTAATGCCCCAAACTACACCTCATCAGCTTGCGCGGGTCACAGTGCCGCGTGTCTTTAAGACATAAACTGAATGTTAAGTTTATATCCTAAAAACTCTCAAGGCATTTTTGTTAAATAGCTTTTCGTAAAACGCATAGCGGAAACGTCGAGATACTTTTTTAGGTGAAACTTTTAAAATCATTTATCGAACTAGTCTATCTAAAGTGATTCTAAATCACCAGTAAAGTAAACAAGACTTGACACATTTTCGATACAAGACGGAACAAAGACTTACAAGTTCCAGAATTAATGACTCAAGAGATTGAGTTCGAGACTAGACACGGAACCTGGCCTCCGTTACTACTATCCACCGAAGCTATTTCCACACACCCTACTCCGTCTATCAATCCCGTTACCAGTGCACAGTACCTGCATCCACACTGTTCTAGGGGTGAGCTTTCGTCCTCGCTGCTCATTGGGAAACAACTCTAATAGGTTTGAAAACAATATAATATCGCTTTGTGGCCACAATATAAAAACATACTTAAACCATTCATTTGAAGAACGACAAACTTTATATTATTTTTCTAACTTCAAAACCAATACACGATACTTAAATAAATACGGCGCCAAATCCAAGTGTTACCTGATGGCCGGTCTCATAGACTCACTACATGACCTTGCCTCAAATTAATTTATAACCAAGTAAGCGTAGCGAGAGCGTCCACTACCTAGCTACGCGCACGTACCGAGTCCGTCATTACGATCGGAATACTCAAACAACCAACGTAACTAACCCTCTGGAGGTTAAGGGGATCGAACCCAAGGAAGTCAGTGTCACCCTTCTCTCTTAAGCCATCACATCTCTCACGGTTTGGTTAGTAAGCATTACATTTTGACATAACCAAACCACATAAACTTAACGTGCATCTTTTTATAAAAAGTGTAAAATAATAAAACCACTAATCAAGGAGAGTCCAGGATCCCCTACCTGGACTCCAATGCTCTTCTTCACGTACTTCGAGAGTCACGAACCTTCCATTTCTCTGGTAACTAGAGTGCTAGATTCCAACATATTGCTCGTCATTGGATAAATATTAAAGTTTCGACAGTTAAATAATCGTCTGATCAATCTTTCCTAGTTTGACCAGGAGTTGACCAGCGTTGACCAATATTGACCAATCACGACTACCTTCACAAATAGTCCCAATTACTCGACACTTACTTGAAATTGGACTATCAATCAATTTCCATGGCTTTACCAATTATTTTCCAAAATTCAATAAATGTCGCATCACATAGTAATTCGATCGAATTTACTATGGACACCCATTTAGTTTACTTTCACTTCAAAATAAATTCGTTAACTTCTCTGTACAAACCTTGGCATCCAATTAAATATGGAATGCCACCACAACTTACTCTACTCCTTACCAGCTCCTACTAATCAGTTGTTCTAAACAATTATACCCATTCAACTAGTTTATGCACAGGTGCCACTTCGACAAGTACTTCAACCAATTCTCTATCACCTTTACACACACACACACCCCGTCCATACAACTTTGGATTCTCCAAGCCAACTCAAACAATTATATATCCAATTTCCAATGAATACTAGGCTATCTTAAAAGTAACGAAATATATTCTAGGCACCCATACTGGGTAACACAATTCACAGAGACATGCGAACAAGAGCAATCATAGTTCCAGAACATCAATCCCAACAATGCAATTTCTGGAATTTTCAAGGAAAACCTTGACTGACCTTCGTGTTGGACAAGAGCTAGGAGGTACCCCAAAGCAAAATTTTCAAACAATAGGGTTTAGTAGTTGGTATCTCTTGCAACCCTTTACTTTCGAAAATTTGGTTCAAATTCCTTGAGCACATTTTGAAAACACCACCTTTCAAAATAAACAACTTGAACCGAAATTAGAATTTTGCGAGCCGACAAAAATATTTGTGGTACCAGAACTTTTAAATCGATAGAAATCAAAAACTTTGGAAGCACTGCTCTGATTGCAGAGCCGGAAAGTGGAGACGTGGAGAGAGAGAGAGAGAGAGTAGATCGAAGGATGTGAGAGAAACCTTGGAGAGAGAGAGAGAGAGAGGAGAAAAGAAGAAAGAGAGAGGCGCGGTCTGTTTTTTCAACGAGTCAAAGACCTGATGATTTGAAATAACTAAGGTCCCCTGGTTATTTGAAATCATCAACTTTTGTTATCTGAAATCTCTGGGCTGATTTTGAAGAAATCCAAATACCCACTAAAGAAGACAGTCAAACGAGATTATTTGAAATCTCGGGGTCTTAGACTTTTTGTTTTTTGTTTTTGTAATTAATAGAGACTTCGAAAAGTAGATAAAGGAATACATACATATGATGTTAAATAACGGGTCTACTTTCGTCTTCTTCTCTCTCTTTTTTTTTAGGCTAAAGTAGGGCTGCCACTTGGTTTGGTATTTACCAAAAATTACCAAACCGATTGAATACCAACCGATATTTTAAGTTTGGTAAACCGACTTTTTGGTAATCGAGGTCAATAAAACCGAAATCGAAAATAATCGAAAAAAATTGGTTTGATTTTGGTAAATACTGAATCTACCGATTATTTATATATGAGCTTTATATACTATACTTTTCAATATACATACATGTATATTAAGAAATAAACATAAAAAAATTCATAATTGTATGAACATTACTACATATACTACACTGATAATACATGTATTTTAAGTAACCTAGTCAAATATGATTTTTTTTTTTTAAAGGAACTGGTCAAAGATGGTTAAATAATCTAGTTTTATTGAAAATGACTAAAAGTTGATGTCATATGTACAAAAGAAAGCTATAAAAAGTAGATGAATACAAAGTTTACAACTATAAAATTAGAAAACCTAGTATGGTTCATTCTAATTTATATGACAAAGAACTAATTGTTCTAAAGTTGGTAATACCGAAAACCAAAATACCGAATTTAGTAGATATGATTAAAAACTGAAAATTTTGATTGGTAATTAGTAACTCAATTTTGAAACCGAAAGCTTTGGTTTTGAAGTTGGTAATACATATAACCGATTCGAACCGACCGAGTGACAGCTCTAGGCTAAAGATAATGGGTTACTTTGAATAGTAGATACATTATCCTGTAAAATAATGGTAGATACACAACAAATCATAAAACAGAGGAATACAGATGATTAGATAAAAACCCGAGAAAGACAGATGATCAAATGACTGAAGCAACTTGGGGAAAAAAATGAAAACTCTTGCTCTAAAACAGTAACTTGGACCCCCAAAAAATCCAAAAAACTATATAATGGAAAAACTAAAATAGGGGAAAAGAAGATCGAACCTGAAACCTGCAGATGTAATAGTCGTCCCCATAAGCAGCTTTCATGGATTCAATAGTCTTGCTCTGAGGATTTCTAGGAATAAATTGCACGCTCAAGTTGACCAGAGCCTTGACTCGGTCCGGCCGAAACAGGCAGAGATACCAAGCCATGAGTGCACCCCAGTCGTGCCCGATCACGAACACATTCTCCTGGTCGCCGACGACGGCGTCCAATAGCGCCACGAGATCTCCCACCACGTGGAAGCAAGTGTAGCTCGACGAGTCGGCTGGCGCGTCGGTGTCGCCGAAGCCGCGGAGGTCCGGGGCAATGGCTCGGTAGCCGAGCGAGGCCAGGGTCTGGATTTGGTGCCTCCATGAGTACCAGAGCTCCGGGAAGCCGTGGAGGAGTAGCACCACCGGGCCTTGGCCTTTCTCGGCTACGTGCATGTTGATGCCGTTGACTTTGACTGTTCTGTGCTCTACTCCCTCCATATCTCTTCTTCTTTCTCTCCTCGTCGATGGTTTATGAATCGAGTGACAATGGAGAGTGATGATATATGGCCGCACAAAGAGTCCGTCCACTGATACAGCTGGAAGAGATCGATAAAAACGAAGTGTCAATTTAGGAACTTTGTCATTAACTGCTGCCAAGCAAATGTGGAGAGCCGCCGAATATAGACAAGGGATAGAACAACATGCGAAAATGATATCGATTAGAAATCCGAATATGATCATTGCATGACGCCTATTTTAGTAATAGAATCGTTTTTTTTTTTTTTTGGCAAAAATTTTAGAAATAGAATCTGAAAACTAGATCTGAACATGTCGTGCTGTTAAATAATCAAATGGACGGGAGTTGTTTTGTTGTGGGCAGTGATCCATCTTCGGTTTTCTAGATTTGCTTTCGCAGTGTTTTGAGCCCTGTTAGTGCCTTGGCTCTCTTGCACCGTAGTTTATGCCCCTTGGCATCTTTTCCTCAAATTGTTTTTATTACTATCAAGATTTTTATGCGTTACTTTATTTGAATTTTTCATATTCTACACCTTTTTTGCTGGAGTGGTATTTGATTTTGGGTAATTTTATATTTTTTGTTGGATTAAATTCAGTTTACCCCCTAAGGTTTGGAGATAATTCCCTGTCCTTAATTTCAATTTAATCAATTTACCCCCCAAGCTTTCCAATTTCAATCAGCCGTGTCCAATTTCTACTATTCCGTCCAATTTGGACCGTTAAGTCTGACTTTTGAGGGCTAAAATGGTCATTTCAAGACAAAAAAAAAGAATTTTTTTTTCTTTTTTTCGTTTTTATTTTATTTATTTATTTTTGTTTTTTTTTTTTCATTTTAAAATTTTTTTTTCCATCTTTTTTTTTTTTTTTTATAAATTTTGTCTTCAACCTGTACACCACAAGTTATAATAGGTTTATAAAAACAAAAAGATACTCTAGGCGGTTGAAAGTCTCTCGCTGATCTACGACATTTATGATATATCTCCGATAAAGAAAAGAATTTTAGGATATATCCCCAATAAAGTGAAGAAATGTCTGTGTAAACTTATTTTTTACAGATATTTACAGATAAAGTGTAAAATCGTGAAGAAATATTTGTGTAAAATCATTTTTTACAGATATTTATAAATAAAGTGTAAAATCGTTTTTTACAGATATTTCTTCACTTTATTGGAGATATCTCCTAAAATTCTTCACTTTATCAGAGATATATCACAAATATCGTAGATCAGCGAGCGGCTTTCAACCACCTAGAGTATCTTTTTGTTCTTATAAACCTATTATAACTTGTGGTGTATAGGTTGAAGACAAAATAAAAAAAAAATGAAAAAAAAAACAGAAGAAAAAAAAAAATAAAATAAAAAACAGAAGAAAAAAATATATAAAAAAAAAAAAAAGTTCCTTTTTATTTTTGTCTTTAAATGACCATTTTAGCCCTCAAAAATCAGACTTAACGTTCAAATTGGATGGAATGGACACGGTTGAGGAGAATTGACAAGCTTGGGGGTAAACTGATTAAATTGAAAGGACAGAGACTAACATGAAATTACCCCCAAACCTCATAGGGGTAAACTGAATTTAATCCTTTTTTGTTTGTCAAATTATAGCTTTGACTACTAATTTGTCTATGCTTCAGATTTTGTACATACTTTGTCTTCTGTTCTTGTTTTTCTCTTAGATATTTAGGCATTCTTCTTGGCCCTGTTTCTTTGCTTTACGATTGCCTTTGTTTTGTTATTCGCAGGACGTATTGGTCGATTGTTTCAAATGACTTTTTTTGCTTTTCTTTGCATGGCACATGGGTGAAATCTGAGGAAATTAGATCGCATGATGGCCGAGTTCATCGATTAGAGAAATGTTGCTGTGGAAATGATATTGGGACAGCAGGCTAGGAGCGGTTGCGAGCAGTTTCTTTTAGAATATACTAGCTTTATACCCGTGCAATGCACGTGTTATTGGTAAAAGAATGAAGAACGATGAAGTTTGAAATGACTTAATACCTTGAACTCCTTTGTTTTATGAAGCACATCAAAATGCATTTCTTCTATAAACACCATGACAATCACCTCAATCACCTTTTGCATTTCTCACTGTTTAATAATTTTTCTTCACCTCCTTGTTGATATAAACATGGGAAAACATAGGTCCGTATATTGCTCTAAACTTCTTAAGCATGTAAACTAATTTGAACATGATTGAGTCTCTCATGGAACTTCTGAAGCATGGAGATTGACTTTAACGTGGTTAACCCTCTTGATAACTGACGGAAAATGATTTGAACGTGGTCAAGTCTCTCATGAGATAATTGTTCAATTTTTGAATGATCTTGGATATATGTGTACTTTATCTACTTCCAATAAGACTATTTAAATTTAATAATTATTTGAGTTTTATTTCATTTAGGCAAGGGTATATTAGTCAAATCATATTTTGATGGAGCCTTTGACACCAAAAGATGGCCTCGTTTTATAGTAGTAGAGATGTGGGTAGTTTTGACATTGGATAAGGTGGTTGTTACCTTATCTGATGATGTTGGATAAGTTTGTTGTCACATCTTATCTGCTAATTAAAGTAGTTTGAGATGTATATTTTCTGGGCTCAAGTTCCTTTGGCCCATGTTTTATTTATCGTTGTAGTATTTGATTCAATGGTCCTCATGATTGAAATTGGGTAGCTCAACTTCATATTTTTTAAGTTGAAGCTTATGATTCCTGACTTTTATGAGCGCGTGTCTAATGCACCATGTTATGTACTATCAATATTGAGGTTTAACCTCGGTGCAATAAAGCTTCATGTTCTAACAAAAAAAAATTACAAGTTATATGGGCTAATAATATCAACTCGGACCACCACGTATACCATGATCCGAGACCATATTATAATTTCCCAATATTGCAATACTCGATCAACATATCAACATAGTTGGAATGAAATTTTTGTGACTCCCTAAACCCATAACCAATCTTATTTCAAAAAAAAAAACTCATAACTGATCTAATAACTAAATAACTTAACTGTTTACTTCCTCAGGTTTGTTCATCGCTTGATTATATGATGGCCTCCTATGTGATGTAGGACGAGAATGGGCCTGGTTTAGCCGAAAAATTAGAAAAATAAAGAAGCGGCGTGGAATCAAGAAGAGTGATTGGAAAATAGGTAATTCACGCATAATGAGGTTACCAGCCGCTGCAATATCCAAGAAAATTTGGTTTTGGACTTTTCGGGTTTCTCGTGCGAAAAGCCAGGTTCTGGATTGTGAATCAGATTGGAGTAAATTTTGGCCAGAATGTCCGTTTGAGACGTATGATACCTTTCTGGAATAAGACCGACGAGATCTTCAAGACTCACTTTAGAAATGAGATTTAAGCGATAAAAAAGCATCGAGAGAGAGCCAAAAGAAAAGCCGAGTGCGACCCTTCGGCGGCACGCCCTAGTGGCGGCGTCGTCGGACGGGTTGAAGGGGACTTAGTGTCCGATGTTCGTTGTTTGTGGAATAAACCCAATAGGAGTGGTGGCTTCGCTCTCCAGAACGCGATCTGGTGTTGCCGGGGACGAACGATGCAGGCTTGGCGGCTTGTGGATGGAGGTGGGGTCGTTCGCCCCACAAGAGGGAGATGGACAGCAGGAGGCGACGTCGTCTGGTGGTGCGAGGATGGGATCTGCGGGGCTCAGATCAGATCGGAGTGTTTCGATTTGGTCTGATTTGATTCGAGCCGTCCGGTGGAGAAGGCTGGCTAGGGGCGGTGGTGATGCTTGCTGGCGTGTTGGGGAGGACGGAATGAGGGAGGGGCGACTTGAATCTGCTTGGTGCGGCGGGGTGGCCGTCGATGGTCGGACGTCATGGCTCCGACTTGCGGGACGGAGGCGAGGTGCTTACAGTCAGCTACTCTCTTTGATTGGGCTAAGTGGGTTTTGGGCCAGGACTGGGGATCTGGCCCCAATTTCCCTTTATTTTATGTTTTATTGCTTTTTGTTACCATTAGTTAATTGTGGCTATATGCCAGCAATAAGTCCCTCCCATTTTTGGGTAGAGCGACGTGGGCATTGTCCCGGTATGCACACTCTGTGTGCCTTGTCTGGCCTAGCGAGGCGGCGAGCTATGTGCTTGATCAAATGGACGCAACCTCGTAGTGGCAGAATGAAATTGAGTGCTGCCAGATTTCTTTCTGTGCGGCAACATAGTGGGAAAGCTGTGCTATTTGTAATGATGCTTCTTCGTTATAGAGTTATCTTTCCGATATGTCACCGCTTTGTCAAAGCAAATAGAGTAGCCATTCGTGCACTCTTTGCTAATTGGTGCTTGTTAGAATACATAGATTCTGTGGAGAGTCCTGGTATTATTTTAGGATGTTCTCTTTATGCTTATTGTAATCTGGAGTTCAGGCTCTACGTCCCCCCCTTGTATTCTGCAATTTCATTAATCAAGGCATGAGGGCAGCCGCACCAGCCCCATTTCAAAAAAAAGAACGACGAAATCTTCAAGACTCACTTTAGTGAGCCCTAACAGATTTAGGCCAAAATGTGTCGTCTTAATTATCTGATTCGCGATTTAATATTTTTAGGCTAGTTTTACATTTGTTTTATGATTCTTTTTATTTAGGTTTTTATTTTCCTTTTTAATTTAGATTCTTTAGGATTTCTTGTTAGGTTATGATTGTGATTAGGTTATGACTTGGATGCCTATATAAGCATCATCATGCTATGTATTAATTAAGATCAGTTTATCATATCAAATTTAATAAAAATGAGAGTTTTTCTCTATTTCTCTGATAGACTCCAGAACTATGTCTTTTAGAGTTTATCGTTTGTAAACCCCGTTACTTCCGACTGCATCACTATGACACGTCATGGGCCTACATAATTAAAGCCCACAAACTCGAGGCCCGGTCTGCAACCTTGAATGAACTCGTCGAAGTAATTGTCCCGCTACCAAATCCTACTGACACATGCAGCCACGTTAATGTGGATATGCAAATAACGTGAGTCGCAGGTTGAGTAGTACTAGTCATCTTCTTTCTGAAACAGACACACCCAGAGAGAGACTAGCACATGATCGGCGACCCGGCCGCTCCTTAAATTATTGGAGCTTTGTGCTTCTTCTTGGTTTTATTAGTGATTGTCACTGTTCAGTTGTTGTGTGAAATTGACCCATCGAACTGTTGCATCAGTTTGGTCTGCAGCCTGCTCCTCTTTCTTGCCAATTTGCATCGTAATAGATATATAATTTTAACAGCCATTATTTGATCCAATGAACCTTGCTCATCCAACAACTTGGAGTTGTCACACCATTCAACAATGCTCTGCATGTGTTCTGTGTGCTGTTCCCACAGAGAAAAATCCCTAGTTTTGGATAAGCTATCACTGCCATTAGCTTAAGCCTCCGGCGTTTAACTGTCATTCTTATAAGGATGGTAATTACAAATCTTATACACTATTGGTGGTAGAGGGCTCCTTTGTAAGTTGTAACTTGTAACTGCTTTTAGAACTGTCAAAGCGGCTTTAACAAAGCTGGTAAAGTTAGTTAAAAGCTTTTTTTTAGAGTACGGGAGATTATATGCAAACTTAAGAAATGAATAAATATTATTTTTAAACAAGAAAGCTAAAATTCACGGACCAAACTTAAAAAATAATGTGTTTTTATTAGAAACATATGTAACCAAAAACAGTGTTACGTTTGAAAATGCACTTGATAGCTCTTTACATGAGCCCTATCCGCAAGATTACAAACCAGCACTGGAAACATTTACTTAGATTGCAAGATTATAGAGTTTCTTAATGCTTACCATCCAAGCTTTTTAGCTATAATGGTGACAAATAGGTTGCTGCCAGCCGAAGAGATTGGCTCCTATAATGGCCTCTTGTGAGCGCTGAGACCAAGAACATAATAAACTAACCTAAATCACATAAGATCCATCAAAAATTATTAATGATCTGCACATGATATTACCCAACAAATAACGGGTGAAAGAAAAATTAAAATACACTAGAATGTGTAACATGGTTTGATTCATATTGGATATTGAAACCAAGAATAGGCAAAACCAAACTTGCTTCAATTAACTACTATAAATTTTTTTTTCTTATATCTAACAACCAAAGGAATTCATTGGCATTTTCAATTTACATTATTGGAGAATATTCTTCTACTTGATATTTACATGCTAATATGCTACACAGGGGAGGATCTAGGTGGTGGAGTTTAAACATTTAAGTATAGTACGCAAGTGTGTACTTTCTGATTACTTTTTTTTCTTTTTAGAATTATTAGATTTTTCCGATGTGGACAAAGTATTTCTTAAAATGATTCAAACATATTTAGTTGTTAATATATGACATTGACATCGATGTCTCAACGATATTAACGCCTATGTAACACCCAATTTAGCACCCCAAACCCATCTAATAGTTCACATGATCAATAATTTATAGAATCTGCTTCAATTACTAAGATGTGTCTAGATTAATAATAGATATTCATAATGGTTGATAAGCCTATGTACCCAATTTAGAACCCCAAACCCGTCTAATAAGTTCACATGATCACTAATTTATACAATCTGCTAAAACTTTAGTAATTGAAGTTGTGTCTAGATTAATAATAGTTATTCATAATGGTTGCTAGACTATCATTGTCATCTTACAACGGTGCATAGCATTTGATTCGTATTTAAGAGATCTAAAAAAATAAAAGATAAACTAGTTAGGATTTAGGAAAAAAGAAAAAAAAAAAAAAAAAAAGGGCAAGATGACCAAGTCAAATCCAGAACTCAAGAAAAGTGAGAAAAAACACAAACACCAAAAGGAGGATATAGCCTTCCTCCAACAGATCAAATGCTGTTGCCTTTTCCAAAAAACAGAAAAGTGCCCAATCTAAACCGCAATTGTAAAATATAGATCATCTTAAGGAAGAGCTTTTGTAAAATATATAATGGTTCCCCCCAAGACTAAAATATAGTTAAATCTAATGACCAACCCCAAAAGGCCAGAATACTAATCACTAATCAAGTAACCAAGTAAATGGGCATGGCTGATGAGGTAGACACCCTCTGTTGCTGCTCCATGTTAAGCTCCCTCAGGCTCAGATACGGAATCTCCATCTCTCCCTTACTCACCGGCGACATAGTCCCGGCCAGGGGCCCCGACGACGGCCTGCTCGCCGTCCGGTACGGTGTGCTTGACCCGCTCCTGCTTTCTGTGATATAAACGGGCCCGGAAATGGAAGCCCGGAAAGCCTTGGCCCTGGCCTGGTGCACGTCCTCCCGGCCACCACGGCGGTTGTGGCGGTGGGCCGAGTCGTGGTGGTGGGTCCAGCCCCATTTGAAGAAAAGCAAAGCGCTTTTCCACCAGCGCTTCTTCTTGTGAGGCTTCTTGGAGTAGTGGTCGTCCTTGGAAATGGGCTTCTGGAGCTTGAAGTGAATCGAGTCTATGGATCTCGTTCCGTCACGCTTGTGCCTTCTAGCTTCTTCAAGGACCTGAGGGATATGCAAAGAACATGAAAATGTGTGAGATCGTAAATGATGCTGCGGAGAGTTAAACAGAGCGATCGAAATGTGAGGGAGGAAATGGGGACCTGGAAATAGTCGATTTGGGGGTCGAAGCCGTAGTCGCTGAAGTGTTGAGGCTCCGGCATCGGAAAAATGGGCGACTTGTTCGACATTTCGTAGTGGGTTTTTTTTGGTGGTTCAGTGGGAGATGGGAGCGTCTTAAAGTGGAAAAAGAGAGGTTATGGGGCTCAAGGGAGAGGAAGCGGGGGTGTTTAGTTTTAGGTGGAGACTGGAGTGATGGCCGTTGGCTTTGGTAAGCCCTAGTAAATGCGATATGCACCTTTTAGGCTACCAAGGATACTTCCTCCATTAACTGTATTTATTATGTTACTCTCCACTCTCACCTTGGCGCACACGCACATGTATGGGGAGATGGCAATAGAGACAAACAAGGTCCGGTTGGGTCGGGTTTGCCATTTTCGCATTCACTTCTTATACAGTGGTGTTTTCTTAGGGGTGAATGCGAAAATGCCAATGTACTAGGTGTTTTCTTGATCATATGGAGTACATGATCGATTACCATTAAATATTAGCTATTGAATTTAGATAACAGTGGAGAATAATAACTAAAAAGTGAAAAGATATGAATTCTTTTTTTTAATTTTTTTTTTTTTTTATCTTTGCTTTGAGATCGAACAGTGAATGACCACAAATCTCTTGATTATGAGATCATCAGAGGAACTCTACTTTAATATGAAATGTTCTTCCTTAATTGATCGATATGGTCATGATACAATCTACACATAAAAATAAGTGTCAGACTTGATTTTCTAATTCCAGTATTTGAAATTGTTTCTATTATTATGTTTAAGGTGGTGTTCACCTAGTCAGTAGATGACCAAGATAATTATGTCCAATTACTCTTAAACTTACATTCAATGGTGAAAAATAAAACAAATCAACTAAAAAACTGATATTTTCACCGTTAAAATTTACATCAAAGTGTGGTTGAGTATAATTTTCTTAGTCAATTATTGACCGTATGAACATTATTGTTGCTATGTTTGTCAACTGTAGAGTATGGAAAACCTGGTAAGTGTACAAGGTTTGCACTTTGCAGTGTCCAATTAGAGCTTGATGGGATGTGATCGTAACTCATTATCTATTAGGTTTGTTTTGGGCCGGTGTTCGGGTCTACAGATTGGGCTTCAAAGATGGGCATCTCTAGGCTTATGCATATTGAAGTTCTAAGCATGCAGAATGTGTTTTGCCAATCTCAAGGAGCTTTTAGAGGACAACCACCTCAAAAGTATAGTCAGTAGAGTGTGACGGTAGGCGGCCAAATACAATAAGTCTTCAACGAACCTGAAAGGCTGAAACCGAATCCAATGGAATCTCTTAATCAGAAATATTGGTCAACAGTCAAAGTCTCGAAATGCATGAACAAAGTAACATACCACAGAACAATAGAAGTTACTTTTGCTCTCAATCCCAAGTCACCTTATCATCTCGGAGATCCCCATTTCTACATTGTTTTACTAGTTTAATCGCTAAAATCAAACCACGTGAACACTACAATTCTCTAAACCCTAGTTATCACGGGTGCAACAAGACTCGTAGTAATAAGTCATGGAAATTACAAGTTGATTAAGAAATAATGTATAGCAAAGCCTCATGGAGTCATGGGTTCATATCTACTACAAGAGAAAATGTCATCGGCGATAACTTTAAGTCATAAAAAATTAAAATTTCTCGTTCAATTGAAAATGCGACAATTTTGAGTTGTTACAATCAGTTGTCGCCTTATGTATTTTACTGATTGTCAAAAATGTGAAATTACACGATTGTCGTTTTTTTACGAACACTTCAATGAGGAAACAAAGAGCGCCCTCACTTATATGGAATAAGAATAGGTGAGACATCCTCTTCAACCTTATCAAGAAGTTGTTTCATAAGTTTTGAACACATAGCTTGGTTGGTGATCAATTATGGAGGGATCGGAGTTCTAGCTTATTCATTCTCTCTATCTATTTGCTAGCTAGGCTAACGGAACTTATGAGCATAAACAAAGATGCAAAAGGCTAGCTAGGGCATCTCTCTTTGCAGGGAAATTTATATGATGCATACCATCAAAGATGGTTGATCGATTTCGATTCAATTAACTCAAAGTATATATGCATTGGTGATTGCCGACCCCTGCAACCCGATGTTCGCCCAAAGTGCCAAGGAAGCATTAGGTGAAGTGCCAAAATTTTGAACCTTGTTCTCTTGTTTTGTATGGGGTTTCTTGTTATCGATGGCGCTAGTTAGCGTGGCCTGGATTATGTGTGAGGTACACTCGTTGCAAAACTTCACATTCAAGTAAAACCCTACATCTGCCAGACCAAGCTCCTCAAAAGCCTCATAAATAAAGGATGATGAACGCAAAAGATTAAGCCGTAGTGGTTTTGGAAGTTGAGCAGTAAACACCAATAGAGAGCTCGCTATGGAATCCAAGGTGAAACATATTAGACAAGAAGAGGAGAGCTGACCCAAGAGGCCAAAACAAAGGCATTAATTACAGTAGTGTCAGACGCACTCAAGAGGTTGCAAGACTCGGCATAAAAAACCAGTGTAACAACAACTCAAATCGATTGCAAAATTGGCTCAATTGCGCGCTCATGTGAACATCAAGTTTGTCATGCAAAGTAGAAGAATCGACGATTCCGAATTGGTTTATGCACATTGTGAGAGACTGTAGAAGCAGAGAGGAACAAAAAAGCTAAAAAGCTAGTTACATAAGCCTCTAGGGTCTTAATTTTAGGTTATTTATTTAATTCACTTAAGTTAAAAACATAATAAAATACAAGGAGTAATTTTAAATACACATACCTATTTTATAAATACACACCCTAACTTTTTTTATCCCTACTTCACTATTATTGTCTCTAACCTCCACTTCTGATCAATTCCACGGCAAGCGTGCAATAAAGATAGAGAAGGCGGAGAAATGTGGGCTGGACTAAGAAAAGATAGATCCAAATTAAGAAGAATTGAAAATCACTACAAATTTAGTTGTTCAAACAAAAGTTAGAGATTGAACAACAAAAAATAAATTTAGGATTGCAAATGATTATAGATATGCTTTAGAAATTAAAAGTAGCAATATTGGAATCAACTTCTACCACATTGGGAGAGTAGATGCATTAGTTCTTTTTCTATGGTCACTTAGAGATTAATATCACTTCAATCCCAGTTAATAACTCAAAATCAACATAAGAGACAAACAAAAATATTGCAAGACCTTAAGAATTTGCAAAAACAGTAAATCAAAAGAGTAGCAACACTGGTGATTTGACGTGCGAAGAGAGAGGAGGAGAAAAATGAGAGAGGAAGGGTAAACAAGGAAAATTTTGGAAAAAATGGAAGAAAAAAAATTAAGGGGTGTGTATTGATAAAATTGGTATGTGTATATAAAATTACTCAAATACGAGACATGTATAATATGCAAAAAATACATACGTATATTATTTGAACATTTCATCAAATAGTACGTTAAAAATACAAGAAATTTAATGAATTCCTTTAAAAATATGAAGTATAAAAATATTTGACGAAGTGGTGTTAGTTCAGTGGTTAGAGCACCCACTACCTATGTACGAAGTCATGAGTTCGAGTCACCATGGGGGAAAGAGTGAAACCCTTTGATCCTCTTTAAAAAAATATATATATATAAAAAAAAATGAAGTATAAAAATATTTTTTAAAAAAGAGATCAAAACTATTTTATTTACGTATTAGACGATAAATTACTAATAGAGGTTAAAAGTGCAGTAGAAGTTACAAAATATGTAGAAAAGTAGAACCTAAAAGTCGTGACTTCACACGAATAGGTGTTATGGAATTTTCCAAGCGGATTATATGATTGACAATTGTGCATGTGACTTTGAACAAAAATTTAGTTTCCCTCACCGGGCAATATCGGTATTTTCATATCTATCGGTACTTTGAAAAAGGGAGATATCGGATATATCGGGGATACAGTGTACGAAAATATCGTTTTTGAAAAAAGTCAATTTATTAGAAATTTAGAACTACATATAAATACATATGAATGTCAACTTCATCTACATCCAAAAAGAGACTCTAGGCGGTTGAAAAGCCGCTCGCTGGTCTATGAAAATGCAATAATCAAACCAAGACATATGACCCATATAGTGCGAATTGTAGTGATGAACATGATAGTTATAGATCTCTTTAGAGCTGCCGACTGTTTCCCCTATAAGGGGATAATAAGGATGAACCCAACTAGATGACTGATCATATACTTCTCCATATTGATTATATCCATAAGCATCATAACCAAATTGATTGTTGCATTCATGAGATTCATTTGAGATCCCACTGCGCTCTGTGCCTAAACTGATAGAGTCAAAACTTAAGGCAATTGAAGAAACATCAGATGGGGTACTTTGATCATCAGTTGCACCTCTAGTCCTCCTCCCATATCGGGTCTTCTCTTGAGCACCATGACCAGCTGTTCTCACTCCGTGGTCTTCATCTTGAGTGACATGATCAAAATTACCTTCACAGGTAAATTGGAATCCTCCATCCACAGAAGATTGTCCATATTCATATCTTTCATCTCCACCACCTGTTCCGCTTCCAGCTGTAGTCAACATGTTTTGGAAATGTGGAGAATCAGCTTTGTTAAAAGGGACAGCATCATATATGTGGTATTTGGACACCATTGTTGCCAATAGTTCTCTACCACATTTTAGTAATGATTTAATTGTGCTTTGTTTTGATCGACTATCTTTTGATGGCATTGCTACTCGAGGCTCAGGAAATGAGTACCGATAGGTTTTTGATCGATCAACTTGTTGCGGTTGTTGACTGCTACTACCGCCTCTCGATTGTTTTGGAAATTGAAATCTTGCACTTCTACTAAACTGAGAGTTCTTATCACGATCTACGGTTGATCGTCTTACTGCAGCACGATAATCTTATCGTTCTGTAGGGTGCATGTCTGGTGGATACTGAAATCCATCATCATCATCATCATCATCATCATTGTCGTCATCGTCATTGTACAGACTTATTTGATTGCCAAGATAATCATTGCGGAGTTCTTCTTTAATATCATCTTGAACAGCTGCCTTTTCTTGCTTAATAGAATTTTTTCTCTTTATCCATACTATCACCTCTATTTTGATCTCCGGTGGCACTTTGGGGCCCTGATCAATTTGGGGCCCTTTGTATAGTTTTATAAACATTGCACTTAATAAAATAAAATCAATAAAAAAGATGAATTACATTTAACTATTTAACCGTCTATAGTTTGCTTCATATCATATATCACTTTCTATTTTTAATTATGTTGATCCACTAAAACAAGAGACAACTTCCAAAAAAAAATTTCAGGTTTAAGACACAGACTACACAGTAGCTTCGTTATTCCTCACTTTCTCAAGATACATAGCCAAAATTTAATACTCCGTACTCTGCACTCTCTTCTCATCATGTCATCCATATATGGTTCCTTGACTTCCTTCTGCAATGTCATTTGGCCTCATTTGAATAATTGAACCTTTATGGCTTTATCTTCTTTCTATTATTCAACTACAGAGTTACAAACTACATACAGAGTTACAGAAATAGTGACAGACTACACAGTACCAAATCTCTCCTCACACAGATTTGCATTTAGACTTTTAGAGAATTACTTCTCACCCAAAATCGCTTTGAGGGTATTTATCCAATTCTCCTCACCTAGATTCGCCTTGAGGGGATTTTTTTCCTCACCTAGATTCGCCTTGAGGGGATTTTCTACTCACCTAGATTCACCTTGAGGGGATTTCTCCTCACTCAAATTTGCCTTTAGGAAATCTCTCTTCACACAGATTTTCATTTAGAGAATTACTAAGTTTTTTTTTTATTTTTACCTCAAATTTTACAGATATTTCTTCACTTTATTGGGATATATCGCAAATATCTAATATATCGGGGATATTTGACGATGTCGGAGAAATTTCGCAGAAACGGTGACAGATAAGATATTTACCCACTAGATATATCGATCCGTCGAAAAAAAGGAGATATCGGGGGATATATCGGAAATATCGCAAAGATTTAGAACCTTGGATAGACCCAAGCTAGTTCATTATCGGTTATCAGATAATTACTTTGGTAGCCATGTAGTACCTAGGCTTAACGTATCGGACCATTCTTTCGTAACCTAAACCGTGTTCTGGTGTTTTACACTTGGGGCACACGACCACGTTTTGCGTGTGGATCGTTGCCCTATTTTCTGTATCTTTGTGCTTAGTATTTTCAACGTACACTAACAGCCAACTTATCAAGTTATGAGTTGGCCTAAGTTTCCTTATGGATTTTTTGTTTTTTGTTTTTTAACAATTGCTCCTAAACATTCACAAAACAAAACAATAATAGATAATCTCTCTCAAAAAACAAAGAGAAATACTCTCTCTCATCCAGCCTTGAACCCTAGCCAGCTTCTGGCCTCCAAACGTTGCTCGTCTGGTAGTGGCTTGCATCAGTGTCGATCCTGGTTGTTGCTGTTGGACAAATGGTGAATTCTAAGGTCTGTCCTCGAGATGGCTTGATTTGATGACTTGAACAGTGGTGCTTGGTTTTTGTTCTGAGCGATGCATCACTGTGGCTGGAGTTCGTGAACACCTACAGGAGGGCACGCGAGCATCATCGATGGGATCAAGTGGCATTTTGGATGCTGATTCGTTACCCGGATGAGTGTTCGGGTTTGGCTCCTTTCCGTGGCGTCGTTTGTCTTCTCAATGGCGGTGGGTTGAGGCGCAGATCGAGTTGTGCGACGGCTGCGGTGGTCGTTCGCAGTGAGACGTATGGCGGTGGCCACCAGACATGCAGCAGTGGTGCGCACTACGGGTTGCACAGGGTGAGAAGATTGGATTAAGACTAGGCCTTGAATTTGGCTTCCTTTGGGCCTTGGGCAATGTAGTGTAGTTTTGTCTTGTACTTTTCTAGAGATCTATATTTGCTAGTTCATAGTAATAAGTGCTAATGAGTGTTAGAGCAACTCCAACAGCTTCTCTATAATTTATGTATTATAGGGAAGCAAAAATCAAAACTTTAGCATCTTTTTCTTTTCCAACTCCAACAGATTCCCTATTTTACAACAATCTCTAAAATCTCCATATTCTTCCATAAAATTTTAGAGTTTGCTGTAAATATAGGGAATTTGGTTTTCTCTTTCCTCACTTTCCCTAAAATAGAGATAGTTATAGGGAATCTGTTGGAGCAAAAGATGCTTATTTTTCCCTAAAGTAGAGAAAAATCAAAATATAGGGAATCTGTTGGAGTTGCTCTTAGTAACTTTGCCTATTTGCTATGTCTTAGTGTTATCATAGCTTATAGGCTTATTAAATGAGTATCAGATATTTAATGAGTGATCTATCACTATCTACCATTATGGTATCCCCACAACTCCTTGTTTGTCTAGTTAATGACCGCGGATGAGTATGTATTGACTATCCTGACTTAAGATTAATATATGGTTCATGACTTCGTTCAAAAGAATTCACAAAATAATTTCACCGCCGGTAACTTGTGCTAGGCTCTTGGGTCGTGAGATTGTCGCTATCAAACTCTTCGACTAACCGATCGTCAGATCGTGCATGTGTTTTAGAATTCTTTTCTCCTCCTCTCCTTTTGATTCGACTCCAAAACGGATTGAACTTTGAACTAAGTCGAGCCAACACTCATCACAAAACGTGGCACAATTCAAACTTATACAATCAAGTGTCAAATCCACAAAACATCTAAACAAGTCTTAAATAAATAGAATAATAATTCAAAGTTGAAATTAAGTGCATTATTAAGAGGATCGTTACACCAAATAATATAAATTTAGTAATGCCGCGTCAATGCACATGATCCATAATTTGGTGGCGGAAGGGAAGCAAATTCCCAGTAGCAGACTCACCGAAGTCTCCAACCGAGAACTAGACAAGGAAACTAGTAATTTCGACCCGAACAAGGGCCACGGAAGTAATTTCTCCTTCTCCGCGTCAACCCTGGTAGGCGTGTGGAGCTTGATTGACCCGTAATAATAGAATGTAGCAGAGGAAAAGGAGCAGCAGTAAACCATGAAACTAGCAAGAACCTTCCTCACTTCCTTTTCCCACTTTAAATCGTCATTCTTATAATTCCCCCTTCATAAACAGAAAAACATCCCAACTTCACAACACTTCTATTTTCAATTTTTCTTCACAGCGCAAAGTGCAGAGGTTCTAAGTTCGAGTCTCCCATGTCGGGCATGTCTGGCTTCAACGAGTTAAACCCCCAGCACAGGGTTTGGTCTACAGACTCCGTTCCCCCGCCGGAGACCTACAAGGGCTACGCGCTCAGCGGCAAGATTATGCTGAGCGCCATCGTCATCCTCTTCTTCGTCGTCATTCTAATGGTGTGTCTCCACCTCTACGCGCGCTGGTACCTCCTCCGCGCGCGCCGCCGCAACCTCCGCAGAAACCGCCGCAACCGCCGCAACTTGATCTTCCACGAGGACGAGGCCGCCGCCGCCGTCTCGGCCGCCATGCGCGGCCTCGACGAGTCGGTGCTCAAGTCGCTGCCGGTGTTCGTCTACGACTCGAAGACCCACCCGGAGCCGGTTCTGGAGTGCGCCGTGTGCTTGTCGGAGTTCGAAGAGAACGAAACGGGTCGGGTTCTCCCGAAATGTAAGCACAGCTTCCATATCGAGTGTATCGACATGTGGTTCCACTCGCACTCCACGTGCCCGCTCTGTCGGTGCGCGGTGGAGCCCGAACCCCAGTCCGAGAACCCGGGCGATGTTGTGTTGAACGTGTGCGAACCCGAGACTAACGAACCGGGTTCGAGCTCCGGGTTGTGCTCCGAGTGTTCCGGGTCGAGGTCGTTACGGCAGACGTCGTCGTTTGGGCCGAGAAGGAAACCGATGGATATCGCGGTGCCGAGTCGGCACGAGAGCTTTGGGAGGTCCGAGGCGGAGTCGCCGTCGGGTCAGGCGTTTCGGTCGCCGATGAGTCGGATGCGGTCGTTTAAACGGATGCTGAGCAGAGACAAAAGAAACGGCGGCGTTTCGCCTTCCGGGAATGCGAGTTGTAGCTCGGTGGCCGAGTTGGATATTGAGCGAGGACGAGAAGGGGCTGAGTGAACTCAGGGGTAAACTCGGCAATTTAGCAACTTTATCAGATTTTTTTTGGCAGAGACATCCGGCGACGGTCAGTGAGTTAAAGAGTCAGGAAAGTGTTAGTTGGGGTGGGGGCAAATATGGAAATGCGGATTTATACGTGGAAGAATGGTAGAAGGCGTGGAATTATCGCTGTTTGGAAACTTGTGTATAGTTCAATTTATTTGACTCTTTTTTCTTTCATTTTTTTGTCTCTTATTTTATTTAATACAAATTATGTTGGATATAAAGACTAAAAAGAATTGGGATTGTTTGGTCCGTTTTGAAAATTGGGTGGTTTTTTCAAATCTGTTTTTGTCTTCATAAAGAATATTTGTTTTTTTGTCAGTGACAAAAAAGAATATTTAATGGTCGTGGCAGAAATTTTGGACGCTCCATTCTTTTGTTCGATTTATCCCTTTCTACTTTTGTTCCTTCATCATAATAATCAGATTCGCATAGGAATGCATTCAATTCCAATTCACTTAAGATTGCCATTGGTAGCTAATATTATTTGATTGATTAGTTTAAAGTGTTCGTTTATAAGTGGGAGCTCGTGAGTTGAACTTACAGAAAACTTATTGATAATTAACTTATTGTTATAATTATCATTTATTGATGTTTATAAAAAAAAAACTAAAAAAAAAAACTGTCTTTGATAATGCATCAATTGCTTTTGACATTCATATGTTTTTCGATGCAAAAACAAATTAAGATGTCATTTATTAAGACAGACACCGGATATAGTTAGAACAGTAGAATTATCAATTTTTATTGTCTTTGAAATAAGTGGCACTACAGTTCCTTTTATTTGTTTGGTAATGTTGTAGCACGACATCTAAGAAAATATAAGTTGTACTAAATTAGGACATTGAAGTTAAAAAACAGAAAACTAAAGAGATGAGCAAAGAAGATAGGATAAGGATTATTTTCATCGAAATTTATATGGTGCACACTAATGTTTTCATTGAAATTATATTTTTTTTCTTATAATATAATTTGATTTTGTGTTTAAGTATTTTATGTAATAAAGAATGACAATATGTTGAATGGATGAACATTAGTTGAATTAAGTATGGTGATTGACGAAATGTCATTATATTGAAACAAAAGAGCATTATGAGTTCCATCATATTATTCGTCGGAATTAAAAAGTGATAAACGAGTTGGTTCATATATATCCTGGATCAAATATTATGGATCCCCAAGCAACAAGCAACAGTTACTTAAGCATGGTGCCACTCATAAAAATCCATGGCAAACTTCGCAAACCTTTGATTATGTTGAGACGCCACCAAATTGTCTCTCACTCTGTCTCAAGCAATTAAGGGACCAAATAAAAAAGGGAAAATGCTCGTTTACCCAATTTTAGGCTAAAAATTGCCCGCTTGCTCCACCAACTGTTTTTTAACCCCATTTACCCAAAACACTCTAAGGGATTATTTCCCCTTTACCCAATTAATTCTTTTTTCTTTTTTTTTGAGACTTTTTTGCCCTCTCCTTCTTTCTCACTTAGAGAGAGAAGTCACCCTCCACCTTGTTGTGCTCCGGTGACCAGTGGCCGGCGCGGTCTCCGGCGACCAGACTCCGGCGAACGGTGACCGGATTCAGGCGACCGGTGACACAATTCCGACAACCGGTGACCGGATTCCAGAATCCGGCTATTATTGCCCCCCAGTAATCATATTACTGCCCCCCAGTAATCATATTATTGCCTCCCAAAAATCATATTATTGACGTCCAGTGAATTGTATGAACTCCCAAAACCAAAATGAATACACTACAGGAACAATTGATCAATTTATAATCATATTACTGCCCCCCAGTAATCATATTATTGCCCCCCAATACAAAGTCTAATGTTTCTACTGCCTCCCAATAGACCACCAAAAATGCACATTTTTGTAGGATTCACAGATAATTTGACTTTAATACACAGAAAACAACATATAACTTATCAAAACACCACACTATAGTGATCCCTGTCCATCATATCAAAGTCTACTGGGGGCCAATAATGTGTCTACTGCCCCCAGTAGACCATCAAACAAACCCCACAGTTACATTGCAATTCCTTCCTCATTCTCGGGGTTCACAATGTACAAAAAAAAAAAAATGCTTCTGGCACCCAGAAATTGCTCTGGGCACCGGATCTGAAGGACAAGGGACGGAGGCACCGGCGCACTATTTGCTGTCTGATCGGCCGGCCAGAACTGTGAAATTGCAGGTGCAAATGGCCGGACCTTGAAGCTCCAGAATTGATTGGATTTGGGACGAGGTTGATGGTGGAGCTCATCGGCGGTGCACGTCGACTGCTTCTCCAGAAGCTTGACGACCTCTTTCGACTGGTCATTGGAGAAAGCTCTGGCGCGGATCGACGTCGTCCACGGCGAGGAGGAGAACGACGATAGCACCCGACGTGCCCGGCGAGGAGGAGCAGTTTGTCCCGACGGTTCGGGTCTCTGACAACCCGATGGACCTGGACATGTACAACCAGTGGAGATGCTCCAGTGGCACTGGAAGTTCGACGATCTGATTCGTCAGAAGCCTAGGTCGCCGGAGGCCTGGGTTGAGCATCAGTGAGAGAGAGAGAGAGAGAAGTTGTTGCGGTCTGGTCGCTGGATTCGTCGAGCGTGACGGAGTTCAGTGAGAGAGAGAGAGAGAGAGAGAGAGAGAGAGAGAGAGAGAGAGAGAGAGAGAGAGAGAGAGAGAGAGAGAGAGAGAGAGAGTGAAGGGGGGAGAGAGAGAGAGAGATTAAAAGGAGGGTAATTATGTCAGTAGAAGTTAGATTGGGTAAATGGGGTCAAAAAACTCTTAGTGGAGCAAGTGGGCAATTTTTTGGTTAAAATTGGGTAAGTGGTCACGACCCCAATAAAAAATAACAAATCTTTTAATAAACTCAAAGAATTCAAATCCTGTAATAAATATCGTTAAATAAGTTTACCATTGTATTGATATTATTCTAACTTTACCACTTAATAATTGTTGGATTTTAATTCAAAAGACTTCAATAAGTGTGAGTCAGCTGTTGAAATTTGAGAAATTAGGAGAAAGTACCATCATTATTCTTTCCGTGAAAGTTTTAAGGTTAGAAAAATCTCATTAAAACGAATGAAACACGGCAAACTCTCTGTCGTTGCCTACTGGGATCTCTGTCATGTTTTTCCTTGCTTGACTTGGCCAAAGTGTGACGTTGACTTGGGTCAAATAATTGGAGTAAGCCTCTATGCTTTTGCTTCGAAGACGCAAAATTTTCTTGGTGTTCAGACTACAGGTACTTGGTAGTTGAAAACCAGATTACTTGTTGCATTAGATCTCCCATACTGATCTTACAATATTAGATAGGGACCCTATTTCTTGCTACCAAAAGCCAATAACTTCACTTTCTTTGACTAATACCAAGGGATTTTCCAACTTGCTTGGTTTTCTATTCCAAGTGGTTTGCAACTGTGCTTGGTCCAAACTGAAATCGGATCGGATGAACCACAATAAATCCATTTTTGCATCGTGTGATCATGATTTTACGATTAATTTCTCATCAATTCATTTTTTGGCATCAGCATTTTGGATCGCCTGTTGCTTTCGAGTCAAAAAGACTTGTATTTCTATCGGCCAAACTCGCTACAAATTGCAAACTATGAGGAGCTTACCAAAAAAGAAAACAAAAATTGAGGAGTTAATGTTGGGTTGAAGGGTGCATATCAATCAATTGTTGACTAAACAGAAAAAGGCACGTTGGCGTTATTGACAAATTGGCATCAAAACAAGAATATTTTCTGTCAAATAATGATACATGTGCTACAGATCTTTCACTACTAATGTGTACATCACGTTAATAACTTAAAAATATTACAGGTTCCTACCATTCACTGTTAGTAAACTACAATCGCAACGATCAGGGTTTCTTACCCTGCTTTGAGCCGTCCAGCAAAGTGTTGAATGGCCTCGATCATAAGAGTTGAACCTCTTTCATGACATTCATGTCACCCTGGAGAATGTAGGTCATCAAGTGGTTCAACAAATCGAGTACTTTTTCTCCTCTTGGCATCAGGACTGCGCCCTGTGACGCCATTCTTTCCGGCTGACAACTTGCAGTTTGTTGGAGTAGATCTTCTTTTTGATTTACTTGTCTTTGATGATGACTTGACAAATGGTGATTTCTCAATTCCATTCTTGTCATTGTCGACTTTTCTACATGCTTTCCTCAATGGAGACTTAACTCTCTTTCTCGACAGCCGAAATCCAGTTTCCACTCTTCTTCTGTCATGTCTTAGGAGCCGAACATGGAAAGGATTGGCAGCTGTGAAACAAACAGGCTGACCACCATCAACTAAACTCCTATCCAACTCAACATTTCCATTGTTTACCTGCAAATTGTAGTATTAAATAGAAATTCCACCATAGTTGGATACCAACAAAACCAAAATTAAGCACGAGTGAATTAGGTCAAACTGATGCAATGTAAAATAGATAGAATCAGGCAAACATGTGCTTGCTGTAAAAAAGGAGAAATACCAGTTGCAGTAGTGCAGAAAAGCTCCTGGCCACATCATACTTTCCCTGACCTTTGATGACATCAGAAAAGGGCAATACATTTCTATCTTCTGGTTCAAGGGATAGTCTATCAAGAATTCTTTCACCATAGTCTTGAATGTCAAAAGGAGGGTGTGATTCCTATGACACATAGCTTTCTTTAAACTTGAACAAGCAGAGGAGAAACAGAAGAAAATATTTTATGCAACTAGTGGGTGCTTCAATTTTTTTTTCTTTCCTTTTTACTTGGAAAGTGTTGCACGAAGCAAAACAGCAAAACAGATGGAACTTACTTGCTCTTCCAAGTTGTGCTCAATTTTTTGTTTCCATGTTGAAACACGAGCAGCCAGTTCAGTTTGCTTCTCGTTTTCAGCTATGCTAGCAAGTAGAGCATCCTACATAAGCAAAGATAGGTAGCCAACATTTTAAGTAGTTACTATATATAGATAAGAGTAAATAATTGTCATATTTATGAGGTGGGCCTAGATAATCTTGTGAAATACCAAAAAAAAAAAAAAAGTGGTGAAAGATATAAAACATCAAGAAATATTGGCCACGAAGAAAATTGATCAGAATCTTTCTTCCAAATCTAGACACCTGAAATGCCTAAAAAAACATTACTCTTTCTTCTATGTGCTACATGTTCAGATCAAGTATGCAACCATGGTCATGTCAAAACTAAACCAAGAAACAGTGAGAGTAAGTTCCAAAGTCCATTAGATTGATATAATGCAGCTCAAGGTTTCACTATTACCACAAACCAGGACACTGAGCGAAAAACATATATACTTACTAGGTGAGAACGGCATAAATCTTCCAAGCTTGCATGAGGGTTTGGATCTTCATATCCAAAAGCTTCATCGGTGCCAAAGTGAGGACCACCATCCTCGTGCTGCATAAAATCAACAAGTAGCAAGCAATAAAATTAATTTCCCTGAATTTCACTTAAGATTTCCAATAATCAATTCACTGCCTCAGTCTAACCTCATCATTGTGAAGAGGTACATCTTCTGGTATGTCAGCATCTGGTTGCCCAAAACCCGGGATGTCATTATCAGATTCGGCATCGTCATTTCCATTCATAGGATTAGAAGAGCCATCAAAATTTTCATGTTTTCCATCAATAAGTGATTGTCGCAGCTGCAGTTAAAAGAAAAGGTTCAAATAACCAACCAAAGAAAAATTGTTAAATACACCTCAGCAAAGCAAACCTTCTCAAATAATGGAGGAGATTGGGACCCCCTTTGCTGTTCTTGAGCATGACGTCGTATCTCCCACATTTCTGTGAGTTCTGGACTAATAGTACCATGCAATTTTGCAGGTGGAAACATTGTTGCCATAGATGCCTGCTTAGAAGAATTAACCCCTTTCCTTTTAAAAGCTTTGACTGATAGGGAAAAGCACAATAAAAAAGAAGCATGGGTTTAGGTACATGAATGAACAGTGAAAACTAGAAAGCTAAATAAACAAACATTTGAAAACAACCTTTTTTAAAAGGCTTTACTTTTAAATTCCCAGGTTCATGTGGATTCAAAGGCTTCCATGGATCATCGTCGTCATCATCCAATTCATCCAAGTCCCTAGGCTCCGAGTATCTATCATCCATATCATACCCATGAGTGCCGTCATCAAAATTATTGCAGCCAGGAGGATCAGGCCCAATATTACAACCATTGACCTCAAAGTGAGAATCAACCATAGGAGACTGATTGACATTAGCATTCTGGGACTTTTGTGACTTATGTGCAGTCCCTCCTGAACGTCCTGTGGGAGACAGAAAGCTTTTTCGAGTTGAGCTGACCCTATAAGCACTACTTTGTCCTCTACTAACTCCATCCGCACCCAAATAATCATTAACTGCTACTGCATCACATGGATCTAACAAAATGAAATCCTGGTAAAGATCATTTGTGGCCAACTGCAAACAAAAAAAAAATTGTGATAGAATGAGTTAGATGCATGTGTTTACTAATGACTTAACTAGAAGTTAGTAAGTGAAAAAAAAGATGGTACCAGATATGACTCTAGTTCTCCGGAATCACCAGTTGTATCTAAGCAATCACCTTCAAGGACAACTAGATTTGCTGGGGGCTTCACAAAGGGATTCGAAGGAACATCTCTGCCTGAAGGACTGTCTAAGCAATTTTTTGCTTCCACTGCAAGGAAAATCAAGTTCAGTGGATGATTGCACAAAAATACTAACAAAGTGAATTAGGGAGTACTGGCTACCTGCAATGTCATCTAAACCCCAAAACCTATCATTTTCTTCGTCAGCAACCGCATTGGAACTCCCACCTTCTTCAGGTTGAACTGATGTGCCGTCTGATTGGTCATTCTGCCTGCTTAAAACATAGAGTAGAGTAACATGAAAACTACTGCAACATGAACACTTCATTGCAATTCCAAAGCATCATTGGCTGTGCAACATTAACACTTATGCCCAAGTTGGATGAGATGGTCATCATTACAATCATTATCATCTTTTCCTCAAGAGCAGAAATATTAGATAGAACATAAACTCCACATCAAATTACAGAACTTCCTAAAATAAATCAAAATGGTTCAAAATACACTGTCAAACACCAAAAACCTGATTTGGCACAGCAAATCTGCTTCACTGCTATTTTAAATGTAAGGTATCTGTCTTCTTTATGTTTCTTAGTTTTGAATCGTATCAACCCCGTAGAAGAAGAGTACCACTTTTTCTTGGTTTTAAGTTTTTAACTAACCAAGTGAATGTTTCTCTTAAATGAGTGTTTGAGTGATGAACTTACTTCTTTTTGTCTTTTCTATTTTTTTGCTGGGACCTTAGTTTAAAGATATAAGGATTGTAGTTTATGATTGAAAAACTCTGTGTGGCAACCTGAATACAACACACCTAATACATATGTTTTGTTAGGATAGACCCAATACCTGATACAAAAATTCTTAAGGACACAGGGTCAACCACATGAACCACCTAAACCTAGTTTCTCTTATGCTAACACAAATAACAGACTCCCAGTGCTTCTCTCATCTCTTTAATGTAGAAGATGCATGTTACTGAGATATGATAGTCAACCATGTTGAACCATTACCCGCGTTTAAAGCAAAGACTTCAGAACCTCGCAAACATTCATTCTTTGCCCAAAAACCTCAAACAAGGCTGATAACTAGTCTCAAATCGAGTAAAGTTATAGCGAAGGGGCTGATAATTTATGAAAAGCTCAACACACATATGCACATATTCAGTGTCAGCAGACACAAAGTATGAACCTTTACTCAAATACACCTACACTCTTAAAACGTAATGGCACCCAGGAAGGAAAATTCTCAATTTAAAGCATTACACATAAAACCCCCCACAGAATTGTAATGAGAAGAAAAAAGAACAAACCTTTTTTGGGAAAGAAACTCCAAAGCACGCAAGACCAACGAGTAAAGATATTCCACCTTCCGGCTATACACCTGAACCGAACCCTGAAGTAGCAGAGCAGCTGCAACCAACCAAAACTCTCACAAACCAATCCAATACAAAAAGACCCAGAAGCTTAAAAACGAAGTCAATTAGTTTCAATACAAAACCCACCTTCGGCGAAATTAATAGACACAATGCCGTCGGCTTCGGCGGGCAATTCGCCGGAGCAAATCCTCAGCAAATACTCTTCGAGTTTTGTTCCAAGATCTAGTTCCCAATTGGATTCTAGGTCACGCTCCGCCTGCACCGTGTGGAACCCACCTCCGGCGCCGCCGCCACTGCCGCTTGGCTCCGCTCTGGCGTTAGTCATGTCCTCTGAGTCGAATTGGGGTTTGTTGCATCGTGGAAGCTCATTTGCTCAAGACTAGGGTTTTTCAATTTGGGGGTTTTTGAGAAAGTGAGAATCTTTCGGAGGCTATCGCAAAATTGGAACCAGGAGTGAAGAAGTCGAAGACTTTGGGTGAGACTGCAAGTCGTCACAGCTTGGTTTTCGAATGAAGAGGGAGTGAGTGGGGAAGAAGGAGCGAGAGAGACAACGAGTCTTCCAAAGAAAACAAAATTGGTTCAAAAAATTTCGACGGCCGTTTTCCCGCTCCCCACAGTATTTTACTTTTTTTTTTTTTCCCTTTTTTTCCAAATTTATTTTGGTAAATGATCCAAAATTTGGTGGTGCCCAGTACAGTACATGACTAATTACCAGTTTGGTAAAAAGGTAAAATAAATGGAGTTGTGAATGTGCGTCACCCAACACAGCCGGAACAAATTGAGAGAAGCTTCCGAACACGACTGCAGCAAAAACGATGTTTTCAAGGCTTCTCAGAAGCTACTGAACCATCGCTAAGTTCTAAGAGATCTAAAAAGTCATTAATGATACATGACACATAGTCTTTGTTAGTAGGATAGGTAATTCGTAAGCACATATATGGTCACACCATCAAGATGATCAAATTTAGTGCATATTGGACGTCAAATGATGATAAGAAGACGTAGATTCAACCAAATTAGGTATCGCATTGAGGGTTGATTATGGTCAACATTCATTGCATGGACAAGCGATGGGTAGAGGTATAGTTGGTACAAGACTACAGGTCTACAACTATACGAGAAAAAAAGCTTTGGTCCAACATTAAAAAAGGGTTTGGACTTTGGATGATAAAGTTCCAAGACTTCCAACCGAGTGTACGAGTTGGTGAATGGATTGATAATTTTTTTGGTGTAGAAAGTTGACATCTAAAAGTTTTGGGAAATTCGTCCAAACAGTGTCTGAACTTTTCCAGACTATTAATTTTCATACCTATACTTTGAAAAATGTCATAATGGTACCTGAAGTTTTGGCCCCGACCCAATTTCCGTACCTAGCAACAGTAAAGTCGTCAACGGCGTTAAATTTTGAGGGGTAAATCTGGAACTTCAGGTATTCTCAAGGGAAAATCTTCTAAACAGTGTCTGAACTTTTCCAGACTATTAATTTTCATACCTATACTTTGAAAAATATCAAAATGGTACCTGACGATTTAAGCCTGACCCAATATTCATACCTAGGAACAGTAAAACGGTTGACTCCGTTGAACAGTACCAGAAAAGTATGCCAATAACTACCATGCCCAATACGAGATTCAAATACCAATATCAACATGGTATACCTAGATCTAAATATTCATATACCCGTATCCAGAAGAACTCAGGAAGATACGCGTACGATGCCAGACCACCGCCAACAGCCGTGCTCAGACCCATACTTGATCGGAACCCGACCTTCATCTACATCGACGACCTGAATTCGGAATCGTCCTCCGACACCCCAGAACCTGACTTAGGGTCCCGCGTCAAGGCTTTCTAGCAGATTGCCCAAACTACGACATCCCGTTTTGACAGAGATCGGAATCGCTTCGCCATTCCATTTCCGACAGAGATCGGACCCAGACTTGACCCAAAGTGGAATTACCAAAATTTCAGATTCCTTTGTTATTAGACTCGTCGGATTCCAACCTAAAGCATTGAAATTTCCTTGTGCATCCACCCAAATAATCTCCATGATTCCAATTATCTGGTGAACTAGGCTTAAAACCGAGCAAACACTTGCAAACCAAACCATTTTTGCTGTTATAGCTACCAAAATTTCCACATGCATCTACCTAATCACGACTTTTCTTTCCTTCTTCTCTGTTGTCTTCTCCCAAACCCATCAAAAAAAGAAAAATTGAAATTGATTTCAGCTGCAAATAATTGAATTTGATTTTTTGGATTGTGGGTTTTGGGATTTTTGATTGAAATCGAAGCAGAGAAGATGCTGGAGAAGATCGCGTTGCCGGCGAAGCCATCACTGAGAGGGAATAATTGGGTGGTTGACGCCTCACATTGTGGATTCGATCTGTACTAGCGAATTCCAACATATCTTCTAGTACCAGAGCTTCTGTTAGGAGTAAAGAACCCGAGTTCAATTTTTTCTCCTGATAGAAAACTGAGGTAGGTAGCTGAGTTCTGCGGCTCTCAACTGCTTTGGAATCAACTCCCATATTCGAAGTTGCGATCGGATCATACATCTATAGATGTAAGACGAAGACCTTTGACTTCGAGGTCTGGGGGGCAATGTTTGAACCCAACGGTAGTTATTGGCATACTTTTCTGGTACTGTTCAACGGAGTCAACGGTTTTACTGTTCCTGGGTATGAATATTGGGTCGGGCTTAAATCGTCAGGTACCATTTTGATATTTTTCAAAATATAGGTATGAAAATTAATAGTCTGGAAAAGTTCAGACACTGTTTGGAAGATTTTCTCTTGAGAATACCTGAAGTTCCAGATTTACCCCTCAAAATTTAACGCCGTTGACGACTTTACTGTTGCTAGGTACGGAAATTGGGTCGGGGCCAAAACTTCAGGTACCATTATGACATTTTTCAAAGTATAGGTATGAAAATTAATAGTCTGGAAAAGTTCAGACACTGTTTGGACGAATTTCCCAAAAGTTTTCTTATCAACGTTGTACTTTTGTCAATTTTCCGTCATCGAGCCATTAATCCGAGCACGTGTGACGCATGTGAAGCATCAAATGATGACAGAAAGACTAATGTACCTAGTTTTAATAAAAAATAAAATAAAAAAAACTATTTACTTTTTTTTTAATCAATTTTTTTTTCTACCCTCTCCACCTCTCATCTTCTTCATCCACTTGGATTGGGTTGGGTTTTCTGGTTTCAATTATAACTGGGAAATCTTGGTTTCTGATTTCGTCTCTCCGTACTAGACATGAAATAATCAATTATTACTTGATGTAGGACCTGGAGAAGGGGATGGACCTTCTTAAAAATTCTTTTGTATTCGTCTGTTTGTAGCAACCAGCTGCTCTTTTCTATTCATCAATTCGTGAAACCAGTACCAACTTGCTGCTCTCTGTTACTCTTGGTTTAACTCTCTGTTTGACTTGATTTGAATTTGATGCAAATCTTAGATATAACATCTACCTGCAAATATCAAACAAAGATAAAGCAATTTCTGAGTCGGTTGCTCTGCCAGACCAGGGGATCTGATCTTTGTTTGCAGTGGGTCAACGGTCATCAGTTAACAAAATCCTAGACCTCATCCGCTCCACGCTCCTCACCAGTCACCACCAACCTCTGGGACGCCGTCTGCACCGGAGTTCTCACCGATCTCGACTCCCCGATCCCGACGTCAGCGCTGCCATGACGATCTCGTGACTCTGTGCGACAACAATGTCAATCTACTCGATAAGGTCTCCAGTTGGTGGGGCCGGATCGGCCAGAACATGCTCGGCGGCTCCGACGCCGTTTCGAAGGTCGCGTTCGAGTCGGAGGATGAGGAGTCGTCGTCGTCGTCTCCATTTTTTTTTTTTGGGTTTTCTTTTGTTGTCGACAGGTTGAGAAGAATTGCTTCAAAATTTCTTTTTATTTTATTTTTTAATATCAAGTTGGAATCAAATCACAATTTTAAAAGAGAAAAATTCAGTCACCGTCCCCAAACTATTCTGCCAAGGCCAATTTGATACCCGAACTCTCAAAAGTATCAATGTGATACCCAAACACGTATTTTGACATCAACGTGATACTTCCATCAAAAATTCCTAACGGGGCCGTCTGTTTGCTGACGTGGCAAACACGTGGGTCTTATGTGATATTTTTATCAGGGGCAGAATAGTCTTTCACTACTAAGTAATTAAATAAATAAAAAAACACAAAACAAGGTGAGAGAGAGAGAGTGAATTCGGGAGAAACCCCCCCCTTCTTTCTCTTTCTCTTCTCTTCTCTTCAGACCCGGAACCCATTTCCGGTGGAATCACCGCCGCCGGCCTCATCACCGGCTATTAGAGGATCCTCTCTTCCTCCTCTTGCATCTAAGGTAAGATTTCTGAATTGGGTAGCCTTGATTTGAGAAGAAATCGAAGAGGGATTTCCAGAAAAGGGGGAAATCGGAGATTCCTTCGATCTCCGGTTTCCGGCGGGTTCCGACCGGATTTCTTTGGGATTTTTGTTGCTGGGTCGAAGCTAACCTTCATCCCTAACCTCTTGCAGCTTTTCATGATCGGTGGAGGAAGATTTGAAGGTGTTTGAGAGTGTGAACAGTGTCGTGAACAGTAACTGACGAGTTCTGGTTTTTTTTTGGTTGATTTTTCCGGCCAAATCCTTGAGAATTGTTGATTGTTGCAGGTATAGAAATTGTTGGGTGTATTGTGGAGATGATTTTGAGATAAATAGGTTGACCAGAGGTCGAAGTTGGTAGGGGCGGTCTTTGTAGAGGTCGAAGTTGGAGATGGAGCCTCCGGGGCCGCCGCTGATTCCGTTGGAGGAGCGGCTGCTGGCGAAGCTGGCGTCGGAGTCGTGGTGGCGGAAGTGGTCGAACGGCCTTGATGGTAGCGGTGGCCGTGGGTTCATCGACTGCTTGGGTCGCCGGCTGCCTCTGATATTGACCTTGAAAGTTTTCAGGTGGGATTCCAATTTTGGGAGTGGAGATGGGAGATTGAAATTTTGGATTAGAAGTTGAATTGTTTGTTCTTGTTTTCTCAATTTGAATTGGATTAGAAGTTGTCAAATTGCTGCATTTGCATGTAATGTGATATTCTTGATGTTGGGGGCGGTAACTGTGGTCGGGGCCGAGCTCACGTTCGAGGCCGAAATCGGAATTCATTTTGGGGTGAGTGGTTGGTGGCTGGTGGCGGAGCTTGCTTCGGAGGTGCGGCGGTTTAGTTAGAACAGAAGAAGAAGAAGAAGAAGAAATGAAAAGAAAAATAAAAATAAAAATGAATTAACAAAAACAAAAGGGTAAGTTGGTCTTTTAATTTTTTTTTTGTCTCCACGTGCTTGCCACGTCATCAAATAACGGAGCCGTTAGGAATTTTTGACGGAAGTATCACGTTGATGTCAAAATACGTGTTTGGGTATCACATTGATACTTTTGAGAGTTCGGGTATCAAATTGGCCTTGGCAGCATAGTTTGGGGACGGTGACTGAACTTTTCTCATTTTAAAAATCTAATCGTATCGACGTCACATGTTCATATTTAATGACTCTGTGACGGAAAATGGACATAAGGACGGAAAATGAGTTCTGATATTGAGTAAAAACTCCAAATGGTGAATGAACTATTGTGAAAGGTGTTTAAGGATATCTCTATTTGTGTTTGGCCCAAACTCTAGGTTACTTGACCTAGTGGTAATAGGGTTAAATTAGAAGGATCTAGATTCCTATTCAATGTACAATTACTTTCCTTGTATGATTGAGATTCTATACATTGTAATCCTCTATATAAAGAGGCCCCTATTATCAATGAATATACACAGCGATTTCCTCTCAATTTCAGTTTCTCTACAACACGTTATCAGCACGAAACTCTAACCCTGAAATAAATAACCAAAACCCTAAATCCGAATACAAAAACCTTGAAACTCTTTCGGCCCCTGCTTCCTACCTTGAAGCTCTCGATCCCAAAAACCCAGAACCGCCGGCGGCGTCACCGGAACCGGCGGGAAAAGCTCCGAACCGGCCTCCAGAAAAGAAAAATAATCTCTCCCCGGTTCGTACACTTCCAGGTCATCTTCCACCGTCATAGTTGGCCAACACCGACATCACATCTCTGAAATACTTCACCAGAAATTTCATCTCCAGAACCGGCCGGAAACTGACTGAACCGGCCACCAGAATTTCAGAAGATCCCTGAACCGCCTCGCCCAGCATCCTCGGCAGGCCCTCGGCAGTACCTGTGCGCAAACCCTCGGCAGCCCCCGCGCGCATCTGTCGACAGGCCCTCGGCAGCACCAGCACATCCCCCGCAAGCACCTCGCAGGCCCCTGCCGGCATCTGCCGACAGACCCCGCACTAGCCCTGCAGGCCCCTGCCGACAGGCCCCGCAGCAGCCCTGCAGCAGCCCCGCAGCACCCCTGCAGCAGGTCCGGCCACCGCTTACCACCGCTGGCCACCAATTTTCCGGCGGCCTCTTTCCGGCGACTTTTCACGCACTTTTCCGGCGATCTTTTCCAGCAAAGTTTTACACTTTTTGAGGTATGTTTTAAAGGTTCGTTTAGTTCCCGTTTTTGAAGTTTTTTTTTCGTTTTTCTCTTCTTTTTCTCGGGGACTTGCAACCTCCCTTCTTCTACCCCCCTTTCTTCTTCATAGGGGAGACCAAAAGCTAAACTGTGGGGGTTCGTGCTCACTCCAAGCTTGGAGCTTGTACAGTCCTCCAAACTTAGAGTTTGTTGAGAAGAAAACGATCAACCACACACATCATTGTTTCGATCTAATCCAACCCCTCTTGGAATCTAATTTCTTGGAAGCGACTACGCTCGTAAATTACTAATTTCTTGGAAGCGACTACGCTCGGAAATTCCTAATTTCTTGGAAGCGACTACGCTCAGAAATTTTATATATTTTCGTGGTAGCCTTTTACGCTCCGAAACTAACCCTTTTCTTGTTCTCTTTCAGGATGAGTAACCTGAATAGATTGGACTTTGCTCCATTGGGAACAACTGGTTCTGGATATCACAGGTGGATTCGTGATGTCCGCCAGCATCTCAAGGCCGATGGAATCCTGGATACGATTCTCGAGCCTAGCCAGGACGTGCTAACTGTTGAGCAAGCTCAAGCTTTGGAAGCAAATAGAGCAGCCTTAGAGGCAAATAAGGCGAAAGCCATCATCCTAATGACTCGTCATATGGATGATCCGCTCCAGTACGAGTGTATAAATGAAGAAGACCCAAGAAGGTTGTGGGTCTCACTCGAAGAAAAATTTGGCAACGTCCGTGACTCCCTGCTTCCTGAACTAGAAGTGAGATGGCATAGCCTCCGCTTCTGTGATTTCAAGTCAGTTATTGACTACAACTTGGAAGCACTTCGCATTAAATCCTTAATGGAATTATGTGGTAAAGAGATCACAGATGCGATGTTGATTGAGAAGACTCTCTCTACCTTCCTCGTCTCTGCATTGATGGTTGCTAAGAACTATCGAATTGATGTTACTGCAAGACGAATCACAAGGTTTCATGAGCTCATTGGAGCTATGAATGTCGCTGAAAGGCATGACAACATCCTTGTGAAGAACTATAATTCGAGATTCGTGGAAATAGAGCATATTCCGGAATCCAATTATAGTCGCGCCCCTAAGAGAAGGCGCCAAGAGCGAAACCCTAACCTTAGGGATACTTCTGGACGTTCTGGTCCATATAATCGCTCTACTTGGGAAGGTAACCGCCAATATAGGCGAACACGGAACCAAAGAGGTCAACGTGGAAAGAGAGAGGGAGGCAACGCCTCTGGCCATGTTGGTGGCGCCACCAACACTAAGAGCCATCTAAATGACGCTTTCAAAGCGCCTCAATCAATGGAGTTTGAGCAAGAGATATATGTTCTCGATGTGGAGTGTCTGATCATTGGGCACACATTTGTAGAGCTCGTGAAGAAATTGTCACCGCCTACAAAGCATATTGTGAAGCAAGAGAAGCTCACTATGTGGAACAAGAAGATCAAGAAGATGATCTAGAGTGAAGGGTTCAAGACTACAAATCTGGCTGGGATCAATAGATCGCCAATTCTGTTTAAGTCTTTATTTTCCAAGAGATGTAGGCAATTGCCATATCATTTTTGTAGTAGATGCCAATGCTTTTGTCTTTCTTCAAAGTAGGCGTACTCAACGTAAATGTGATGTCTAGGAAGGTTTTGAGATTAGTGGTACTTAAGCGAGCCCTGCTCCACCGACATCTCTTTACTCACCTGGTCACAATTATATTGGAATTACCGAAGGAAGTTAGACGATTACCATTGTTTTGCATTAGCTAGCATTTGGATTAGATTCTCCTAATGGTTAAGAGACAATGATGTACTCCGTTGGCTTATGAATAAAATTTCGAGTTCTTTTCATTATGACTCAATTTTGATTCTGAGCATATTACTTTGTGACTACGATGGCTGGGCCATCAATATTAATTCGAGGACATGGAATAGCCCAAGTTCCCATTGCCAAATGGCACCTTGATTACTGTCACAGAAACTCTCTACGCTCTTAGAGCAAATTGCCCTATGAATAGCCAACGGATTCCATGCAAAAACGCATGTAGAGAACGGAGATGAGTTCCTTTGCAATACCTCTAACGACTGCGAACAAAGGCGCATATTAGAGACGTTTATGTGTCTCTCTAGTAGACTCTATGTCACTATTCGAGCTATTAAATCCAATAAAGTTATGAGAGAAGATCTCTTGGATTTAGACACATATTGGCTTTGTCACGACAGGATAGATCATCCTAGTCATGACATGATGATTCGTCTACTGAAGACTTCACACGGACATCCATCCTTTTGAGCAAAATGAAGCAAGAATCAAAAATTGGTTTCTGGACTTAGCAAGACCGCCACAATTGCAGCATCTGGCGCTGCAGCTGTCTTGGGGTGCCATATGGCCGCCCAAGTCCCTTGTGACAACGCCATATATGGCGCTACCCATGGCCATGACGCCATGGATATCAATCCCCATGGTTATAACGCCATGGATGCCACTTCCCATGGTCATGACACCATGATGGGTGATGTAGTCACAAACTTTGCTTCAATATGCGTTTCAAACGCTTAGGCCCAACCAAAACTCTCATTGGTTGCTTCTAAGGTCTCTCGCTCATTTTACAAAGCCATTTCCTTAGGAAAATTAGGACTGAGACCGTCCTATGCAAAGGATATGAAAATACTCATCATGTTCTTACATAGAATCCGTAGGGATTCTGTGGACTGATTCCACCAACTTGCGGACGTTTAAATATCTCATGATGTTGGTTGATATGCCAACACGCTGGTCCCGTGTTGTGCCATTGTCCACCTGTAATGCTGCTTATGCTATACTCCTAGCACATATCATATGACAACGGGCTCACTCCCCGAATCATCATATTCAGTCAATTGGATTTGACTATGCTAGTGAGTTTACATCGAAGACTCTCGATGGTTACTGCATTGGGACTGATGTTGGACATCATATTCCCATGTACACACCCAAATGGTCTCGCGGAAACGACTACGATGATAGTCCGGACATTGGTAATGCGCACCAATCTCCTTATATCCGCTTGGGGTAATGCAATATCGCATGAAGCTATGCTAATTCGTCTACGACCCACCGCCACTCAATGTACCTCCGCGTTATAGCTAGTGACTGGGTACCAGTATCGTACTTACGCATATTTGAGTGAGCCATTTATGTGTCAATTGCGCCGCCACAGCGCTCTATGATGGGTCCTTACAGACGAATGGGCAACTACGTTGGATTTGAGACTCCAACAATCGTCCGCCACTTCATGCCCTTGCTAGGCTATCTCCTTACCGCTAGATTTGCGGATGTCACTTTGATGAGACAGTCTTCCCGTCGTTAGGGGGAGATAAGAACACGAATGTTCAACAGGAACGACAGGAATTGTCGTAGTCTGTCCCCACTATGTTTCATCTCGATCCCTGTTAAAATGACGAGATCACACAAATATGCTGCAAACATGCCTGCAAGGATGGACGTCCCTACGAGAGGACGTAGCGCCACCCTACATAGAGGTAGGCATGGCGCCAACGCCATAGAGAGTGGCACTCTGGCGTCACAGGCCATGGCCCCAGCTAGGATGCATGGGAGGCCAGTGGGTTTCGAAGGATACTTTGGCACGTTACAATCCTTTGATCATCGACACTCAAAATCCGTCTCATGAGTATCTCCTGGATTATGGTTATAGTTGGGGGACGCCTCAACGTTAGAACCTATTCCTGAGAATATAGAGCTCTATGAAACTTACACTAGTGTACATGAGACGTGGGATAGAAACTCCATCATAATTGATGATGTAGTTGCGCATGAGTTTGTTGAGTCAGATGATATCGAACCACGCTCCGTTGATAAATGAATGCCAACGTAGAGAAATCTGGCCTAAATGGAAAGATGCGATCCAGGTTAAGATGGATTCTCTAACGAAGAGGAAGGTTTTTTGAGCCAGTGATGCCAACACCTCCTAACATAAAACCTATTGACTAATGGGTCTTCGTTAGAATGCGTGATGAGAAAAAGATATGGTAATCTCGCCTTATGGCGCAAGGCTTCTCACAAAAAGCCCTGGAATCGACTACGATGAGACATATTCTCTCGTAATGGATGTCATTGCACTCCACTACCTTGTCAGTTTGGTAGTTTCTGAATAACTGAACATGCAACTTACAAATGTGGTCACTACGTATCTATATGGGGATCTAGATACGAAATATACATGAAGGTTCATGGTGAACTTCATTTATCCAAGTCAAGTGGCTTTGAACCACGGAGCGCGTTTACAAAGAGGTTGAAACGCTCACTAAAGTGACTACTTGATTGGGAAGGGATATGCCCACGCGTTTCCATAACAAGTTTCGGATTCTATCGTGGTTCATGTTAGACATGATCTTCATTGGAAGCCCTTAAAGAGTTAAGGGAAACCGATGAACACTTGAAATCCGATTTTGAGATGAAGGATTATGGGAGAACACGATTATGTCTCGGTTTGGAACTTGAGCATCGTATCGATAGATGCTTAGGCATTTTGACAAGGTCAAGCCTTCAAGCACCCCCATGATCGTCCGTAGTCTTGATCCTGAAAAGGATCCTCTTCGTCGAAAGGATGATGACAAAGATGTGCTAGAGGCAGAAGTGCCTTACTTAGTACAATAGGCGCATTATTGTACTTAGCTAAATGCACAAGATCGGACATCTCATTTGCAGTAAGCTTGTTAGCTAAGAGATAGCTCTGCGCCAACGCGACGCCATTAGGATTGGTGTAAAAGATATCTTTCGATACTTGAGATGTATGATTGATATGGGCTTGTTCTATCCCTACAAAAAGATGATGGATTCGGACCCATCACACACCAGGAACGCCGCCAACACTGGCCTGCGTTCATTATCCCCATCCCAAAACAACATGTGTTTTGGAAGGTTTTGCTGATATTGGGTATCTCTCTGACCCACACAAAGGTCATTTCCAATCCGGTTAAGTGTTCACCATGGGAAAAGACCGTGATATCTTGGAGGTCTACAGAATAGACCCTAGTCGCTATATCTTCGAACAATGCAGAAATCATTGCTCTTCACGAAGTGGTTCGTGAATGTATATGGATTGGATCCATAATTACGCATGTTCGAACAATTGTGGTTTGAAGTCTACCACAGATGAGCCTACGAGCATTTAGGATAATGCTGCTTGTTTTGAACAAATGAGGCAAGGCTACATCAAAAGCGATAACCCCAAGCATAATCAGCAACAACAGACTCTCCTTGAGATCAAAGTGAACTAGGTTCAATCTGAGGACAGTGTGGCAGACTTGCTCACTAAGTCATTGCCTAAATTCCACTTTCGAGAGACATGTTGGTAGCATCGTTTGCGGAAGTTACCCGAACTCCCATGACCGTTGCCATCAGGGGGAGATGCAGACATCAGGGGGAGATGTCTACATGTATGGTCTCGAAACGTGAAGGGTGTGTTGTGCTCTTTTTCCCCTTCGACCGAGGTTATTTTTGTCCTACTGGGTTTTTGTTACTCGACAAGGTTTTTAACGAGGCAATGAGAGAAGCACCGCGTTTGGACAACACAAGGGGGAGTGTTTAAGGATATCTCTATTTGTGTTTGGCCCAAACTCTAGGTTACTTGACCTAGTGGTAATAGGGTTAAATTAGAAGGATCTAGATTCCTATTCAATGTACGATTACTTTCCTTGTATGATTGAGATTCTATACATTGTAATCCCTTATATAAAGAGGCCCCTATTATCAATGAATATACACAGCGATTTCCTCTCAATTTCAGTTTCTCTACAACAAAAGGTACTTTTTGGTATCTACAAATTTTTTTTAGTCCTAATAGTACCTGAAGTATTGCACCATTACCAAATATAATACCTCCATTAATTTTTCAGTTAAAATCACCTACGTGACATGTACTTTTTTGGATAAAAACTTCAAATGATACCTAAACTATTGCAAAATATATTTTTCGTTACCTGTAATTTTTCTTTTACCCAAAATGGTACCTCAAGTATTGCGCATTTACTATTTTTTTCATCATAATATAAAATTCATTCATCAGAAGAAGTGTTACAAATAGGTTGAAACAATACAAGTTTCAGACTTTCAGTATAAAAAAAAAATCTAATATTTCATCAAATTAACTATTTATTTTTAGCTAAAAATTTTATCAACAAAAAATATTTTGGGGCAAAACTTGAGGTACATTTGGGGTAAAAAAAAAATTTATAGGTACCAAAAAATATATTTTGCAATAGTTCGGGTACCATTTGAAGTTTTTATTTAAAAAATACATGCCACGTAGGCGACTTTAACGGAAAAGTTAATTGAGGTACTATATCTGGTAACGGTGTAATACTTCATGTACCGTTTGGGGTAAAAAAAATTCATAGGTACCAAAAAATACATTTCGTAATAGTTCAGGTACAATTTTGAAGTTTTTACCCTCAGATATTACATTGATCACATTGTAAGTTTAGGTATCATCCTAAAAGTCACCTAAGTGTCCAGACATTGTTGGTGAAAAAAACTCATATGTTTATGAACTCTATCTCATAATACAATTCCTTGCACGAGTGACACGTAGATGTGATTTATGTGTTTGATGTGAAATTTGGATAATATTATCTTATATATTTTAGTATTTTCTGATAAAAAACTATGATTATTTCTATCTTGACCATTTACCTAATTTGGACCTAACAAATGCTCACTTACTCCACTAAAAGATATGTGTGCTCACTTATCCAATTTAAAGGTAAAAAGACAAGTTTACCCTTCAAATAATTAAAAAGTCATTGGAGACTTTCGCCTGACTCTGGTCATCGGTCTCCGGAATTCGGCCACGGGACTCCGATCACCGGAGGTTTCCAAAGAGGTCACCAGAGACTTTTATCACCAGAGACTTAGTTAAGTACTTTTAACTAAGTGGCAGAACCCACCTAGCGGCAGACTGAAAATCAACATTAATGGGGTTTTCCGTGTGAACGGTGGTTGTGGAGGTATTGGTGTAGTTGTCAGAGATCATGAGGGTAGGGGGATCACGGCCATGGCTAGACCTTTTTTTACATGCACACTCAACCCTTAGTATGGAGGCAGAGGCGTGTAGAGCTGGTATTCTTCTTGGTATTCACCAAGGTTGGGCGGACATAGATATTGAGAGCGATTCGACCACTCTGATTGCTGCACTTAAAAGTGAGGAGGAGAATCTATCGGAGGTAAGTAAAATTTTAGATGATTGTAAATAGTACTTTTCTTCTTTTCAATCAGTTAGAATTCTACATACCTACCGGGAAGCAAATGGTGTTGCAGATAGACTTGCACACCTTGCTAGTGTTGTTGCTATTGATGATGTTTGGTTAGATGAGACTCCTGCTATTATTCAGGATGTTCTCTACGATGATTATTGTCACTGTTTTTCTGTAGCTCGGGGTTCAGGTTTTATGTCCCCCCCCCCCCCCCCCCCCGATGAAAAATTCTACTTTTAATAAAATAAATGGAACCGGGCATGGGGTTGAGCCTCCCAGCTAGGCTGAGTTCCAAATCCTTTTCAAAAAAAAAAAGAGCTAGCTGCTCCTCTCTTCTCCTAAGTCATCTTTTTCTACTCTACATTCTAATAGCTCATCATTACTTCTATCTTTTTTACTCCATCTCTTCCATACCCTTTCCCCTTGTTTTTAGGATCTATTACCACTCTCATACTCCACCTCCATGCTTCTTCTAATACTTGAGCTGCTCCTTTTGCTTTCATTCATGATTTTACTCCTCTCTATTTTCTCTAAAGGCATCACCCATTCCATGGCCACCCCATTACATCTTTTTTCTCTTGATCTCCACAACAAAACCTCCATCTCCACCTCTCAAAATCCAAACTCATAATATCCATACTCCCCTTACTACTCCATCTTCTCCATCACCACCACAACAACTACCATCTTCCAGCACCATAAACTCTATCACCACCACCATAAACTTCATCACTACCACTCAAAATTAGACAAAGAAGCATCATATCTTCATCACCATTCCATTCACCATAAACATCAACAAGTTCATAATCCATTCATTCCACCATCAAGGAGGATCTAAGGGCATTGAAAGATGAAAACCATGGAGGAGCTAGTCATCAATTTATCAAGCTTCAACTAGTTCATTCTTTCCTTAACTCTTTAATTTACTTTGATGTATATTATAAATTTGATGTTAATTTGTATGATTATGAGTGAGTAGTTACTTTGTTGGGGCTAGGGTTGAAAGCCCTAGCCAATCTTGTATGGATTGATGTTATAATATGATGTTATGCAATTTTCTTTAACATGCCTACAAGCTAGTTCAAGAGTTGACTGCATATGCTTAGACTTTATCACTTTAAGTATGTGTATTTGCTATGTCATGATATAATGTTTAGAGATTGGTAGCCTTTGAATGTTAAAGTATGAAAGCACACTAGGTGTGCATGTAGGGGTTGTGAATTACAATCCACTTAGAGATAAGCTTGGTTGGTTTGCATGATTTCTTCATCTCCAAACTTTATGCACTAGATACCTAACCGGATTGAAATGCATGACTTAAGTAGTTAAGTACTACACCCGAGAGGGGTTGCTTGATATCACAAAAGGAGCATGTCCCTTGTCATACCCGAAAGGGATGCAAAGAGAGAAATTGGTTAATTAATTTAGCATCATTCATATAGAAATGCATCAATACTTGTAAGGGAGGTTAGTGGTAGACAATCTAAATCCTAACTTTCATCCATTTGATCACTAGTTTAGTTTAGAGCAATTTAGTTTATATTTGAGCATCTAGTTGTTTTCGATTCAAAACTATCTTCAAAAACCAAAATCAAATCACTACTCCATCTTGCACATACTCACCATGAGCCTAGATTTCCTTGTGAATTTAGGTTTGTGATTGTACATTTGAATATTCTAGCTTTCCTTAGGTTCACACCCTAGCTAGTGAAAGGAATCCAATCCTCGTGGGTTCGACAACCTTTCTTAAATCTCTATACTATTACTTGTACCCCTTATACTTAAGGGTGGCTATTTGGCTAACAGTAAGTACTCAAGCTTAAATATGGGCCATGGAGCACATCTTCGACTTCTAGAAATGCTATGACGCTGCGTCTTGCTTGTAGCTCGAAAAATTTGATTGAAAATGCTATTTTTTTTATTATGTGTCAGTAACAAATGTGTTGGTGTATATGAAACGATTTATAGAATGATGAATGTTACAATTCATTGAGCATTCCTTTTTGTTATATGTTTATCTTGCATTCAAGCTGTCTAATATAGGTAGAGTAGAAAACGCTAGCTATCCTTTACGGGCTTACTAATTATGTGCTTTCAATTGAAATGTTTTTGTCCCAATCCATAAAAGAGTAACTTGATAATTGTGGTAGTTGGTTATAGCGAGAGGCTAAAATTTTGTGGCTTTTTTCTCCAATGATCAAAAAGGTAATTCTTTTTCTTTTTGTGAGCACATTACTTATGTATTGTTATATGGCACAAAATGATTTGGGTGAGAGACTTTTTTCTAGCAAATCATGTAAAAACCTAAATGAAATGAACTCAATAAGGTACCATTGAAAAAAAAATTAATTATTTAACTCAAGGAAATGGAGAAGATGGTACTTCTTTCAGAGAGGCAAGGCCTCAAATATTTTCCAAGAACACGTCCATCTTCTAATTTTGATTTTCCATAAAAAATTATTTTAATTTAAGTTTTTATTATTTTAATAAAATATAATTGTTTCCACGTTATTTGCCACATCATACTTGAAATTAATCAAAACCATCGAAAACACTTAATCTAATGGCTAAAAAGAAGTGTAAAAACACATGTAAAATAATATGTCCATAATATTAGATTGGAGCTCCACCAGAGATGAAAAACCTACTTGAAGAAATAGATCGGCCAAGCAATGCTTAGAATGTCCACTTTTGAACAATGTAAAAAATACAAAACAGTGATTTCCGTATGAACAGTGTGGTGACGACTTTGCCCCTGCATGTTTAGAGTTTTTTTCGATTGCCCCCCAGTGTTGTGCTGTATCTTTCTGGCCATCTGTCCTGTTGTTCTGTTGCCACGAAGAGAGAGGGTGAGATCGGTAGCCTAAAACAGAGAGGTAGAGCGAGAGCGAGAGCGAGAGAGGTAGAGTACCGTTTTCATCCAGAGAGAGAGAGAGAGAGAGGGTGAGGAGTTTGCATGGCTGGAGATTGGAGCTTTTCTGGCGCAGAGATTTTGGTTGTCGGTTGCTGATGAGGTTGGGTTTTGATCAGGCAGCAAAGATAATTAGTTTTGGGCGTGGATTCAGGTTTTCTTCTGTCTTCATTGGCTCTGAAGAGTTTCAATTTATCTAATTTCTGTTTGTTATGGTTGTCTTGCAGTTGGCTGCTCGCTACTGTTTGGTTGGAACGCTAGGATTCTTTAGCTGGTAATTTTTCATCGTCAATAATGTTTTTGTTGATTCATTGGTTTGATTGCAGTCGGAAGTAATTCCCTCTGATGTTCTTAATCTGCTGAAAAGAAAGAGTAGGATTGTTCGGGCTTCAATCTTTTCAAGATTATTTGGTTGGGGGAAAAAGAAAAAAAGAGAGAAAGAAAGTAGGATCAATATTTGGGAACCTCTCTTTCTAGAAAAATAGGTCCAATGATGGCTGGAATTTTGGGGTGCTTAAACTATTAAATTTAAGTGATTTGAGTGATCAATCAGTCCATTCTCTACTTGATCAGAGTACGTATTTGAAAGAAAAAACTGACCTTTAGGGTACCAAAATTATTGCATGGGTCTTTCTCCTTTTGATTCTTTGTGAGGTGGTTTTCTCTGTTTATTTGGTTTGTGATTGATTGTGAGGCATAAAAATATCTCGGTTTTCAGCTTCAAAATTCTACCTCCATATGGTGTTATATGGGGACTGCTTCAATGCAGCTGAAGTTCAGGTCAGTATGCTATTAATTAATTTCTTCAATACAAATTCTGGTATTCTCATCAAAATAGGATAGATGCAATAAGAGAATTGGTTGTGTAACCATACTGCTAATTTTGGTCACCTGAATGTTTGAGCAAACTAAAAGATACTGATCTTTTTTGTCGTGATTGGTGACAGTTCTTATTCCAATGGCAATGCTAATGTGAATGGAAATGGGAAGGGAGTAAATGGAAATGAAGTGAAGAGAGAAAGCCATCGTGAAGAGCTGCTGGGATGAGGAAGAAATTGAAGAAAACTTAAGCTGGAGCTTTTTTTTTGACTTTGTCAAGGGGAACCCAAAGGCTTCCTAGGCCCAATATAAACCCTTCGGCGCATGTGAAATGCTCCAACTGTGCATTGCAGCACAGTGCCTGGCCACTTTGACAGCTTCAGGGTTCGAACCTAGGTTGGGGAGCACACCCAACTAGGCAAGAACCACTAGGCCACTTGTAGTGGTTACTTAAGCTGGAGCTTTGCTCTTAATAAGTATAGTTTACTTTTATATACATTTCCAGTAGAATGAGTTACATTAGTTTAGTAGTCTTGGCTTCTACACTATCTTTTTTCCTTTTTTTTTTTTTTTTTCCTTCTTCTTTTTTCTTTTGGGGTTTCCTATTTCATTGTACATATAGCTGACTTATGGCCCTATTTTAAGATCTGAGATTGAAAGTTCCTGAGTTCACAAATTGAATGAATTCTTCAAAAGTGAAACATTCTTTTTTGACAACTAATATCGGTCATGAAAATTTAATGTCGGATTAGTAGTGCCGGGGCAAGATAATAAACCCGCGGCATCGCGCGGGTTATCTCGCTAGTTATATTACTATTACTAAATATACTAAAGCTAAACTGCCTTTCACTGTTCATTTCGCAACAGACAAAATAAATGAATAGTGTCTCGACCATTCTACCCCTCTCTTGCCTGGTCTTTTACGAAACTGTCCCTCCAGCTGTTCAATTTTTGTGGCACCGATTGCTTTCGGCCTGGTAGTCTGGCACTGTGTCTTTGCTCCACAGACGATATAGGGTGTGTGCAGAGAGAGTGAGGGGCTACTTCTTTCATGCAGAAAGAGAGTGAGAGACACATAGGCCCGAGGGAGTAGAGGAAAAAGTTCCAATTTTCTTTCATATTGCAATAACAGCAACATCCAATATGAAATTTTCCGTTCGATATCTCTGGTAATTCCTTTTATGCCCGGATCGATTATTCGCCAGAGTTCTGTTCTTGGTCCTCAACTTTTATTTCATTAGTTTTGATATTCACGATGTATCTCAATCTATTGGTTTCTGCATGGGAAAGGGTGAGTTTTTATTGGGATTTTCGATCAGCAAAGCATATGTTTCTCTCTGAATTTTGGTTTTTCAGTTTCTTTTTCCGTCATTTTTTTTTCTGGGTTTTGAAATTTGATGCTTGTTGATTTGTGTAGTGGGAAAGATTGGGCTTTTATTGACATTTTTCATCAACAAGGAGTCTGCTATGTATTGTTGAAATTGAATAGGTCCTATGTATTTATCTTCGCAACATTGTTTCAAGAACTACGTTAGCGGAAGTGGAAATTGTTTGGTTTTTATTAATTACTATTCCTTATAAACTGATTAATATTTTTGGGTTTTAAAAATCTGATCTCAGGGTTTTAGGGTGCAAAATACATTTGTTTTTGATTCTTTGATTTTGTATAATCTCTAGGATTATTTGTACCACATGTTCCAGTCTTGCTATGTCTAAATCTCTTGCTTATATCTGACGCGCAGGCATATACCAATTTGCTTGAAGAAAAAGAAGAAATAGACGTTGTGTAATACCCGGTTGATTTCTTTTAATCAAAGCAAAACAGTATTGCTTACTTTCATGATTTCGCTGCTTTAACTTTAATGATTATGCTTGGGTTAACTGATTGAGTTGATCTTCATTGGCCGACACTCTCCCTCACTCACACCCTCTCTCTCTCTCACTCAAACTCTCACTCTCTTTCTCGTCCGAAACCCATTCGAAAACAGAGCACGGCTTCTCCGGTCTCTCTCTCCCTCCACTGGCCACCAAACAGCTTCGGACCATCTCCATTGGCTTCATCTCGACCTTGCGCAGCTGCCAGAGGCAGCCTTGAACCGCGACACGGCCACCAGTGGCGGCGGGAAGCTCCGCCCGGTTTGAGCTCGTTTTGGTTCCAAGCTTAATATCTCAAGCTACCGGTCACCGATCCTCACCAAACTTCATCCACGAGCTCGCCTCAACTTTCTGAACAAGCACCTAGAAGGACCAGACCTGGGTAGAACGATTTCACGTTCAACGGAGCTCGACAGGTTTAGATCGAAAAACAACCCACCTTCAAATCCGGATATCTCGAGTTACAGACGACCTTTTCTTTTGATTCTTGGCTTGGTGAACTCGCCTTGAGTTTCTGAAGAAGTCTACAGAAGGGATCGAAGCGAATGGTGGGAGTTTTTACGTCGATCGGAGCCCTCGCCGGATTCTGCAAATTTCCCGACCACCGAAGCTTTCGATCGATATATCTCGAGCTACAGACCATATTTTTCTGTGATTCGTGAACCAGTGAGTTCACCTTTAGTTTCTTAACAACTCTCCAGAAGGGATCGAAGCCTGAAATTGAAGTTTTGACATCGAAATCGAACCTCGCCGGATTCTGCAAATTTTCGCCGGATTCTGGAAATTTTCCGGCCACCTCGACTGTTCTAGGTAATTTCCGACCACTTCCTTTCGTTTTCAGACTTCATGCTAGTTATGAAAGTGGATCAACTCGTCATTTTGAACAAGTTTGTAGTTGACAACTTTTGCATCGGAGGTGGTTGACCGTCGTTGACCGCCGCGTTGACCACCCACTGACCGCCGCTTGTGGCGGCGTATTCGACCATATTTCGAGTTTTTATTATCTAGGTGATGATCTACGCATCCTTACGAGCGTTTTGATATATTACAAGGTCATTTTAGAAAACGTTGATAAATAGTGGATTTATGTTTTGACGTTACTATTTAACGTTTTTACGTTTTATCTTCGGTTTACGATCCGCTAAGATCCGACCGTCAGATTTACTTCAAATTTGAATATGTTGATCGTATGACTGTCCCGATGACTTTGTGTGGTCACGGGCGAAGATCCCACCATTGGATCTTCGTATAATTGTGAAATAGTGATTCGGAAGGCGATTCGTGAGAATCTGACCGTCGGATTTTCGTATAATTTTGAGGAGATGTTTGTTAGAGTGATTCAAGAAGATCTGACCGTTGGATCTTCGTGATAATTTTGGAGGATGATCCTAAGGGCGATCCGTGAGGATCCGACCGTTGGATCATCATATAAATTCGATCTGGCCGTTGGATCATCATTAAATTAGAATCCGACCGTTGGATTTCCGTATATGTGTGGTTTATGAATGATTGCTAAGTTAAGATCGTATCTGACTAGGTGATTGACGGTTTGAGTTAGTGGACGATTGTGGATCGTATTTTGAGCGGAATTGAAGACGCAGCGGGATTATCGAGGTGAGTAAACCTCACGTGGTTCATATTACGAACCGAGTACTTTTAATTAATTTATTTTTTGTCGTCATTGTGTGAACTATAGTTGGTATTAATGGGCATTCCTGTGTGAATGTCTATCTATATATATATTATTTATGTGAAATAATATGTATTGTTGAAATTGTGAGATATTATGTACTGTTATGGTTGTGTTGAGTTTATTGTTGAAAAGCAACAATATTGTGAGAGGTATTAAATTTATTGTTGAGAAACAATAAATTGTTGATTTGTTGAGATATATTGATCTGTGGAGATCAATAGGTCACGGGGGTGACCATGGCATCTATTAGTGAACCACGCCCTTGTACCGGGTAGGTGGAAACTAATAGCATTAAATCGTGAACCACGCCCTCGCGCCGGGTAGGTGGAAACGATCAGTTAGAGCTCTAGTCTGTCTGCCAAATGTTGAGTGACCTTATGAGGGTAACGGGGAGTGACTCATAAGTGTATAATATTTATATATATATATATTTATATATATATGAGAGTGAGAAAGTGAAGTGGTTTTGTGGTGATCATTGTAATTGTGATGTTTCTACATTTCTATACTTGAGTTAAAGGAAATGTATTTTATTAAATCAACAGTTCATTCTTGTTTACTCATACGAGCTGTCAAAAGCTTACCGGGTTTTGTGTTGTTGCAATCCCGGTACACTATTCAAATTGTGTAGCGGGTACTACTACAGGTCAGGAAAATCAGGAAGGTGATCGAGCTGCGTAGAGTAGCTGCAAGTGTGTTATTCTGATTTTCTATTGTGAGGTTTGTTATGCTCATTTAGAGCTTTACAATTTTACTTGTGAGAGTGAATTTGTAATAATAAACTCGAGGTCTTCGAGATTTTATATTTGAGTGGCGAGTGGTGTGTTTGTTCTGAGAAAAAAAAAAATTCAGAACGTTTATTTGATTAAGTTGTTAAATTCATGTTTCGGATTTGAATTTGTTATTCAAAATTCGGGGCGTGACACGTTGCAGGCTGGTTTTGGTTTGAGTGGGGATCCTATCATTACAACTCATGCAAGCAAGTTGATGCTGTTGAAATCAATTGCACACCATCTAGAATATTACATACTTGCAAGGTATGATCTCGGTCAATTAGTTTAGATGCTCAATTTAACCTTCATTGTTGCTTCTGTGTGAATGAGATCATTATTGAAATAGGTTTTTGGTTCCATTTTTTTGTTTTGTTGACTTTGTTGCTACTTGCTAGATGGTTGATCTCATTCACACATTAAAATTCATCTTAAACTTTTTAGTGATCAGTGCATTCATCAATTTTTCAGTACCAGAAGCTGCAGTTTGTCTCCTTCCTCATCAAAAGTGAAGTTGAAGGCATATACTGATCGAACTTCATGAAGAAGAACGAGTGGAACATACATTCCATCCTGGTTCGAATGAGACATTGCTTTTGGCAGTGCAAGACAACGGGAAACAACTTCTTCAAATCCAAGGAATGTTAGAACAAAAGATGAAGCAATGAGAAGCAATTCAAGCAGCTAATGCGAGGCTGGTAACTAAGTTCACTTCTCTTGCAAATTCTTATTTGTTTTGCCCGAATTTTTCATGTTCTACTGGAAGTATACTTTTTCCCTTAAAATTCCAAGAAGGCAAGAAGAAGAAATAAAAAATAAAATAAAAAGCTGGTGAAAAACAGAAGGACGATTCAAAGTCCCTTAATTGCCTAAAAAGAAATTGGTGAATGATATTGGGGCTGGAATTTCTTTTCCTTTTTATGATTTGGATTGTGAATTGGGAGCACATTCTTCGGTTTTGCAAATCATTGTCTCCCAATTTAGGAAGAGAAAGCATTAGCGAGTAAAAAGTGGGATGATTCAAAGCCACTTGATTTAGATGGCTGGATATATAAGATGGTTTGTTTACCCAAAGTGAAATCATAATCAAAGGTAGATTAGATAAAATAAGCAAGCAAAAATCCTGAAAATATGTTTCTTACATTTTTCTTTTTTTATTGGCTTGAGTTCTTTCTTTCCCTATTTTAGGGCTTCTGTGGTAGTTGAAATTGATCAATTATTAGTTTTTATATAACATGCTGTTGTTCATCCTCAGGCAGGGAAAGGTGGAGAGTTGTCACATCATGAAACTACCACTATTGGTGGTGCTTTGGATTTGACGCGGAAGACTGCTGAAGATGTTTTGACTCCAATATCAGAAAATTTTACCCTTCATAAACTCCAAACTTCACATGTAGATATTTATCACTCTAATATGTACATAGTATTTACTTATGTTCAACTCTAGCTCATTGATGTATCTTTTTTATATGTCCTTAGGAAACACTGGATTCAATAATGATTAATGAGCAGTCGTCACACTCGTATACCAATCTATTCAGGAAATCTAAATAATATCATTGGCCTCATTTCGGTAAGCTTTTAAGAAACTTTAGTTGTTCATTAGTTTTGGCCAAGTCCTTCTTTGTTCTTCCTTTCCTTATAAAGATGCAGGCTTCATTGTTTACCATATTCTTTCTAAGCAACCCTTTTGGCCTCATCTAACCATTACCTGTTGTTCTCTTTTGGCCTCATCAACCACTGCTATTTTTGAAACAACCTCAGCATACAACATGTCCTAATCTGTCTAGGAGTTGGAGAGGGTGGCTCATATATGTCTAGAAGGTACAGACAGTTTCCACGCGAGACTCTGTTTCCTTTCATACATGTTTAGAGGGTTTATATATTTCATAAGTTAGTGATGGATTAGCTGCTTCATGATATTATCAAATTGAATGATCTGGAGAAGGGTCTGCAACATTTTGGGTAGTACAAAAAAAATCAGGCTTCTTTCAATATATGTACAAATAAATGTCAAGTTGATTTCGCACACCATCTAGAATATTACATACATCTATCATTTTCAAAGACGTACAAGTTGATGCTTCTTTCAATCATTTTCAAAGACGTACAAGTTTTTCTTTTCTTTGTTTCTGGCATGTCTAAATGAATACTTTCTGATATTTTCCATGAACTTGCATATATGATTATTTGAAGAAAAAAAAAGAAGAAAAAAAAAAGAACAAGGTGACCAAGTTGTATTAGGTGATTTAAGTCTCTGTTTTGATTTTATTATTTTTATTAATTTGATAGTTTGATTTCTTATTATATGCTCCGATTCATAATTTTCGGATTTGTTGTTCATCCAATACAGAAAGAGAGGAGACAAAACAAAGAGAGAGATAAGAGAACAGGGAATAAGGAAAAGAAGCAGAAGAGAGAGGTGGAAAGTTGTTACTCAAAACAAAACAAGTGGAAGGTATTTGTGATTTTGTGTGAATTTGATTTGAAATTTTTTGCGGATCCTGTATTTGATCGGTCAAGGATTGAATGCTTCAAAATTCAATACTTGAAAATTCAATACTTGCTGATAAAGAATCAGGTTTTCAATGATTTTGTGTTTTCACAGTTACCACATATATTCATTACGCTGTTTGTGTTGTTTGTGCATATATATTGACTTTACTTTCAACCATATGAAAATACTATCCCTGTTCTTGATCAATGAAACTAAAACACTATTGTGATTCAGTTGACGTTATTATGCCTTGTCACGCCCCGGATTTTGAATAATAAATTCAAATCCGAAACCTGAATAATTACAATTACAAAAAACCAAATCTCGAAACTTCGAGTTCATTATTACAATTCACTCTCACAATATATTATAAAGCTCAAATGAGCATAACACACCTCACAACTTACAATTGTTGTAAAACTCTAACAATTGCTCTAACCGCACGATCACCGTCCTGGTTCTCCTGTCCTGTAGGATTACCCGCTACACAATTTGAATAGTGTACCGGGAGTTGCAACAACACAAAACCCGGTAAGCTTTTTACAGCCAGTATGAGTAAACAAGAAAGAACTGTTGATTTATTAGATTCCAAGACTACCACAAACCCACGTTACTTTCTCACTCTCATATATATATATAGACACTTATGAGTTACTCTCAATTTAGCTCATAAGATCACTCACTCTCATATATATATATAGACACTTATGAGTTACTCTCAATTTAGCTCATAAGATCACTCACTCTCATATATATATATAGACACTTATGAGTTACTCTCAAATTCGCTCATAAGATTTCCCAACATTTGGTAGACAGACTCATATATATATATAGACCCTTATGAGTTACTCTCAATTTCCCTCATAAGGTTACCATATATATATTGACACTTATGAGTTACTCTCAATTTCACTCATAAGTTCACTCCACATTTGGCAGACAGACTAGAGCTCTAACTGAACGTAACCACTCGTCCGGCCACAGACGTGATTACGATTTAATACTATTAATAACCACCAGCCCGGTACGAGAGCGTGATTCACTAATAGATGCCATGGTCACCTCGTGACCTAGTGATCTCCACAGATCACAACAATTTATTGTTCCTCAACAATAAAACTCAACACCTCTCACAATATATTGTTTCTCAACAATAAACTCAATATCTCTCACAATATATTGTTTCTCAACAATAACTCAACACAACTCCAACAATACATATTATTTCACGTAATAATATATATACAGACATTCACACAGGAATGTCTAGTAACACCAACAATAGTTCATATGATTGCAACAAAATAAAGCAATTAATTGTATTGGGTTCGTAATATGAACCACGTGAGGTTTACTCACCTCGATAATCCCGCTGCGTCTTCAATTCAGCTCAAAATACGATCCACAATCGTCCACCAACTCAAACCGTCAATCACCTAGTCCAATAATGATCTTGACTTAGCCAACAACTCAAATATGTAATTAAACGACGATCCAACGCTCAGATTCAAATTAAACGATGATCCAACGGTCGGATCTGAATTTAATGATGATCCAACGGTCGGATCCTCACGGATCGCCTTTAGGATCATCCTCCAAAATTATCACGAAGATCCAACGGTCAGATCTTCCTGAATCGCTTTTACTAACATCTCCACAAAATTATATGAAAATCCGACGGTCAGATTCTCACGAATCGCCTTCCGAATCACTATTTCTCAATTATACGAAGATCCAACGGTCGGATCTTCGCCCGTGACCTCACAAGGTCACCGGGACAGTCATACGATCAACATATCCAAAATTGAAGCAAAACCGATGGTCAGATCTTCACAGATCGTAAACCGAAGATAAACGTAAAAACGTTAAATAGTAACGTCAAAACGTAAATCCACTATTTATCAACTTTTTCTAACATGACCATGTTATATATCAAAACGCTCGTATGGATGCATAGATCATCGCCTAGATAATGAAAACTCGAAATATGGTCTGATGCGCCGCCACAAGCGGTGGTCAGTGGGCGGTCAACGCGGCGGTCAACGCCGGTCAACCACCTCAGATGGCAAAGTGACCAACTACAAACTGGTTCAAAATGAAAGGGTGATCGACTTCCATACCTGGAGCTAAGTCTGGTTTGGCCTAGATCGTCCTAGATCAAGCGTTGAAGTTGGATTAATCTCGTGCGTCTGATCAGATTCCAGATTGAATCAGGGACGTCGAAATCTTCAACTCGTGATCTTTCACTCCACACTCCAAATCGTCAAGCAAGGAGGATATGAGGATGATCAGGGGAAGGAGGAGATCACGAAAATGGGGAGGATCGGCCCGTGCAACGCCGGCACGGCCAAGATCCGATCGGGTCAAAAGCTAGGCTGGGGGGGGCTTCGATCCACGTCTGGGGGCAGCGGCGATGCAAGACGGTGGCAGGGAGCGGCTGGGCGTGCGACGGCGAGCTCGGGGAAGGCCGGGTCCGTGGCCAGAGGAGGCCGGAGGAGGGCCGTTCGGCCGGGTCGGGTCGAGCGGTTCGGCCGCGTGGGAGAGGAGAGAGGACGGAGGGTTTCGGGGGACTATTCCGCAAAATCTCCATTTTTTTGTCCTTAATGAATAAATCAGAAATTTTTCCTATTTATAGAAAATTCCCAATTTTCAAATATTCATAACTTAATCATACGAACTCCGAATAATGCGTTCCACATGTCCACGAACTCGTATCGACGAGCTCTACAACTTTCATGAAGGAAGTTTTCCCAAATTTTGAACGAATAAAAAGTCAACTTTGTTGACCCCCTAAAAAACGTTCGTTTTCGAAAATAAAATCGTTCGAACTAATTCCACAACTTCTCCAAGCTTCGTACTCGCTCCTACTATCGTGAAATCATTTCTAAAAATCCACGGAAATTAATTTGGATTTTCCGGGGTATTACAGTCTACCCTCCTTAAAGAAATTTCGTCCCGAAATTTGAGCGTAAGTCAATTCCTCTCGATTAAGGTTGACCTAATCATAGAATCTCCATCTTTTCCAAATCTGTAGTAATCTACAAAGCCACAATCCTTTGTATAAAAATACATTCCTAGGGCCACTAAATCCTTTCATCACAATGTAAATTCACAAAACAACTGCTCAACATCACTCCACATCAATTACACAAAATCATCACGTGGATCATCTCATAGATCCTTACATAGATCTTCACATAGATCATCACATAGATCTTCACATAGATCATCACTCTGTACTGGCATACAAGCACAGTAAACACTCCCACAAAGTGTTTCGCTACTCAATTAGCATCACGGTAAATCTCTATAGTAAAACTCAAGCATGCACCATTCTTCACAACAATAGAGATGCATCACTCAAAACAAATCATCCCAAAAAGCACGCCAATAAATTATGTCACCCAATGATGATGACTTGGGCTTGCTCAATCCTTGGGCTAAGCACTAGGGCTGGCCAATTGGGCCTGAAGAAATCGGACCATCCACATTTCGAACCGGCCCAAACCAATTTGGGTTTAACATTTGGGCCTACTATTCGGGCCGAACAATTGGGCTTACCATTTGGGCCTACCATTCGGGCCGAACAAAAGCATTTTGAATAGGCCCAACCAATTTGGGCTTACTATTCGGCCCACAAAGTTTAGCTCGGCTACGGTATGAAATTGTACATACCGTAGGTATACCGTATATACGTATGCATACCGTACAGACCGTATATACGTATATATACCGTACATACCGTATATACGTCCGTATATCAATCATATACGAGATCCAAAAATATTTGTAGGAGGTAAGGTTCGAACTCCCGACCTCGAACACGAAAGTTTTGCTCTCAACCACTGAAGCAAGAGCTGCCTTCATTAATATATGCTCACGTGTTATATTTATTATGTCATAAGCGACATAAATAAAATAACGGGGGAGGCAAGGTTCGAAACCTCAACCTGCCGCACGAAACCTTTGTCCCCCAACCACTGGAGCACAAGCTGTGCTTAATATAATGTGTACAAATTTTATACTTATTATGTCATAACGAACATAATAAAAATAAACGAGAGGCGAGGTTCGAACCTCAGACCTCTTGTACACGAACTGTACACTCAACCACTCGAGCACGGCTGCTCACGTTATTATCCATACCAATCCTTTTATTTAAACCAACTGTTTCAACTGTTTAAACAATTCGGCCCAAAACATCCAAGACTGTTGCAGAAACCCAGCCCAACGTATCCAAAACTGTTACAGAAATCCGGCCCAACTCATCCAAAACTGTTTCAGAAACTCGGCCCATCATGTCCAAAACTGTTTCTGAAACTCGGCCCATCAGGCCTCCACCCACAGCTACAGTGATGCCTTGATCCGAGACAGGCCCAAGTACGGCCCACTTGTGTCACGGCTTATCCCTTCCGTGATTTACGGCAGTCAAATCTGCTTTCGGCTACAGCTGTCTGCCACAGCGCCTCGAGATTCCCTCGGTCCCCTTACACGCTCTCCACGCGCCAACAGCTTTTCCGTGTTTTAGGGCGACTTTAATCCAACGCGTAGAATGAATCACAGGAGTCGTCCATCCAACGGTGGAGATCCGCTCACCTCGCTCTATAAATAGGTGCATTCTGAGGGCGCAACTGTTCATTCCAAAGGAACGAAAATCTCTCCTGAGTTCCAGCCCCTCTCTCCCAACTCTTCAGCCTTTCTCTTCTCAAATCCTTTCTTCATCAATTTCAATCCTTCTCTTCTGATCTTCTCTCCCATCTAGTTGATTCAATCCCATCTTTCCTCTGAACTTTCAGATCTTCAATCTTTTCCTCCAAATCTTCAATCCTTCTTTCTCAGATCTTTTCTTCCATTTGAAGATTCGATCTCATCTTTCCTCTGAGAATCTCAGATCTCCAATCACCAGTTCAACAACTCCAATCCTTCTAACAAAATCTCCCTCAAACACTAAACCATGTATTCCTCGATTTCCACATCCTCTCACCCCATGACCCAAGAGCCACGAACTCTGCAACTAATGGAGCTCCAAACCCCGCAACAAATGGAACCACAACAACAGCAACCAACAGAGGAGGGAGGAAACACCCAAGCAGCTGGAAGTAGTGCCAACATGGATTTCTGGCGAAGCCGTACCAGGTGGATTCCTACTCCAGAACAAATAAGAATCCTCAAGGATCTTTACTACGTCAAGGGATTTAAGTGCCCAACTACAGAGCAGATTCACGAGATCTGTCTCCAGCTGAACCAGTATGGGCATGTTGAGGGTAAGAACATTTACTTTTGGTTCCAGAACGTCAGGGCTCGAGAGAAGCAGATGAATAGGTGTAATCAGGCTGCTCCAGTGCCCATGAGAACTAGTTCTCTTGGTACTGGTAGATCCATTGATCTCAATTTTGGGTCCACTGGTTCTACTGGTGCTGGTGGATCCATCGACATCAATTTTGGGCCAGCTGGTGGATCCATTGACATCAATTTTGGGTCCACTAGTTCTACTGATGATGGTAGATCTATTGATCTCAACTTTGGTTCCACCTATTCTACTGGTAATGAAGGATTTCTTGATTTAAATTCTGTTTCATATTCTTCCTCACACTTCAACACTAATACTAGTACAACTCTTTTGGCACAACAGGAGGACAAACATCCCTGCAACAACGAGGAGGAGATCACCAGGAGGTTCAAACTCTTCCTCTGTTCCCCGTGCACGGCGAGGACGTCTTTGGTAACCTGAAGACTACTTCCGAGGAAGGTAGTGCACATGATTACTATTTCGGTGGCTCAGGCGGTTACAACCGTGGATCTCCAGTTTCTCTTGAGCTCAGCCTCAACCCATCCGGAGCTGCTGACTAGGCTTAGTACAGCATAGTCCTCGTTTTCCTTTTTTTTTTTTTTTTTTTTTTTTTTTTTCTTTTTTTTTTTTGTAATATAAACTCAATAAGATGGTGTGCATGTTTTCTTTCCTGTTTGTTTAACCAACAACAACACCAAGGATCGAACCTTGGTCACCCAATACTATTTTCAAAACCATAAACAACTCTACTGCACACATCTTTCATAATGATGCAATAAAAACAATCACTCAAAAAGAATCCAACAATCAATTAAGTCGCATCGAGGTCTAGCTAGTATCCTCTGAGTCAAACCAAACACAACAATTTCATCGATAGGATTAGGGATTTATAAAGCTAAACACATCCTGAGTTAGCTAGGAAAAACCCACGTTTTTAGAGTTACTCTTACAACTCTTATAGAATCTCGATAATTCCATCTATCAATTGCTTCAACAAAAACTCACCACAATTCAATCCCTAACATTTAGCGATTCAGAAATCGAATCAAACTCCATATCACATAGTAATTCACTTGAACCACTATGGATACCTAACAAAGTCACTAAAATCAATATCTGAAATTGCGTTTAACTATATCACCTAAAATCAATCACCAAAGGCAAACCCTTGCCTGACTCTAACATGTCCTCCATGCTTCTTCCTGCACCATACATAGGCCTCAAAATTCAATTTCATTCACTTGAACAAAACTATATTCACAAGTCTGCTATAGACATCAGGGAAAAACCCATACTTTTACTCATAACTTTTCCTTCTAAAAGTTCATCACGTAGTGTATATAAAATCACCACACAACCTTCTTAGTCTACACTAAGAATTCAATCTCACACAAGGTCAGCATAATTGCCTCAGAGTCACTTTAATCACGTATCACATGTCAATTACCAAAACTCCACTAAGACGTCTCTTTATAAAACAAGATATCTAATCCTTGATACGTACACCTCATCTAAACATCTGTACGTCCAACTTAAGAAGACAAAATTTATAACAATTCATACTCGTATCCACACTAGGTACGTGCATAGGTCCACACCATGTCCTCAACCAAACACTTCAACAATCAAAAGAACCTCATTTCCATAAAACAATCCTCGTTGACTTAACAGAGTTGAATCAAGAGGTTCCTATTCCTCAAGGATTGTAACTCGCGGCCACTGAACTTATTCCAATACGAACCTACAAGACAACTGTAAGGTTCTAAGTACAACCCCTTCGAATCTCCATCACCTAAGGAGTATAGTATGCTTGGCTAAGACATGTATAACACTTAAAACACAGTATAAGTCAAATACAAATTCATATTAACCAAGTCAATACTATAGGGAAGGTATTCACGTTCCCTAAACGACCTAGCGGCCTAAACAACTCCCAACACTCACGCATACCCAATGACTTAGCCAATACCAAAGAGCACACGATGGGGATCCGCTGCAGACGGGCCATCACTCGGAAGGTATTGACACATCACCAAATATGCACCTTACGCTCTGATACCAAACTGTCACGCCCCGGATTTTGAATAATAAATTCAAATCCGAAACCTGAATAATTACAATTACAAAAAACCAAATCTCGAAACTTCGAGTTCATTATTACAATTCACTCTCACAATATATTATAAAGCTCAAATGAGCATAACACACCTCACAACTTACAATTGTTGTAAAACTCTAACAATTGCTCTAACCGCACGATCACCGTCCTGGTTCTCCTGTCCTGTAGGATTACCCGCTACACAATTTGAATAGTGTACCGGGAGTTGCAACAACACAAAACCCGGTAAGCTTTTTACAGCCAGTATGAGTAAACAAGAAAGAACTGTTGATTTATTAGATTCCAAGACTACCACAAACCCACGTTACTTTCTCACTCTCATATATATATATAGACACTTATGAGTTACTCTCAATTTAGCTCATAAGATCACTCACTCTCATATATATATATAGACACTTATGAGTTACTCTCAATTTAGCTCATAAGATCACTCACTCTCATATATATATATAGACACTTATGAGTTACTCTCAAATTCGCTCATAAGATTTCCCAACATTTGGTAGACAGACTCATATATATATATAGACCCTTATGAGTTACTCTCAATTTCCCTCATAAGGTTACCATATATATATTGACACTTATGAGTTACTCTCAATTTCACTCATAAGTTCACTCCACATTTGGCAGACAGACTAGAGCTCTAACTGAACGTAACCACTCGTCCGGCCACAGACGTGATTACGATTTAATACTATTAATAACCACCAGCCCGGTACGAGAGCGTGATTCACTAATAGATGCCATGGTCACCTCGTGACCTAGTGATCTCCACAGATCACAACAATTTATTGTTCCTCAACAATAAAACTCAACACCTCTCACAATATATTGTTTCTCAACAATAAACTCAATATCTCTCACAATATATTGTTTCTCAACAATAACTCAACACAACTCCAACAATACATATTATTTCACGTAATAATATATATACAGACATTCACACAGGAATGTCTAGTAACACCAACAATAGTTCATATGATTGCAACAAAATAAAGCAATTAATTGTATTGGGTTCGTAATATGAACCACGTGAGGTTTACTCACCTCGATAATCCCGCTGCGTCTTCAATTCAGCTCAAAATACGATCCACAATCGTCCACCAACTCAAACCGTCAATCACCTAGTCCAATAATGATCTTGACTTAGCCAACAACTCAAATATGTAATTAAACGACGATCCAACGCTCAGATTCAAATTAAACGATGATCCAACGGTCGGATCTGAATTTAATGATGATCCAACGGTCGGATCCTCACGGATCGCCTTTAGGATCATCCTCCAAAATTATCACGAAGATCCAACGGTCAGATCTTCCTGAATCGCTTTTACTAACATCTCCACAAAATTATATGAAAATCCGACGGTCAGATTCTCACGAATCGCCTTCCGAATCACTATTTCTCAATTATACGAAGATCCAACGGTCGGATCTTCGCCCGTGACCTCACAAGGTCACCGGGACAGTCATACGATCAACATATCCAAAATTGAAGCAAAACCGATGGTCAGATCTTCACAGATCGTAAACCGAAGATAAACGTAAAAACGTTAAATAGTAACGTCAAAACGTAAATCCACTATTTATCAACTTTTTCTAACATGACCATGTTATATATCAAAACGCTCGTATGGATGCATAGATCATCGCCTAGATAATGAAAACTCGAAATATGGTCTGATGCGCCGCCACAAGCGGTGGTCAGTGGGCGGTCAACGCGGCGGTCAACGCCGGTCAACCACCTCAGATGGCAAAGTGACCAACTACAAACTGGTTCAAAATGAAAGGGTGATCGACTTCCATACCTGGAGCTAAGTCTGGTTTGGCCTAGATCGTCCTAGATCAAGCGTTGAAGTTGGATTAATCTCGTGCGTCTGATCAGATTCCAGATTGAATCAGGGACGTCGAAATCTTCAACTCGTGATCTTTCACTCCACACTCCAAATCGTCAAGCAAGGAGGATATGAGGATGATCAGGGGAAGGAGGAGATCACGAAAATGGGGAGGATCGGCCCGTGCAACGCCGGCACGGCCAAGATCCGATCGGGTCAAAAGCTAGGCTGGGGGGGGCTTCGATCCACGTCTGGGGGCAGCGGCGATGCAAGACGGTGGCAGGGAGCGGCTGGGCGTGCGACGGCGAGCTCGGGGAAGGCCGGGTCCGTGGCCAGAGGAGGCCGGAGGAGGGCCGTTCGGCCGGGTCGGGTCGAGCGGTTCGGCCGCGTGGGAGAGGAGAGAGGACGGAGGGTTTCGGGGGACTATTCCGCAAAATCTCCATTTTTTTGTCCTTAATGAATAAATCAGAAATTTTTCCTATTTATAGAAAATTCCCAATTTTCAAATATTCATAACTTAATCATACGAACTCCGAATAATGCGTTCCACATGTCCACGAACTCGTATCGACGAGCTCTACAACTTTCATGAAGGAAGTTTTCCCAAATTTTGAACGAATAAAAAGTCAACTTTGTTGACCCCCTAAAAACGTTCGTTTTCGAAAATAAAATCGTTCGAACTAATTCCACAACTTCTCCAAGCTTCGTACTCGCTCCTACTATCGTGAAATCATTTCTAAAAATCCACGGAAATTAATTTGGATTTTCCGGGGTATTACATGCCTTTTCCTTATGATATGCATGCTTTGTGCTTGGTTGGTTATGTGTGGCAGGTGTATTTTTCAGAAGTTTTTCTCATTACTTTGTTTTATAGGGTACAATAGTGAATCTTCTGTTTATGATGCTTCATTTGATATGCTGCTGATTAGGTATCAAGTGCTCAACAAACCAAGAGAGGTCAACACCTTATGAAATGAATATCTAAAAGCATCAAAATAGCATTCTACCTGCAACCACTCTTTAGCTGGAGACCAAAACGCAAGACACACCTAAAGAATAGTTTATCCCTTGCTTGGTAAGTTTTCTCTGCAAGCTATTTTATCACTATGATTGATAAAAATATACTCTCTACTACTTCTCCACTCTTTTCATATTAAAAAAATACGATCATAACTGTTTATATTGATTTTTTATCATTTCCTATTTTCAGCATGAAATTGATGATTTACTCTAAAGTTACTTTTGATTAAAAGTAAATTGTATCAATGTTCATATAATGTATACTAGATTTCATTTCAATTCAATCTTGATATAATGTATACTTTTAAACTTATTTTCTCTCCCAACAGTTGCTCTCTGCATTCATCATGGTTTTCCTTTCTCCTTATTATTTCTTTTTTCTTTATCTGACTTTAGCCACTGAAAATCTGATCCAACTGTAAATATTAACACTGAAATGATTCAGTAGCATGCGTTTTTTTATTAATGTTGACACTATTTTTGCAAGTTTGTTGACTACTCAGCATTTGATGACCATGGTTCCTATTGTCCTTCGCAGAGTCAAAAAATGTCTTGGTTGTATCTAAGCAGACCATTCTACTTGGTGTGGAGGTAGTGCAGTAGCTGCTCATGTCTTTCTACAACTGCAGCAATTGGATGTTCATTGATACACAGATTTGGAAGCTTAAGATATTGCGCTCCAAGGTTAGCATAATCACTAACTACACAAATGAAATCAGCACATTCCCCAAACAATGCTGACTTTTTGAAATCAGCAATTCATTCTTGATAAAATTTATCAAATGTACATTGCAGGAACTACAGAATAACAAGCCAAACCGCTAATTTTCAAGCCAACATCCATCAAACAGTTCTCATTATTGTCTTTCATCTATTGCTTTATTAGACGATACATACCAAGTTTGATTTGAAGTTATTGATTCCAGTGAGAAATTCGTGTAAAATATTTTAATCATTCTTTAATGAAGGTGTGCAACAGAAACATTCTGCTATGTAATGTTATCCCAGTAACATATAACAGTAATTCCCACAGCAAAGCGCAGGCGAATATTACTAGTTATACATATATCTAAAGCTGAGTTTACTATTCCTAATTGTTCACTGGGAAGCGGAAATGACGGTTTTGCCCTCTGTTTTTGCTTTGACCTACGGCTCTGCCATGTCCCCTCATTATATAAGCAAAAATCCCAAATTCTTAGTTTCTTCGGGAAGCCTCTATCAACATCCATATTCACTGTTTCACAGCATCAAACCCAGCCATCAAAATCAACAATCTCCCACGAACTTCAACCTCTATCAACATCAGTCGCTCCATTCCAATTTCGGTTTGAATTGCTTTTCCACAGTGATTTCTATTCAATGTTAATGATATGTATGTCTTATCAACTTCACGTTGTTCAATACGTAATTTCTGTAGCTCTGTTTATTTGAATCAGTCATGTAGAGTTTCTAAACTGTAATACATTGCCCTAAAAAGGTTATTCCCTTTTCCTTTCCAGTTTTAATAGTGAGGTTTCTTCCCTTTTCCTTTCCCTCACAAGCTGGAATATGGGCTTTTGAACATCAAGCCTGAACGTATGGATACTTTCTTTTCCTGTTATCTTTAGTCAACGTCTTAGTTTGAGTGAACAAAAACTAGAGGATCAGAGGTTTTGACTCCACAGAGGTGCACTCTCTACAATGATTGTATTTGTTTATGCAGATTTTGTATGCAAGCAGGTCTGCCATTACCCTGATCCTGTAACAAGGTAAACAAAATCTATTCACCTATTGAAAGATGGAAAAGACCATTTGGTTAAAGCTTTCATTTCAAAACCACATTATTTTGAATCTCTATTATAGTTTGGTTCACTATTTACCTGAGTGAGAGTGCAGGGATCAGTGTTCTATGAGGAGTTAGGTAACAAAAAGCTTCATTGATTAGCTATTTCGTATTCCACTTATGCTATTGTTTCTGTGTGAGAATACGGAACGGTAACTAAGTATGAATCATGATGGGGTGAGAGAGAGAGACACACACAAGCATGTATAGTGGTTCACCTTGCCCTTGAGGCAAGGCTACGTCCACTTAGAGATTCCACTAGTAGTGAGGCCAAGTAGCCTTTGTAGTGATACAAGTATAAGGATCATGGATCCCCTCCCTTCCAAGAAGAGGAGGACTTCCTCTTATAGCTAAAGGAAGTCCCATTCTATTCTACATTTCCAATGTGGGACAAAATACACATATTTACTTCTCTTGAAGGCTTTTGGAGAGCATGGGAGGGTGACCTCCTGGCAAGATACCGGCTGACCTCCACCATGGCGAGGTAGCTCGGGTGTTGGTCTACCGGATACATATCGTAGGCGGGACCTACCATGTCGCGGGGCCCACCTATGAGGTTGTTGCTTATGCTTGGCGGTATGTGATATAGGCGGTATGTACAAGTCCCCCAAGTCCCCCAAGTCCCCGAGTAAGAGGCGCTTCTTGGTTGGGGAGTTTAAATATGATGCCGCAAAGTATGAGTGATGACCTCGTTGAACGCCATACCCATACTAGTCCCCCAACTCTGTGAGCAAGAAGGGACTCTTCCGGGTCTTGTGAAGTTTCCATGACAGGTTGGTGCCACGGGGCCCATCATCTAGCTAGTACCTGCAAATAAGATAAGAGTGTACAAAGAGCATATTGATTGCACTAGGGCAATCTAGGTAACATTGGAGTTAAATGCATTGAGGTGCATGAATGTTTGTATGAGATGTATGTTATATATAGCGTGTATGCACGTATTATGTAGTGTTGACATACGACGTATAAGTCTAGAATGTATGTGGTTGTGAAAGTATAACGAAGTGCATATGATGCATAGATGTGTGATGAACGCGATGACGCGTACATAATGATATGTATATGTTGTATGCATATGATGCACATGTGTTAGGACCGGGAGTGTGGTTACTCGCCGAGTCCCCCAAGTCACGTAGTACGTAAAACAGAAATTTGGATTCTGGTTACGTTCGACGAAGCCGGTAAGGCTGAGAATGAAGCTCCGGTATCGAAGGATAGGTTAGAGGAATGAACGCTAACTTACTTAACCCGAACGTATAAGCCATAACCCGATTGTTTGGCTTATGTGTAACGGGAACGTAAGAGTTGAGCTCGCTCATGTTGAGCGGGTGTGAGTTTTGTCATATGGTCTTATTAATGGGATGTAAAAGAAATTTAATTGTTGCGATCTACAATAGGTGAAAAATTTCAATATTTCCATTAATAGACCATAACACGAAAAGTATGAGCGTGAAGCTCAATGATAGTCCCGGTCGGGTACTACCTCCACTTGTGATAAGTGGTATGAATAAGTCCCCCAAGTATAGAGAACGCTCGGGAGGTGAGATGACTCAAAAAACAAGGGACTGGACCTTGGCTTACCCGGTGTACCTCGCTTGGGGCAGGGATTATAATGCAAGGGACTGGACCTTGGCTTATGTAAGGGAGCTACCATTTAGTTATCCTGTTGGGATACTTCGCTCGAGTAGAAGATTTATAAGGGCCTGTAGGCCTCGTGTACAATGACTCTGGTACCCGTTGTACACGAGAAAGGATGCTGGGAAACTTTTCATGGCCGTGTTTTTTTTTTTTTTTTTTGCTCGGTACAAGATAAGGTTAGTTTGGGAAATTAGATGGTTTAATTAGATATATTTTTAAATAAATAAATTAGCTGGGTGTATTAAGAACTGTGCAGGGTACATTTAGAAATACCCCAGAAATGTTAATGTTAAATTAGAAGTGCTGCATCAAGCAAACAAACCCGCGGCATCGCGCGGGCTATATCGCTAGACGCTAGTATATACTAATTGAGGGTTTGATACTATAACTCAGGAATAGTACCGGCTTAGCAACAATGCTGACTCAAGTCTAGCCGATCATGGAAAATACTATTTTGCCCTTATTTCTTCTTTTTGGTATAAAAAACCTATCAATTAGCCGCAATCTTTTTTTTTTTTTTTTTTCATTTTCTCCTCTCCCTTCTTTTCTTTAATCGTCTCAGATTTCCTTCTTATAAATCGCTGAAATCAAATCCATTCTCAGCTTTCATCGCAAACCCTAAGACATGTCAGGCGGGTATTTTAGGTTTAGTTTCTGAATTATTTTTGATCAGTTGTTTTTGATTGGATTTACACATCAATTGCATATATGTTATTACTTAGATCTTCTCCAAAATTATAAATTTCTTTGATTTAGTATATGTAAGGTAATGTTTCTTCTGAATTGTGTTCATCAGGGTACATCGGATCATAATAATAATAATTAATCAAACAACCATTTGAGATTTGTTTAATGTTTTGTGCTATCAAAGAGATGCTCATCAGTTTTTTGTAGTAATTTCACAGTAGTGTTCTGCATTTGCTTGGGATTTCAACAAGCAAGAAGAATAGTTAATAGTATAACAAATTACATTTAAGTTATTGACAAAAGATGACTTTACAAATAAATCATCTAAAGATTGAATTAAACATATAAGGACTAAATCTTACAAATAAGGACAATGTGCTCTCCACTTGCCACATGTCATGAGTTAATTTACTTTTTTATCCTTAACTACTTCTTTTAACTTCTAATCATTTTATAAAGATCAAATCTTACAAGTAAGGACAATCTGCTCTCCACTTGCCTCATGCCATGAGTTAATTTACTTTTTTACCCTTAACTACTTCTTTTGACTTCTAATTCCCTTATGTTACTTTTTTTTTTTTTTTTCTGAGAATAATTCTTTATGTTACTTTTATTTCCTTGATAATAATCCATTTATGTTACTTCACAAAATCTCACTCTCTTACTACTCTCATCTCATCATCTAATCCTGCTACTGCACTCATACTCGTCCAGTTCTGCTACTTGTTTTCTGCTACTGCACTCGTCATCGCCCAATCCTGCTACTGTATTCGTCCAATCCTGCTACTGCACTCATACTCGTCCAGTTCTGCTACTGCACTCGTCATCGCCCAATCCTGCTACTGTACTCGTCCAATCCTGCTACTGCACTCATACTCGTCCAGTTCTGCTACTTGTTTTCTGCTACTGCACTCATACTCGTCCAGTTCTGCTACTGCACTTGTCCAATCCTGCTACTGCCCTCGCTGCACTCATACTCGTTCAGTTCTACTACTACACAGTAGCACATAATAACAATAAACTGCAGAAAGAAACTTCAATTAAACACAGTAGCAGGTACATAACAATAATAAACTACACAAATAAACTTCAAATAAAATGCACACAAATAAACATCAAATAAACTGCACACAATAGCACATAACAAAAATAAACTGCAGAAAGAAACTTCAAATAAACTGCACACAGTAGCACATAACAATAATAAACTGCACAAATAAACATCAAATAAACTGCACACAGAAGCACATAACAATAATAAACTGCAGAAAGAAACTTCAAATAAACTGCACACAGTAGCACATAACAATAATAAACTGCACACAGTAGCACATAACAACAATAAACTGAACACAGTAGCACATAACAACAATAAACTGCAGAAAAAAATTTCAATTGAACACAGTAGCACATAGCAACAATAACACAGTAGCACAGTAGCACATAACAAATACAACAATAACACAGTAGCACAGTAGCACAAATGCAAGAATAACACAGTAGCACATAACAACAATAAACTGAACACAGTAGCACAACTACTGCACTACTTTTGTCTGAGAACAACAAGTCTTTCAAAAAAAATCTGAAATGCAACTATAATACCACCATCACAAGCAAAAGCACAACTACTCCAAACCAACAGCTATTATCTGAAGTCCCAACAAGTGACACCACATTTTAAGTATAACCCCACCACAAGCAAAAGCAAACTCAAGTAAGCATCAGAAAAAAACCGACTTATCTACAAACCAAACAAACCCAAATATCATTTCCAGCTTCTCTGCACAAACGAGATGCTGAAGACTATAATTTATGCTGCTACTGTATGTGCCAAAGTTAGTGTGTCAAAGTCTCAAATTACAAGACTCAGTAAACATATAACAAGACCTTTGATCAACCACAGCTGACTCCAATAATTACTCCTAAAACTTGAACATGAGATCACACCACAGACTCGAGTTCAACCCATATTTAGCAGATTACGTGCTTAACCGAAATTAAAAAAAAAAAAAAAAACACAAGCAGCTAAACTATTTAGGACAAACTATCATCCAAAACTAAATTGATGCAGCAAACTAAACTGCTTTCAGAAATCATATTCCTTCATCTACAAATCTAAACTACAGTTCGTTTTGTAACAAAAAAAAACTACAGTTCATTCAACTTTTCTTTTTCTTATTAAAAACAGAACTCTTTGAATCCCAGAAAATAGCCAAACTAACAATTAAACTCTCATTCTCATAAATCCCATATCCCATCTCATAAAACCTCTCAATTCATCCTTAACAACAAGTTGCAACCACAAACTAAACATTAGTGATAGCCCAAAATCAACAGCAACTGACCAATTCCTCATCGGATTTCAGAAATTTGATGTTCCTGGCCGTCGATTCAGTTGATCTTCACTGATCGAAACCAATCAGAGCTTCTCGCAGATCACAACCAAGTCGGAATCATCCGAAACGAGGCGATCATCATCAGCAGCGACGCCGCCATCCCTCTGTTCCTGTCGCCGGCGTAAGAGCGCTTGGACGAGGCGGACTTCTTTGATGCCTTGAGGAGACGATGCGGGAGCTCATCGCCAGCTTACGGTACTTTGCACATCAGACCTCTGTTTTGGGGTTATTCCATCCTACAGTGGCGTCATTGTAATATTAACAAAAAATTGTTCAAATTTGTAATTGCGGATGAAACACCAGGAATTAAGCCTGCTTTATTTTCTTTGGGCCCGGGCTCCTTGTCCTTATTTGTATAAAACTTACAAAAGGTGGGTTTTCTGTTTTTCAATCTTTGGTCTGTTACTTATATGTAATTTTCTATTAATAGTATTGGTTTGGTCTCTAAGTTTTGAATTGCTGCTTTTTGCTTTCTTGGTAAGTACTAAGTAGTAGCATTTACTCATAATAATAATAATTAATCAAACAACCATTTGAGATTTGTTTAATGTTTTGTGCTATCAAAGAGATGCTCATCAGTTTTTTGTAGTAATTTCACAGTGTTCTGCATTTGCTTGGGATTTCAACAAGCAAGAAGAATAGTTAATAGTATTGGTTTGGTCTCTAAGTTTTGGATTGCTGCTTTTTGCTTTCTTGGTAAGTACTAAGTAGTAGCATTTACTCCAATTGCTTTTTGGTTAATTAGTTCCATGAATTGTAGTTAGGCAGAACATCTAAGATTCATATGTTACATAAATGAGTGTCATACACACATTTTAATAAAAAATTTATTGTCGTTGTGATAACGTGAGTCATTTTTATGTAATCTTAGTTCTATTAGATGTAATTACTCTATTTACAACTTCACAACAAGTTTGTGAAAATATTTGTTGTCAATGTTGACTTGGTTCAAATATATGTAATTAAATAGTATAAAAATAAATTTGTTGTTAATGTTGTAAATTTAATTTAAAATAATTGTAATTTTGGTTCAATTAAATATTAAATAAATATATGATAAACATTCAAATTCAATTACAATAGACAACTCCTGTTTATCTACATGAATAACATCATAAGAAAATCCAGCCAAAATCTTTGAGCTATATTACCCCGAGCCAAGTGGGGCATGCATGAAAGTACGTAGTGTCAAATGCTTCTTCTATTCTTTTTTTTCTCAAAAAAATAAAAATAAAATAAAATAAAATAAAAAATAAAAACACCCAAAATCCCATGGTGTAGGTTATCACTTTATCATTAAATGATTCTGATGGAGTACAAATTGTAAGATAAATAATGAGGAAAAGGCAAATAAAAGAAATTAACATGGAATATTGAGAAGTGAAGTCACTGAAAGAACTCATGTTACTTCATTTTTTTTTTTTTGAAAGGAAACTCATGTTACTTCATTAACAATTCCCCAATGGGATAACATTTGCTATAAAATTGGAAATGTTGGAGGGAAAAAATTAGGATGGAGAAATTCTTATCATTCCTTAATTATGCTAAGGGGATGTTTCGGCCTTCCCCAAATCCAATTCAGAACTAAATGTTAAAATAGATGCTAGCTATTAACTAACAGAACTTTTTAGAGGCACTTTACTCATATCCAGTAGTTAAGCAATTAATAAACTCAGGCCATAATAACGCAATAATAATATAATTTATTTGAATTTCAAATGATATTTTTTTTTTTTTGTTACAGTGCTATTTTTTTGTTAGAATACTAGTGTTTATTTGCAGCAGGTGCTATGGATAGTTAGGTTTCTTAGACACGCATCATTCCAGCCTCATACGGCACACCGCTGGGCTTGATCCACCTATCACCAGAAAGAATTCCGCCGGGGGTGAATTCGGCGGCTTGTTCACGGGTGACCAACTTGTACCAATTCACCCTCTTGTTGGTGGCCGCACCACGTCCCCTGTTTGAGAACTCGCCGAACCAGCATGTTTCGTGGTTGGTCTTACCAGTCCACTCCATCCAACCCTCAGAGCTGATAACGTCATCGATCTCGGACTGCATCACGATGGTCCTAGAGTAGGCGTGTTGTGGCCTGCCCAAGTAGGCACCTTTGTTGTTCACATAGTCCTTCTCGCCGCTAATGGTGCAATTTTGGAGGGCGATGGCAGTAGGCTGCCGCTTGTCACTCCTTCCTTGGGAGGTGACAAAGCAGCTCTGATCTGAGTCGGGCTTCCTGATGATCAACTTGCAGTTTTGGAACACGGCGACTGCATCACCGAAGATGAAGTCGATGGTTCCCGAGATGGTGCAGTCTCGGTAGAATTGCCTGTGTGTTTGGGTGAAGAGAGTGTTTTGGTAACCGTCTATCTGGCAGTTGTAGAAGATGGACAGATCAGATTGAACACGCAGTGCCACGGCTTGGTGTCCTTTAGGTCCGGCTGTGTTCTCGAATCCTATGTCCTTAGCAATGAAGTAGTCTCCGATCACAGCTGCATGCGTCACACAAATTTAAAACATACGTTACACAATCTAATATGTTAGGTTATCGAAAAATGTAAGCATGTCACACGAATTATATAGCGACACTCACCGACAGTTGCGGTTTTGTATGTTTGGACACCATCGGCATAGTTCTTGTTACCCGTGATCTTGGTCTTGGTAGGGCCATCACCGATAAACATGACATTGGTCATATGCTTGTCAACCAACACATTCTCATCATACGTTCCCTCTTTGATGTAGATCACAAACGTTTTTTCACCACCGTTCTTGGGCATATCCTGGAGAGCCTCGTTGATGGTCTTGTAATTTTCACTTCCATCCGCAGCGACTACAACATCGGGTTTAAGGGAGCTGGGATTGGCGGTAGCGAGGTCGAGCTTGCGTCCATCAATCCATGAGGGGATGATCTTATTTGCCTTCTTTTGGTCTATAGGAGCCTCAGCCTCAGCTAAGAGACGACGTTGGGTTTTAAGGTTGCCATTTACCAAGAGGTTGCCTATTTCAGTGACCATGGCAAGTCCGTTCTTGGTGAGTTCTTGTGATTGCTTTAAGAAGCCCTGCATTTTGGTCCCGGCCTCACCCTTGGTGTCCACGAACCCATCCAAGCAAGTCTGTTCGTAGCTGATGGAGGCACTAAGCCAAACCTTAAGGTCGTCGACATATGCTTTGAGCTTGCTAACTTCGAAGGGGCCGATCTGCTCGACCGACTTCTTCAGATCATTGATGGAGAACTCTAAGAGTTCTTTGCAGTTCTGAAGGGCCTGGTTGCTCCTCGGATCCTTGGCGAGCTCTTTCAAGGTGGGGGAGTTGTTGATCACCTCTTGGATTTTGTCTATGGCGATCTGGAACCCAATCTTGATGAGCTCTTTTGGGTCGGTGACGTTGCTGGCTTTTGCAGAGAGGCTGTTTTGGCAAGTTTCCTTGTAGTCTGTTGGTTGGCAGACGGCTTCAATTGCCTTGGATGTTGTGGCTGGTTTCTTCTCGTCCTTTCCGCCTTTCTGGCTTTCGGTGACCCCAACAGCCACAGCAACCACCATGGCCACCAGAATCAACGCCGACACACCGAGGATGGCGAACTTCTTCTTCTTGGCGTGACGGTCATCTCCGCTCATGTTGACAGACTGGATAGAAGCTCTCAAAGATAAAAGGTGCGGGGTATCCTGGTGGTGAAAAAGATATAAGAGAGTTTCTTTTTTTCTTTGTTTTTGTTGTTCTTTTTTTCTTTTTCAAGTGAGTTGCTGCGTATGTAGAGCCGTTGGGGCTCTTTTTATTTGAACCTTTTTATTCAAGCAGTGCACAATAACAACTTATTGGTGCCCCGCTGATTGGAATGTTTTTGGGAATGGAGGAATTTATAGGGAAGGGAGATCTCCAAATGACAGTTATTGCAGTTATGAAACTTGAGGTGGGGAAAGTCCCTATCCAAATAAAATTAGTCGTGGTTGATTGTTTCCTAATCTGAGATCATCCAAATTAAGCTTGCTATTTTTGGAGACCCATCAATTATGATTGTTTTTCCTTAAGTCGTGGACTACCAATTGGTTGGTGATGGATTAGATCATTGGCTTTTTATTTTTGGTAAATGGATCAATAATGTCTTTGAATAGGTATTCTTTTGCGAAAGCATATTAAAGTACGAATAATTGTGACTATTTCAAATCTTCGCCAGGTATATTAAAAAGAATTCATGCTATTGTTGTAATTACGCAAGCTTAACTTAACAAGGTCTTCTTTCAAAAAAAAAAAAAAAACCAAATTATAGAATAGTCCTTGACAAATGATTATTTTGCTACTACATTCATAAAATATCAAATCATGCTCATAATTAAGGAAAAACTTTTTCACATAAGGATAAGTTGTTATGTTATTGTCATGTATCAACAACACATTTATAATTTTACTCTTCAGACATGGATAAGTAAATACTAATTATTTTCTTTAATTCAAACTCTTTTCTATTTAAATGAAGAGAGAAAAATGACATCAGACCAAAAAAAGAGAGAGAGAAACCACATCAAACACTCGTCCAGTTCTACTACTGCTTAGCTGGTACTGTTTCAAGATAGAGATAAGATGAAGGTTAGCTTTGCTACTTCTTTTGGGGATGGAGAAGAAATGATAAATTTTATCTACAGCTTGAAAATACTTTCGCTACTGCTTGAAGATCGAGACTATTGGAGGCAAGGGCGTAGTTAGGGGTGGTTGAGAAAGGTCAATTAACCCCTCTGACTTGGCTTTTTTGTTCAAGTTATGTGATGTTTCTAGTTTCACACAGCTTGTAAACCCTTCATTGACCCTTCTACATCTTTTCAAATTCTGTGACTTTTCATTATTCAATTGTTTACATTTTAGTAAACCATTCAAGTTTCAAAAGATTTAAGTCACAAACATATGAAAAAGTCATATAATTATCATTTATTGTATTACGAAACTTCAGTTCTTTTGTATACAATGGTACTAAGCTATTTCAATCATATTCTTGACTCTACTTGATAGAATTTCTAACTACGCCACTGATTTGGAGGTTAACTGCTACTGCTTCGAGATGGAGATGAGTACTTCTTTGAAAATGGAGAAGAAATGACAAACTTTTGCTACTGCTTGAAGATCGAGACAATATTGAAAGTTAGCGCTACTACTGTTTCGAGATAGAAATGAGATGAAGGTTAGCTTTGAAATTGATGATACGTCTTTGGGATGGAGAAAGACTTTTGCTATTGCTTGAGAAACATGGAAGAAACCTGTATCTTTTGGCACATTGTTCCTTGTCCTAAATTTGTTATACACAAATTTCTTCCCATGCATTTCCACGGCCAAACTGAACCTAATCATATCATGATCATCATCAAAACTACCAAAAACGGGGAAATTATCACATGGTCAAGAACTATAGTACACGTGGTGGTCCTGAGTGATATTATTGGCCCACGTGACTTGTAATTATTTCTGATTAGCCTCTTAAATTAATTTTTCTTTTCTTTTTTAACCCTCTGCATGGTCCCCATTACATTCGAGTGATATTATTGGTTGGGACCACCACATGGCAGTGCCATGTGATACTCCAGGACCACAGAATAATTCCCCCCAAAAACCAAACCGGCTCTCCTTTATACTTCAAAAGTAAAATGAGCAAACAATCTTACCTTGAGAGCATTAACAAGACCAGCACGATCCTCTGCACTAAAAGATAGAACAAAAAACCAAACAACCATTACAAAATCAACACAATTTCAGTAACAAAATGCTAGACAATTTCCAATTAAACCATAGAAAACACATTAAAGTCCATCAAATCACAATTACATTGATAGAACAGCAAACCAAATCAACCACCAGAGCTTTTGTTCAACCTAATCAAAAACTCAAATCAAGAGCATTTGCTCATTCTTTCCCAGCTTGTGCTTTTGCTCGCATTCATTTATATTTTCCACCAACCCATTCATCCAGGTAACGTTGTCGGCAATGATTCTGGTCTGAAGGCCCTCACCCAATGCTCTCTATCTAAAAGTGTCCTCCTCCACCATGCCAGTTTCTGCTTCTTGTTCGTCGACTCTGGGAGAGATTCCGACAGGAAATGACGGCCGCGGGGGAAGACGAAGAGGAGTAGCGAGAGGAAGACAGTGAAGACGACCCATTTGTCGATCCGAGTGAAATTGCATCTGGGATGGTGGAATTCAGCGTTATGGGGTTATTTTACCTACAGTGGCATAGCAGTAATTTTAACAAAAAATTGTTTGAAGAAATCTTTTTTGAGTTCCCAATCTATTAAACCTCTCTTTTTTGTTAATTTCTTTCTAACCCCCTTATAAATTTTTTAATACAATTTGACTAATTAAACCTTTGCAATTCAATTTAGATATGAGCCTTCCCTAAATCCCTCTCAAAGAGAATTTGCGAATTGGAGCTAAAAATGGCGGCATCGATCTCCTACGGCGTCTCACATGCTTAGAGTGCTCCGGCAAGCATCGTGGCCTTGGTGTCCACATGTCTCTAGTCCGAGAAGGAGATTATTAGCTTTTGTGGAATTTTCGGTTATCGAAAAAATCTAGGGTTTTCAAAACCTAATCTGTCACACCACTACAAGAAAAATGGCCTTTTGCAAGGAATTTTTTCCTTGTAAAAAACTGGAAATTCGTTGCCTTAACCCAAATGCAAGGAATATTCCTTGCATTTGGGTCCTTCAAAGAGGCTCTTGTAAAAGAGCAAATGCAACAACTTGAAAATTCCTTGCATTTAAACAATCATTTGCAAGGAATTTATCCTTGCATTTCATAATTTGAGGTCCACATTATTGCCCTTATGTTAGGAAAGTTCCTTGCATATCAGTCCTTGTATTAAAGTTTCAGTTTTCCCCAAATGCAAGGATTAATATACAAGGACAATTTCCTTGCATTTTTAATAATAATATGAATGTACAGATAATAAATAAAGGAAATTTCTTTGCATTTTCTTTTGTGGATATTTGATTTCCTTCATTAATTATTTTTAGGGTTTAAATAATAATAAAAAAGGATTAAAAAATTAAAAATAAGTTCTTCATATGTAAAGAATTACATCAAAAGTTCAAGCCACAGCCACGCCACTAACACTAATCTATAACAAGTTTAGATAAAAATATGTGCTTCATATATAATCAACTTGTTCATTTGTACATCAAAAGTTAAAGCTTCACAGCCACTAATCGATAATAAGATTAATTTAGATGTCCCATCTGTTCGAGTGAGGCAGAATGTCAAAACTCAAGTAAATCCACCGAAAGTTTCAATGTACATGCCAGTAATGTGTCAATCTGTATTCTCAAAATGGACAACGGATTTTCTTGAGTATTGCTGGATAGTAGGATAATCAAGGTAAAAAGCTATTACTGCACAAAAAGGGATATCAGACCAAAAGCCTAGCAAATGCTCACCCAAAATTCTCAAGCAAGTCTTAGAAGCTGCTGTTGGGGTGGAGGAAGTCATCTTCACTCATTTGCCTAGGATATTGCCTCAACAAACTTTCCACTTGAGCCTTCAAGTGTCCATTTTGTTCCTTCATACTATATTGGGAACTTAGCTTCCAAAGTCAGTTTGATAGAATCATGTGGAGTACCCTCAGATACGTATTGGTACAACTCCTTTATAAGGGCATTCCTCTCTGCCTCCCTCTTCTCCTATAAAAGAATAAAACTATAAGAAAAATGACTGAAGACAAATAACATGATTCAACACTTATTTGATCTGTATAAGGAATACAGGGCTAGTTTGTTTCCATTCTTATGGTCCAGCCAATATATAGAATAAATCCCAGATTGTCTTGCCTTTTGTAAGACTAAAATTAATAACACTAAGAATATAATTTGAGGCTTGATTTATAGTACAAGACAGAGCAGTTGGATAGTCAAAAGCTAGCCAAAAAGAATAGTTCAGTAATACTGCAAAATCTCAGACAAGAAAAACACATCATCCCTCCAAAAATTATCTTGTGTATTCAATCCATGACAAAACTGATTGATCGATCTGGGTACAAAAGTCAATTTCTACATTGAGTATATATCCATATATCTAAAGACGCTGCCCAGAGCTATATCATTCACCTAGCTAGTAAGAGAAATATGAATAAAAAAGAATAAACCAAAGAGATTAAGACATGATAGAAAGAGATTGGCCAAATGACTCCACAATTAAGCTATAGTAACCTACCCATAGCTCAACAACCAAAGCTTCTTGCAACTAGCCTAATCATTTTATACATGGTAGAGTAGATTTTTGAAGGCCCTAGAAGAATGGAGGGATCACCAACCAACACATTGTAATATACAGAACCTAGTGATATCCAGAACCTACACTAGCTGACTTACATATTTGTTCTTGGCAACCTCATTGATCCATTCATAATTATCATCCTTGCGTTTCACTCCCTAATTATGTATTAGCGACAACTCCTTGCCATACTCCATTAAACAAATATACATAGATATGACTAACCAGTTAAGTGTCCATTTACTTTTGAACTTCAAACTAATTTCTATTTACCTTAGAGGCCACCAAAGCATGTTGTGCATATGGTCGTGCACTGGCTTTATGGGTATGTTGTCATCCACTCCTCCTTCAGTCGAGTCTTGAACTGAGAGTAAGCAGTAGACATTTTGGAATCCGCATATGCAACAACAACTGGATCAGTCAAGTCCACCACAAAGAACACCTAATAAAAAAATTCAGTTAATATAGAGATATAAATAAGGTCTTAGATATGAACACCTGTATACATGACATATAATGTACCTCAGATTTAGGTATACTAGATCAAAATCATTAGTAAATAATCATTTAGTTACAACGAGAAAAAAATCACCTCACAACAGATCTTCTAAAATCTAGTTAGCATGAACCTCATTTAGTATAAATATCACCCGCAAATCCTCAATTCCCTTTTATCAAGCTCTTCATCAATATCAGACCATCCATAGTGACATATTGATCCAGCTCAACTTAATGACTTCACATAAATTATTTGAGGATTGTACTGGTCTTAATGGGTAAAAAAAAACCTTTGGTCTTTCCTGTAAGTGTCGGACAATAAAGCACATATGAAGATATGAGTTTGGCATAAACAAATGTAAAAAAGATATCGAATACCTTTCAAAACAAAGCAACTGAAGATCAGTGATGAGGTAGCTGAATGATCTTTAACTCAATTGTGGATTGCAAGCCTGAGAAATTCGTAAAAATAAAAAATAACAATAAATAAAACAAAGACATTATGTAAACTCTAATTCATATCAACAAAGCGAAAAACAAAATTTCTCTAATCTTGTAAGGACACCTAAAGGTACCAACACAGCAATATTATCCCTCCTATCATAATATTATTTTTCCTGATAAATTACAAGTGTTGAGATTGATTAAAGTTTGTTCTTATGCAGTTGTTTCTAGTAAGTTCAAAGTGATCAGGATTGGGTTATTTTCCCATTGTTAGCTGCCACTTCAGATGGTGACCCCTTTCAAGCTTTATGGAAAGGAATATGGAACGCAAAGGTCCCTGGCAAAGTCCAAACTTGTGTGTGGAGGGCTGCAAATAATTTACTGCCTGCTAGGGAGCGCTTGCTTACTAAAGGGTATAGTGGTGAAGTGAATTGCTTGCTATGCACTCACAGGTTAGAAGATACATCACATCTTTTTTGTAAATGTCCGCTTGCGGTTGAATTATTGTCTGCTCCTCCTTTCCATCTTCAGCATACTTTATTGCCTTCTATTGATTTCAAAGAGTGGCTTCTTGAGTGTGCCTTGACACTTAAGATGGAAGTGTTTGAGAAACTGATGATGATTCTGTGGGGTTTATGGAAGAATCGAAATAGTAGACTTTGGGAGAACATTTCTCAGACTGCCCCAAGTATTTTGTTACATGCCATGGCCTTGTTGGAAGAGTTCCAATTAGCTCGCAGTGAAACAAAAGGAACTGTCAAAGAAGCAATGCGGCACTGGAAACCAGAGCTCGGGGACAGATCAAAGCTGAATGTTGATGGGGCGTTTATGCCTGAAATGACAAGGGGAGGCGTAGGAGGTATACTCTGAAACTCACAAGGGCACTTTGTTGCTGCATTCGCACACACTATGCAACACATTGGATCAGCGAAACATGCAGAGTTATGTGCTATCCGACAGGGTTTGGACTTGGCTAAATCTATGCAACTGCAGAATGTCACCATTGAGAGTGACTGTCTAGAAGCAGTACAACAGATTCTAAGTGCAGATCATGAACTGGATGAGCATGGAGCTCTGTTAGATGATATTGTAGTCTTAATGGCTAGCATTTCGGGTTTGCAAATCTAGCATGCCTCGAGAGTTTGTAATAATGCAGCGCACAGACTTGCTGCCTTAGCTTTTGAGGCAAATCAGCATGAGGTGTGGATTCACCAACCTCCAGAATGCTTACATGATGTAATTCAGTATGATCTTAATCATGCTGCCTAATTATCAATGAAAGTCCAGCATCTTTTAGTCAAAAAAAAAAAAATACAATAGAATGAATTGGGAACAAAAGGAATGTATGTTATGCCATAGAAAGACAAAAAATGAGTTAGCACCAGAACCCTAAAACCAGTTTGTGGATATTGAAATGAACCCGCCCAGACAATAAAATCAACAGAAAAGCACACCTTTTCTAAAATCCTTGCCTTCATCTTCCTGCACACAAAATAAAGCAAATTGAAAACCTGTTCACAACCCAAAAACAGAGAAACATGATAAAAATCCCAAATTGATAAAAGAAAAGAGAACCCAGAGCACAAATATGGAAAGCGCATACATCAATTCGCAAGGAGATATGAATTATTAAAGATTAAACCTTCAAGTAGAGAGAGAGAAAGAGAACCTGAATACACGAACCATCATGTGAACTTCATCAGGGATGGATAAGATGAAGAAAGGTAGACAGAGAATTGGTGATTTTCGAAAAGGTTTGCTCTCAGATTCTGAGAGATTATCGAGAGCCCTCAGTGGATCTGGTCTTTGGAGTGTGTGAGAGGAAGCTTCTGCTTTTCACTTTTCTTCTTGACATCAACACGAGAAGCAAGGATTTAGCTCCTTGTATTTATTCACATACAAGGAATATCTTGTGTCCTTGCAATATTTGTGCATAAAAAGCAAAGAATTTTGCAATTCCTTGTATTAAGTGATTTCATTCGAGCGCTCAATGCTCCCGCCCAAAACAATGCAAGGACTCTGAAAACATGTGCAAGGAATTTATGGGTTCTAAAATATCTAGAAGCTAAGGGTGTGTCCTATAACGTTTTATGAAATTATTTTTGTAATACTGGATTGTAGAATGAAAATGGGGAATTAAACTACAAGTTTTTAATATGTAAATACATGTTCGGTACAAGTATTTCAAAACTTGAAATATCAAAAACATATCTATCATTTAAAAAAAAAAACATATCTATAGCACTCTGTTTAGTTTTTCATCAGTAATCATGAAAAATTGACTATTTTGTTTGTATTGATTATGAATCCTTTATTGGTTGATATGAGAAAAGAAACAGAGTATTGTGAAGGAGATTGAACAAGAAGAATCAAATCCCTCAAATTTGTTTATAAAATATATCATATGAAGTTGCAAGCTCTTGAATCTTTAGTTCAAAAAGATAATTCAATCAAACGTCTCAACCTTAGTTGTTAATTCCTCTTGCCCATGAGATAATCCAATTATATTGAAGCATAAAATACAGAAGCTTTCACCCTAAATCATCCGTATAAATTAGATCTGACACGTGAAAGAGAGATTTTCTAAATCCTTCATTCTTCTCTATTGCATAATTCTGCAAGTTTCAATTGATTGAAAAAAACGGGGAAGAAGAAAGTTCAAACAACATATAAAGTAGATGAGATCATGAGAAGAGATGATAAGTCTCAATGGAAATTGTGGGAAAGAAAGAGAGAAAGATCAAAAGTGAGGAGAAGAGTTTGTGGATCTATGTGCTTAAAAGTAAAAAAAATTAATCACTTTCTCTAATTGTAGGGCAAGTTGTTTTCAGGAAACAATGAAAACGTCAAAAAGTCATTTCCCATATTTATTCATAGTTCCTGAATTGTTTCCTAAAATTTATTTTCCTTGTTTTTCAAGTTTAATGCACCGAACGCAAATTCATAAATTTTTGAATTCATAAAACAAAAAACAGTATCGCAAAATGATACCGAACGGGCCCTAAATGTAAAGAAATTGGATATTCCTTGTATATACTTTTAAACAATACAAGGAACGGTAAAATTCCTTGTGTAACCATACTAAATACAAGGAATTTTAAGTCTTTGCATATAAACCCCTTGCAAAAGCTAAAATTTCTTATAGTGCACCCTGACTTGGGAAGTGACTAATGACCAGAACTATCCACTGGTTCATTCAACCACCACAGGTAAATTCCTTGGGATTCTAATCCCTGCTCTGATACCATTTCGTCACACCCTGACCTAGGAAGTGACTAATGAATAATCAAGTAAATTATACACCCATATTACTTGAATTGATTATCTTAACTGACTCGGACCATAATATTTTCAGGTCACCATGTTTTTCGAAATTAACAAACAACATTTCTTTAGTTTTTTCTTTGCCCCGGTTATGCCCAATATCTCTCGAATTAAGGCCATCGAGAACACCCTGAACAAGCGGACAACCTCAGATTAAGGCCACCGAGGACACCCCGTACTAAGCGGATTCCTAATTGGGTTTTGGGTCTTTCACCCTAGGGAGGCACAATCCCTACTTAATTATCCGCTCGAATCAACGAGCCCCAATCAGGTTTAGGGTCTTTCACCCAAGGGAACTCGATCCCTCCTTAATTATATCCCGGGCCTAACCGGATTTAAGTTCATTAGTATTCACAAAAATTCTTTCCATTTCAATTTCATTTCAACTCTCCGAACCTGTTAACATAACAACAATCCTATTTGTATTTATAAAATCATTCTGCAAATGAACCCATACATGAAAATTGTATAATTGTAAGCATAAGGAAAAATACAGACCTTACTAGCCATTAAAATAGAATTGGGTAAACACAAGCAATTACCCAATTCTAATTCTGCAATCGGAGGAGAAGCATAGGCTATGCGTCTCTAATTTCATCGGATCACGCCTGAACAGATCATCACCTCACCCCTTTTGGGAAGGTTCGATCTCTTCCTTTTCTTGTTTAACCCGAGATGATAAAAGACATGCATAGAGGTGGATTACAGTGGAGCAAGACGAGAGACCGAAAGAGAGAAGAACACGAGATTCATGTCTCTCTCTCTCTCTCTCTCTCGTTTTTTCTTCTTCTTTTTTTTCCCTTCCCCCCAATTCTTTACAAAATAAAAGAGATAAAGGGGGAATGTGTCGGTTGCGAAAGAGACAAAGAAGTTGAGAAAATTTCTTGGTTTTTCTCCGTATTCTATACCTTTCTCGACTCTTCCCTAGAACCTCCTCTTTCTCTAATCTTCCCCTCTCCTCTAGATGCTTCGTTCCTATCCCCTTATTTTTTTGTCGGCAAACATATAGTCTCCCATTTTGCTATTTGTTTCATTTACACTATTTATTTATTTATTACTATTATATTGAAACTAAGTCGATTTTTTTATAAAAAAAATTCCCAACTAAATTCGAAATTCAAGAACTTTCTTGAAAGCTATATTATATTTCCTAAAAAAAATCCGGGTTATCACATAATCGGAGATCACCACCATGGATTTTCTGTTCTCGTACTCGCCTATGGAGGTTGTGATGCTGAGCTTGGTCCAGTTCAGCATCCTCAACCCTGACGAGATCGTAATTCTCCTTTCAATTTTTCTTGTTTTCCTTTTCCTCGATTCTCTTTTTGGTAAAAGGAAACCGGAGATTTTGAAATTTATTTGTGCTCTGCTTGAGTGGAGAGAGTACGTAGTTGTAATTAGTAATTGGAGGAAGCCTTAGGGTTTCGGAAGCATTTGTATGTGTTTTGTGTGCATAGGCAAATGTCAGTCCTAGAGGTCGAAGATGGCTGTTTAATGCTGAATGAGATGCCGGTGAGAGATACCTTAAGTGATCCTTGGCTCGATCCGATTGACAGGCACAATAGGTGTAAGACTTTTGCCACCACCGGGACTAGAGATTTCAAGAGTTACGCCAACTCCACCAATGTCCCCAACCTCCAATTCTTGTTTTACTTGAACGATTGCAACGGCAGAGCAGGTACGTACAGTGTCAGCAGGTCAAGGATGTCAATGTGTATGACAATGCCTATGCATTTGGGTTTGACTCAGAATTGATGGCCGAGGCTTCCAAGCTCTGGCATGTTTGGGCTTATACATTTTTTTTTTCAATTTCATCGTTGCACAATGATATACCCTTGTTTTGTTGTTCGGCTTCACTCTTCTTCATCTGAAGAGAGAGATGGATCTTTGATAACAATGAGGTAGTTTGTATTTTGTCTACAATGTAACTTTAGTTTTTATAGAGTTTAGGTGTCTATTTGCAGCAGGTGCTATGGATAGTTAGGTTTCTTAGACACGCATCATTCCAGCCTCATACGGCACACCGCTGGGCTTGATCCACCTATCACCAGAAAGAATTCCGCCGGGGGTGAATTCGGCGGCTTGTTCACGGGTGACCAACTTGTACCAATTCACCCTCTTGTTGGTGGCCGCACCACGTCCCCTGTTTGAGAACTCGCCGAACCAGCATGTTTCGTGGTTGGTCTTACCAGTCCACTCCATCCAACCCTCAGAGCTGATAACGTCATCGATCTCGGACTGCATCACGATGGTCCTAGAGTAGGCGTGTTGTGGCCTGCCCAAGTAGGCACCTTTGTTGTTCACATAGTCCTTCTCGCCGCTAATGGTGCAATTTTGGAGGGCGATGGCAGTAGGCTGCCGCTTGTCACTCCTTCCTTGGGAGGTGACAAAGCAGCTCTGATCTGAGTCGGGCTTCCTGATGATCAACTTGCAGTTTTGGAACACGGCGACTGCATCACCGAAGATGAAGTCGATGGTTCCCGAGATGGTGCAGTCTCGGTAGAATTGCCTGTGTGTTTGGGTGAAGAGAGTGTTTTGGTAACCGTCTATCTGGCAGTTGTAGAAGATGGACAGATCAGATTGAACACGCAGTGCCACGGCTTGGTGTCCTTTAGGTCCGGCTGTGTTCTCGAATCCTATGTCCTTAGCAATGAAGTAGTCTCCGATCACAGCTGCATGCGTCACACAAATTTAAAACATACGTTACACAATCTAATATGTTAGGTTATCGAAAAATGTAAGCATGTCACACGAATTATATAGCGACACTCACCGACAGTTGCGGTTTTGTATGTTTGGACACCATCGGCATAGTTCTTGTTACCCGTGATCTTGGTCTTGGTAGGGCCATCACCGATAAACATGACATTGGTCATATGCTTGTCAACCAACACATTCTCATCATACGTTCCCTCTTTGATGTAGATCACAAACGTTTTTTCACCACCGTTCTTGGGCATATCCTGGAGAGCCTCGTTGATGGTCTTGTAATTTTCACTTCCATCCGCAGCGACTACAACATCGGGTTTAAGGGAGCTGGGATTGGCGGTAGCGAGGTCGAGCTTGCGTCCATCAATCCATGAGGGGATGATCTTATTTGCCTTCTTTTGGTCTATAGGAGCCTCAGCCTCAGCTAAGAGACGACGTTGGGTTTTAAGGTTGCCATTTACCAAGAGGTTGCCTATTTCAGTGACCATGGCAAGTCCGTTCTTGGTGAGTTCTTGTGATTGCTTTAAGAAGCCCTGCATTTTGGTCCCGGCCTCACCCTTGGTGTCCACGAACCCATCCAAGCAAGTCTGTTCGTAGCTGATGGAGGCACTAAGCCAAACCTTAAGGTCGTCGACATATGCTTTGAGCTTGCTAACTTCGAAGGGGCCGATCTGCTCGACCGACTTCTTCAGATCATTGATGGAGAACTCTAAGAGTTCTTTGCAGTTCTGAAGGGCCTGGTTGCTCCTCGGATCCTTGGCGAGCTCTTTCAAGGTGGGGGAGTTGTTGATCACCTCTTGGATTTTGTCTATGGCGATCTGGAACCCAATCTTGATGAGCTCTTTTGGGTCGGTGACGTTGCTGGCTTTTGCAGAGAGGCTGTTTTGGCAAGTTTCCTTGTAGTCTGTTGGTTGGCAGACGGCTTCAATTGCCTTGGATGTTGTGGCTGGTTTCTTCTCGTCCTTTCCGCCTTTCTGGCTTTCGGTGACCCCAACAGCCACAGCAACCACCATGGCCACCAGAATCAACGCCGACACACCGAGGATGGCGAACTTCTTCTTCTTGGCGTGACGGTCATCTCCGCTCATGTTGACAGACTGGATAGAAGCTCTCAAAGATAAAAGGTGCGGGGTATCCTGGTGGTGAAAAAGATATAAGAGAGTTTCTTTTTTTCTTTGTTTTTGTTGTTCTTTTTTTCTTTTTCAAGTGAGTTGCTGCGTATGTAGAGCCGTTGGGGCTCTTTTTATTCGAACCTTTTTATTCAAGCAGTGCACAATAACAACTTATTGGTGCCCCGCTGATTGGAATGTTTTTGCGAATGGAGGAATTTATAGGGAAGGGAGATCTCCAAATGACAGTTATTACAGTTATGAAACTTGAGGTGGGGAAAGTCCCTATCCAAATAAAATTAGTCGTGGTTGATTGTTTCCTAAACTGAGATCATCCAAATTAAGCTTGCTATTTTTGGAGACCCATCAATTATGATTGTTTTTCCTTAAGTCGTGGACTACCAATTGGTTGGTGATGGATTAGATCATTGGCTTTTTATTTTTGGTAAATGGATCAATAATGTCTTTGAATAGGTATTGTTTTGCGAAAGCATATTAAAGTATGAATAATTGTGACTATTTCAAATCTTCGCCAGGTATATTAAAAAGAATTCATGCTATTGTTTTTTTTTTTTTAATCAAATGACGAGTTCTCATTATAGTCTCAAGCTAGAGCAGTACATTACATACCTTTCCACTGCCTTGAATACAGAGGGCAAATAAGAAAACGTGGTATATATATCTAGTACCACTCATTAACGAACTCCCATGCTCACTTATTACAAGCAAGCCTATCAACTATGAAACTAGAAGCATAGCAAATAGGCAAAGTCCCAAACAAAGAAAAGACTCTAAATTATCTCCTTGCCCTTGATGCTAGGGCTAGGAGGTTTTGTCAAGAAGACCAAGCTTGCCTCTTGTGCATCAGCTATCTTCTTTGATTAGGTGGCTTCTTTTTCTTCGATCCAAGAGGCCGACCTTTCTTCTTCTTTGGTTCAGTGTTGGTATTTTCCAACTCAGCCTTAGACACTAGGATGCTGCCTGGAGCTTCTATCAATCCCAATGATCGAGCAGTGAACTTGGAGATGAATTCTGGCATTCGAAGCTTCTTTGCAGGCGGTTCAGTAAGTTGGGAACAAGCAAACAACTCAGGTAAGATGACCTTCAATATTTTTGGAGACTGAAAATCAGAGGGTTGTCGTTCTCTTTTAGCTGGAACAACATCAATGACGGGGACCAAAGCCAACGATGCCTCCTTACTAGACGAAGACCTACCATCTAAACTCCTCAAAATAATAGGCTTTCGGGTTCCATGCTCAGTGGGATGAAAGAGAGAACGAGCAATAGAAGGCAGTATATAGGAGTCTGAAGTCTATGAAATTTGAACAAACCATTCTCAAACTGACTTTGGACAAAACCAAACGACGGGCTCTTAATCTCCAATCTTCTAGGTGTCAACATCTCCGTATTGAGAGATTTTCCACTGTTAGCTGCTGAGCACACGCCATTTCCATGGTAAATCAAGTCACAGTAGTTGCACTTACCCATCAAATTTTCGAAGAAGAAAGAGATTTCTTCCTCAACTCCCGACGCAAGCCTTACCATTTTCTTCAGAAAGAAGGGTTTCGAGAGATCATGAGAAACCCTACCCCGGATCTTTCCTGTGTTGTCAAAAAGCTTGTCATCCAATTCGATGACCTTCCCAGCAATGGCAGCAATAGCCCTGATGGTATCCTTATCCTCAAAGAGAGGAGGCACATCAGTAATCCGAACCTAAAAGAACAAAGCATTCAGCGGGACTGATTGGGGTGGAGCAATCCCGTCATATTCCTGCATCACGATCGGTGCTTGGTTGAACCTCCAAGGACCGCCGCGTAAAACCTTGTTACGGTCTCGTTGCAGATCAAAGGCCAACACAAAACGATTCTCCCCCCGCTCTTGAATCTTGAAATCTCTTTCAAGGACCCAAACCCGACGAAGGAAACGCCGGAGGTCTTGCAACGGCGCAGGTTTTGCAGCAAGCGGTCTGGCCAGCAAGTAGGATTGCATGCCACGACACGTTGTCGTATTGGTTGATCGAGAGAGGTCCACGACCTCGTTGGTTGCTAGGGCGAGCGAGGCCGCGAAGGAGGCAGTGACGTCGTCCATGGTTGGAGGGGCAGTAGTGCGTTGAGTTTGGGCAGAAGCCTTGGTCGGACGCTTAGGGTTTCTGGCATCCATGCGGCGCTTAGGGTTTTGGTTGAAATGTTGAGTGTTCAAGTAACTATTCATGCTATTGTTGTAATTACGCAAGCTTAACTTAACAAGGTCTTCTTTCAAAAAAAAAAAAAAAAAAGCAAATTATAGAATAGTCCTTGACAAATGATTATTTTGCTACTACATTCATAAAATATCAAATCATGCTCATAATTAAGGAAAATCTTTTTCACATAAGGATAAGTTGTTATGTTGTTGTCATGTATCAACAACACATTTATAATTTTACTCTTCAGACATGGATAAGTAAATACTAATTATTTTCTTTAATTCAAACTCTTTTCTATTTAAATGAAGAGAGAAAAATGACATCAGACCAAAAAAAGAGAGAGAGAAACCACATCAGACACTCGTCCAGTTCTATTACTGCTTAGCTGGTACTGTTTCAAGATAGAGATAAGATGAAGGTTAGCTTTGCTACTTCTTTTGGGGATGGAGAAGAAATGATAAATTTTTGCTACAGCTTGAAAATACTTTCGCTACTGCTTGAAGATCGAGACTATTGGAGGCAAGGGCGTAGCTAGGGGTGGTTGAGAAAGGTCAATTAACCTGACTTAGCTTTTTTGTTCAAGTTATGTGATGTTTCTAGTTTCACACAGCTTGTAAACCCTTCATTGACCCTTCTACATCTTTTCAAATTTTGTGACTTTTCATTATTCATTTGTTTACATTTCAGTAAACCATTCAAGTTTCAAAAGATTTAAGTCACAAACATATGAAAAAGTCATATAACTATCATTTATTGTACTACGAAACTTCAGTTCTTTTGTATACAATGGTACTAAGCTATTTCAATCATATTCTTGACTCTACTTGATATAATTTCTAACTACGCCACTGATTTGGAGGTTAACTGCTACTGCTTCGAGATGGAGATGAGTACTTCTTTGAAAATGGAGAAGAAATAACAAACTTTTGCTACTGCTTGAAGATCGAGACAATATTGAAAGTTAGCGCTACTACTGTTTCGAGATAGAAATGAGGTGAAGGTTAGGTTTGAAATTGATGATACGTCTTTGGGATGGAGAAAGACTTTTGCTATTGCTTGAGAAACATGGAAGAAACCTGTATCTTTTAGCACATTGTTCCTTGTCCTAAATTTGTTATACACAAATTTCTTCCCATGCATTTCCAATGCCAAACTGAACCTAATGATATCATGATCATCATCAAAACTACCAAAAACGGGAAAATTATCACATGGTCCAGAACTATAGTACACGTGGTGGTCCCGAGTGATATTATTGGCCCACGTGACTCGTAATTATTTATGATTAGCCTCTTAAATTAATTTTTCTTTTCTTTTTTAACCCTCTGCATGGTCCCCATTATATTCGAGTGATATTATTGGTTGGGACCACCATATGGTAGTGCCACGTGGTACTCCAGGACCACAGAATAATTCCCCCCAAAAACCAAACCGGCTCTCCTTTATACTTCAAAAGTAAAATGAGCAAACAATCTTACCTTGAGAGCATTAACAAGACCAGCACGATCCTCTGCACTAAAAGATAGAACAAAAAACCAAACAACCATTACAAAATCAACACAATTTCAGTAACAAAATGCTAGACAATTTCCAATTAAACCATAGAAAACACATTAAAGTCCATCAAATCACAATTACATTGATAGAACAGCAAACCAAATCAACCACCAGAGCTTTTGTTCAACCTAATCAAAATCTAAAATCAAGAGCATTTGCTCATTCTTTCTCAGCTTGTGCTTTTGCTCGCATTCATTTATATTTTCCACCAACCCATTCATCCAGGCAACGTTGTCACCTTGTCGGCAATGATTTTGGTTTGAAGGCCCTCACCCAATGCTCTCTTTCTAAAAGTGTCCTCCTCCACCGTGCCAGTTTCTGCTTCTTGGTCGTCGACTCTGAGAGAGATTCCGACAGGAAATGACGGCCGCGGGGGAAGACGAAGAGGAGTAGCGAGAGGAAGACAGTGTAGACGACCCATTTGTCGATCCGAGTGAAATTGCATCTGGGATGGTGGAATTCAGCGTTATGGGGTTATTATACCTACAGTGGCATAGCAGTAATTTGAACAAAAAATTGTTTGACGTAATCTTTTTTGAGTTCCCAATCTATTAAACCTCTCTTTTTTGTTAATTTCTTTCTAACCCCCTTATAAAAAATTTTTAATACAATTTGACTATCTAAACCTTTGCAATTCAATTTAGATATGAGCCTTCCCTAAATCCCTCTCAAAGAATTCGCGAATTAGAGCTAAAAATGGCGGCATCGATCTCCTACGGCGTCTCACGTGCTTAGAGTGCTCCAGCAAGCATTGTGGCCTTGGTGTCCACATGTCTCTAGTCCGAGAAGGAGATTATTAGCTTTTGTGGAATTTTCGGTTATCGAAAAAATCTAGGGTTTTCAAAACCTAATCTGTCACACCCTGACTTGGGAAGTGACTAATGACCAGAACTATATACTGGTTCATTCAACCACCACAGGTAAATTCCTTGGGATTCTAATCCCTGCTCTGATACCATTTCGTCACACCCTGACCTAGGAAGTGACTAATGAATAATCAAGTAAATTATACACCCATATTACTTGAATTGATTATCTTAACTGACTCGGACCATAATATTTTCAGGTCCATGTTTTTCGAAATTAACAAACAACATTTCTTTAGTTTTCTCTTTGCCCCGTTTATGCCCAATATCTCTCGAATTAAGGCCATCGAGAACACCCTGAACAAGCAGATAACCTCAGATTAAGGCCACCGAGGACACCCCGTACTAAGCGGATTCCTAATTGGGTTTTGAGTCTTTCACCCAAGGGAGGCACAATCCCTACTTAATTATCCGCTCGAATCCACGAGCCCCAATGAGGTTTAGGGTCTTTCACCCAAGGGAACTCGATCCCTCCTTAATTATATCCCGGGCCTAACCGGATTTAAGTTCATTAGTATTCACAAAAAGTCTTTCTATTTCAATTTCATTTCAACTCTCAGAACCTGTTAACATAACAACAATCATATTTGTATTTATATAATCATTCTGCAAACGATCCCATACATGAAAATTGTATAATTGTAAGCATAAGGAAAAATACAGACCTTACTAGCCATTAAAATAGAATTGGGTAAACACAAGCAATTACCCAATTCTAATTCTGCAATCGGAGGAGAAGCATAGGCTATGCGTCTCCAATTTCATCGGATCACGCCTGAACAGATCGTCACCTCACCCCTTTTGGGAAGGTTCGATCTCTTCCTTTTCTTGTTTAACCCGAGATGATAAAAGACATGCATAGAGGTGGATTACAGTGGAGCAAGACGAGAGACCGAAAGAGAGAAGAACACGAGATTCATGTCTCTCTCTCTCTCTCTCGTTTTTTCTTCTTCTTCTTTTTCCCTTCCCCCCAATTCTTTACAAAATAAAAAAGATAAAGGGGGAATGAGTCGGTTGCGAAAGAGACAAAGAAGTTGAGAAATTTCTTGGTTTTTCTCCATATTCTATACCTTTCTCGACTCTTCCCTAGAACCTCCTCTTTCTCTAATCTTCCCCTCTCCTCTAGATGCTTCGTTCCCATCCCCTTATTTTTTTGTCGGCAAACATATAGTGTCCCATTTTGCTATTTGTTTCATTTACACTATTTATTTATTACTATTATATTGAAACTAAGTCAATTTTTTTTTAAAATTTTTCCCAACTAAATTCGAAATTCAAGAACTTTCTTGAAAGCTATATTATATTTCCTAAAAAAAAATCCGGGTTATCACATAATCGGAGATCACCACCATGGATTTTCTGTTCCCGTACTCGCCTATGGAGGTTGTGATGCTGAGCTTGGTCCAGTTCAGCATCCTCAACCCTGACGAGATCATAATTCTCCTTTCAATTTTCTTGTTTTCCTTTTCCTCGATTCTCTTTTTGGTAAAAGGAAACCGGAGATTTTGAAATTTATTTGTGCTCTGCTTAAGTAGAGAGAGTACGTAGTTGTAATTAGTAATTGGAGGAAGTCTTAGGGTTTCGGAAGCATTTTTATGTGTTTTGTGTGCAGAGGCAAATATCTGTGCTAGAGGTCGAAGATGGCTGTTTAATGCTGAATGAGATGCTGGTGAGAGGTACCTTAAGTGATCCTTGGCTCGATCCGATTGATAGGCACAATAGGTGTAAGACTTTTGCCACCTCCGGGACTAGAGATTTCAAGAGTTACGCCGACTCCACCAATGTCCCCAACCTCTAATTCTTGTTTTACTTGAACGATTGCAACGGCAGAGCAGGTACGTACAGTGTCAGCATGTCAAGGATGTCAATGTGTATGACAATGCCTATGCATTTGGGTTTGACTCAGAATTGATGGTCGAGGCTTCCAAGCTCTGGCACATTTGGGCTTATACATTTTTTTTTTCAATTTCGTCGTTGCAAATGATATACCCTTGTTTTGTTGTTCGGCTTCACTCTTCTTCATCTGAAGAGAGAGATGGATCTTTGATAACAATGAGGTAGTTTGTATTTTGTCTACAATGTAACTTCAGTTTTTATAGAGTTTAGGCTGTTACCACTTTTTCCTCTGTTGTTTATATTGAGGGCTCATTTACATGGAAGGAAGTGTTGTTGGTGTATGCAATTTACAGGCTTTGATAAGTAGGTCCGGGCCATGGGGCACTTTCATTCAAAATGAAGATCATAGATTTATTCATTACTTGTATAAGAGTGGCATCAACTTCTCAAAGCAGTTTCATCTTTAATTTCCTTTGACTGATTATACCCACAAGACTGAAGTATATAGTCGGAGTTGTTTTGCCTCTTTTTACATAAATGTTGACTTATTATTTTGGTCAATGAAAATGACACTTAAATAGAAAGGAATGGTGTTTGATAATTGTTTATTTGTGAGGGTGTACTGGTGTAGTTACCTCTTTTTCCTTTAATGAATCGTATGTCAAATCAAATGAAGGGAGAGCTTCTAATGAGGACTACTAAAATGAAGACTAATTGAGGACATTTTGTGAGACCCACTTTTCAATTACATTTACGCAAATCAACTGTTAGATATTTAGATATTCATGTATAGATCATTTATATGCAATGTTTCAACCAAATTGAAAATTGTTAAGGAATTCATAATCATGATTTATCAATTATGAACATTAAGGGCGACAACACCAAACATATAGGCGATATATTCTTCTATAATCAGCAACAACAAACTCTCCTCAAGATTAAAGTGAACCAAGTTATATATGGGGATAATGTGGTGAACTTATTTACTAAGTCATTGCCCAAATCCACATTTAAGAAACATGTGCAAAGTATTGGTCTACAGAAATGATCCGAACTCCCATAATCGTGGTCATCAAAGACATCAGTCTCTTTTCCCCATTCGACCGAAGTTATTTTTGTCCTATTGGGTTTTGTTACTCGGCAAGCTTTTTAATGAGGCAACTTGAGGAGCATCAATGTTTGGACGACACAAGGGGAAGTGTTGAAGGAAACCTAATCTGTGTGTGCTTCGCCCAAACATGATTACTTCTTCTAGTTGTAATAGGATAGGATATTCTAGATATCCTAATCCATATTTGGTTAGGATACCTTGTACTCCAATGAATTGTACATGTCCTATATATAAAGAGGCTCCTATTATCAATGAAAGCATCTTAGAATTTTTCCATCTATACTATTATTAAGAGAAGAGGCTTTGTTAGCCAAAACTGAAAAAACGAACCAATATAACCCTGAAATATTAATAAACTTTAGTACTAAGAAAATATACAGGGATAATATAGTCAAATTACAAAAGAAACAGAAAAATAAGAAAAAAAAATGGTGAAACAGATAATTACGTGGGAAAAACTATCCACTAAATCTATTTTCTCAGCATATAACATTTTTTTTGTTTGTATTTTTTTAAATAATTTTTTATAAAAATTACAAGATAAGTTGTTAATTAGTTCCATAATTACCTAGTAATTATTCTCCTAATTTTGTACTTTTGCTTGATCTTTGTGTTTATTTAAATATATTTATTATGTTTCCCTTATCATGCTAGGAAATGATGGAGAAGCTTGGAAATGCACTAAAAAGTCAATCTTAGGACCTTTTCCTACTTCGACTAGGAGAAACCGAGTTAGGCAAGGAAGAAAAAGCGGCAGACAAACAAATGAACTCCAAATGAGCTGAAATTTTACAGAAAGATTCTAGACATCTTGAGGATCATTTCTTATGAAGAGTACAAGAGCTGGTTAGGAGTGGAAGACTTTCAAAATATCCGTGCAAGTTTCTGTACTAGAAGACGAAAACTGCAAAATATGACATATACGGATTCCGTCAGCTTTTTCGGCCAAACCACGAGGAACCAAGCTCTGAAATTTTACCAGGATGATCTAGACATATGGAGGAGAATTTGGTATGAAGAAAGTAAAGGCCAATTCCGAAGTTTTGGTGGACATTGAATTGAAGGAAGATAGGAGAAGAAAGTGCGTAAACGGACGAAAAAGAGGTCAACGCTGGTCAATGCAGGATTCCGGCCAAGTTGGCCGGTCAAGAACATGTGTGGAGGACAAGGAACAGCTGCTGACTAGGATTAAAGACTTTAGGTGGGAAGATGTACTGTAGGTTGTTTTGAAATTCAAAATTTGAAAAATGACAAGTGGTCTCCCTCTTACATCTTACACCTTTGTATCTCATTTTTTACCTTGTTTCCTTACACAATGACCCTCATACCCTTACTTTATCTCCTCCATCAAAATATCTATGAGCTTTTAAGTCATTTTAATGTGGATTTAAAGACTAAATTAAATCTACATTTTGTGCTTACACATTTGTCCATCACATCCAACCCTTCACTTTCTTTGATCTCCACCCTCCATTCATCACTTTTGGCCTATATAGAGACCCTCCCCTCACTTTGGACTTTTTTCATATATTTCTTCATCCATTTCATCTCCTTTCTGTCTCCGTTTCCTCTCCATTCTCCCTAGTTCTTCATCTTGTAGTTCATAGTTCTTAGCTTTTGTGTAGAGAAAAGTGTATAGCTTGTTGGGTTTTGTTCTAAAACCGAAGAGTCTCTACATCTTTAATCAATCACACTCTAGTTCCATATATACAAGCCTTGTTCTTCATAGCTTCTAAGAGATTTGTGGATTTGTATGGCAATTTGGATTTGAGAAAATCAAAATTTCCATACTTTGAAACATCTCTCACTAGTTTTGCATCAAGGGGAGCTAGTTTGGTAACCAACCACTTTCTCCACTCTTCCTATTTTTTGCTTGATGTTATTATGTTTATGGGTTTGACATATGTAACTATGGGTTGTGAGTAGAATAAATTTGGGGCTAGGCCTTAGCCCTAGCCAAACTTATGTATAAAATAATGTGATGCCATGTTTTTGATGAATATGCATGTTTTGAATCCTTTAGCTACTTTACTTTAATGCTTTCTTACATGTGTTTTTGGAATTGTCACCTAGAAGCATGTTACAGGAATTAATGAAATCGTCAACTTAAGCTTGACAATCTTTTGTAACCGAGAATCATGTGTAGCTAATAGGGTGGTGGTCTAGCTTATTCTTACGGGAAGAACTAGATTGCTTGTGTTTCTTACCTAGAAATTAAAGCATGATGTTGTGAGTTTAGGTTCCTGAAGAATTTAGACTCAAGCACCATAGGTCATTTAGGATCTGGAAGATTTGAATAGTATAAAGGTTGTGTAATTTAGCTTTGCTTCGGAAGAGATTGTTAAATTGCATGACTAGTTGGTTTCTTGGTAGCTTCATCAAAGCACTAAGGGGAAATTTATCAAAGCATGTTGTTATTTGAAAATGGGTTACATTATATGCATGAGGAATGCTAGGTGTGAAACCTATGCTCCTATTTATCTCATTGATCAAAGTCTCTATTATATTTTTATTTGCTTACTTTATTTTTGTGCACTTTAATTTTGTTTGCATAAAAATTAAAATCAACCAAGCCGTTCACTACCACAATTGTTAATACCATCCTCATGATATTTAGTTTCCAAAGGGCTAAGATTGTGAACTTGTAAAAATGTAGACTTTACATGTGTTTTCTAGGTTTTTTTTTTTTTCGCGGTAATCTAGCTAGGGTAGAGTTACTCAATCCCTTGGGTACGATACTCTCACTTTCCCTTTACTAAAACTTGACCTCCTATACTTGGGAGTAAGACACATCATCCATAAATTGCATACACATTCATGCTCCATGATGGTCCAACAGAAGTTTCTTACACATGCAGAGTATGTAGTTGCAGCCTATTTTTTAATAAAGTTAAACAATGAAATGAATGAAATTTCAAATTATTGTTGAATAACCAACTATGTATCAGTCCAATGGCATTTCTCTTTACATTTTGAACGAGGTGCTTCGAATCACCCAATTTCAAAGTAGAAAAGAGAGGTTATGAATTTATTATAAAATATAAGTAATTTATTTTATGAAGGAGTTATTTATTAATTTTTAATTGGAGTGAAAATGGGCACTTCTACTATGTGTTTACTAACCTTTATAGTAAATTTTATATAAATGATGTTACTGCTTTGCTAAGTTTTTTATGTAATATAGTGGAGATAACGACACCAAGTTACAGACGTCATTGGGGAAGGCGCCTCACACACTTAATCTAAATCTAAGTTTCACCCTAATTTTCTTACTCGTCTATATTTAAGAGAAGAGGTGTTCTCAACCATAGGAGACTTTTTTTCACTTCTCTAACCGTCAAAAAAAAAAAATGGATAACATTTTAATCATCAGGGACAAAAAAGGTCAAAACAAAATAAAAAATAAATTAAAGAATAGGCGCCTTTAACTACTCACTCACATAAGCATAATCACCCACAACTCCCACAATCATCAGGTGTATAGGCAATTTCTAGTAATAATGGCTTCAATAATCACATTGGTAGAGTTGTAAGTGTGGGTATCAAATTAGCCTTTATACCAAAGTTAAGAGATTGATGGTGTATTTTTCTCAAGATAAAATGGTTTTAAAAAAATTAACAAAAAAGTGCATGGAACTAAGGCTGTCAATGGGTCGTATCGGGTTCGGTTCGTGTCGGATCAAGGTATTTGTCGTGTCGCAAGATACAAACTCAAACCCAACCCATTTAATAATCGTGTCAAAAATTTAAACCCAAACCCAACCTATTTATTAAACGGGTTACCCGTTTCCAACATGCTTAACCCATTTAACTAAAAAAATGCATAAATTGATTAAATTCACTAAAAACTCCACAAGACGAAGAATATAAATAATTATATATAATTCATACATAATTAAATCCAATAATTATAAAGCAAAATATTTCAAATTGTCTAATCCTATGATCAAATACTCCCAACATCTAAAATTTCAAGATGAAGTATAGCATAATCGGGTTATACAGTTTCACTTCGTGTTAGCGGGTTGACCCGTGGCCGACCCATTTATTAAATGGGTCATGGCGGGTTGACCCACGGCCGACCCGTTTTTTAATCGTGCGGGTTTAACCCGCTTTATTTCGTGTGGGTTTCAAATCGTGTTATCGGGTCGTGTCAGAATTGACAGCCCTACATGGAAATTGTAGAAAAGAATTGGGCTTACATTTGATTGGAAAACCTAATAATAATAATCAATTTATAGGCAAAATGGTATTTATGGGTAATTTTTCTAAAAACAAATAAAAAAAAAAGAGAAATCGAGCTACAGTCTCTAAACTTACATGATGCCAGAAACAAAAGGGACCCCGCTGGGCTTAACCCACCTATCACCCTCAAACCACTTTTTACCGCTGTAGGCTTTAGCTTGTTTATCATCAAGCTTTTTGATGCTAGGCCATCCGGCTCTGCTGGACATGTCAGCGCCAGGTCCCCTGTTGTCGTACTCCCCGAAAAATGACGTCATGTGGAACTTGGCGCCGTCCCAAGGCATGTACCCTTCAGGTTGAATCACATCATCAATCTGTGACTGCATGACGACGGTTTTTGCGAAATTCTTCCATGGCCGACCTAGGTATCCCTTGTTCTCGTACTCTGGGTCGCCTCTGATGGTGCAGTTTTGGAGCACGATGCCGGTGACCTCATTCTTGTCTGTCTTTCCTTGGGCAGTGACGATGCAGGTCTGATTGTCCATTGGCTTCCTCACCACAATCTCGCAGTTCTGGAAGAGCGAGACAGCGTCACCGAAGATGAAGTCAATGGTGCCAGTGATGTTGCAGTCGCGGAAGTAATTCCTGTAGGCTTGGACGTATAGGGTGTTTTGGTACCCGTCAATGTGGCAGTTGTAGAAGATGGAGAAGTCCGATTGAACACGCAGTGCCACCGCTTGGTGCCCTTTCGCTCCGGCTGTGTTCTCAAACCCTATGTCCTTGGCAACAAAAAAATTTCCAACTACAGCTGCATGTACGCATGGATGAAATCTAGTTAATAATGCATGCATACCAGCACTAGGGCATGAAATATGAATTCAGTAAGGGTTAGGGTTAGGGTTTATGTACCAACTGTTGCAGTGTACATAGTTCTGGTTCCGCTAGCAAAGTTATTGTCACCGGAGATCCTGGACTTAGTAGGGCCATCACCAATCATCACAACATTTTCCATCATACCTGCAACCGTCACACTTTCTTTGTACACTCCCTCCTTCACGTAAATCACAAACAAGTCGTTGCTCTTCTTTGGGACCAGTTTCAAAGCTTCGTTGATGGTTTTATACTTACTGTTCCCATCTTGAGCCACCGTCACGTTGGGCTTAAGGGTTTCAGGCGTAGCTGTCAGAAGATCCAACTTACGATCAGTGAGCCAAGAAGGGAGACCCTGATTACTTTTGTTGCCATTCTGCTTGTGTTGATTATTCTTATTATTGTTGTTATTCTTGGATGGCGGCGATGAGGCCAGGAGCCGGCGTCGGTTCGATTTAAAATGAAGAGAGTTCAAGGCGTTAGTGATTTCGGTGACCATGGCAAGTGCATTGCTAGTGCTTTCATGAGCTGACTTCAAAATTTCCTTCATTTTCTTGCCGACATCTTCGGTTGTGTTCTGAGATTCATCAATGCAAGTCGCTTGGTGACTGACAGCCCCACTCAGCCAAACCTCAACATCTTCCGCGTATTCATCAACCTTTTCGAGATCTAATGCACCCATTTTATTGAAAGAAATTTTCAAATCGTACATAGAAGCATTCAACAGCTGGTTGCAGATATGTAGAGCTTGTTTGGTCATGGGATCTTTGGCCTGATCTGGCAAGGTTTTGGAGTTCCTTATAGCCTCATCCAGTTTGTTAATGGCCACCTGTATCCCCACTCTTGCGAGGTCTTTCGGGTCTCTTTTGTCTCCGGCCTCCTTTTGCAGACTATTCTCACATTCTTGTTTGTAGTTGGTGGGCTGGCAAATGGCTACAATTGGCTTTGATGTACGGACGGCGTTTTTATCTCCGGGTTTAGAGTCTCCGTCTCCGTCTCCGTCTCCGCCTCCTCCTCCTCCTCCTCCGCGTTGCTCCTGTTTTTTGTATTGGATCACACCAACCACCGCACCGACCACCATGGCCACCAGAAGCGCCGAAGAGACCGTAATGATTATGATCCTCTTATTACCTCCAGGGACGCCCATCTTGAGTAATTCTCCAAGTTAAAACCACAGCTTAATTAGTGGCTTGAGGGATCAACACTACCCTAGCTAGTAGGGTAGGAGATCGAGAAAAAATCAGGGAATAAACCAGTGTGTTTTTCCTTTTCTTCGTTTCGTTTCTTTTTCTGGTGAGGGGAAGAGAGCTCGTAGGGCTAGCTGATATGAGCCTTTGTTGGAACCCTAGGCTCTGCTCACCTTCGGAAGCCTTTGTTGAGCCTTTTCTGATTGACAGTTAATTCTGTTAGGAAATGTCAGGTTGGAGATCAGTCATTTGGTCCCAACAAAATTGAGGGTCGACAATTTTAGACACACTGTTCATTGGGAGCATCCACACAATTACGATATAGATAGTGGTAAAAGGTCTACAATTAGGTGTCTAATTTTAGAGATTGGACAGGTCTTTTACGAGGTGCCAGCTATATAAGAGGAAGATGAATATCACCCTTATCTAGGGGAGGTCGGCAAAAATCTAGTTGATCTAGTGATATCAGTCAAAGGGAACAAATCTCTATTTTCGATGATAAAAAAATGAAAAATAAATATTAACAGATTAGCGGTTTATGTTCCACATATCTATTGCTACTGAGAAATTGGAGTTATCTAACCATCTAAAGTTCCAGACTTCCAGCAATTCAATTTCAAATTAAACCATTTGGTTTCTGAGAATGAGAGTTAATACATAGATATTAACATAAAATCTAATGAAGTTGAAATTGCATTTGTAATCTTTATTAGCACATTATCTAAATCTCTTCTAACACATACCGATTATCACAGTTGTATCATCACATGACACACAGGAATCATTTTAACTGCTTTTCAACATTGAAAGAGTAGTAACCATTAATTGGACAAGATACAGAGAGTAAGGGCTTACTTTCAACAGGTACATTGTGGACTTCCTCTTCGAATTGTTACATTTTCTTTTGTTTACAGCATATTTCTTTTGACATCAACATTATTGATCTTATCTCTCAACTGTATGTTTGTAGAAGTATGTCGTATTGATCTTATTAACTCATTAAGATTTAACTAGGGCAGAACGCTTTCAATGAAATAAGCACTTGGACTTTCACGAACTCAACTGCTAAAAGTTCCTTGTTTCCTGGTTGATATATTCTCTGAAAGTTCAGAGTTTAGCTTTAGCTCTCTGTAGTTCTAACTTGGCAATGGTACCCAAGTGAACTTCATCCGGACCATCTGCTATTCTCAATGTTCTTGCTGTGGCCCAAAGATGAGCCAGACAAGTGTCAGAAGACAAGCCAGCACCGCCATGGACTTGCATTGCCATGTCCAGCACCATCAGAGCCATGTTTGGGGTTGCTGCCTGCTCCACATACCAGCAAGAAGAATTTGATTGACAGTTAAAAGAGCACCAGATCAGAAATTGATTCCTGCAGTTATAAGTGCAAACAGTAATCATATACCTTTGCCATTGCTAGAGTTCCGCGGGCCTTTTTGTTTCCAAGTCTATCAAGCTGGTTGGCTGCCTCCAGAACCAACAATCTGGTTTTCTCTAGCTCTATTCGACACTGAAAACAGAAAGCCAATTTAGAAGATTCAATTCAGATCACCTCTTGATTCATTTGAATGGCTGAAGAGCCTGGAAGAATTCTAAATGAAGCTAATAATGGTGTATTTTATCATTACCTTTGCTATATCAGAACGAAAAGAGCCTTGTTCAGCAATCAACTTCCCAAAAACTCTTCTACTAAGAGCCCTTTCAGCCATTATCTCCATGCCTCGCTCAGCAGCTCCTATCAGTCTCATGCAATGGTGTAACCTTCCTGGGCCTAACCTACCCTGCAAGAATATTAGTTAAAGACTTAAAGTTAATATCCAAACTGAACGATGAACCTCAAGTACCTGAGTTGATAAAACCAATCAGAACTCAGAACTCACTCATTACTGCTCTCTAATTGAAGTCCCAAAAAATGAACAATTATCTTAAATTCCCTACAAAAATCTCAGAATTTCTTTTTGCTCACATGAAGCATGTAGTTGTGCACGTACGATAATTTTTTTGAGGACATTGTGGCAGATCAAAGTTCATCATGGGAGGAAGTAATCATAATCTTCTCATTATACAACTTAATTTTTTTTGGATTTTGTAACCAACAAGAAAAAAAGGAAAAAAAAAAAAAAAAAGCTCAAATTTCCAAGTAAAATCTGGAATTCAGTCCATATAAAATTTTGAATAAGAACCAAACAAATTAGAATACTGATCTAGAAACTGCACTAGGTTACACAAAAAGCAGTGCAGAATACCTGTGCAATCTCAAACCCACGTCCTTCTCCCAGTAGAATATTCTTTGCTGGGACGCGTACATTGTCAAATAAAACTTCTGCATGCCCATGAGGTGCATCATCAAAGCCAAAAACTGTAAGTGCTCTCTTTATATGTACACCTGGAGTCCGGATATCCACTAAGATCATAGACTGTTGTTTATGCATAGCAGCATTGAAGTCGGTTTTTCCCTACTCAGAAAACATTGGTTGGTTATATTAACAACAAACTGAAATTACTTAAATGACATACAAGAAGAAGAACAAACCATGACTATAAGAAGTCTACATCTTGGATCCATAGCCCCACTTGTCCACCATTTTTTTCCATTGATAATATATGAATCTCCTTGTCTATACATATAGTTGAGTGACAATCATAAATATACATTATCTATAAATATATCCAGCAGAAAACTGTAGGAAAAGGCATAAAACACATCCAATGCAAGTATCTGTTAAAAGAAGCTTGGATGAAAATACTGAGATAGGCTTCCTATATAATTGCAGTGAAAGCTGCTGTTCTGTTAATGACAGAAATAGCACACCACCTTGCACCATAGAAAGAGGAATCCCCATCAGGAAGATATTGCACAAGCTTACCTACTAATAGAACACTCGATGTTAGTTGCATCAGAGGATGCAACTTGGGGTTCTGTCATTGCAAATCCTGACCGGATTCTCCCCTCAAGTAAAGGAATAAGCCATTCAAGTAGTTGTTCTTTGTTCCCATAACGCAACAAGACCTAAAATGCAAAGGCATGGAACCAGATCAATAATCATGCAAAATGACAGACATATCTTACAAGTAATTATATGATCCATTGCTATTAAAACATATATGTAAATATCCTATGAAATTATATCAGTAATTTATTCCTTAACCCAGCTTACGAAAAGTGTTTCCCTTAGATTTGCAATTTGAAGATTTCAAGAAGAATCCCCAAGATAAATAACTCATTAGGATCAAGAGACTCATATCTGGATAGGGAAGGCCATATGGATGATAGACAGAGGAACTGATAACACTGGTTGATCATTCATAGTCAGTAACTGATAAAAAAACTTTCATACCTCCATATTTCCTGTATCAGGTGCGCCACAGTTGAACACTTGTGGAGCCCAAATAGAACGACCCATGATCTCACAAAGATATCCGTATTCAAGGTTTGAAAGACCAGCGCCCAATAACTGATTGTAGGTATCATCTGACTGAAGTTGATTGGTCCCATCAAAAATTAATTTTTTTGCCCTGGCAGCACTATCAAACTGCACACAAGTATAAAGGCAGGAGCCAATTATGTTCAGTCGAAACAAAACTGATCTGTATGTGCAGCATAAACTAATTTTCAAATTGGGAAGTGAAGATCAGATACTTACAGGTATAAATAAGTTCCATAGGCCTTCTTTCTTTGCAAGCTCTTTTAACTTCTCCTCCTCTGGATGCACTGTCCAACGTGAGGTAGACTGAGCAAGTTTGTAGAATTCTTTTTCCATGGGATATATGTGATCTTCCATGAACTTGACCAACCTTTTTCTCAATTCTAAAATCCTTTTACTGGGGACAAACTTTCCTCCCCCTTCTGAAAATCCTTGATCTTCACTCTCTTGTCCCAATCTTTTCAAGCAGTTTTGAGCAACAAAAGACCCTTACGAAAAATTTTTGTATATCAATACTCTTGCAAGCCATAATTCAAAATGAGAAAAGTAATCAATCAATATGCAGAAAACACGTACTACAAGGCAAGCATCATTCTTAGATAGCGTAACTACCTGATGGAGGATGCTCAGGAAGCACAGATTCTCGTCTAACAAATGCCCATGCATAGTCTATAAGAAAATTAGCTTTGTCACCTGCATGCTGGGCACTCTCACCTCCTGAAGCATTACCCTGCATTTGATGGTTAATTAAATTACGTTGCTACATCCAATGACAAGCTTTGTGCACTGAACTGAAAATTAATATTAAAAATTGCTTCAGAAGATACCATGGTCCATCTACTATAGATGCCCGCATAAATTGATGCGCCACGGAATAAAGAAAATGCTATATAAAACTTCCACTGAGCAAAAGGCCATGGCTTTCCCTGCAATGCAATATTTCCAATGCAAGTCTGTCACTCAGCAGAATTTGGTCAAAAACTGAAAATATACTATCTACAGGACCATCAGGTGGAAAATAGTTGCTTCACTAGAAGTCTCTTCATAAGCCCAATGTCTATCTCAGAGATATGCCCACAACATTGCTAAACAGCATTCACAGCATCATGATATAATTAATTTATTCCTAATACTGAAATTTAACCCAACTAACATATGTGGGTCAAAAGTTCATCACATAACTTTAACAATGGGCAATGATAAAGCATCAGCACCATCTCTTGGTAATGCCTTTGACAACCAATACGTGTCTTATTATTCAAAGAAGATATACTAAAATTCTTAGACGAGGAAATGAATACATGGATCAATAATTCACTATTGTTTCAGTAGGATTGTACAGCTAACTTACAGATGAAGAGCAGTATTCTGCCACATATTCTGCCTGAGAAGGAATCCCTTCTGGAAGCCCAGTATGTTCCATACCTTTACCAAGTTGATCTTTGTCAACCCCAAAGTCTGTGATGTAAGGCTGCAAAACAGGAAAGTAGCAATCAATGAGATGCCCATGATTTTACAATTATTTAGACTATCTAGTTTCAAACCAAAAAGTTAAGTTTGAAAAGAGTTGGACAGTGCAAAATACCAAAGAACAGTAAGCAACATCACACATTTGGTTTCCAAGAGTAGACAATTCCCAGTCAAGAATGCCAATCACTCGATCCTGCACATTGAGAGTTTTGCATCAGATATGCACTCAGACTGTTAAGCTTTATAATTACTGTAATATTAAGATCCATTACAGTATGCCGTAGAAAAATGAGGTCGGCATGCATTTTATTGTTCAACATAAATTCAACGATTAAAATGCATCATTCTCAAAGACTAGAGTCCAGAAGCAGCAGTAGACTGCTTAGGAAATTTTCTATATTTGACATGAAGACTACAAGCAGGCAAATGCAAATAGGTACATGTAAGTATCAAATCAATTATTCGAAAAAAAAAAAAAAGTATCAAATCAATTAAGGGTATCTGGAGTGCCAAACCTCAATAGGATGAAACACAAGATTATCGAGGCGAAAGTCCCCATGCACTAAGCCGGTTGCACCTCCTGAAGAATCTTCAAGAGGAATATGCTGCTGTAACCAATCAATCAGCTCAAACATCTTCGGATTTCTCTCAGGCTTGCCTTCACCAGTGGAGGCAATATATTGTTTTGCCCACCTCTCTACCTAAGAACAGCATAGAAGTGTAAGCCCCCAAGTAAGCTTTAACAAAATTGGATTCTAATTAATAGAACCTTCAAGCCCAGATTAAGATGTCTGCACAGCCATATTAAATTTCCTCTCTTTCAATTCTAATTAAATGGTGTAATATTCAACTATCTATAGTATACAAAGACATAGAATCGTCTGAGACACTAAAGTGTGTAAAATTTCATGCACCTGCCGTTTACAATAGTTTTCGCGACGCCCATACTTTCCTAGTCCAATGGCATCAACGTCAGCAGAATGCAGCGATGCTAAAGCTTTTGCAGTTGCTTGGTAAATAGCCCTCCTGCTCGCAGGCTCTACACCCTGATCAAACAGAGTAATAACATACCTCAACCCCAAAAGCAGAACATTATTTACCATAAAAAAAAAAAAAATTCAGCACACTGTGCTAAACGAAACCAAATTTGAAGAGATATATTAAGAACACTCCAGCTATACTAAACAAGTACATCAATGATAAAGGAAGAACTAATACCGGTAGCCTGGGGTCGACAAAAATGCGCCCTTCCAAAAACTCCATGATGTAAAAAGCGGTTCCAATCACGCTTGGATCAGTACACAAACAGAAAACTTTCGGAACCGGAACTACAGTATGATTACCCAATGCTTGAAGAACCTGTAGCTCCAAAATTAAAAAAAAATTACAAATTTTCTCAGCTCAGCATATGATCTTGATTTCAATTTCAAACGAGCATCAGGAAGTAAATTACATGCTTCTCACACATCTTTCTCAAGCAACCCAAGCCAAAATCAAATTGCCACAAAAATAAGAACAATCAGTGAGAGAAAGAGAGACTCAACCTGGAATTCTCTCTCAACAGCATGAGCAGAGTGAAGCAACTTCCCCGGCGGCTTCTTTCTCAAAACGTAGCGTTTCACCGACGCTCCCGATCCTACTTGCATCAGATAAGTCGGATTCGATTGTCCATGCCCGAACTACAAGTTCATTCACAAACAACACAAAATCCAATTCTCAAATTCCAGAAATACACACACACACACATAAAACTTTAGAGAGATAGCTAACCTTAGAGACGGTGAAATTGGACGGTGAGGGAGGAAAGCCGGTGACGTTAGAGGCGGCGTAGCGGAGCAAGGCGTCGAGGTCGAGCTCGTTAGCCATTTCGATTCTCGCCAAAACGAAGACGGAGCGGTTTTAGCTCGAGCTCTTCTGGATGGGAAGGAGTGAAACGATTCTTACAGTTCGCATTGGATTTGGCGAAGCCAAAATCGATGTCAACCCTTGTAGAAAATGAAAGATGAGGGAATACGCGCCAGAGTGGGGAGGTACAACTACTCGCGGAAATTTTGGGCTGTAGGTTGCCACGTGGATGGTTTGAGGAGGCGTGTGGCGTTATAGCGGGGATGTTGGCGATAGGGGAAACGGGCCTTGTCAGGTTTTATGTTACGTGGTCAGATTGGAATTGACATGATATTATGATCATAACATTGTACTTTTTTTTTTTTTGGGTAAGCAAGGGGTCAAAAAGACCCATAAAAGTCCGCCAAAAAAAAACAGACCCATAAAAGAAACGGACTAACTTGGCCTATTATCTGGCCTATTGAATTTTTTTTTGTTACAAAAAGTTCAGGTAAGATGGGAGACTTCCCTACACTACCAAGGTCAGGGCAAACATACGACCTCAACCCAACAGAACTTACGAAACTGGCCAGTGTCCCAGCCCAGCCCATTGGTATGGAATTATGCAGGACATTTTCTAGATTGTCCACCAAATGAGAGATTGTTGGTAGCGAGGATCGAACTTGTGTGAGTTTATACCTCAAGTTTGTCATTGCCAACTGAACCAACTTTCATTGGCAGACGGCTTTGGTGCCAAACTTCATTTCCCTCGGTCTTGTTAAAAATATATAATCTCACATGAAAACATGAGAACGTGGTTTATGAGTGGTCTATGAGTTTATAAAGATTTGGATTCATCCACATCGATTGATTTTAGTCGTGAAGTTTAAATTACTTAGGGTTCTTGACCCATAGCACCAAAATGAGATAAAATTGGCCCACTTACACCACTAAGAGATTTTTATTCCCACTAACCCCATTTAATAGCTAAATGACGATTTTGGACTTTAAAAGATTAAAAATTACAAACTGCCACTCAGCCTCTCTCATCATCGATCTCTCTCTCTCTCCTACCTCTCTCTCTGCCGGTGACTTCTTCTTCTCTCTCTCTCTCTTCGCCGGCAGCCGACTTCTTCTCCTGTCTCTCTCTCTCTTGGAACGACCGGTTCCTCTTCAAGGTCTCCTCCGAATTCCTCAGCCTCTCTCATCATCAATCTCTCCCTCTCTCCTACCTCTCTCTCTCTACCGGCGACTTCTTCTTCTCTCTCTCTCTCTCTTCGCCGGCAGCCGACTTCTTCTCCTCTCTCTCTCTCTCTCTCTCTCTCTCTCTCTCTCTCTCTCTCTCTCTCTCTCTCTCTCTCTCTCTTCTTGGAACGACCGGTTCCTCTTTAAGGTCTCCTCTGAATTCCTCCCCAGGGAGACGTCCGGGATCACGATTGAGATCCGCGACCATCTCATTAGCATCGTCCGGTTGATCCTCAGCAACTTTCTTGAACTGGAATCCAATATCCTGTCGGAGCATCCACTCTTGAAGACGACGAAGCAGCTCCGGTTGAAGCTACCTCGCCGGAGTCCAACACCTGGTAGGCTATCTTGGAGTCGAAGCTCTGAAGCACCGGCGAGAATGGCGTCCAGCTATTGACGAAGCAGCTCAGATTTTTTTTTTTAAAGTAATGGGACAGAAGGAAAAGGAAAAAAAAAAACAGTTTTGAACGTCTATTGGGGGGCAATAGACGTTTTTAAATTGATATAATCTCTTCCGCTTTTTCTTTAAACAAAGTTTTATTATCTAAATTTTGAGAGATTAGTTTATATTCTGGCAACCGAAAGTTCTATTGGAGGATAATAGACGTCTATTGGGAGGCAATAGACTATTGGGGCAATATACGTCTATTGGAGGGCAATAGACGTCTATTGGAGGCAGTAAACCTTTCCGATGAGGTTTTCTGAAAAGTTCGGTGGGTGGCGGCCGGTGACAGGGCTCCAGCGAAGTCTCCTATAGTTTCTCTCTCTCTCTATCTCTCTTTCTCTAAGTAACAAAGGGGTGAGGGTAAAATGGTATTAAAATAAAATGAAAAACAAAAAAAAAATCTTAACGGGGTATTAGGGAAGACCTCCTTAGAGTGTTTTGGGTAAGAGGGAATTAAAAAAACTTAATGGGGTAAGTGGAAAAAGAATATCCAGAAATGGGGTGAATGGACAAAAACTCAATTACTTATCAAGCTTAACATTATATTTTTTATGGGCTAGGTGTTAGGACCCCTATTCTATAATTCCTTATTGTTTTGGGCTACTGTCTTCAGTTAATCTAAATGGGCTGTTTATCCATTTTGGGATCTATAATTATATGGTAACTGGACTTGCGTCAGGTTATCTTGTAAACGGGTATCTGGGGTGAGTAGAGCTATATAAGACAATCTGTCTCCATTGTAAAGAAGCTATCAATGACTATGAATCTTATTTGAATTATTTTCTTTAAATTTCCTTTAATTTCCAGTTCCAATTTCTTTTATGGATTCTTATCCTAACACTAGGCTAAAGGTTCCTAATTTCATATAGGTAGAGGTCGAGAGCCTGAGAAACTAAGTTAGGACTATATTAGCTGTTTAATCCTAATAGTTACATCTAAATGCCCATTTACTCATATAGGTAGAGGTCAATGTATGGTCATCTCTAAATCTGGATTAACTCATATGAGTAGAGGTCGGTGTATGGTCGACTTAGTAAAGACTAAAGACTCTACTTCTGGTCATTGACTCTGGCCAATAAAAAGGAGCTCTTTATAGGCCATAAATAACTAGTCATTTGGCCGAAAATTCCCAAATATCACTACTTCTACCATATATCTTCAATCTATTAACGGGTCAAACCAATTCATTGTTTAGACCGTCTAACCCAAGATCTTCTCCTGAGGTAAATAGCCGAAGATAGATGTTACAAGCAGAACGATTTAAAACACCTAGAAATTAAGATGTGTAATTAGTGAAGCCGCATGTCACATTCGAGGCTATCAAGGATAGGCCTCCTGGGTTCAGGCAAGCGATAGGTTTATAAATAACCTGAGCCTTTACCTTGTCAAACCTTTGTTTCTTCTTCAGAGATGTCAGTGCCCGGTTGTTTGGATCGATGGACCTTGCTCACTTTAACCTCGAGTACAAGACATTCAGATTCAAAATTATATAGCTTCGGTGAATCCTAAAGCTACGATTCTCTCAAATGTGGCATCTTAAATACAATGATTATCTATCTCTAGGCCTTGATTGACCATTTTTCTCTATCATAACACACTGATCATGAATTAAACCCCAAATACATGCAGCTAGTGTTGAAAGGGGGAGTGTCAAAGTCACTCGCTTAAGCTCAGGTCTAGCAATGACCCTGAGATTCCTTCCCAGTTCATTTTGATCCTCGGTTTTACGACTTGGTTGGACACATCAATCTCAAATGCAGATTTCACATGTCCATAAAACTCGAACATCAACTTATTTAATGTAGATTAGCATGAAGTTCGATCAGGCTTCTAACACAGTCTAGTGAATTAGGAATAACAACACATGCTTAAACCAAACGAAAAGAAAGCACAACATGTTCTGCACATGGCAGTTGGGCAAGTTCAACAAAACACATGCATATACCAAGGAGACGGCTTCAATTCTTTGGCATGTTACCGTAGTTCAGTGCTGCTCATCAACAGCCAGCGGAATGCTCTTCACCTGAAAGATGATCAGAATGACAGCAACATAAGAGCTAGACTGAACAAGACATGATTTGCAGTCACTAATTAATTACCAGGACACATGTAGAGTGGGTTTAAGAAAAATCACCAAGGAATGCACGTGCTATTATGTGGATAATAGTTTTAACTCAAAAGGATAACTAACCAGACTTCGGTACTTGAGAATGTAAAACATTTCCAGATATCGCCTTTCCTCTCGCCTCTCAAGCTTAGACACATGCTTCCAGAAGCCATAAACCCCAGCTAATGTGAGCAGCCTCTCAGAATATATCTTCCATGTGTACCTTGAGAGATGAACTCAAAATTAGTTACACAGAGGTTGACAAAGATTGTCCAAGACTCCAAGATGGTCCATCTGAAAGTAGGCCAAGAATATGATACCTTTCATAAATTCGTTTAAGCCCGGCCCCAGATATCTTTTCCCAGTGGCTAGGATCCTTTTGGCACTGACCAAAGAAGTCGATCAGAGTTTCAGCCACTTGATCAGGGTGATAGGGATCAATATGGAACCCTGAGACACCATGCTCAATGATCTCAGCAGGGCCACCATGACAAGTGGCAAAAGTAGGAAGGCCACAAGTCATGGCTTCCACAACAGTGAGGCCAAAAGCTTCGTAGAAAGCAGGCTGCAACAGATAAGAGGATATTTTAAATGCGGTATGTTGATATATAGTGGAACCATTTTAAAGCATTGCATATCTACACCACATACCTGCACAAAGACGCCTCTTGTGTCTGCAATGTAGCGGTACAGCTCACCATTACGGGCACGGTTCATTTGGGCCGCTATCCATCGAAACTGGCCATTCAAGTCGTACTTCTTAATGAGGTCATGCATCTTTTCAATCTCTTCCATTTCTTCTCTATCCCTAGAGTTCTTGGCGTCCATGTAACCACCAACCACAACAAGATTTACCATTTCTCTTAGTTTGGTGCTCTTACCATAGCACTCAACGAGTCCAGTTAAATTTTTCACTCTATCAAGTCTTGCCATGGAAAACACAGTAGGCTTTGATCGATCAGCCAAGAACCCACTGTATCATCATAGAAGAAGTATCAGAAATTGTACCAGGAAAATGAAGTAAATGTAACACTAACATTTATGTAAATTAATTACACAAGCGGACACAAAAATCCACAGAAATTAACTTTTGCAACTAATAACATTCGAAGATACTCACATATGCTCATCATTCTGCTCAGCCCCATATATAAGTTCTTCAATTGTGCCATGCAGTGCTGTAAGTCTTTTTTCCCTGTCAGAATATGAAAAATATATGCACATATCTGCTCCTGGAGACACAATATTAAACTTAGGATCAAAAACATCAACCCCGTGAACAACTCGATACAGCCCAGGAAGAGTGAAAGCTGTGTGGCTCTCATACTGTCCAACATTGTTCTGGCTGAGAAAAAGAACAAGAATATCAGCTTTCTTGAGAAGAAATTTACACAAAAATTCGTAGTTTGAAGGCAGAAATGTGCCACATGCAGCCCACTTAGTTGTAACAGAGAAGTATTCGAATTTGTTATCATAAATATGCACCGTATTGTATTACTAGATTACAAGTGAAAATGCAGAAAGGAGATTAGAAAAACTGAGATGCTCTTTTGTGAAAGATTACTATGCAGTCAATTCACGTTCAAATTAAACAACTAGACAAGTAAGCTAACCTTCCCGCAATCTCTTGGTATGTACTGGTGATTATGAAATCTGCATTGTTCATTGCAATGAGATCGGCGGTGAATTGACTTGAGAAATGGTACTTGTCCTCATAGCTTTTCCAAAATATATCAGAATCTGGGTACTTTGTCTTCTCCAATGCATGAGCAATGTTGCACTGCATTGAGAATTCAATATTGAAATATATAAACCACTATAAGACCTTTGTTCTTTCACATTTCGCGAAATAAATGATTGAAAAATCAAAGTTCACCTGTGTGATTCCTAGTTTATAAGATAACAAAGTTGCAACAAGATTTCCATCACTGTAGTTTCCAATGATCAGATCTGGAACACCCTGTAGCTCAGCAGCAATTTCGTTTGATGCATCCTAAAAATAGCCAGAAGAAGAGATAAGACTGATTATGATCAAGTATTAAAACCCCAAAAACATGCATGGTAAAGTTTGATAGGAACCCTGTTTCTGCTTGATTACTTACCTCTGCAAAGGTCTCCAAGTAAGGCCAGACATCAAACCTTGAAATCCATTTCCGGAGAATTCCATTCTTAGTCTTGAAGGGTACCCGCAAGATATATGTGTTTTCTGTACCACTAACTCTTTCCAATCTCTGGTTGCATGTTGTTCCTTTTGCATCAGGTAGCAGTCGAGTAACCTTAAACCATTATTGAGTGAAAGGTCAATATATAATTAAAATACCTTATGTCAAGTTGACAACTAATATCACTTAAACTTTGACTTAGCATGCTTACAATCAGAATCTTTGGAATAACATCCAGTCCTTGCTTCTGTATTCTAAGAAGCATCTCATTCTCCAGGGCCCGCACTTGATCCAGTATATAAACAACCTGTTATTAGTAAGAAGCAATATAGATGTTTAGTGGTTCTAGGAGAAAAAAAAAAGAAAAAGAAATGTAAACTACTAGGTCTATTATATCATATAAAGCAATTACTATATGAAAAAAAGAAGTAAAAACAAACACAAGAAAATGACAGTGAAATGTAAGCAATACCTGCCCACCAGTGTCCGGCAAACCCAATACATTTGCTTGGCCAAAGTAGCCGTGTGGAGACACAATGACAACATTGAACACCATAGGAATCCTGCCAAGAAATGTTTCGAGTGTAGAAGGATCTGGAGCCTGAAGAATTTCCAAGAGTAGATGCACCATCTCTGACACCCGTCCTGCAGTGTCACCCCACCCTCTCTCAAATCCCATTCCTTGTAACCTACACTTAGAGTGAAGAGGATAATGGTAATGTCTAAAGAAATCAAGTCGCCTCTTTAAGTTACCGGACATCAAATTATTTGAAAATAGATGAATTGCATACTCAAACTCAAACTCAGAATATGGTGTCATTGGGGGGAACGTAGAAAGATATTCCTCTGCCTTGGCTAAAGCAGACTGAAGCTTGGGTATGCTCTGAATTCGGTCGTTCAGCATCATTGCCTAAACAAGATAGCAGAGCTATTGTCATTCAGTCCATATATGGAACCTCAGAAGATTTCAAAACCTTATATTCATATTTACATTGGTTATATGGCTCGAGGAAAGAACATATACTACTAAAAAACTGAGGTTGAAAAATAGCTTACACTAAATTCGAAAGCAAGAAAAGAGAAGTCCAGTAAAAATACACTAAAGAACCAAAAGATTATCATGATAATTGTAAAAAAAGGAATACATATCCAGCAAAACCCATGCTTTTCAAACTTACATGGCCATCATGTTTATGCGTACGAAGGAAATCAAGAAGAGGCTCCAAACTTTCTTTGTTACGGAACATAATTGAAGATAAGTGACGGTTAAGGAATTGAACCCCATTCCCAATGGATGATGAACGGGTTGGCCGAGGGAATGTTGCATTAAATGGCTCCAAATCAAGTTCAAGCACATAATTGTCATTGCACCTAGGAAAATCATTTCAAATTATATTCATTGATAGGTAAAGGAATTGAAAGAGTTAATAAAAACCCAGTAACAATACAGTTCACATATACAGTTTAACATAGAAAATTCAATAACAAAGATTTGGATTGAGATCTCTTACTCTCCATCCAGAAGTTCTTCTTTGAACAGGAGATACTCTGCAACACTCAGATGATCCACACTGAGTTCATATACATTGACACGGACATATTCCCAGACACCAGGTCTTGGACGAAGAGCAAAAGCCACAAAAGGAGGCAGAACAATTGCTTCCTAAAAAGGACAAATAAGAATGAAATCAGAACACCAAAACAGCAAAGACAACTTTCACAAGTGTCCCCCTCCATTGGACAAATCATGCAACTCATAAGATCGACAATGCTTCTTTAGTTTCAGGGACTTATTGAAAGCCTATGTGTTCAATGGCTTAACGATAATGTACACTAAAGAGAAGCCATAAATTATGATGATTGAATTGCCACCGAGTGTTTTTTTACTTCTTTTGCATATCACTTGCGCAACAAAAGTAGAAACACGAAGTTAGATCTTTACAATCCAAAGAAAAAAAAAATCTACTGCATGGCAAATCAATTCACCATATGAAATATTACAGCGCTACCTCTGTCCAAGATTCTACAAAAGCGAGGGAAAATAAACTGAATCTGATTCACCTGTTCCTCAAATCAAAATTTTACATCAACCAATTTACAACTAACAAGCCATGCAGATTGAAGATCACAACTTTCTGAAAAAGAAAAGGAAGGTCTTAAATTATTTGATCAGTTCTCAAAGTAAACAAACAGGTAGATCAGCATTCAGCAACACACTAAAATTCCAATATCTAAACAGTATAAAGAAATATAAACAGTAAAACTCTCCTCAAATCATAACATCCTCACTTCAATAGAAACTAATATATATGTAGCTAATTGATTGACCTGTGCAGACTGTAGAACTTTGCTGAAGGGGCTATCCTTTAGCTTCTTCATCTTCTCATCCTCTTCGATCACCTTTTCGAGCTCGTTGATTATCTGATGAGGCTGCAGTATCCCATTTCCTCGAGCAACATACCTTCCAACACAACAAAAACCCCATTTTCAAAGAAGACCCTCATAAATTAAAAATTCAAACAACAAAAAATTCAACTAGACTAGAACATTCAAGATCTGGGACATGCAAGCTCAAACATTCAACTTACGAAGACATGCAAGTACAGATTGAGAAAGAGAAAGAGAGACCTGGAGAGAAGAGAAACAAGTTCGTTCCGGTGTGCGGCGAGCGTGTCCTGAATCCTCTCCCGCATTGTGGAAGCTTAGGGCAAAATCGACAGAAAAGTAAAGGAGAATTAAGCAAGGAGAAGCGAAGAGAAAGTGAGCTGAAGCAAAGAGGAAGAGAAAGAGGAATGGGGAGGAAGAGAAGTGGATGGGGATGCATTAATATATGGGACGAAAGAAACGGTAGTGAAGCAAGCATCGATAAGGGAGATGAGAATGGGGACAAAAACGGCCATTGTTTGGTCTCTGTGAGTGTGTGAGTGAGTGAGAGAGAGAGACCTGAGACGGTGACTAATGTTGAATGGGGGCACTTGGCGATGATTGAATGAAGCTAATTTCAGAAAATGGGGGGCTGCTAGCTGTTATGCTACACAGCAGCCTTCCCTCGCTTTTTCAAGTCCAAACGGTGGCGGATCGAGATCTCTAGAAACTTCAGGGTGCAATTGGGCTCGAATAATTAGACCGAGAGAGAGAACCCATTTTCTTGGCCCAAAAAAAAAAAAATGTTAACTTATACGACTCCACTGGGGATCGAACCCAGAATCTCTGGTTTCGTAGACCAGCGCCTTATCCATTGGGCCATGGAGTCGCATTTTCTCAAAAGCATGACTTCAACAATTTTGGTGACTCTCAAGAGTCCTTTCGTTCAATTAGCTATAAAGTTTTTCTTGAGGAGTGACACTCCCATTTTATAATTCCCGTTCATGTTTTCTTTTTTTAGGATCTTAAATTTTTTCTTTTCTTTTGTAGTATAGATTGTAAAATGTAATATTAAGATACCAAAAATAAAAAAACATTAAGTGTGATTTGTAAAAATAAAGAGAGTGAATTTCACTCGCATTTTTCTTTCACGTACTGTTATCTATCTATCTATTTAAGGCTACACTAAATTATGGATTAACCCAAATATCATTTAGTCGCTCATAATGAAATCATCTAAATACTGTAGTATTTTTAATAAATAAAAAAAGAAAAAAATACATATAAAAAAAAATGGGGTGACAATTGAAATGTTTTCACCAGGGGTCTTTCTAAATGTACCCAGCAAATTTCTATGTAGACCCAGCAAATTAATTTTAATGAAAAGATAGTTATATCCTCATACAAAATGACAGTAATAGTCATGGTAAATAAAAATAATAACAAAAAAAAACCAAAAAGTTCTTTTGTACCCGACAGTTCTTTTGAAGGTCTTCAATGCGGATGGATCATGAGGACCTCCAGGAAATTGACAACTTAGAGGCTCATCTGCATATGTAAATGGTTCATAAGCTTTGTTTTTCCCTAGTATCAACCCCATCCTCTAGTATACCATCATCTAGTTCTGACTGAGAAGGTTGAGAACAAATTTTCCTTTTTGTCTTTGAGATTGTGGGGCAATCGTGGTGTTAAGGACCTCTAGCCATACTACAAAATAAATGGTTATGTCTAATCATATTCAGAACCCAAAAAAAAAAAGTTGGAAAGTTGGCCATAAAGTGGATCTCTCCAGATTTCTTATTTAAGAAGTATTTGAGCACCAACACGTGCACCAGATAATGAAGGCATCAGAATCAATCAGATTCATCCTTCATTTATAGTCACCATTCGTAGCTTTAGGTATTATATTGTTATTACTATAATTAATATATACATTCGTGTACTATTGTATGTCAACAAAGGGTTTCTAGTTTCTACTCCAAATGGAGATGTGGGTTTTGCTGGGTGTGAGATTTGTTGGGTGCAATTAGAAAGGGTATTATTGGAAAATATGCTAGGTGCAATTAGAAATTTTATCATTTTACTGGGTGTAAAAAAACTTTATGGGTCTACATAGATATTTGTTGAGTACATTTACAAAGATTCTTTCACCAATCACACGTATATCACACATGTACAAGGGTAACAAGGCTAGTTTCCTATAAAGCGTTAAGTACTTTTTTAGCACTCAACAAGTTCAGAAGTTCTTCTAATTTGCCCAATATATATTCGTTTTGCTTCTATATTTATAAACCTCTTTTAACTATTTTTGAATACTCAAATTACCCAACTGCAATTCCAAAGTTAAAAGAAATAGTAAGTAAAAAAGATGTAATTAAATATAGAAACAAGATTCTGAAAATAGAATTTCTTTTTTGTCAAGCAACTTTCATAGTGGAAAGTATCTTTGACTGTTCTAGAAGAAATATAAACCTAATTAGCTCGACAACATATCTAACATATTAGGCTACATTAATCTGTTCCAATCCAAATGCAAAGGAATATAAAGAGTTATTAACTAACTAGCTGGTTAGGAATGATCCACATTCGTAGATTGGAGTTGGATAGTGAGGAACTCAATTACTTACACATCCCTGATTCTTTATTGTTTATTGAGAATAAAATCCAGATACCAACTAATTAATGATCATAATTAATCTAAACCGAAAAGTACTAAAGCAAAGAAGCTGATACGTGGCACAAATTTCTTGAAAGAAGACCTTTCTTTCATTATTTATTTGATTGATAGTATGAAAAAATTAGGTATTGATTCTCGATCAAATGTTTAACAGATCAGTACTCGTCATGGAATGCATGTATAAGTCCACTTTGCCTTAAACAATTAATGAACCCTAGAGCCTAGTTGAGGAAGATAAAATCACCGATTAGTAAAAATTAATTATAAGTTAACATATATATATATATATATATCCAGTTCAGAACACTAGCTTCAACCTCTTTGATCGACTCATCGTCACTAAATCTCAAATTTGGGAGGTATATATATATATATATGCTGCGATCATTGCTAGAGAGGAATTATCACTATTAATTAAATATATTGATCAAATTGTGGTATACAGTATACTGTTTTAGTGCATTAATATTTGTCCAAGAAAACAGATTGTGCATTAAAATTCAAGTTCAAAGGGGTTGAACGTACTGTTTTAGTTTCCGAGACTTCAATGGAGTTTTACTGTTTTAGCACCCAACAATATTTGTCCAAGAAAACAAAGCAAATCTACTTTTAGCTAGAGCTAGATTGCTTCATACATTTCTTTAGTGCTTGTTGTTGTAACATGGGGAATGTTCGAAGTTTCTGCTCCTTCCTCATACACGGCCTCCTTCAAGACCCGTTAACCATCCTCATTAGTCATTACACTAGTGGAGGAGGATATGATATCGGTCGACATGTCGACACCAAATAGGCAAATATGGAGTCGTGATCAAGTTCCAAGAGCAAGAGTGCAAAAGCAAAGACCCGTCATCAACTGTGACGAGGCAGCGCAACACTATGGTGGGGTAGTCGTTACTGAAATATATGGTAGTGCTACAAAGAAACTTGTTATCAATCGCAAGTTGCGTTATTAAATTTTATAAAAGCATACAGATAATAATCACCGGATAAATGAATGAATGACGGACTTAGTTGGTTTTATTTTATTTTTGGGTGAAAGTCGTTTTGTACGTTAAGCTCTTCCACGACTTCATAAAGCCGTTTACAAAGGAATTGAAGTAGTGTAATTAATATCATACAATATAGAATAATGCTAGGTAAATTTGACACCACTTGCATCCCATCTTCTGCAACAGCTAAGGTAGCACAAAGTTCAGTTTTTCAGAACATTTCATTAAATGACAGTACACACACACATGCATGCATGAATGTACTACTTCATCTACTCTTAGTCAATTCACTACTAGAAATTTCTCCAATAGGGACTAACTAGTAGGCACCAAAAATTATCAGTGTGAAATGGAATAGTAAGCCACCGTTGTGAATGCTCGGTGGGATAAATTTATAATCACACTGTACAACAGTGGCCAAGTGAGAAAATGCAGATATTTATGATTAACTTATAACCCAGCCCACTGATATTGGTGTCAAACATGGTAGTGGAGTTGACACACATCCTTTATCGGTTTTGACAATCTTTTAAAGCCGTCAGATTGGTTATGAAGAGCTGATCGGACGATGAGAGAAAACTTCCTTCAAAGATACCCCATTCACTCCTTCAGAGTTCTAACCTAACTTAGATCGAGATCTGGAGGTTTCTCCCCTCATCTCTCTCTCTCCACACCCGAAAGCTCGGTTCTCATACTCATTTACTCAGTTTTGAGTTTTGAAAATTGAAACCAAAAGCTTATCGATCTCTTTCTCTTCCTTGTTCCACCAACCACTCATATCGGTTCTCTCACCTCCTCTTCCTCCCAAAATCACTAAAATTTGTTTCTCTGGAGCGATCCATCCTTCCCCAATAGCAGATTCTGTGGTCCAAATTCATTACAGTATTTGAATCTAGGGTTATACTGTAAAATTTATTATTTGTCGATCATTTGACTCAGTTTTTTTATTTGTATTTGGGGATCTTAGGAGTAGGATAAACTGATTTTAGGGTTCAATTGGGTTTAGGTTTTTCTTTTCTGATCTGATCTTTTGATTTTAGGGTTAACGGTTACTCTTTCTACTCAATCTCATTACACACCCTTTCTCTTTACATTTCAGTAAGGGGACGTTTATTTTGGAGACAAAGGTGGGCTGATCTATGTGCGTTTGGCAACTCTGGTAGAGATCCATGTTGGTCAGATTGCAAACGGAACCTTCTTTTGAATTGTTTCATGGGTATGGCTCTGTTTTCTTCTATTTAGATTTGTTTTCGTTCAATGGGTTCTGCCTTAATTACCGTATTTATCTTTTACCTCACTTGTATCTTCTAGGTATTATTGTCTTTTAATTTGGTTAGATTAACAATTCTTTTCATACCCTTTTTCAAATAATTATGTTGGGGTTAAACATTTTATTCGGCTTATGAAAAATATAAAACAATATTTTTTATCCCCATAAAATTACGATTTGTATATGATTTAGGGGTTCTTTTTGTAAAATTCTCTCTAAATTGTTTTACGAATGGCAGGCGAAGAAGTTCTTGTGCCGGCCACACCTACCTATTATTTTGGCAGGAGTTTTGCTTGCATGGAAGGTATTTTCCTGTTAAGTTAATATGCTTGTATTATGTGATCTTTTAATTAGAAACATGAATGCTCATTGGAGTCTGTAATAGAGTGAAATGTAAATGAGTTTTGGAGGATTCTACAAAAGGTAAGGAAAGGAAAGATCTATTGCATTTAGTGCTTCATAAGTAGTGTGTGTGTGTGTGTGTGTGTGTGTGTGTGTGTGTGTGTGTATAGAGAGAGAGAGAGAGAGAGATATGTATATGCATAATTATTAGTTAATCACTATGTTTCTAAACATTCTCAGATTATGTTAATGGGTAACTCTGGTTGATTTTGAATTCGGATCTCAGTTGACAGCTACCATATCTCATCTGCTTTGGTTTCATTCTAATTGTTTTGTTCTGGTTTTGCAGCCTCGGATGACCGTCTCTCTGATCATTTTCTCACCTATTCCACCTTTGAGTAAGAAGCTTTAGTTTGTTAGCAGCTTGAGTCATGCATATTGTAGACTTGTTGGACGCTATTCTGGCTTTTAAAGGATTTAGATTCTATTTGAGTTGATCAATAAAAGTTGTATTGTGTCAATGCAGATATGAAGGGTAACTGTGTTCAACAAATGAAATTTAGTTTCAATGTAGAGAGTTGAGCAATGCCATATATCTTGAGAAGGCCAAGTATTGGGACACTTCAAAGGTCAATGCTTTATCTTCATTAGTATGCTTTATCTCTGAAACCTTGCGCACCATGTAGCACAACTACTTTATTTATTTATTTTTTTCTTAGCAAGTAGCACTACTTCTTATTGAGCTCAACGATCTCTAACTCTTTCTCATATATATCCAGCTTCAAGTCATATCCTTCTTGCTGAAGGCTTTATTCAAAGAAGAGATGCGTGCAGATTGTTTCATGTGTAAGCGATAGCTCGTTACAATTTTCTGTATTGGGCAATGTAATTGTTTTTTGTTCACTTTCTGCAGTTGCATTTAGAGAAGGGAATGATGGACTGCCCACATGCAAAGTGTGAGTCTTAGAGTTACTTGTATTAATGTTTAGTGTTTCTTAGGAATTGGTTATGAATGTATAGCTTTATAACAAGAATGATTCAGAGAAATTGGCAATGTTAGTTTTGATAGATAATGCATGGGAATGTTACATTTTTTTTTTGGGTTTATTTTTCTCTAAGTTTATCTGTCTTTTAAATATACAGGCACTCCTTGTATCAGATTGTAATGGCAGAGCTTGAGAAGTTGGGTCAGAAATATCGTGTGGCTCTGAGGTATTTTCCTATGTTTTCTACAAATTGTTTTCATGACCAGAAGGGTTCGAAATTGGAAGTGTGTATGTAGATATGCACTGCTATCCCTCATCAGTTTTTTACACCTCTTTTTTCAACGTAGTTATGTTTATTCGAATACTAAATTTCTGTAATATATAAGTGATATATTATATCCTTGTATGCTACATGTTCAGAACCAAAGAGACACCTCTAGCTTCACTGTAATGTCTTTTATATGTTGAGATGTTGGTCTGTGTAATTGTCAAAATAAGAACTAACTGCCTGATATAATGTGCAGGCTGTCCGTATCAAAGGAGTTGCAGCTGTGGGATGAATAGTCTTGATGTTTGTATTTTGATGGGTGCAACTGTAAATTCCTAGTTCGTATATTTATTGTATGATACATTTTAAAATATAGTACAGGGTACAATACAAGAATGTAGAGGTGCCAATTGGCACCTTATTTTTTTAATCCAACCTCATAAATTTGCCACTGATAACAGTGACATTCCAAAGCCACTAATATCAGTGTGGATTTAGATTCTGACTTTGCATTGGATGAAGTTATTCCACTGTTGTTTTATCAGTGTGTATTGTCCCAATAGCACCTGCAATAGAGGGGACTGATTCTTCATTAGTGGCTGCATAGTGGCTAATGAGATTACCCACTCTTATCAGTGTGTATTGGGACAATGGGGACTAATTCAGATCAGTGTGGAATGGGGAAATTTCTAGTAGTGATTTGTATGTGTCTTCTAGTCTAGTGAAAGACGATCTCTTTTCCATTTGATTGACATATATAGCCGCCTTCAACGTGTTTCTCAAGGATTTTAAAGAACCCAATACATACAAATATAAATAAGTGAATTAATAATTAAATGCAAAGAGACAAGGCGGAATTCATTAAGTAACCCAAAAATAAAATAGATTTGGTTGAATAGTACTGGATCAGTTAATCGTATGTTCTTCAATGCAATGCTGATGAACAACTATTAAATGTGTGTCAAATGTTTCTGTAAAAATTATCTAGATCTTAGAATTTTCCACTTTCATAATGTCTAAACTACAAACAACATTATTCAAAAAAAAAAAAAAAAAAAAAAAAACTACAAACAACAAAAACTAGGGACGGTCTCTAAGATACTTATTGTAATCATGAGTTTAGGCTCTATATCCCCCTTGTATTCAACATTTCATTAATTAAGATTTAAGGGCAACTGCACCAGTCATTAATTTATTAAAAAAAAATACAAACAACAAAAACCATCCTCAGTAACCCTCATTAATTAATTATCAAATAAAAAATATGTGAAAATAATCCGAGGAAATTAATTAGAATTCCATGCTTGGAACCACTTGGTGTTATAAGGTTGGTTGAGCTGCCTAGCATGGAACCCCCATATCTAGAGTTCAAGTCCCAACTCCCATAAGTTTGTGGCCAGCAGGTTTGAGGGGTCTTCTGGTTCGTGTGCCTGCAGCAGGGGATCAGTATGGCTTTGCTAGGATACCCTCGTAAACCTTGGTCCAAATACTGACTAGATGGGTGTGTTACTAACTCGCTAACGTAAACGAGGTCGCTTGCTACCTCACTCCAGATAAAAAAAAAAAAAAAAAAAAAAGAATTCCACGCGTGAGTTTGCTTGTGTTTGGTGGAGTGGTAAAACAATGGCCGGCTTCCCATGAGTCCCAGCAAGAGTGGAGTAGGGTGAGATTTTTAAAAAGAAAAAAATAGTTTTATAAATATTATCCAAACTTGTCATTTAATCAATTACTAACATGTTCAATTTGCATAAAAGTATCGATGAAAGATTGAATATTCCATAATCTAGTTTAAGTAGAACGAATGGCGGAGTTAATTGAAGAGCATATCTGTGCAAGTTTGGGCTCTAACCTCGATTGATTATTATTATTATATCTTTCTGAGAAAGGAACGGCAGAATAAGTCAAACTCAGCATTTTGCTCTAACTTGTGGGTTTTTTTTGGGCATCTGAGGTAACATGAGACCTTAAATCATCATTTTAATTCAGTTTATTTTCAGACTTTTATTTAGTTTGGTTATTTGTTTTATTTTGTACATGCGGACTTGATTAAGCCTTTTGTCAGCACTCAGTATTTTAAGTTGTATTTAAGCCTCCTCTTACGACTGCTAAAAACATATCTTTATATTATGAATTATCAATAAAATCTAGAACTTTTTCTCAATTCTGTAATGGATTTCATATTTACACTATGCCAATAATATGATCAGACGACAGTTTTTCACTGTCGTCTGATACCCCTCTTTGCTGTTGACTGAGTGAGTGCCGTCTGATGGAGGTATCAGACAACAGCGAGATTCTGTCGTCTGAAGAAAATTTGGACAAGAGCAAGAACTAACAAACCTGTTGTCTGAATACCAGAAAAGACAATAGACAACTTAAAGTAGCTGTTGTCCAAAGTGAATTCAGTCAGCAGAATGTAAAGAAAAGGAACTTTTGAGGCCATTAAGACAACATAACTTATAATATTGTAGCATTGTCTGTTAAAGTTTCACACTATTTTTCTCATAGTAAGCTCTTGTGTGTTGTTTACTCAAACAACAGCTTTCTAGGTTTTGCCGTTATTGAAGGTTATTTGCAACCATAGTTTTCCTAGTATGATGTACTGGTTAATGAAGTGAGACAATAGTTTCTTTGTATTCTTTGTTGTCTTCCTTTGTTTCACACAATAGAATATGCAGCTTTGTCATTGTGTTTTACAATGTTGGGCAATAGAACCAGTTTAAAAGATATTGTTGTTATGTTGTACAGACAACAGTTTGTTCATTTGATTTTTTTGTGCTCAATTGTCAGGCAATGGTTTTCTGGTGAAATTGCGTTGTCTAAGATTGGATAATAAGACATACATTCTGGATATTGCATCTAACAAAAACCTATCAATCAACACATCCACAAACATATCCAATATTGATACCAAAAGGTTTCCATTGATTCCAACAACATCTACAATAATTATCTAAACATAAAGACCAAAAACATTAGAATTTCTAGAATCCAAGGTAGGTCAAAAGCATAGCGATAACCACACTTTTCCTTCTTCTTTCTCTTCTCATTTTTTTCATTCTCTTTGTCAACTTCCTCTAACTTTCCTTCCATGTGTGTAATCAGTAACTTCCAGTCAGCCTCCATTGCTCCTGCATTCAAAATGAGAAAGCAATGTCTTAGAGGAAATAGAGAAACCAGGAAACTGGATGAAGAGATTCAATTAGGGCATGTTGTTTCAGTTGATCTTCTGTGACAGTCAACAAAGGCTTTTGCCTCTGAATGATAGAACATGGGGATTTTAACCAATTTTATCAAAAGCAAAAACTAGCAAATATAATCAAAACAATTATTGCAGGTAAACTAAATGAAATCTGCCAGACTCATAATTAAGCCTAACTAAATCTGTCATTTAAGCCTAACTAATTATTGCAGATTTTATCATAATTAAATCTGTCATTTAAGGCTTTGACAGAGCGCAAAGCCTTAAATGACAACAGAACTTTAGGTGCAGAAACATGTACAGCCCCAAAGCTCTCCTTGCAAGCTATTATTAAAAAATTGAATAAGAATACATTAATATAAGGAGCTAGATTGAGTATAAAATGCATGTCTTCCAATTTTGTAGTCACCACTTTTGCTGCCATCCAATAGTGTTTTAGCTTCTTTTTGAATTATTTAGTTCTTCTAAATTTAGGTCCTTTTGCATTTTAGGTTGTATCAATCAAGCTATCAAGAGCATATATATAATAGTAATTAAATCACTAGGTGCTTAGTTTCCGTAGCTGAATTTATGTGACAAGATAAAAAGTACACACCCAGACAAGCAAACTGTGTTTAGAGTGTGAGAAGATGGCAATCCATATTCCAATGCATTATCCTCCTCATCTCCTGTAGTTGTACGTCATTCTCCTAACAGGAGGGCAACTCGGTCTAGGAGCTGATACCACATCCTACCAAGACATAAGAGCCGAAAATAAGTATCTTGATACCTGAAGTATTTAACCAAATCAAGAAACTAAACAGCAAGAAGGGGGGTGATTACCTTTTACAGTTCCCCAAGTAATCACAGAAAGCCATCAACAGGGTCATTTGCCTTGCCAATTTTCCATGCCCACTCTACAACACATAAAAATTCCCACAATGCTTAAATGTTGTAATAAACATAAACCCAAGACCAATATAGAGAGAATGTGGGAGTGCTTAGTGTTGACTATAACCTCCAACTCCACATTGCACTTAGTCCCTAGAGAGTCTGGAATGAGTTGCGTCACCATAAGAATCTGAGGCTTCGCAGGAAGCCCTTGCTGATTTATTCTCAGTAGCAACTCTTCATCTAAGGCTCTCACTTGATCAAGTCTATAAACCACCTGTTTCATTTATTTATGAAATTGCATAACAAGCTTTACTACAAATCAAGAACCAATACACAATACCAAAGATTTTAGCTTTATACTCTCCCAATCATACCCATCAAACCCAAATTGAAAATTTCCAGTCCCAATTAAAATCCCTACTAAAATCCAGGCCCTATTAAACAGGGATGTAGTACCTGTAGATGAATCAATTGTCAAGCTCGACCTAGTTCTGAACCTCCATGACGCTCTCTTGAGCTTTGGCGAGTAGAGAGAGTAAACCACCGTCTGTCAACTAATGACTTCGAGCTGAGCCTTTGTGATCTGCTCAAATTTCTTGTTGGGGTTTATAGAGGATTTTGAAAGACGCAGACTGATTAGTAGATCTCTGCTATTGAAGTGGCCAGATTTGACGGAAATTTGGTGAAGCTCCGACCTTTTCCGGCCAGCAAAGAAACACGACCGTTTGGTGCATGAAGATTAAGAGCTACGGTACAGATCGAGAGACAAAGTGAAACAAATCTGAACAAAAATTAATCTAAAGATCAAGAAGGATAGAAAGAAGAAAGTGTGCTGAGGAAGAGAACAGAGAAAAGGAGAGAGGAAGAAGAGCTCAACAAAGTCCAAATCAAGAGCTCTCCTTCCACTGAATTCCGTTATTTCCTCCAAGTCCAGAAATCTCAAGGTTAGAAATCCATTTAATCCAAATCAACTAATCTAAATCCAAAATTTAAAACTAGAGTTCTTACCTTTCTCTGCCTCTGAACCATCACGTATTCATAGCTACTCTCCTCTGCTTCAGTACTCAAACTTTTCCATTCAAGACCCACAGGACCTCCAAATTCAAAAATGCAAATCAAAATCCATAATCTTTAGAACTGAATCTTCGATTTTGACAACAAGGAGAGTTCAAAGCTTACTGAATCAAAGCGGTGGTGGAGGTGTTGCAAGAGGGAGGCCAGAAATCAATGAAGGTAAGGGAGCAGCAGCGTCGCTGCTTGGAGGATCGCATGTGGAGGCAGGAGTCGGTGCATGGCGGTGCTGGGATTGGGTTTTGATCATATTGAGGTGCTGGTTCGATTGGTGGTGGCAGTGTCGTGAATTGGTGGCTAGAAATGGTGGTCTCCAGCGATGGCAGGGAGAAATGGAAGGGAGAGAGAACCGAGAATTGGGCGTGCGGCCGAGGAAGAGAGAGAGAGTGTGTTGGGTTTCTAGGGTTAGTTTCTTTAAATACTAGTTGACATCAAAGTAAAATTTTGTCCAATTAATGGAGGGAAAGAGTGAAAATTTAAAATTTGGCTGAGTGTTCAGTATAACTAGGGCGCGCTAGCATGTTGAACCCTAAAACTCAGACAACATCAATTTCAATACATTGTCTAAAAGAGAGTGGCATAATAGACAACTAAAAAACTGTTGTGTGAATCAAAACAATCAGACGACATGTTTTTCAACCATTGTATTAATAGTAATTGCACAACAGACACCTAATAACAGTTGTCTGATTGAAAATAATCAGACAACAGCAAAAATCAACCATTGTATAAATGAACCTTGGACAACATCACATAATAACTGTTGTCTGAATTAATTCATTCAGACAACATCAAAAAAATCAACCATTTTCTGAAATGCTATTGCACAAGAGCCAAAAAAAAAACTGTTGTTGGATTCGAAAACTTAGACGACAGAATATTTCTTGCTGTCGTCTGATTATTTCAGACGACAGTTAAAATGTTTGTTGTCGTCTGATATGTGTTGTCTGATTCCAAAATTGGTGTAGTGTTACTATCTTAGGGTTTATAGCTTGTAAAACCTCATTATTCCGGTTGCATTACTATTGAAACGAGACATCGTATTTTTTGAGACTACATGATTTCCAACCATACAAATCAAAGTTTTCAGTTTACTTTGTTATTATTATGTATTTTGTAGTAATTTACTATAAAACAATTAAGGCTTTTATAATTTGTTGTTCTGAAATCACTTATACTTTATTGGATCTTAAATAATCTATATAAAAATAAGGACTGTGCAAAAGATGTCATTGAAAATATCCATTCGAAAAAGACAAACGACTTCAATGTTGGATTCTAGCTTTGTGAGAATGTTTCTGATGCTATCTTCATTATCTTCTCATCAAAGTAGTTATCGCATGATTCAAGTGATCGACATTCCAGAAGAAAAAAATGGGCATATGTACATGGTCTTCCAAGTTCACTACAACTCTCTTCAGTTGCATATCCTTTCGATATGGATAAACAATGGAAAAGAGGCCATTTACGGAGCTGCCTTCTCTCAATTTTTGAAATCCAAATGGTGAGGGAGGCAAAGATCTCTAGTATGGGCTCAAATAATTAGACTATTAGTGATGATCCATTTATCTTGGCCAATTTTTTTTTTTAATCTCCCCACCAACTCATCCTGATGTCAATGAGATTTAAATCAGTAAAATTTACTCAAAGTCATTTTGAAAATTTTATTTGTTCTTATGTTTTTGTTCTCCCTTTTGTTGGAAGCCAAGCTTTCTTCCACCAATTTTTGTTTCAAAAGTGCTTATATTATGCAGTGCTTCTATTGGAAGTAGTTTTATATGAAGCACATTGGAATAATTTTTTATATGAAGCATATTTTGGTGTTCCATGCATAATTAAGTTTTATATGTCACAGGGGAAGTTGCATAACCATTTTCCTTATCATAAATTTTCATCAAAAGGATGTGACAATGTCACGTTTGCTACAACATAATGTGGACTCTTTATGGCATATATCAAAAGGTGATTCACTTAGCAATATTCTTTTTGTAACAACACTTTTTTGTTTTTTTATCCC